>NC_137127.1:44417166-45066333 GCF_949319135.1 Squalius cephalus | reverse complement strand
GGCAAATAACTCATTCATCCATCCATTTTCCAAATCATTGGTCCAATGTGGCTACAGTGTAATATCATACAGGTATAAATTAATTTTTAATTGATTCTTAAATTGTTTAATTAAGGTTTATACATAGTTTTCATGACAGTGCCAGTGTGTAGATGAGGTACAATAAGTCGCTGACACGAGAGACTAGTTTAGTTAAGACTGTAATGGTGATGGCATACACAACAACCCGTAGCCCACGCTCATGCTCCACACGGGTCAGCACGTTAACGCTCAACGTCAAGAACCACATCACGATCCACGTCACACTCCACAAACTGCCGCAGAGTTCAAGATAAATTTATAAAAAGATTAAAAAAAGATAAGTTTCAAATGATTATTAAACAGCAAGCACAATCATTTTCATTCACTTCCTCAGTGAACTATATTAATGGACTAATAGGGAATAGTGAATTAGGGTATAGGGGGCAATTTCGAGCATAGCCCAAGACTTATGGGTGTGTCAGATAAGAGAGACATCAAAAACGTGCAGTGTTGAGGATTCTCCAGGACCAGGGTTGGGAATCACTGGGCTATGGTATGGATGTGTAGAAGGAATGCAATCCAGACATACTACATTCATCAAGCTGTCATGTGACCTACCAGTGTCAGTCGCGTAACTGGCATTCACAACTCCTCTCCCGTGGCCTCAACTAAAACGTTTCAGAAAAGACCAGATTAATAAAGACCAGATAACTTTGAACAAACATCCTATTAAAGCCAAATGACAGTGCACATCAGGTTTTGACGGTTCAGTGTGTTTCCCCTGTCGGTGTCTGTCGGAGCATGTTTTCACTGATTGAACATGCTGAATCGGTGCTTGTTTGGTCATTGGTCTTAGAAGCGATGAATTGTAATCTGGTGATTATCCGCATTTGTCGGTGCTGTGTGAATTGGACTTTAACATTACTGGAATAATGTTTGTTCATAACTTTGACAGAACTGCCACAACGTTAGACAAAGTTCTGAGAACATTCCTAGTAGTTGCTAAGTTTACGCAGCTTATACTGTACTATCTAGTAGGAAAGTATGCATATTCAGATTCAGCCTTGTTAAAATACTTTCAGCTGCCATTATAGGCTACACATATATTGACCAATCAGAAGCAAGTATTCCAGAGAGCTGCATAATAAAGGCTCCATTTGAAAAACACCTACACAATACGGACCACCATATCGGCCTCCTCATTTCCTCATTAGCGTGATGTCTGGGAGAATATTTAGCATGACATGTCTCATTCAGCCTCTGTATGACGGATTTCTTTTTTCCGTTCTTCGACACGAGACTCAGCAGGCGGTCGAGAGGAGGGAGGACGGGGCCGGTGGCGTTCGGCTCTGCCTCAGAGATGCAAGCACAGTAATTGAAAAGTGCAGAATAGAATTCCTTTCAATCAGAATGTGAAGGCTGCAGCTCATTGTACATCCGCGGCTCACATCCAAGAAGACACGCAGGAATCACTAAACAAAACATGCCTTGTTTCGCAGCAAATAACTACCAAGGCCTGTCGCGTCTGACACGGATCTATGCAGAAATGATTTCTTAAGCATTTCTTTCCTCCTCCTGTCTGTTTCCTTTCCCTTTTCGTTCTCTCCTATTCTGTCTTATATCGTGAAAAGCCTGCCATAAAAGAGGCACTTGGATTGAATAAACAACTTTCTACAAACGCAGCACTTCCTTCATCCTAAGACCAAGACAAACAAATTCATCTTTGCTGCCGCTTTAATCGCTTATAAATCCAACAATGCCAATGTACACCCAGTACTTTAGAGTCTTATGCAAATTAATCTCCGCAGTGATTTATGAGAAAGACATAATTTCATGCGAAAATGAGATATTTGTTTGCTAAGTGCTCAGCATTGATGAACCATTCAGGAGTGTGACAAGAAAAATGACGAATCTTTGAATAAATAACGTCGCAGATGACTGATACATCTTGTTAGTTTTACATATCTCTCTTCCTCCGTCATCTCTTTCTGTACCTGATTCTCGTCCGCGGTGAACCAGTAAGCTGCTGTCAGAAGACTGAATAAGGACCTAATGAAACCCAGGCGTGCTCATGTGCTTCTAGCGTCATCTGCTGGCCACGGAAATAACTGCGCTGTTGTTTTCTTTTTTTTTCTTTTTTGTTGTCTTCTGGCACCTTGTAGGGATATGTGATGCGGTTTGTAATTACACTGCCTCGTAGGGAACAGCTGTGTTTCTGCATTTGATGTTCGCTATTCATTTTAATTTAAATAAATCTGAAGCAATTAATGAAATGCCTAAACTAAACAAACCGGTAAATAGCACCCATTTTGTTCATTGAGACAAGTTAATAAAGCAAGTATATGCTAACACGGTATAAACCATCACTCATCTCGTTACTGAACAAAAGCCATCAATACTAGTAGCTTATTTCTTTCTTATTCTTTTTTCTTAATAAGTTTTACACTTATTCACATCTGTCCCTAAAAACTATATCCCTTCATTTAGGCTATAGGCTGTTTATTTTCAACATTTGCAGCCAACATCTGTATTAGTGGGCATGGTTTTCATCTGTTCCATTAAGATCAATGTTTTTTTTACTCTCATAGTATTAGACTGGAAGGGTTAGGGTTAGAATAAAGTTGACTTGTAGTTGCAAAGTTACTTATAACTACTACTCTAATGGGAGTTAGTTGACAAGTAGTCAACAGAATGTTTAAAAGGGACCATCAAAATAAAGTGTTATCAAAGTGTAAGAGAGCTGACTGCTAATCTGAAACCAAATGAACTTCATGTGTCACAGAATGTTGGAGAAAATTATGAGTTTTTTTTTTTTTTTTTTTTTTTTTTTTTTTGGTAAACTATTACTTTAAAGTTTAACTTTCACTTCAAGGCCTGCTTAAAACAGCATACATCTTCCTGGGAATTTTGAGAAGAAATCTGGTTATACTTCATAACCACAAAAAAACAAAAAGAACAACTCCAGAAAAACAAAGAAGTGGAGAGAAACTCATTTTGTGCTTGCTGCAGTATTGGTGGCTTCAGCGTCACCTTGTGAAGTCTTATTGAACCCAACAGCACTGCTACTGCTTTTGTGTCTGTGCTGAAGCCAAATCTGCCACGATTCTCCTAAACATCAGTCAGGCTGTCCCTGTTCAACAAACCTGTTGTTATGAGGCAGTTCAGAAATGACAGAGAGAAGGATCAAAATGCAGAGACTATTTTAATAAAACAAAACAAAAGTAAATACAGGCAAAAAGGAGATTCCAACCATGAGATAAATAAAAGTAAACAGAGCACACATAGGACAACACCAGACAAATAACATGAACACTGAGGTATACAGTGCTATGCATGCTAAAGTTGAATAAAAAGAGGAATAAAAAATCATTTTTTGGAAATTAAACTTAATACCTTAATTTAAAAAATTAGGAAAAATCCAACCTTTAAGGACACCAATTTTCTTTGTGAATGAATAATGTATCGTAAATAAATAAATGTTCTTCCTTAAAATACAGGGTGCATACAGTAAGTTTGGACACCCCTATGTTAAATTCCCATAGAGGCAGGCAGATTTTTATTTTTAAAGGCCAGTTACTTCATGGATCCAGGATACTATGCATCCTGATAAAGTTCCCTTGGCCTTTGGGATTAAAATAGCCCCACATCATCACATAGCCTTCACCATACCTAGAGATTGGCATGGAGTACTTTCCATAAGATCATATCTCAATGCAAATCAAACTAACTATTAGGCTAACTGAAATAAAACCATGCCAATCTCTAGGTATGTTGAAGGCTATGTGATGATGTGTGGCTATTTTAATTCCAAAGGCCAAGGGAACTTTATCAGGATGCATAGTATCCTGGATCCATGAAGTAACTGGCCTTTAAAAATAAAAATCTGCCTGCCTCTATGGGAATTTAACATAGGGGTGTCCAAACTTATGCACCCTGTATTTTAAGGAAGAACATTTATTTATTTACGATACAATATTCATTCACAAAGAAAATTGGTGTCCTTAAAGGTTGGATTTTTCCTAATTTTTTAAATTAAGGCATTAAGTTTAATTTCCAAAAGATGATTTTTTATTCCTCTTTTTAGTCAACTTTAGCATGGGTGTCTAAACTTATGCATAGCACTGTATATACACAAGGGGTGATTGGCAAACAAGACACACCTGGGAACAATCAGGAACTAATCAACAAAAAGGACACAAAACATTGCACTAAAACCCAATAAGTTAACTCAACTCAAACTGACTGAGGAAACTGATTGCTTCAAACCATTTAAGTTTAAAAACAAATACATATGAGTATAGTGAACTTATATATATTGAGTCACATTCACTCATAATTTAGTGTTGGTTTAGTCAATCATTTTGAGTATATGTAACTTGAATATTTTAAGTTCATTCCATTAATTTAAACTAACTGGTTTGAGTTAATTTAATAAATCTAATCAAGTCTAAACAACTATATAGCTACTCAAATGGTTTGAGAAAACCGATTGCCGTAAATGATTTGAGTTGATTAAACTCAAATTAATAAAGTAGTATAAGACAAGGGAAAAACATTGGTGTAAAGCAATGATGAAAGAAAAGGATGCAATTATTAACAGTATTTATTGAAAATTCATTTATTTTACAAAAGGTTCTCAGGCATGAATGCTAATATTAAATATTAAATATTAAAAATAGAAATTTTTCCACTGACAAATCTGTGGTTTACTCACAGCATAATAAATAAAATAATATGTCAGTGTGTATGAACTATTTCTTTAGTTTTTGCCATGTGAATGATGGTTAGTGGAGTAGGTCAGTTTCCTCACCGATAAATATCCACAATTGCGCGGGACACTCTTGTCTATGTCAAAATGTGAGAAAATGCACATAAATATAAATTACTTTTCCACTGACAAAACTGTTGTGTACTCACAGCACAACTAACGTTACTGCCGCTGATTAAAAAAAAAAAAAAATCAATGTAAATGCAATGGCAATGTCGCGTTGGCTTGCCGTTTCTATGACGTGACACAAATTACGTAACTTACTACAGAAGAAACTTACTTACTTTAGATAGGTCTTCTTAAGATGAAGAGTCACGACAATACAACGTTAAAACGAATAAAAGTGCTCTAAAGAGGATGAGCCGTGCTTACCTGTTAAATCTCTTCATGGCGCCATCCTGTTCCGAGTTACTCCGAGTGTGGGGGATGGGCAGATTGAAATAAATACGCAAGGTTTTCCGGTGCGTGAGGGAGAACGCCGTGATGAGACCTAAATGTAGGCTTCGAATGAAGCTGAAAACTTTAAATGCATTTATGTGTTTATTTCATGAGTTATGAAAACTATAAGAGTATAGGCCTTATACAAAAGTAATTTCTTGAAAAATAAAATGTCAAAGAAATTAGAAACCCCCCCAAAAATTGTAAACCCACACACTGGTTTCTAATTTACTATAAATAACAAATAGGTTATTCATTACTTATTCGGTTTAAGTTCTGCTTAATGCATTGCAGTTTTTTAGTTAATATAACAATTTTATTAAGTTAAATTAACTTTTTTTTTTTCTTTTTTTTTTAAATAAGTTAAATGTACTCATTTTCGTTTAGAGACTTTCAGTGTTAGGTTTTACAGTGAAAAGTCCAGAAAAGACATGGTTAGTTGTTGGTTAGCCTTGGTTAGCATTGCAGGGAGAATATGTGTAATAAATTACATACAGCTACATTTCACAAGTAGAAATCTCTGAAAAATCTCTGCAACCCCAATTTAATTTTGACAATTTTGTCTTATACCAGGAAGATCTTTGGGTGTTAAGTTGAATATAATGTGCAAGAAGTTACTCTTGTGTTACATCATGAAGCACCATCAGATTCTACAGAAGTTTCCCTGTATTTTTTTGCTATCATAACTCATAAGGGAGACAGATGGGTGTGTCTTAACCAGCTGGACAGTATGGACCCAGACTCATCACACATTGGGACACTGATGGTGACATGACAGCCTTCTCCTTGTACAACGTCTCTACTGGTATAGGCAGGAGAACTTTTTTTTTTTTCTGACATGTTGCACGTATATAAGTATTTATCATAATGTACCTTAAATAACATAAAGAAAAAATACATTTCAGCTGTAAATTAATTATACATGTTAGCTAGATTGTTCATTACACTGTAAAAAGTGAATAGTTGGATCAACTTAAAAAAATTACTTCACTTGGTAACACCTAAAAAAATTAAGTTTACTCAACTTAAATTATCACGTTTTCACAATAATTTAAGTTGAGAAAACTTAATTTCTTTAGGTGTTACCAATTGAAGTAATTTTTTTAAGTTGATCCAACTGTTCACTTTTTACAGTGTACCTGTCTAGCTGTAGCTATGTTTATGCTGAAATATAATTAAATAAAGGTTTTGTTTTTTTCCAAATCATCTATCGCATGTCATTATGTGTGGTGAGCCGACTCACGTGATTTATGTTTCTCCCTTCAGAACTTCCATTAAGGGGACAAAGTGAGCATTGTTGCTCCCTGGTTTTCATGGTGCACTGGGGGACTTGGAGTGAACATTTCTGGAAGGATTTTGCGATTGAGACAGCCACAAAAAAAAAAAAAACTTTTATTGAAACCGAGGCCAGAAAATAACAGGATTTGAAAAGTGTGGAATTATGACGTCAAAGAAAGACCGCCTTTGCAGGAAAAAATCGACACATACGTCTACATCACCACGTTAGTGAATAGTGACATGATAACGAGAAAAGATTGACAACAGGATCAATAACATTACCTTCCAAAGGATCCTAATGCTATTAGTGTTTTGTTTTGTTTTTCAATTATGTGAAAGTCTTAGCAGTGCATTATTTGATTGTATTCGGTACATTTCACCGTGGCCTATTTGGTAATTCAGTCGCAATTTCGGTGCAAGCTTTGCAAACAGACTTTTACGATATGGATCCGTCAGCAACGCCACAAACATCTAAGCAACCATGTTTATTCTAATGCCTGATCTGTGATCAGTAATTTCTGATGTTTAATTATTCAAGTTCAGACAGATTTTCTTTGTCTCAAAATCATTCATTATTGTTTATGAATTAGTAAATCAAGCCAGTGACTAATGATCAACTTCACATTGTTTCACTTAGTAGCATGAAAATCTAATTTGTTATTTAAATTGTGATTAAATAATATTGGTGAAAGCATTCATGAGAGTGCAGAAATCGCGGTAAAATGATGAGATCACTGCATTCACGCAATCAACAGACTGTCTTTCATCTGCTCAACGTTCATCACTGCAACCTTTCATGTGATGGAAATAGATCAATATATAATGCTATAATCAACACTTTTCATGATTCATTAATCTCGAATAGTAAAAACTTTGTTAAAGTATTCAAGAGGGTTCCACATGTCATACTTTGCTATTTCACATGCAAAGATGTCAGCCAATCACAGCAGCATGCGTTTACACTGAAGTCTTACAGACACGCTCCTTCAAACAGAGTATTCAAATCAGGGTAGGAAAAATGCCTTTTGTTTCTAAATTATGACAATGTTTTGATGCAAAAATCATATTAACATTATAAGTGCACCTCAGGTAACATTATAAAATAATAACAAAAAGACGCACCCATTTTGGGGCAAAAATGTAATTCTGGTAGTGACAACAGAAATAATAATGTTTCAATCTTAAAATAAAATGTTCTATATGGAACCTTAAATGGTTCTGTTTGTACATAACCTTTTAGGGGTTCCCATCATGATATAATTTTATAATTACATTTTTTTATTTTATTTTTTTATTAAATTTAATTAATTAAACAGCTTGTAAACATACTTTGTCTTTAGAAAAAAAAGTGAAATAACCTGAAAAAGCACTATGATATTTATCCTTATATAGAACCTTTTTGGCATACAGTCAAGAACCTCAGGGTCAACCTTTTTTAAGAGTGAGGTTGTTCTAAAAAGTGTATTTGTTTTCATAACACATGCATAAAAGTTAACATTTTGTTTACAAAGTTCCTACAATACCTTAATTGCATTTATGCTCTCGGGTTTAAATGAATGCATTGAAGCAAGGAAATATAAATATATTAAACTATAATAGTGTATTTGCCAGTGCAGGCGGTGTACATTTCTAATTAAGCTACTCAGGTACAAATGCAGCACATCTGCTGATAGTAATTATATGTGTTCACTGAACAGTGCACAGATGAGATTACTGCCGTATTATATGATACACTAATGAACACGTATTCATGACCAAATTCGTTTGCTCCTCACTGGTGTACGAGCTTTATTCCTCAAAGAAACCTTGTTTATGCTTTTCGGTGGATGCTCTACTCTAAAAACAATTCACAGTGGTTGAAGCAAGAAAAATAGAATAGTATATGTCCTTAAAGGGATACTTCAGGATTTAGCATTAAAGGAAAACTCCGGTCAATTTTAACATTGAGCTCATTTTTTTGTAAATTTGGAGTGCTGTCAGTACAGAGAACAACGACAAAAATCGGTGTTGCCTACACCGTGTTATCCTCTTTTTAAATGTTGCACCCTGTTGACTTCAATGGGGCAAGTTTTAAACCTGCTTTTAGCCTCTTAACATCCTTGATGTGTCATTACAAGTGCACAGGTCATGTGAGTGATTCCTAGAGTGAACACAGGTGAATCTGACTGCAGTAGATGTGAAAGATATGAATAAAAATTATGTTAATTCAGCCAGCGCAAATACCTGTATTTTCTTCCTGTTTTCGGGCGGAGTCCGAAGTAGTCGATTGTCGAGTTCACTCGCGTGATAACCCATTCGCGTGAACTCGACAATCGACTACTGTGGACTTCGACCGAAAACAGGATGTAAATACAGGTATGTGCGCTGGCTGAATTAACATCATTTTTATTAATACTTTCACATCTACTGCAGTCAGATTCACCCGTGTTCACTCAAAAGGAATCACTCACATGACCTGTGCACTTGTAATGACACATCAAGGATGATAAGAGGCTAAAAGCAGGTTTAAAACTTGCCCCATTGAAGTCAACAGGGTGCAAATTTTAAAAATAGGATAACACGGTGTAGGCAACACCGATTTTTGTCGTTGTTCTCTGTACTGACAGCACTCCAAATTTACAAAAAAATGAGCTCAATGTTAAAATTGACCGGAGTTCTCCTTTAAGCTTTGTATTAGTAGAAAACCTGTAGTATTTTTGAATTACCGTGCTTTCCACCCTCATATTTGTGTATTTTTTGTCTGGAAAAAAATCCTCAGATGACGCAAAAATCGGTCTGTCCCTCATGTTCTCAACCCGCTCAGAGAGGGTGGGATTTCACTCACAGAATGTACACATAGTATCAGCCGTCTTTTTTTGGAAGCTAAGCTAGCAGGCTCTTGTTCTGTGGAGAAAGCTGAGTAGTAGGGTTTACCATCCTCTTTTTCCCAGACATGTCCGGCCGTCGAGATCATCCAAAATGTCCGGGATTCGGCTTTTGCTTTCTGCAGTCGCCATTCATTGTTTACATGCACACCTTTTGCTTCAATCTAACTGAATTCATTCCGATTAGTGAATCTGAATGTAGTGTTTACATGAATGCTAAACAAGTGATCGGTTGATGTGGGTTTTAACATTGCTAAGAAAATTCCCGCTCCTCCGTGAGAGATACGAGACCAGTGCGTCTCACAGGTGTTGCTCATCAGTAATCACGCCACCGGCCACGCGTCGTTCTCCCGCGCCCCTCAGCCTCGTCCTGCTCGCCACAGTAAACATGATGAATGGCGACTGTAGAACGCAAAAAGCCGAATCCTGGACATTTTGGGCGATCTCGAAATCCCGGGCAGATTCGTCAAGGAGACTCACTAGTAGCCTAGTCTTGTTGTTTTAAACTGCGTGCTCTTACCGGTAGGCGTGGCTTGGGAGTGGCCTCGTAGAGCAGCGAAGCAAGTGCATTCTGGGAGTTGTTGTCTTTCATCCACATAAGCCAAAAATACATTTTCTGGCTTTTCTCAGTCTAGAAAGCTCCAAATTCAAAAATAATTTCACATTTCTTCTACATAAATGACCCATTTTAAATACACATTCATCTTTCCAGAGGTTAAGTATCCCTTTAAATATTGCTTTGAAAGTCATGTCTTATTTTTCACTCTTAAATTTGTGGTTTTGTTTGTCTACATTAAGGTTTTTTTTTTCTGCTGTTAGAAATGTACCCTGGAGCCAGGCCCGGGGTTGGGGCTCGTATGCGAACACCTGGTGGCCGGGCCTCTCCCCATGGGGTCCGGCCGGGCTCAGCCCGAAGGAGCGACGTGGGGCCGCCTTCCAGTGGGCTCACCACCTACAGCAATATGGGCTGGAGATTTACATTTTTACATTTACATTTATTCATTTAGCAGACGCTTTTATCCAAAGCGACTTACAAATGAGAACAATAGAAGCAGTTAAACTAGCAGTAGGACAACAAAATGCAAGTGCTATGACCCTTCTCAGTTTAAATAAACGCATTTTTTTTTTTTTTTTTTTTTTTTTTTTTTTTTAATAGAACAGAATAGAGTAGTAGAGAGAAAGTGTTAGTATTACTGGATCAAGTGCTGTCGAAAAAGAAGTGTCTTCAGCCGTTTCTTAAAAGTGGCTATGGACTCAGCCGCTCTGGTTGAGTTCGGCAGATCATTCCACCAGCAGGGAACAGTCATGGTAAAGGTCCGAGAAAGAGATTTTGTGCCTCTTTGAGATGGCACCACAAGACGCCGTTCACTTGCAGAGCGCAAGTTCCTTGAAGGCACATAAGTCTGAAGTAAAGAGTTAAAGTAAAAGGGGGCAGAACCAGTGGTTGTTCTGTAGGCAAACGTCAGTGACTTGAATTTGATGCGAGCGGCAACTGGCAACCAGTGCAGTTTTGTGAGGAGAGGAGTGACATGTGCCCTTTTCGGCTCGTTAAAGACCACTCTAGCTGGAGATGTGTGTTCAGTTGCTCAAACGCTTGAGTTTTAATTCATTTTCCAGCCATATGTTGGTTAAGAATTAAATGGCTAGAATTTATTCACACCTCTACTATTGAATCCACCGTATCATCAGCGCTCGGAGTTCCATGGTGCTGTCAAGTACGACTTGCAGTCTGTGAGGGAAACTAAACGCTATTCGCTATTTGAAAGGGGGGGGGGGGGGCTTCCTGTTTCAGTGGAAATTACGCCAATGCAACATACAAAGCTACGCATTCCAAGGCATTTCAGTGGGCCTTTAAGCAACAAAAATGAATGAGAATAATAAGAACCATTATTAATAATTGAGTAGCAAATCAGCATATTAGAATGATTTCAGAAGATCATGTGACGGAAGACTGGAGTAATGATGCTGAAAATTCAGCTTTGATCACAGGAATAAAATCTATAAAAATATATCAAAATATATCATTTGAAATTGTAATATTTCACAATATTACTCTTTTTACTTTATTTTAGATAAAATAAGTGCAGCCTCGATGAGCATAAGATACTTCTTTAAAAACATTTTAATAAATCTTAATTTTTCCAAACTTCTGACCGGTAGTGTATAGGCCTAAATGTTATGTATGTATGTATTTATTCATTTATTTAATTAATTATTTATGTAGTTAATGATTCAGTGTTTGTGTACAGAGAACAGAGTACTACACAGATTTGATTCAGATATACACACACACACACACACACACACACACAAAAAGAAGCTGATCTTCGCTGCCTGTCTGAATAAATCCCAAGAGTCCTCTCTCTCTCCGAGCAGCTGAAGATGGCGAGTGGGACTCTCCTTCCCAATGGCCACTGAATGACAGACTTACTCTGTGGGCCATAAGTAGGCCAATTAGTCTTTTTCCATAACAGAGGACACACTCCAGTGAACAGGCCAGACGTGAATGAAAGAGAGAGGCCAAATGGCACAGCCTGTGTGTCGCGATGACAAATGGGTCCATCGGCGCAGACTTTAATCCTATTAAAAACAGCTTGAGGTATCGGTTTCTAGTGAGCAAGTTTCAGGAGGCCTACTCTCTAAAACCACTCCAGTGTCCGTGCTGTGATGAGCACAGTTGAGTGTGTTATGAGGACATTTGTCCAGTAGATGGCATCAAGGGACCAGTTGTTTGAGATCTGTTCGTGCCTTACCAAGACTTTGTTGTTGTTGTTAAGTTTGTGTGAAAAAGGAGAATTAGATAAATATATTTGTGTATTTTTTCATGTCTTGAGAAAGTAATATTTAACAGAGCAATTAAATTCTTGCTTTTAATATTTTCTGTATTATGTTCTGTAGATACTCTTGGAAACAATGTAAAGCATTTTGTTTTACTGTATGAAATAAAGAAATAGTTCACTTAAAACTCAAAATTACTCACCTTCATCTCAAGTCTATAATGATTTAATTTATAATTTTCAAAGAATTATGTGGTTCTATTATTATTCTTTTTTTTACAACAAACAGCATGATAATTCTGGTTGGTTATTTGCGTATTATAAAACATTGTAATTGGCAGAGCTGCGTAGCCTTGTGCAAATGAAGAGTGCTTATGAATTGAATATGACCTTGTAGTGTACTTAAAATCTTAAGTATATTAACTGTACTTGAAGATAATGTAACATTAAAGCCCATTAAAGTGTACCCAAAAGAGAGTACACTTGCATGAATGTTTCTTAACACACTTAAATACACTTTTTAAAAAGTGCACTTTGTAATAATGTCAGAAAAGTTTCCATTCATTTATTTTTTTTCAAATCAGGCTTTAAAGAATTGCACTTATTGTGATGTGTTGACTGACATAAAGCACATGTAAAGCACTCGAGTATAATGTAACTGTAATGTTATTTGATATTACAGTACATACAGAAATTGCAAGTTAATATATTACACACATTTTCCAGCATATATTTATTTCTAAATTGCAACTTCATCATCATATCAATAGAAAGGACATTAAAGTATATTTTAGTTTAACTGTTTGTCGGTACATTTGGCAGTACACTTTAACCATTTTTCAAAGACAATGGAAGTATTTATGAAATGAAAGATGCACTGTCCTATAGGTGGGTCAAAAAAAAAACAACTAATTGCATTTCATATAAATTTAAACTATAATACATTTTCATTTAATTGTAAATAACATGCAATTAAGTGTCTGAAAATGTTACATTCTGTTTGCAGTTTGCACTTACTGTAAGTATATATTTTAAGTATTTTATTTCCATACTAAGTACTCTTTACTTTATTTTCCATAATAAGGAATACTTTTAAAGTTATGCTTCTTTTCACAAGGCTTCCAAGAGTGCTGATATACAGTGTGACTTTTAATTGTTTGTATCACTCAGATTATCAGTCAATCAGTGTGTATTGGTTGTGGGGATTGTAACTCTTTCTGCAGGTTACACAATTACCCCAGTAGGTGGCGACAAGTGACTGTTTTTATAAGTCATTGATTCAAAAAAATTTGAATCAATGAAGTTCAAACGATTCACCGAACAGAACAAGAGTGTGGCTGTATCCGAAATTGTGTACTTCCCTACTATATAGTAGGCAAAAAAAAAAAACCCAACAACAACAACAACAAAAAAAAAAAAAAACAGTATGTGACAAAAGACACTTTACTATCCCATGAGGCCAGAGGAGAGGATTTGTGAATGGCAGTGAAGATTCGTAACTGCTAGTACGTCACATGACAACATGATGAATGTATGTCTGGGTTGCATACATGTAGTACCCTCAAATTACATCCATACTGCACACATTCATACTTTTTTTAGCGGCCGTGTAATTGCTTATTCAAATTAAGTACCATGAGAGTATGTGATTTCAGACGCAGCCACTGCCTTTTTAAGTGAGTCATTGAATTACTGACTCAACCATTTGTTCAAGTACACCAAATTTACTCAGGAACGAAACACCTGTGTGTTGCTTGGAGATGCGCAACCTTTAATTCTGCTGTGGATTTGTTTGGAACTATTTTCATCAAATAATACACAATAGAAATTGGGAATTTTGTATCTTAAATATAAGTTACTTAAAGGGATAGTTCATCCAAAAATGAAAATGTTGTCATCATTTACTCAACCTCATGTTGTTCCAAACCTGTATGAGTTTCTTTCTTCTGTTGAACACAAAAGAAGATGTTTTAAAGAATGTTGGTAACCAGACAGAGGCACACATTACCAGTGAACAACATGAGGGTAAGTAATGACAAAATTTTAATTTGTGGATGAACTATCCCTTTAATTTCTTGTCCATAGTACTGATGGTCTGTGATTCGGCCATAAGTAATCACGCAAATGAACATCACTCTTGCTCATGTGATTCTGCTTAGTAAATTGTATTTTTAATACATATAAGCATAAAGGCATGTCAGTGGGATGTACATCATGGCCATTAAATTAATCTTTACAATAGTTTGGTGATGTGCTCTTGCTTGAGCCTTGAACACTGAAAAGCTCAAGTCGCAAACCTGATGTCTGAGTCTAAACCATTCACAGGATAAGCTGAGAGCCATGACATCGTTGTTCACGTTTGCAAGGATCACAAGCCGAAAGTGCCCTTTTGAACTTTGTCTGTTCCCCCATTTGTAGAGAGATGGACCACTGCCAAGAAAGCGAGCAGCATTTGGTCACTTCGGTCTCCTCCCACTTTATAGCTTCTGTGCTGAGATCAGATGAGAGAAGAACCCTGCAGACGCCACACAGTCGCATTCTGGGGATAGCAGCTCGCACTGGGGGACGCTGTGATTGAGAACCGAGGAACTGGGTTTGACCTCCCCACCACAAGCCCGATTACCATCAGACCCACGTCAGGGGTTGGGGGTCCCACGGGGCCATTTGCGTACAGTCTCACCATCGCTTTGCATGATCAAAATAACATCTGAAATGTCATATATGCGCCTTGTGCATTTACACTTCAAAGAACATCTTTTTGGCATGCGAACAATAGTTTTTGTGTAGTACAGACCTATTCAATCTGCCGGCCGAATTCGGCCTGTTTGAAAATTTCAGTGGCCAGTGTGTGGTTGCCAGTTAACTATCACAGCCAAAAATAAACGTTAATTAGATTACAGACATATTAGAAATTGAGAAGTGACAGCATGTGTACCTTTTTGCTGAGATAGTAGCATCTCCCTTACGCTGTAGCCGCATTGGAACAGCGGTTTGGAAAATGGATGGATGATTGCATCTGCGTTCGCCATCTTTTGGTTTCTGGTTTTCAATTCATTCACTCACAGTGCATTATGGGTATGCTCTAGCCGTTGAGTGTACATTAGTTGTACACTCGTTATTGCAGTGCATTGTGGGATTAAATGAGTGCTCTCGATTACATCCACTATGGTATAGGACACCACAACAAATGGCTGTCCCCTCAGATAGTGCCCTGTTTAAGGTTTATGGGAGAGATTTCGGTTACAGCCAAAGTGTGCCGCATATGTCCGGAAAAGTGAAGCCAAAATATTTGTATCGCCCCCTGGTGGCTGACTGCAGTATAGGTCATAAGCCCCGCCCTCTCCATGTAATCGAATGAGACATGAGACACAAAACAAATCAAATTACACTTCAAATATTTTTTTCTAAACATGCATGGTTTCTGTCATTTTAGGTAGTTCTTATAACACTGACATATGTTCTACATATGTGTAACATCATGATTGACAGCTGTGCTAGCGATTGAGTCTGCGGGAGCATAACCAATGGTTATTTGTGTGATATTTTGGCTTCATTTTTATATATTGGAAGGTGAACGTGATTTCACCAAGTACAACATGTTCCTGGATCAATGTCTTTGTTGGTCCTGGAACAACATTCCAATTAAACAATCAGATTTGAGGGATAAGTTTGTAGTTTATATCAAGTTTAGGCTTGTTATTCCACTATCATCTCATTCTCTTAGGGTTAGGTTTAGTGTCAACTTCATAAAAACATTTCCAGATTATACATATTATGCAGATAATATTAATAATATAATATATTTTCCCCCACAGTATGAATGGGTTTATAAATCAACATATAATTGGCTTTTAAGGGGATCCTCATGTTTAGGTCCTCTGTTCCTCTGTGTCATCAAATATTTTGATATATTTGCACATGTGAAGAGTTTTTCTGTGGTTCCTCCTGCTAGACTTTTAATGTTTTTTTCAGATATTATAAACTGAATTGTCTAATTGTGATTTTTGTATAAGCTTGTCACTGCTGTAAGAGAATGACAGCTGCTTAGTTATTTGTCCCGGTGGATCGTCTCTCTGTCTGGGAGGTTGAAGAAAGGAGACGCACGGCCTTCACACCCTGGCACATGTTCCTCTGACCCCACAGGCTGCTGCATCAAACTCTCCCTCCACAAACCATAATATTTCCCCCAGAGAAGAGAGACCCTCACACTCGAGAGACAGCCACTCCACCTGTCAGAGTTCAAGAGTTAATGCCAAGAGCTTAGAGCTTGTTTCCATAACGACTTGAATGTAACTTTTGCTTTCTCTGCCACACAGGGCTGTTACATGTGTTGAAAATATCAATCAACAGCCTGGAAGCTTGATGTATTACCAGAAAGTGAGAGGATTGATGGCCAGCCAGAATAAACATCAAGACCAGTTTGTGTTAAGAAAATACAATAAATGGCATTGACTGATGTCCTGTATATTTAATGTTTTACTGTTTTTTTTTTTTTTTTTTTTTTTTTTGTTTGGCATCTTTAATTCTTTTTTTAAATAATTGCAATAATATGATATTAATAGTTTCACTTAACTGATTGATTGATTGATTGATTGATTGATTGATGTCCTGCAGTTTTACTTAAGTGAGTTAGTTTCAACTCTATTACAATTTTACTTGAGGACGTACCTGAGGAAATTTTCCAGTCCATAAATCAAAATTGATGTGTATATGAATATTTATCAAGGCTGCATGTTTGTGCCCTTTTTTTGTTGGAAATTCAATTTGCATATCCATTGTAATTGGTCAATGACAAATTAGACCACTGATTTTAGTTTTCTTTTTGTTTTAGTTTTCTTTTGTGTTTCTTGGTTTCTCTTTATTTTTATGGTCCCTTTAACACATGCTGTTGACTATAAGTAATGTTGCACATGTCTACTAACTCTCATTAGAGTGTTAGTAGAGTATTAGTAGACTGGTTACTTGCCATGCACTTGCAAAGTTTCTTATAGTCAGTAGAATGTCTGAAGGACCAACACAAGAAAGAGTTAGCAGATATTAAGCAAGACAGTCTACTAAAACTTTAATGAGAGTTAGTTGACATGTAGTTGCAAAGTTACTTCGTTCAAATGTTCAAAAGGGACCATCAAAATAAAGTGTTACCCAGTAATTTACCTCAATAGTTTTTGATAATGACTCTGAAGTTGACATGATGTTATCATTAGTGAAAATCTTTTGTTCAAAAATACAACAATTAAAAGCCTCTGTTTATGCAGGCTAAATGCCTTTGTGAAAGGCCAAGGCTCTGTTCGTCCAGCCTGTCCACCCCCTCTGAGGTTTCTGTGCATATCATACGCTGGACAAGCTAAACTGGCAATCGCAATAAAGATTAAGTGGACCATCTCTGAAAGCTCTCTGACAGCTCAAACAACTGCCGGCCGGCTCCACGCTCTCGCCTCTCGCTTGCGGTCAGAAGTCCGATGGGACGGCTCCTGAATGCCATGGACTTGTAAGGTTTTCTTTCACAGTATCGGACTCCTCTTTTAGCAGTCCTGTGCTTCCCGGACCTCACCTCAGATGCCCAATTAGACTGAAAAACAATAGCTCCCTGATCATCGTCCCATTGTGCTCCCTGACATTGTCCCCGCGGCTCCTGTTACAGCCTGACGGTAAACAAGGGCTAATTTAGACATGCAGTTGTTGCTATTGTCCTGCTCTCCTTGATACCCAAACCCCTCTGTCTTAGCGGGCCAAAGCTTGTCCGAGTAGTCCCTGGTGGAGAATAAGTGTTTGGATCAATGACAAGATGATGGGCTCGCGGCTCTGACTGAAACTGCAACGGTCAAAGTAATTAAGTCAAAGACTGAGCGCACAGCAGCGGTCTGCATATAGGCCTTAATGGTATTCAGATGGATGGCGTCTGAAGCGATTTCTTGGGGTGAGAGCGGGGCAAATTACATGACAGCTGTTGTCCAGGCTGAGGGGAAGGCCGGTTCCAAGGCTCTGCTGATAGAGGGACTTTGATTTATGCCTTAATTAGAGGGACATTAAAGGCTGACTTTCCCAAAGACAATTGTGAAGTCCCACACGTATGCCGTGCAGTGCGTTCCCACTTAGCATGAGGCAGACGGCACAGGAATATTGGAAACGGAATCTGACCGCTGCTAAATGAGCTGAAAGGTTCAAGATGTGTCTTGCAGTAGCTACTTCAGAGGAAATACTTGAAGAGAGAAGTACGCCCAGAAAGAACATTAAAAGGCTCATCTTTTCAAGTAGCTACTGAACATTTAAATGGCTGATGCTGTGTAATACTGCTCTCTGATTTCACTCTATAATGCAAATCAACTAACTGATCCGCACGCATAGCGTTTGAAATATTCAACCTACCCAGATACTTTTTTTGGTTTGTTTTTAGAACATTTAGTCCAACTGTAATCCTATAGGAAGCCCATTTCCACAACATAAGCTTTGGTAAATTTTAATTATGACATACAAATTCAAAATTATGGGATAAAGTCAAAATGATGACTTTATGTGTCATAATTAGAACTTTTTATCTCATAATAATGGTAAGTCATAATTTCGACTAATGACATAATTTCAAACTTTTTGTCATAATTTTTGTCAGTAACACAACATTTGTCAAATTTTTTTGTGTGATAATTACAACTTTGTATACTTTTTACTTTTTTTGTACTTTACATCTCATAAGAATAAACATTCACATGTAATAATTATGATTTTCAGAAGCATGATTTTTTTTTTTCAATGATTCCTATGGAAGCTTGTTTCCGCCATTGAATAAAACAAAATTAAAAGATAATTGCGACTTTTTATCTTGCAATTCTGACTTTTTTCTCACAATTCTGACTATTTTTCTCAGAATTGCGTGATAATTCTGCCTTTTTTTCTTTTTTCGCAAATATGAGGGGAAAAAAGTTTGAATTGCAAGCTGGCAATTGCGAGAGAAAGGGGCAGATTTTGTAGATAAAAAGTTACAATTAGGCCTACCTTTTTATTTTTTATTCAATGCAAAGCAGTTGAAATTTCTTTTTTGAGTGATATTTTTTGAGTCGCCAGTAGGTGGCGACAAGTCTTACTGAGTGAGTCATTGAATCCTTTCAAAACTGATTCTGTGTTGCTGAGAGAAACGCAACGGCTCATTCGGATGTCATCGACGGCGCAAAAGCAGACGGTAAGTATTGTGTATTAATGTAAGTTGCACAATTTTAACGTGTTCATTGAACTGTTGTATAAAATAAATATCACTATTAGTAGGCTACACTCGCAATCGTGCTGAACATATTGTACTCAGCCTGTGGCCTTTCCTACGGCTCAATCATAGCACGAGCTCGTGTGATATTGCTTAATAATATGATTGGCCAATCTGCATTGTTTAAGCGGAAGATTTACTTTTATAGTCTCGAGCAATTTGCATTGTGTGGTTTTTGTGCGTCTCATGGATCCAGCCCATGATATTTTTGGCAGGTTCGCATTACTTGGGAAATAAAACATTAGTGTGTTGTTGTAGTTATCATAACTCTTCCTGTTCCAGTTTTTTTATAGTGGAAATATTTATCAGGTTCTGTCAGGCTTCAGCTCATAAAACGACCGCCTGAGTTTTTATCACTTGTTTGAATGCTTTGGTGAACAACTGCATTAGTCACATGAGTGCCATCACCCTACTATTGCTCGTGCAAGTGAAGTGGATTTTGTGTTGAGCTTCAAATTATAAACTCTCTAGAGGTACAAAATGTAGGCTACTCTTAAGCGTTATTGGTGTTTGCTTAAAGTTTATCTTAATGTGCTGTTAAGATGTATTGGGGTGGTGTGGCGCAATGGATAAGACACATGCCTTTGGTGTGAGAGACCCGGGTTCAAATCCACTGTGAGACACCAATGTGTCCCTGAGCAAGACACTTAACCCCTAGTTGCTCCAGAGGCGTGCGACCTCTGACATATATTGCAATTGTAAGTCGCTTTGGATAAAAGCGTCAGCTAAATGAATAAATGTAAATGTAAATGTGCTGTTCTAAAAGTCATATTCTAGGAGAGACCGGGGCAAGTTGTCACATGCAGTCAAATTAACTTTATTTCAGTAACTTTGAGATTTTAACTTGAATGGAATTAACTGTGAATTAATTTGAGGACTAGGAGATTTTTCATAAATGCCAGGTTGGGGAAAGTTATCACATTTTTACTGGGACAGCTGTCACAATGGTTTAATATTTTGGTGAACTTTTATGTTTTTCATGAATATGTTATGTGCTTATAACTATTTAGCTTTTTAAGTATTTCATTATAATATAAATATTCCACCACATATAAACTGATTTTGTGAGCCTGTACAGAAATTTACATTTAAAAAATAAACCTATCCTGAGTAAAAGTGACAACTAGCTCCGGTCTGCCTATAAAATCAGGTTTGTTCAACAAATCACAATTTGACAATTTTTTTTTTTTTTTTGCTGAGATGACGTAAATTACACTGTATACAGAACAACTCTGTAATGCATCTATTAAAAGCTGTCATAAGTATTTATTTAAAATTACAGAATGACTCAGAGCTTTGGCGGCTGTAACTCAGTACAGTGATACCAGTGTAATGTGTGTGTGTGTGTGAGAGAGTATTTATACCACCCTTGCTTCAAAGAATAGCTTACACAAAGTCTTGATTGAATTACACGCTGCGTTATAGAATGCTGATGCTGATATCATTCTGGCTTTGACGCACTGTGTGTGTGTGTGTGACAGAGGGTCAAGGCGAAGGAGCTTGTTAATAGAGGCTTGTGCTGCAGGGACCACTGAACTACCCGTGGCATCCTTCCCTAAGTCCTCTTTGCATGCGTTCAAAGAGAGGGTCTCGCACTTTTCCTTATTTGTTGCTGCTGATTAATTATGTCTAGCACTTGCAAGTCAAGACTGCAATCAGTCATACAGACACCAAAAATAAATAAATCAACAATTGAAAAGTGGCACTGATGACTGTGTGTGTGGCATTTGTCACATGCACACTCTCATACTTCTATACAAATCTTCATGTCTGAAATACTTGCATTAGAATTGTATTGGAATAGTGCACCGCTTCCAGTTTGTATGAGACTGTGCATTTAATATGTGACCCTGGACCACAAAACCAGTCACATGGGTACATTTTTTGAAAGTGAGATTTATACATTATCTGAAAGCTGGACAAATAAGCTTTCCATTGATGTATGTTTGTTAGGATAGGACAATATTTGGCCGAAATGCAACTATTTGAACATCTGGAATCTGTGGGTGCAACATTGAGAAAATCACCTTTAAAGTTCTACAATTATGCTCGTGATTTTGTTGCATTCACTCACAAAAATAAATGTTTTATATATTTACGGTCGGAAATCTACAAAATATCTTCATGAGCATGATCTTTACTTAATATCCTACAAATTTTTGGCATAAAAGAAAAATCTATAATTTTGATCCATATAATGTATTGTTGGCTATTGCCAGAGATATACCCGTGCGACTTGTGACTGGTTTTGTGATCCAGGGTCACACATTTCATCTCAGCTTTATCAATTTCCTTCTTATTACATGCAAAGTAGAAGACTGACAATGTGGCTGAATTTGTCCTGTTCATACACATATAGCGCATTTGCACATTTTGACAGTGATAAAAAAGTAAATGTATAAAGTAAATATCAAAGATGCTGATTGGGTGATATCAGTGCCATATTGGCTGCTGGCTGATATGTGAGTTTTTTATTTCATCAATATCTGTTAATAATACTTATTTAATTGTATGTGCTCGTGTAGTATTTGTATATTTAGATTACAATACCAAACACTCACTTAATGTTCATCTTTAAAAAAATAAATAATAAAAAGTTTAATCTTTAGCAAAACTCAAAATGAATATACATTTTCCATACTGTACATTGTTAACTTTTAGAGTGATTGATTGATTTGATTTTTTGGTGTTTTAGATTTATATATTTTATTTCACTTGCTGTAGGAATTTATCGGTTATCAGCCAGAATTTTAATATCAGTGCGTTTCTAATGCGACTTTAGTAACACCTGAAAGTCTTATCATAAATCATAAGTCAATTGAGTGCAAGTATATCATCTTATTTTTTACTTCTTTCTGCTGGCATGTAATTGCTTTGACTTTTATCATCCTGTGTGTTCTTCTGATTAGTTATTTTTTATTTGACTGTCTGGAAACAAGTTTGTTTTCTTTGCCAGTCTATATAATAGATTTATTCGACTCAACAGATGGTAAATCATAACTGTTCACTAGCCGCGTTTCCATTACCCTTCAAATTGCGCAAATTGAAATTGCGAATTAAAAATACGCTCAATGGAAACACGTCAATTTCGCAAAAACTCCCGTTTATCGCAAAAAAGTTTTTACGCTCTCATGAGGTGGTTTTTCAGGCAATTCGAAAAAGGAATATTTCGCAAAACTGCAATGGAAACAGTTTTTGCGCATTTACAGTCACCTGACTTAGAAGACGCGGTGTGTTTGAGGTCCATGTATAGCTACGCAAATAGGCCTAATAATTATTTTATATTATTTTATTTGAACATTTAATAGGCTATATTTAGAAGACGCTTTTATGCAAAAAAAGAACAAAGCGTGAGGAGCGCGCACTGCATGGCACAGAGGCGCGGGCGTGAACACTTGCATTTTCCTATCAACAGTGGAAACAACTTAAAAATACTCTATCATTTCTGGCCATACAGAAAATAATAATACATTATTCTCAACTACTTTTATTTGTGTAAACTCACAATAACAAAATAAAACGTTGTGCTTTTGTAAAGTAAAAGAAAACAATCAGACGCACTTTCATGATCTCCGTAAACTGGAGCGCGAGAACTGAAACAAAATATAGGCTAAAGCTTGAAATGTCCACTTTAAAACGAACAAATTCGAATCGAAAGCTAATACCTTCTGATTTTTTAATTCGTATGAAAGGTGCATTTCTCTCTAAAAGCGCATCTGCTTAACAGCGGAGATGGAGATGTGATTTTAGCCAAAACAATAGTTTATTAATAATATTAATGGCTCTTCTCATTCAGCACTGCGGGAAAACATCAATTCCAGGTTCTAATTTGGCCTTAGAAAACCAGTAAAATCGAGATGTTTTCCATATTAATTTGTGACTATTTTAAATGTTTAATAAAGGGGCAAAAAGTCATAAACAAAAATCTGAAAATTCTTCGATATTTACTTTTTTTTGCGCAGCAGTTGGCCAGTTCAAATTAAAATTTTGGTGTTCAACTTTGCGTTTTAAAAAGACAACAACCGTTCATTTTTCGTTTTTCAACTACGGGTTAAAAAAGGAAAAACGAATGGACACAAAATAGCCTACATGGATCGTTTGGACAGAATACGAGACAGAGTTCTTTATTAAATTCATTAAAAAAAAAAAAATAATTATACTATAGGAATACTGGATTCTAAATCTCAAAGAAATGCCACAATCAAAACCTCGGAGCAGAAATGAGGGCGAAACACCCAGAAACTCCATGTGTCGTTCGCATTATAAGGGTCTTTCCCTGATGCTTGGATAACACGCCACGTACTCCTTCCATTAATAATAATAATGTCTAATGCGTTGGCTGTGATATGTTATAAACCAACGTCAGTTGCCGTGATTTTTGGAATGACTTATCGCGAGAGAAAAAAGGACGTTTTAGTCGCATAACATCGGTTAATGGAAACGCCGTCATTTCGCAATAGTTTTTTATCGATATTTAGATAATAGCGCAAAACATTTGCGCAAATCTGTAATGGAAACGCGGCTACTGATAGCATCTTCATTTTAAGCGTACAGACTGAACAAAGAACAGTTTGCATAGTCAACACAGCTGAGTATGAAGTTCAACTGCCATGGTCACTAACAAAGTTATCAGTCGTTTCATCGCTCTTGTCTTCTTTAAAACAATTTGTGCCAATTCAAACACTTGTTGCCAAATGGGAAACAATGAAGGGGATTTATGAAATAAGCGCACAGGTGATTTTCCATTACATAAGATTATGCATTTCATTTCCCTGGTTAAGTATAGTTTTTGCCATAGTTCAGTTGCTACTTTAAAAGTAGTCTATAATCTGCGCAAGTATGGTAATGATACACATAATCACTTAAGCCAGAATTTATTTATTTATTTTTTTTTTTTTTAAAGTTACACGTAATAATTTGAGCCATTTTTTTGGGGAGTAGTAGAAGCATTTTTGCTTAATTTTGTTCCATGACCATTAGTCAAACAGCTCAAGTAGCACCTGGAAATGACATTAATTAGAGCTGCATGATTAATCGTTAAAAGATTGCGATCTCAATTCAAACTCCCACGCGACCTTCTTCCTAAATGACAACGATTTGGCTGTGTCTATTAAACTCTAGACAAGTACGATCACAGCGAACATGCAAATCTATGTTGGCGCTGCCGCTGATCCAGAGAGAGCAGTGTTCATGGATGTAAGTATGAAACAGCTTCACAAACTAGTCTTCAAGCACACAGCAATTGAAAAGTTAAACATTCATATTATCACAGAAGTACTGGGATAAAAGTGTATAGTTCTATAAAAATGAGTGTATAGTTTGCATATAAACACTGATGTCGACGGTAGCAATCAAAATAGAGTAAATCACCTTTTGAAAGAATCAAAGATTGTATCATTACAACGTTACACCAGTAGGTGGCGACAAGTGAACTATGCATTGAATCATTCATTTATTCATCGTTCACCATTTAAACCGATATTTTTTAATAGACTGCAGCAATTAACATTGTCAGAACTCCTAGTAAATTACATGTTATTTTGTTTCGTTGTCTATTCAGAATCATGGAAGAATCGTGATCTCAAAAAATATATATTCTCAATTTCTTCCGAATTGTGCAGCTCTAGTATTCATGCTATCCTGGTTTTCCTGTAAAATTTTGTCTAAATTTCAATCACACTTTTAATGAGCCACAATTGGTCCAAATAATTTTAACATAAACTTTATTACTGTTTTTTTTTTTTTTTTCACCCTGTGCCAGATATGCTCAGATCATGGTAGCAATCAAATAATGTCAAAATTTGGTATCATTTGTTTTTGGCATCCACAGATTTACTGTAGTACTATGGTATTTTAGTGGAAATTGCGGCTGCCATGCTAAACATATTTTTATATTTAAATATATTAACTAAATATATGTGATGGAGTGATATTTCTTTAAAATACAAATACTTTCTTTTTATCCCATGGAATCTGTGGAAGTTAACTTTAACAAGCAACATTGCCTGAACTTTGTTCTTGCATTCATATAATGTTTGCATACTTATATTCGATGTATAACTATTGTTAAAAACGGTCAACGTCGTCAGCTTCATTAGTCAACTCCACACAAAAAAAAAAGTGAGGTGTAAAACCAGTAACGTTTGTTTGTGCGTGAACAAACGCATTGGAGGGAAATCACCAAGCTGCTCACATTCCCTGTGGATAACGGAAACTTTAATGAGCGGTTATCAAGCGTTCTGCAGAGTTACTACTGTAGCACACCTGGAAAAGAGAATAGCTGGGCAGCTGTCAGTTAGCACTCACTGTTGCTTTAGTGACTAAAGGATGTTACATCAATCCCATACCTTTTACTCTAATGCGAAAAGGAAATAAACTATAGCCTGTAGCTTAATAACCTATAGCATCCTAGATATTAAATTTGCCAGCTGGCTAATTTGTTGATGGGTTTGACAGGGGTACACCATTGCTAATGATTGTTATTCAGAAAGCAGAGTTCTGTAATCAAAACATGGTTGTTATGAATGACTCAGTCTTGTTGTGACAGACATGCCAAGTATCAGAGTTTTGACAAATTTACAGTGCCGCCTACAGCAACAACACCAATGCTAATCCAGGTGGTTTGCGTCGCAGTCAGGTGATCCAGGCCTAAATAGAAATGCCTTGAGGAAAATGTTGTTTATTCTTTCACTGGACTGTAGCAGAGAAAATTCCCCAATGGTGCGCCATCAATATTTTATGATCTTTACTTCAACGACTACTATGAAAAAGCATGAAAGCATTGTCTGTGTGCATGAAAGCTGTGACTGACTGTAGCGTAATGTGTTGAATATTAGAGGATCGCGTTTCTTCAGGCCTAATATAGTCTGCAAATTGGATCTTTATATTCCCCTTTCATCACAGAAAGGCTAACAAGCTAATCACCGATGCCAGCTGCTATCTTTGTGCTAGAAAGTTCAGCGTGGCCAAAAACTGTGACCAGATGTCCCGGTTTCACAAGGTGTGTCCTGACAGTTCACTAAAAACTATAAAGATGGTTCTGTTTTCAGGCTCACTGACTCAACGTTAAGTCATTGATGTTCTTTTAGTTTCTAGCTGCTTTTTCAATTGCTATATCAATTTCTAAACATTTTCTTAATGTTTTTTTTTTTTTTTTTTCTTTTTTAGCAAAGCTAAACATTTGTTCGTCATAACAACAGCTTATCAAATTTGTGATCTCAATAAGCTGTAGAAATGGCCACACAAATACGCGTTAACAAGTTAAAAGAAGCCGAGCAAATTATTTGCATGAAAGTGCACAGGATTTGGTTTGCTGTCAACATGTTTAGGTTAAAAGGGTAAAAAGAAAAAAAGCTGTGGTGTGAGCAGTCTGATCATCCCATCACTGCCAACATTGTCCATGTGTGCTTAATTGTATTGATTGTGCACTTGTTGTGTATTTCAAACATCAAAAGTAGCATATATTTTAAAAAAGCTGTACTTGCAGATAATAAAATATCAAAGGCTTCATAAGTGCACTTAAAGAGTACACTTTCATTAAGTAGAAAGAAAAAGTACACTTAATGTCAAAAGTTTTACTTTAAAGAACAAAGCATGTTTTAATTATATGTTTGTTGCTGTTAGCCAGCAAACCCCACTTTTGAAAAGAAAATCCCCAGAAATGACATACCCAAACTAAAACACATACAGTTCATGAACCCTTTGCACTAAAAACACAAGTATGATCTCATTTGAAAGCTGACACTTGGCAGTTTATTGTAAATTTAGAATTAATTATTGTCATAATGAAAAAAAAAATTGTTATATAAAATAGCTTCAAAGTTTTGTAAAGTTATTAGAAATTTATTTTTATGAAATATCTTCATGAAAATAAAATTGATCACTGTATCAATCTAGAAATGCACTGCAGCTAAAGCCACATGTCTGACCATGTTATATTTAAAATCTGAAAATGATGAGTCTAAAACTCTGAATTTAGTTCAATGTTTTTCAAGATCATGTCTATGACTTTATTTCGTTTAGACTCTAAAAATGCTACTGATGTTTATTGTCATCTTCTAAGCATCTATTCAGTCTATCGTCTCTATTGTTTTGTGGTGCAAACGAGCCCCATTCAGTCTCAGTCTCCCCTGCACACATTCAGAGCTCTCTGGCCTGGTTATGGCTCTAAATATTATTTTGTTTTGTTTTCATTATAATTACTAACGACTGGCTATTCACGCTGTTTCAATCCCTAATTTATTTGATCAAAGTTCTCACTTCACATTTGAAACTATATCAAATGCCCTTCTTGAAAAAAGTATCATTTCAGTAAGCATTCCTATTTAAATTTTTTCATAAAAATAACAGCTAGGTGGCAGGTGCATCTTAGGGTTAGCTAGCATGTTATCTTAGCACACCATCAATACATGACAATTTATGAGATTAAAACCATGTTTTTTTCTCCAAACTTACTTTATAACGCAAGTCGAGTGTTTTAAATAACCTTCTGTGATCTGATTTGGCTTCGGATAAAAAAAAATCTGAAAATATATTATTTTATAGTATTCTGCACGATGATAAAGTCTATATCGATTAGCATTACATTATAAACATAATCTATTATTATGAAAATACCTGACATGGCTCGAAGAACACAGATAAATCATATATCGTTGCAATCATGTTTATTGTCTCCAAAACATATTTATCTGCATGTTACATCAATCTCTGATAAGCTTTGTTTGTGTCAGGGAGTTCCTGGAATGTCACATGACACGGCTCTTCTTCATGTGTTCCATATATGGACTAAATGTGCATAGGGCGCCCTCAGGCTGCCAGTATGTATTGAAAACACAGTACATCTGAGTATCCAGCGCTCGTAATGATTACATCGGCACGTTTTGGGTATAAATTCAATAAATATTATTCCTCTCTATAGAAATCTTTTAGCTAAAAGCCCTGAGGGACGTTGTTTGGTCAAGCGCTTTCATGACGACAGCACAGGAGTTTTTTATGAAGGGGAGCGGCTGACGCTCATAATTCATATTAAAGGTATCGACTCATTTTTTCATTCCATAACTCCTGACACAAATTAATAGGCTACATAACTGTCACTATAAGTTTCTCAGAATAAAATAATTGTCAAATACTGAAACTTGAGTCCTAAATCTTTATAATGATGTATAGTTTGTCAAGGTAATAACATTAAATCTGATAGTAACTTTTAGGCTAACTATTTAAACAAAGAACGATTCAGTGCGTCAGCGTCCTCATGAAGGCTAAGTACACTTATTTTATTGTTAACTAACATAAAGCACATGTAAAGAACTTGATTAAATTTTTAATAAGTTATTTGATATTACATTTAAAGTTACAGTAACATTTTATATATACCTTAAATTATTGAAAGTGCATTCAGCAGTACGCTTTAACCATTTTTCAAAGACACATATAATTAATTATGAAATTGCATATGAAGATGTACTTAACTCCCACTTAAATGGGTCAAAAAAGCACTCTTAAGTTAACACTGCATGTAAGATACATTTTAACTATACTACAATAACATGCAATTAAGTGTCTGAAAATATATCACTATATTACTTCTGTAATCTTTAAAAAAAAAAAAAAAAAAAAAAAAGAATGTAGTATGCTAAAGTTAACTTCTTTTTCACAAGGGCTCATCCAATGAAGTGGATTTGGGCTGTTAAATTTGAGTGTTTGGGGGAAAAAAACAATGACAATTGAGTTTGGTAACACTAAATCCTGCAGAATCATGTGCAGAACTTTCCACTCCCATCGATGCTTTTATGGAATTGCGTTCTTATGCTAATTTGCCCTGTTTAGTAAATCTAAATGTACCTAAGTCATTACAAAGGTACTGAAAAATGCAGAAATGTTTTTTGAACGGTATAATTTGAGATGTACACTGAAAAAAATGTTATGTTGAATTTACTTAATTTTATTACGTCAAGGGGTTGCACGAAATAAATTTATCTAAATCCAGATATATATTTTTAAGTTGAGTGTACTTATATTTTATAAGTAATTTCAGATTAATAATATTCATAATTTTTGCTAAACTATTTTAAGTTGAATTTACTAAATTTTTTCAAGAATCAGCCTGTGAATCTCAACAATGGTGACAATTATAAAGCATGTTGCAGTGCATTCTGGGTACCACCAATCAAAACTCATTCATGGCTCCCATCATGCATTGCTGCATGAATAAATAATGAGCTTATGTTCAGAGGTGATCGGTTTCAGTGTTTTAGGTCAAATGATTGTGAAATAATGATTATGTTAAAACACAACCAACACCATCAGATCACCTTTTCTATTTGTTCAGCTGGCTGTTATAACTCAGGTACAGCAGCCAAACAAAATCCAAAGTTAATGGTTTCAGGGTAAAGAGCCCAACACTGATCCCCATGATGGTAACTTAAAATTACGGTTGTAACATTACAGTTTTCTCCTTCAGTGATTCTGCTTGTTAACATCAGGTGTCTTCAATGTTGGCAATACAAAATAAAGAGTTCTTAATTCATCTTTGACGTCTGTCTGTTATTCAGATATTTTTGTTTAAAAATTGTTAAATGGTTAACTTTTAAGGAATGAATTTTATTAATTATTACTCAATTCTAATGTGTTAAATTTAATTAATAATATTGCTTGTAATCTGCACAATTTTATTGAGTAGATATAGCGTATTCATTTTACAGTGTATATGTAAATTAAATTAAACTTATTTTTTTCTAATTACTTTTAATTGAATGAAATTAACTTGTTTTAAACAAGGGCAGTGAATTTGAAAATTAATAATAAAAAATAAGTAGGATTAAATAACACATTATAATCAGTGAAATTAACCAGATAAAAACATGTAACATTTACAAGGGGTTAGAATCATTTTTTTCAGTGTATGATATGATTTCAGAACGCTCAGAAGGAAAGAGAGCAGGGAAGATGTGAAGGTGCGTCGTGACGGTGATCTGCTGAGACCTTCTCTCTTCTCGCCGTGCCGCTCGGGCCACACAATAGCTGATGTCGTGTCGAGAGGAGGGTCTTTCGGCCGTGGAGTGTGAACAGCGGCAGAGATGTCTCCGGGGTCAATCCTTTAATATTGATTACAAACTGGAGCGGGGCAGCGGGGCCGACAGGCTGCAGCTGTGAGTTTGCTCGGCTTTGAAGTGACCCGCGCCTGTTGGCTGGTCCCAGGCCCTCGCGCATGAGGACAGGCTGCAACTATGTGCCCGCCTGTGGGAAAGAATGTCACGCGACGCCACCGCGCCGGAGCCTGCCAGCGACAGGGGACGAGATTTAGGAGAGCCACGGTGAGAGTCCTGCCAGCGGCAACTACTGTCCCCTCTCCACTGCTTACAGAGAGAGAGAAGTGAGGGGTGAGAGGATCTCAGAGAGAGAGAGAGAAGTGCATCAGTCGTCCCGTCTGGACACAGTAGCGTGAGCACAGTTTGGTTTACTCTGAAGCCTGACGCTCTCACTGTTTTGTCTACTCAGACTTCAGCCCAAAACATCAGAGCAGATGGAAATTCAGTTAATTCTTTTTAAATTCTTGCTTCATGCAATATGTGTTATTATAATAGTATATGTTACTAATTTAAAAATAAATGTGGGTCAAATTCTTCTAGTAAAACAAAAGCTTTATAATAATAATAATAATAAAAAGTAAACATGATTTCAGATGAAGCACAATGTGCTCTTTGGATCAAGAACATCTAACTGTCAAGATTACATAATATACAAAAATGAACTTGTTTGAAATAGTGCATAATCTAAAATATTCAATGTACAAGATCATAAGATTTTTAGTTTTAAGTTGGTCAAATACTGTTTTTATTTCCAGGTTTTTGAATCCCAGGTTTTCAGTGGTCTCAAACGTTTGGACTCTCGTGTTATTCATTTCCCACAGTTTTACACATAATAGTTCTTCCAAACCCCCCAAATCATACAAATGAATACCTTTATTTTTGTCTGGTAAAGATTATGTTGTATCCTTATTCAAACAGTGAATTTAGACTTAAGCACCACTGGCCGAAAATTGTCCCAATTATCAGTCTATGAAAACAATACATTTGCACTTTTGATAAAAGTATAATTCATTTAAACAGCAGGGGGTGATCTTACATCAAAGGAGAAATACTTGGCATTCATAGATGCAAGTTGTTTTCTAAGAAACCCCCGTGCGTCTGTTAATATGCAAAAACAGAAGGCTTACATCAGGGTTAATCTACACCAGGGTTCTCCAATCTCGGCCCTGGAGGGCCGCTGTCCTGCAGAGTTTAGCTCCAACCCCAATTAAACACACCTGAACCAGCTAATCAAGGTCTCACTAGGCATACTAGAAACTTTCAAACAGGTGTGTTGGAGCTAAACTCTGCAGGACCGAGATTCTGCCCTCCAGGAGCGAGATTGGTGAACCCTGATCTACACTGTGACGGCCAAACCTGAAATCTGCTGCATTGTGTTCCATGAGGAAAACTGTTCAATAAACGCACACACTCATTTCTTAGAGGGGGTAGAACATATTATTAGCTGTGAATGGAAACAAATAGATAAAAATAGTCAATGGAAAGTCCCTACCAAAAAAAAAAAAAAAAATCACATTATTTTAAGTAGGACAGAAATGATGTATAGTCTAGTCTTACTCCGTCAACATGCATAATCGCCATCATTTAATAAACTACTCTTCTGAGATATTGATATAGCTGTGATTTTGTAATAATGTGTTCATTTAAACTTGAACAGAAGTAAACTGACATAAAGAGACAGATGGATGGGTCTCAGTTTTATAATGTTTGCCGGGACTCGGTTAAGAAGAGAGTTATGTGATGTATCGCCTCATGTGAGCTGTCGCTGTAAAGCGCAGAGAGAAAATCATAACAAAAACAAACTGATTTACTGTCTTCACGGCTAATTAATACCTGCCACATGATAAGAATCTGTGTGAAATACGGTACACGCGTATCTCATTCCTGGGTTGGAAACCAACCAAAGCATTTCATTTGAGAATTTCTTAGCGACAAATGTCAAAGAGAGGAAAAATGATTTGTTTCACCTCTTGTACAGGTAAAGTGGAATGAGGCAAATTGTATAATTATGTACTCAAGCTATTTCACATAAGGTATATTATTTTAGTAATATGTTTTATGCTGATTGCAGTGTTTGCCAGCATAGCAATTTTCTAGTTTGTGCTGCGGTGCCGCACTGCTATCATGCTAAATTACGAAGGCTCTGTAATTTACCCCTCAGTTTATGTGCACAGAAATTTGCTTAATGTCTCTATTTTGGGGGTAATTTTACCCTCTCCAAGGTTTTTTTTTTTTTTGTTTAAGTCTTTTATTTTCACTTTTAGGCTTTTTTTAAATCAAAAATACAGTAATATTGTAATTTATTATCACAATTTAAATGAACTGTTTTCCATTTTAATTTGTTTTAAAATATAATTTATTACTGTAATGTAAAACTGAATTTTCAGCATCATTACTCCAGTCTTCGGTGTCACATGATCCTTCATGAATCATTCTGATGATGATTTTCTGCTCAAGAAACATTTATTATTATTATTATTATTATTATTATCAATCTTGAAAACTGTTGTGCTGTTTAATATATTTTTGTCAAAACAGTGATACATTTTTGCAGGACTGATAAATAACATTATAAATGTATTTGCTGTAAATTTTGATCAATTTAATGCATAATTGCTAAATAAAAGTATGAATTTCTTTCAAAAAAATGCCTCCAATCCGTTGTAGTGTATCTCTTATACGCTAACTTCAGATCTATTGGTTCAATTCTTTCATTTTTGTTTTGTTTTTGTTTTTTCTGTCCACAAAGCGAAATAAAGGAGCAGTGATGATTTTTTTTTTTTTTTCAGAGGAACATCAACATCCAAATAATAATATTCGTTTGTCATAAGAAGGAAAAAGAAAAAGAGAGAACTCAGAGGAAGAACCTGGTGATAGAAACAGACATGACATCATCTGACATAAATATAAATTAATAATTTTCTTCCCAATTAAGGGTGGAACGCAGGACGAGTCTAATAGTCAGCCTGTGCTATGACCTCATTGTCCCATAACAATGATCCATTGAGGGCCACGGCCTCAGAGCTACATGGCAATTGCTGTCCATAAGTTTTATTTGGCATTTTACAGCTATTAGGTCACACCAGTTCTGTGCCATGTTGAAGGTGGCTATTCTGTGTGTGTGCGAGAGAGAGAGAGAGAGTAAGGGGGGGGAGGAGACAGATGGACTGAGACAGATAGAAACAGAAACAGACCGGTGAGCAGAGGAGGAATACTCAAAGTCTTGCTTTAAATCATGCATGATCTTCAGTGTGTGATAAATTAGTGATGAACAAGAAAAACGTGCTATAGTCTGATTGTTGTATTTAATTTATTTACAGTCATGTCTGTCTTTCTGTCCGATTTTGCTGACATTGTAGGGACGAGTGTGTGAGAGACGAACACACACACACACACAAACACACACACACACACACACACACACACATATATACACACACTGTATATTCAGTATATGTGTATCTACAGAAGCATCTATAAATAAGAGTAAATATAAACTGACATTTTTAAGTGTTTTTATTAAGTGACCAATCTTTTGACTGAATCTTTTTCTGATTAGCCTAATTCATATATATTTTTTTAATTTTTGTTTTATTTTTGAGCTTAAACATCTAGTTTTGTATCATTTTGATTATCAAAGTATTACTTTGAATTGAAACATGTTCTGCATATTTTCCTTTTAGTTGTAAATTCAGTTGCATACATCACTGATTAAATTGACTCTTTCCCTTAAGTCGTTTGAAATGTACATGTGATGCTTTCTTTTATTTTCCATCCGCTTGGCACTGTTCAGATGTTTGAAACTGTGAGCGTGTGTCTTGGCTTCTTTAAGCTGTTTAAATGGTCCTTGAGATGTGAATTTGCAGCTCAATTCTATAGTTTCTCTAACAATCACATATAAAACTGATTTTAACATGAAATAATAACATTCTTAATCCAAGACAAACATGATTGGGAGTTCAGGAATGATCCGTCATGACCATTACACTGTAATTGAAAGGCAAACATTATTTTGTACCTCAATGAAAGTGGTGGCTTAATGTGATTACTCTAGTGATGTGTGATTTCCAGGCATTTATACTCTTCTCTGTGTCTCTTTCTCTCTCTTTACGATCTGCTTCATAAAGGACAGCGTTCTGCCTGAACGGTGCCCAGACTCCTCTCATGTGAGTAATAAGACTGTATATATATATATATATATATATATATATATGTGTGTGTGTGTGTGTGTGTGTGTGTGTGTTTGTGTGTGTGTGGTTCAGGTAAAACCCTACATTATGGGGACAAAATGATGGCACTATCTGAAATCCTTGTCCTTGTGGGGAAATTTTTTGGTCCTCATGAGATAAACAGCTTATAAATTATAAGTGATGTTTTTTGAAAATGTAAAAATGAAGAAAGTTTTCTGTGATGGGTATGTTTAGGTGATAGCATATCGCAGTTTGTACATTATAAATCATTATGTCTATGGAAAGTCCCCATAAAACATGGGAACCCAACGTGTGCGTGTGTGTGTGTGAGAACTGAGTAATTTTCGGCATTGGACCGTGCTCTGCTAAACACCACCAGCCACGCGCTCTCACATGCACTCATGCGTTATATTTAATGACATTTATTTAATGCATGCTTATCTTTAAATAATACCAGCAGGGTGTGAATTACCAGGAGGTCAAAGAAAGTAGTATACCCATAATATGAAGATTTACCAGTAAATATGAAGATATGTTTCTAGCTCTGACTGATTTTAAATTGTAATTTTGTCCATCCCTGAAATGTGTCATTCTGTTAACTTCACCTGAGCTGTTGAATTAAATACGCTATAAAACCGTGCTCATTCAGGAACTTGCATTTATTGCATTGATGAAGAACAGAATGTTTCAAATGCACACACAGTTCAGTTGAATGATAACAAACCCTCTTTAATGCTGTTAAACTGAATGTACAAAGGAAACAGTTTGCTGAAAAATGCACAACTTAACAACTACACTGAAAAAGGAGCGTGCAGTTTATCTGTCAATAAATTGCATGCGAAAGGTGCGTATATACAGTATGTATATACTATATACCCCCGTCATTGTGTAATGTTCACCATGAAGATACGTTTTTACTAAAAAGCGTATTGGAGTTAAAGTGTTGAAAAAGCATGTAAGGCATAGTTTGCAGAATTGTTAGCTCAACCAGCAAGTTTCTCCATGCATTTACAATATTAAACATTGCAATGTTCATAAAGCAAGCCTTTGTGTGATTAGACCATTTTAGAGCAACTGAAAGTGACTCATGTAGATGCTCGGTGAGATTGAAAATTAAAACCAAAGAAAAGATCAGTATATTTTGAGTCACTTATATATGAACTACTGTACAGGAATGTACAGTTTCCAGCATGTTTTTTCTGTATATTGTTACTGTATTTATAGGATTGTTTTCCTGGCTTCATATATGCTCTTCTTGTTGTCATTTCTTTTTCTTTTTGTCAACCAAAAAAGTATTGGCAATAAACTAAAGATAGATAGATAGATAGATAGATAGATAGATAGATAGATAGATAGATAGATAGATAGATAGATAGATAGATAGATAGATAGATAGATTATTGAACAATTAACATTAAATTGTCTGAAATACTTGTTTTTAACAGTCCAAAGCGAAACTGTTTAGTTGTGTGAGGTACTGTGAAAAGTCCAAAATTTATTGTATCATGTTATTTTGAATTCATAATGTGTCTGCAACACTTCAAGTAAGTAGTAATATGATTCTAGTTGGCAGTAAACTCTGTTAACGCTGACCTGGGAATTTTCTAATCTGTTTGTACTTGTCATCTGTTGGTTTCCAGAGTAACCCTGACTATTTTGTCACATACTGGAGCGAATTAACCTCTACTCACTTTCAACCGGTGACAGGCTTAGCTTTATTAAATTGGCACTAGGTTTTTCCCCCATTTTTTTTTTTTTTTTTTTTCCTGTTGGCAAATGTGTTATTATACGCTGGAGATTTAACCAATTATTTCCACTGCTGCTTATTTTAAAACCTTTTTTCAGTATTTCTGACTCTATGCACTAGATATTAAGCATCTTAATATTAAAATAGTCTCTATATGAAATGTCAGTCTTGCCAAAATTAAACTAATAATGCAGGAATGCAGCATTTCATTGCTTTTTACACCATCCCAAATTATTTATACGCCAGCTAATCAAATAATCACTTTCAATAACTAAATGAGCTGCGTCTAGTTTTGCTTGACATGTAAGGTGCGGCATTGTTCTCGTCTCCTGTTTTATCTGTTCTCATAAACACTTAAATCATTTATTATTTTCCAGGATGAGAACTAAATCTGAGTTCAGGTGCTGCTCATCATCAGTCATATCAATATCAGTTCAAACTGAAATCCAGATTTGCACATACAACCGTATACACCTTGCTAGTAACCAAGTATGTGTGGGTGTGCGAATGTGAGCGTTTTTTGTGCGTTCAGGGTGTTGTTGCACATCTTTCAACAAGCGCTGTGTTGCACATATGCATGCATGTGTGAGAGTTTCGAATCTATCATGGCAAACTATGCGCGGTCTTTAATCATTACCATAACTGATTGTGCCAGGTTTATTTTGTTTTGATTTCCCTTTGAAACTGTTTACTCTGCAGCTTTATTCGTAATTCATCACAAAACCAGAATTAGGCGCAGTGGTTTCAGCGGCCTGAACAAAGCTCACCTCTGTCAATGTGAATGGGCCTTTCTTTAGGAGGGCGGGTGAGTGTGTTTGTAAGCGACAATACACCTGGTAACTCTGTAAACTGTTGTACGTCAACACAATGACTCAGGATGAGTGTGTTTGAATGAAAACGTGGCTTATGTGTCAATATAGCTTATGTAAACCTTGTCAAAACCTCTTGAATGTACAAAGGGGAACCTTTAATTGCAATTCCATCATTAATCTTAACATCATGCATCTTAGATTGGACTGGGGGTGAATGTTGGGTGTGAGGTAAGCAGAACAGGGATGGGGTGTCATGAGCGTTAAGCACACAGTTGAGACACTTTTGGAGGGGAGCATTGAGAAAGCTATGTGTGAAGCGAATCTGATGATTGTTATGTTTCACCTGCTGAATGAGAGGAAATCAACAAGCATTTTCCAGTCTATTACATCATTGCTGAACACATGCCAAGCCAAATTGAGCTGGATTTCTTCCAGGTCCACTCCACCTCTCCAACCTTACCCTCACAAACACACATACTTGTTTACGCCGCCTTCTGATGCTTTCCCAGTTGTGTTTGTTATCCATTTCACCTCAGGACACCTTTACATTTTATTTCGGCATGCTAGAAAGTCATCCTAAAACTTGGGAAAGAATTTGTATTTTTGAGCCGAAATTTAGTTGGGGTGTAAAATACTTTTTTTCTTCCGGATATTACCTTTCATGCAGTTTGTTAATGTAAAAGGTCTGCAAAGTTTCAAAGATCAAAGTCCTTGATAAATGGAGGTATTGTCGATTCTGAACCGCGTGAAACTAGTCGTCTGTAATTGTAACAAATTTGCATAATGCCAGCCTATTGTTTTTATTGGCTGTTCACAAACTACTGTGTATACTGTGTATCAAGCTCTGAGGAAGATCTGTAGCTGGAATTCAGATATAGCAATGGCAGTTTAGTTTCCAACACGCACTGAAAGCAGTCAGCCAATCACAACAGACTGAGCCATTGGCTCTGACCAATCAGAGCAGAGCTTTCAGAAAGGAGGGGTTTAGAGAGACTGAATCTTTTTATCGAACCGTTTCAGGCAAAAGAAGTTATGCTGCATTGTATATTATGAGAAAATTAAAGTGTTTTTTGACCTTGGATGCATGTAGACCTAATGTAGGAGACCCCCAAAACAAAATTGGGAACCTTCAAAATAGCATAATGGGGCACTTTATTACTCAATTGAGTTGTATAATGAGAATTGTTTTTGAGCTGCTTTTATAGCTGAATCAAATTCATTTCTTATGATGAACTCTGCAACATCAAAACTGATATTAAACTTTATTTAATCACCACTGAATTACCTTCTGTAGAGCTGTGCATAGCAGAATAAAGCTTGTTTCATAATGAACTTTGCACTGTGAGCTAAACTCAATCAACACTGAACTGAATTGAGTGATTCATTTCACTATTATCTTCAAATTGACATCATGACTGAATAGCTGTATTATGTTCACAGTGTGTACGGCCCAAGATCTGCAATCGATTTCAGTAGGCGCATGCATTCTCCTCTCAATTTACTTTAATACATTCTACCCTGTTTAAATCCATTCTGCAGACATTTCCTCAAAAATCTTTGAGTATGATGACCCTGTCTGACAGCTCATGCCATCTCTCGTATGTTCACATTGTGTTCATTGAGAAAGCCATGCTTCTCTATGCTAGCTGGCCATCGTATGCGTCATCACCACATAAATGCTGCCTTAGATTATGGGGTTGAAAGATGGCCTCCTTTCTATCACACAGGGCAGATAAGTCTATCAACGAATCAGCCTTGCAGGAAGGGAGCTGCTTAAAAGCTCATAAATGTCTCCTTTTCTTCACTTCCTTTTTGCCTAATCTTGTCCCTCTGGGCAAACGGATGGCACTCTTGCACTCTGCAGAACCTTAAGACAGAGTTAAGCAGTTCAGGAGACATAATAAAGAGAAAGACTGCAGTTATGTGAAAGTCCAAAGGGCAATGCAATTTGGTGTAGTCTGCAGGTATTAATAATTTTCAATTAGAGGAATCCGAGAGAATGGACGGGAACATTTCAGCACAAGCTTGCTTTATGTAATTTTAAGTGTTTGTTCTGGCTGTAGATCAGTCATAAATGCTGTACCTGTTAGTCAGTGCTAATGCATTTAATGATGATGCCTTGCCAAATGCTAATGTGATTTATATCCTGGACGGTCAGCCTGCCTGCTTTCAGAAAACTGAGCAAACAATCATGTACCAGAGTATCAGGCAATTATATAAAAAGTTTAAAATCACTAGAAAACTAATACATTTTGCAAGGTGTACTAATGACTACATATTAAGCAGTGTATACTACAAACTATATTGTGCATTTTTGTTTAAACAGTATGTAGTATGCAACAATACACATTTGAAGCAGTATTATGGTACATATACAGATTTATATTACACTTGAGTTATTATAAGGGTGAATTCAGGTTGATTGGGACACTTTTTCCAAGTCATCTCAATGGCAAAAAGTTTCCCAATCACCCTGAATTCTCCCTATTTTCTTTAAAGTCTCCCAGTGGTGAAAACCAAGCTTTTAATGTTTTATATGTGGTTAGACATTGCTGAGTATTTTCACCTTAAAAATGCAGTGAAACAAAGACAGTCTCAAAAACACAGTTTGAAATCTCTGGTGTTTCTGACGTCACAAACTACCTGATAACCAATCAGATCAACGTGTGATCGTCAACGAGTGGATCTCTGAGCTGCAGTGAGTGAGTGGAGGCGGGGATATTAAATGAGGTAAGGGTGTAGAGTTACATTCAAGTTATTTTAAGGCACGAAGAATTTTTTTCGAGTTTTAAGGGATACAATTATTGACTACAGGGGGACTTAAAAAATGTGTTAACTTTTAGCAGGAAAAAAAAAAACAATTCAACAAGATGATGAAATAACGGTTCATTAAAAAGTTAATTCATCACTCCATGAGTGCATTGCATTGTAGGATATAGTATTTCACACAGTGTAATCTGGTTGCATATCTTTGGTAAATTTAAACATGCTATCCATGTATTGCATGCATACCGAAATTTTGCATGCAGTGCACATTGCTCACAATGCATTATACTTTCTTTGAAAAATAGTATGTCGTTTCCAGCAAACCTAGTGATCACTACAGGTTTTTATTGATTTATTTTTTTGACATATATTTGAGAAATTATAAGGGATGGAGAAACGTTGCAGGCCGGACCTGAACCTGCAGCATGAGCATGTGCGGTAAACAGTGTTGGGTGTAATGCATTACTAAGTATTTAATTACCGTAATTTAATTAATTTCCTCTTGAAAAAGTAATGTAAGGAAATAATCTTATTTTTTCTGTAATTTAATTAGTTACTTCTGATGTAATTGCATTAAATACTGTATATAGAACCATTCTATAGTGAATTTATCATCAAAATGTAACGTCTTATTGTAAAATGTATGTTTTTAATGTAACCTTCACCCTTTAAATATTTTGTTCAGTTCAAGAATAATGCATGCAATTTTATAGTATTTATTTAAAATAATTAAAAGAGCAGTTTCATGTCTACCCTTGCATTGTTCAATGGGATTTAGAAATTAATTTGTAAGAAGTGATGCAATACTTTTTATAGGGAGTAATTAGTACAGTAATCTAATTACACTGTTGAAGATGTAATTAGTAGCTTGTAATTCATTTCTTTTTTCGAATAACTTAACTTTCCAACACTGGCGGTAAATGTCACACCACAGCTCTGATCGACCGCATCAGTCTTCTAGACTAAAACAAGGCATTGAAGCTCATCCACTGGAGCTTCGTATGTTTAAACACTTCATATTTTCTCACCGCTTTTAGATGCATGAGGCAGCACTGATGCTTAGAGATTTAATCTGGGAAATCTTACAAAATCCCATTTTCCATTCCAATTTTAAATAATCCAATCCCTACAGTCAGTGCAAGTATGTACAGGACAGACCCCACAGCAAGAGTGTTTGCAATGTACTGTGTAAGATTGCAATGCTCAAATTAAGTAGTTTTGAAGGGTTTGTGAGTGTGGCAAAACCAGCAACCTAAACCCTTTCTATAGGCTGCTGTTTGAACAATGGGTAACATAAGCATCAATTTCTCCTCAAGAGAATAAATCAAACCATAAGCATAAACTACTGGGGTTTATAATGTAGGCTGCCCTCATTTGCCATTGTATCTTTTTGCTTGCGAATGAAAGTGGCCTTCCGTATGGTTGTAGCATTATGTAGTATTTTTTGAGTATCACTTTTTGAAGGAAAGTTTATTCCTGCGACCTTTATCCTGCACCACCAAAATGGTGTCTTACTCAAGTCTAAACTAAAAATGTTCAAATACTCTCATTTTGAAATGTTCTGCCCTCATTTAGTCTCTATGTATGCATGTATTTATGTATTTATTCATTTATGTATTTTCTGTGAATCACAAAAATTAAGATTTTTTCTCTTTCATTAAATTACAGGTCTAAAAATTATGAAAGCGCCATAAAAGAATGATGTAGTCTATTCTATTTGTGGGCTATTCCAGAATTTTATTAGTGTAATTGAATAGTGTAGTTTTATTATTAATTGAGATTGTATAAGTGATGTATTAGTTTAATTTAATATTTAGTGTAACTATAATATATTTATAGTAAACAAAATATTGTGGTCAAACAAACTTTCATGTTTTTACATCATTCAAACATGTGGATTATTCAAACTACAACAACTACATTATATCCAGTCTTATTTAACACTTAAAGGAACACACTGACTTTTTGGGACTTTAGCTTATTCAGCGTATCCCCCAGAGTTAGATAAGTCCACACATACCCTTCTCATCTCCGTGCGTGCCGTAACTCTGTCTGACGCACCCACCGCTAGCCTAGCTTAGCACAAAGACTGGAGGTAAATGGCTCCAGCTAGCATACTGCTCCCAATAAGTGACAAAATAACACCAACATTTTCCTATTTACATGTTGTGATTTCTATAGTCACAGTGTGTTCAAATACCAAGGTCACATGAGACACAGCCATCTTCTAACCGTATACATACTGGGAACTATATTCTCAGAAGGCGAAGCACTGCTACTGCCGTGGTGAGGAGCAGAGAGTTCGCTCAGAGTTGGAGTAAATCACTCCGCCCAAGTAGCAGTGCTTCGCCTTCTGAGAATATAGTTCCCAGTATGTATACGGTTAGAAGATGGCCGTGTCTCATGTGATCTGGCTATTTGTGTGACCTCCAGTCTTTGTGATAAGCTAGGCTAGCGGTGGGCGCGTCAGACAGAGTTACGGCACGCACGGAGATGAGAAGGGTGTGTATGGACTTATCTAACTCTGGGGGATACGGTGAATAAGCTAAAGTCCCAAAAAGTCGGCGTGTTCCTTTAAATAAGAAACGTTTCAGATTGCCACGTCTCTCACCCTACTAAATTCAAATTGCATCAGTACTGTTTTTGGACTGTTTGTGGTTTCGCCGGTTGTCTAGGTGGAAATTCTTTTGTGTGTAATTGCATGTTTGATGAGTTCAAACTGAATAAGAACTATTTGCCATTCCATTGCTAATTTATGACATTTGGAGTTTAATTTCAGTAATAATGATATGAATTTAAAACAGCTGCTAAAACAGGAATGCGGCTTCTTAGAACTTGGTTGGGTAAGAAAAAAAAATTAAAAAACAATTATGTCATGCAAATACAAAACTACATTAATACGAGGTGTTGCCTGCATACTCAACCCATTTCCAAACAAAGCACACTTCTTTCAGGTAAACTGCTGATTTTTACCTTCTGGTGATGTCGTCATGGGTTTAAATCGCGGCTGTCATAGAATAATTGGATTATTTTTACAAGTTGTTTCCCAGGAAAAATTTTTTTTAGTCCTGTCTTGCTCTTCATTATTTTTGACATGTAAACAAGCTCTCCAATTAAGCATTTATTGTTGCTAAAGGTACAACCACATGAAACACCATGGTAAAAGAAAAGAAAAAAAACTCACCTTTTCACCCACTCAAAGGAAGACAGGAGTGCATGCCCCATCCTGAGCCACCAGCACCTCTGGGCCCTTACAGCAAACATGGAAAACAGTTAAACAGTTAATGCTCACTGACAGATTGTCATGTTGTAGATTCCTTGATGTGGAACGTCATCTTTGGAACAATCAGGAGAATGTTTTATGGAAAATATGAGCACTTTTTCTATTGCAATAACCCTTGTTTTTGTCTTAGTTAGAGTTTCTTAAAGGCATGTTCTCTGTGACATGTTAGTGTGTGTGAGCATGCACACATGTGTACATGCATGTTGGTTTAGGTATGTTTATGTAGACTAGCAAGTGTTTTGCTGCTAGCTCAAAATTTGATTTACATGTTCCTGTTCACACCTAGACCTCATCGTATATATCATGAATGACAGGAGGAGACCGAGACGCGGCAGGCACTCTCAGTCCACAAACAACCCAACATTAATCGAGCCCTATAATTGTTTAGAATTTATAGTTTTGCATTGCCTCCGAGCGGAGGCAGATGAGGCAGATGTTTGCACAATCTGCCAGCTGAGGTGTTTGGATACGCAGCACTCAATGCGGGCATTCTTTCAGCATGATTCCACTTCAGTCGCCATTTTGTGCACGGTTTTTTGCGCAAGTTGAGTATCAATCTTTTCTCTAATATTGGGTCAGTACTTTGATTTTAAAACAGTATGGCAATAGTAACTTGTTATTTGAATTTTAACAAATGTATGTCTGTTAAGTGGATTCATTACATGCAGGTTGATTAGTCATTCATGTATTTAAGTGTGTGTGGCCAGGGGACATTGTGTGACATTATGGGGACAAAATGGGGGAAAAAGATGGCAATATCTGAAATCCTTGTCCTTGTGGGGACATTTTTTTGAAAGTTGATGGAAAACAACTGTGTGTGTGTGTGTGTGTGTATAGTTCAGGTAAACTGTCCCCACAATGATGGCAATATCCAAAATTGTCATAAAGTCATACTAAGTGATGTTTTTTAAAAATGTAAAAATGCAGAAAGTTTTGTGTGATGGGTAGGATTACCCCCCCATTGTGTGATTTAAAGGGTAACTCTCACCAAAATTAATCCTAGGCTCTTTTTTTGTTAATCTACCCGAGTCAAACTTTCGTGTAAAAGCATAATTAGAATGGAAACTCCACTTTTAAGTTTGACCGTATTTCCGTTTTTAGGTCAAAATGCCTTTTGAATGGGAGTGCTTGGGGCACGACTATAATAGCATCAAAATCGCTATTTTTAAAACACTAAAAAGGCTCGACATAACATGAAACTTTGCTCGAAGTATCACCAGGGGCTCTACACATGAACTCCAGCATTGAGAACATTGTTTGTGTACACAAAGTTTTCTAAAAAGAAAAGTTTTGTAAGACTCACTTTATCAGCTTAGTTCCATATAAATTCACGGATAATTTGTTGTTTTGTCGTTAGTGAAAATCATTATTGACCTTGTATTTGAAAAAGGATGCTCATATAATAATGAAATGATTCAGTGATACAGATCGACTTTTTTTGACATATAAAATGCCGGCGGCCGGGAAGAACAACAGCTACAGTGAGTTCTTCAAAACCTTTTTTTTTTTTTTAGTAAACTCTGTGTACACAAACAATGTAGTCAATGCTGGAGTTCATGTGTAGAGCCCCTGGTGATACTTCGAGCACAGTTTTATGTTGTGTCGAGCCTTCTTAGTGCTTTAAAAATAGCGATTTTGATGCTATCATAGAAGTGCCCCATGCACAAAAGGCATTTTGACCTAAAACGAAAATACGGTCAATCTTAAAAGTGGCGTTTCCATTCTAATAATGCTTTTACACGAAAGTTTGACTTGGGTACGTTAACAAAAAGAGCATAGGTTCAATTTTGGTGAGAGTTACGCTTTAAATAAGTTCAACCTCAAATCACACTATTCCTTCCAAATGAATAGTCTGTTCTGCACAGTAGACAGACAGCTTGCTTAATCCCACTGTTCTACAGATGCCCTGATGGCACATTGCCAGGCTCACCCAGGACAAGCCCTGACACTAGCGCCTGCTCCCATCCAGCTGCTGCCAAAGGCCTGTCAGTAACCGCTCAAAGGGGAACGAACATTACTTATGTCTTGGTTCCATTGATAGAAGGATGTATTGCATATCCATAAAGGACTTGAATCTTGTGCACACGCCACGCCTGATATGTGAAAGAACAAGAATAAGCCCCGCCATTCAGTTCTACAAAGTTGCAAAAGAACTACATATCTCTCATATGTAGAAACAACTGCAACATTGACTGGTTGGGCTATGTAGCTTTGACTCATCTTACATCACAGCATGTTTTTGAGAACATTCAGAGCCTGTGATTAATTTCATGAGCTTATGTTAGAACGTAACCATCTGGTTTTCGTCTTGGAGCCTGTACGACAGCAGCTGACCAGTAAAACCAACTTGTTGGGAGGGAAGCTCGTACAGTATGCAAATTAAAAAAAAAGACTTCCTTGGTCATAGATTTGTGATTTTACTGGAAAACTATGAATAACTATGCTTTATCCTTCCGTACTCACTGTATGCAAGTCTGCATGCATAACAAAGTCTAGCCCTAACCCTAATGGTCTAAATCTAACCCTAACCCTAATCTATAATGGTTTTGCCCCAAACGCTCAAGATGCTTCCTGGAAAGTCAATCACTAATTAGGGATTTCATGAAGTAATTGAGGATCAGTGGTATCTTATTCATGGAAAACACCAGGGAGCAACCAGATACCAGAGAGTGTGTAAAAGAAACTGCACCTGCAAAAGACATAACAGCCACGGTTCACACACACACCTGTGTCATGCACTTGGCCTTGAGCACACTCACAAACACGCTGTCCTCAAGGGAAGTGAGCTGTACTGAATGGGTTTATTAGTGCCTGCGCAGTCATTTTAGCTTCACTTAAACTGGAGCAGCACTTAACCGTGTGATGAAGCAACACGAGGGCCATTAGCTCACGCAGACATTCGCTGGGTGCCGAGTGACATCGCCCACAGCTGCGATTCTCGATGCCTGCCAACATGTCCACTGCAGGGATACGTGACTCCGCAGGCTTCAGGAGACGCTACAAGATTCATTCTACTATTAATCTTTTTCAGATGTTGCATGTAAACGTAGGGTCAGGGACGATGCTTTGAAACTGTGTTCATAACTTAACCACAGCAAGGCTGCTTTTTTGAGGAAAGACTTATTTTGTTCAGCTAAATATGTGGCTATACAAAGACATCACATGAGGAAAAACTGCGGTAACATTTTAAGACGAATGCTATGCAAACATACTAGTTTTATATCATTTGCAACTGCTACAGCAGCGGAGAAGATGCATTAACATTAATTTGCATTATTTAACTAAAAATCGCTGTACAGATGGTGACACACAAATGCGGACATGCCCACATTCAAGCAATTTAATGGGCTTAAACAGCTCGCCCTTTTAAAGCAGTCGCGCACACGTTAAAGCTCTGATATTATCATGGCTCATTTTGACTGGATCATTGAATCAGTGAGTTGACTAAAGAACAGCTGCAGTCAGTCCGGGTCAGTCCGATTCTCAGATTGAATCTTTCAGTGTGATTTGTTAACCAATTCATCAGGTTTATTGGAAAGAATCAGCTCGTTCATGAATCAGACATTCCTATTGAACCTCAGGGCGGGTGTCGATTTCTTCGGTTCAAAATAACGAGGTATTATATGTGATATATGATACTTTAAATAAAACTAACAAATAATTGCTAACTACATTTAAGCTAATTAAGGGGACATTGTGTATTTTTATATATTTGTGTATATAAAGTATAAATAATGCAACCCATGCTCATTGAAAATACATGACTCTGCCTACATTTCTGCAAAAAAAAAAAAAAAAAAAAGTATATATATGTTGCTCTGGGTACGTTTCACTGAACTTTTCAGATGACATGTCCACAAGTGGCTCTATAAGCAATATAATTTGTTCTCTATTGCAGATGCAGGTTTATTAAACAGCCCAGTGTCATTAACTTACCTGTGGTTACATGTTTGCAAAATTATTTTGCGTTTTTTGTAGCATGTTTCATGGCCTTTTCAAAGTGAAATGTCCAGTGACTGGCGTTAAATAGCGTCTCAAATTTTCCCCAAAACAGTTAAATGTGACTGGCGGAGTATTATTATATTGGTTGTTGTATGTATCACAGCAGTTCGGAGATGAAATGAAATAGATTTTAATGCGTACCACCTACACTAAACCCCTACGTTAGCGACAGCGTTAGCAGTGCACACCATGGTAAGCAGAAGCAACCATGCCATTTTAGCTTGTTTCGATAAGTCTTTGAGCTCTTTTATCTCATTCAGGAATGCTTTCTGTCACAAGTGAGTGCAATGTTGTACCAGATGAGCTCCCGAACAAGTTTACTACATCAGAAAAGCCAATTACATGGAGCTGGTTATGTGATGCGAAACAGCAAAATGTTTTAGTTTACAAATCATGCACTATGATAAGTGTTTTTAGGTCGTATTGTGCAAGGATCTGCATGAAATTAAGTCTTTAATAATCGATAATTTGTGTGAAAAGAAATAAAAGTTGTTGGTGTTTTACTGCCACTATAATGTTCATTTCAGCTGAATACTGCAGTGAAAATAATGTACACATTTTGCAGAACTGTACAAAGAATCATGTATTTCCAATGAGGCTGGGTTGCAATAATATCATTTCTAATTTATTCACAGTCATATTTTTCTGGCACAAAACCAATATGTATATTGTTTACAGTGTATTGTTTACAGTGAAGTAATTGTATTACTCACCATGTGTCCTTGGTTTTGTAAACTACACTGCACACTTAGTGAAACGACATTTTATTCCACTGCATACCTGTATATGGCAGGAATGGCAATACACTTTCTCTAATCTTCTAATAATGGAATTTTGTATGAATGAATCCCAGTTAGGGTGACAGCATCAAAAGGTATACTAAGTACTAATAAACAAAACTTTAAAATAGAAGGCACTCATTTATACAGTATATATCTGGTTTGAAAATTTAGAGATGAACAGCAGCATTTAACAAAACAGGCCTATAGGGGAAAAAATGGCTTGATTTACCATTCAGTCCATTCATTTACATACTATCCAAACAGTCCAATTCACTATGAATCAGACTTTGCAATGCTGCTTATGAGGCTCATTTAAGAACATACATTTAATCATTTGCACAGTTGTTTGAGAGTAAAGCTGCGTATGCAATACAGTGTCACATTAAATGTAGCGTGTTGCACAACACATCTGAAAGCTTGGTACTGGAAACGCTGCACTGCTGTCACGCCACTGCTAAATGTAGTTAAGTTAGTAATGTTGCTACTTTTAGTTAGTTAATCCCCAACACTGCATAACAGTGTCACATTAAATGTAGCGATGTAGCATTGGAAAAAGTACTTATAACAGCTGTACCACTGTTACGCCACTGTGAAGTGTCATGTGTTAAGGTAGTAGTATCACTAGTTAGTTATTGCTAAACATTGGATAAATGAGCCCATAATTAAGTTTTAAGCATTTTACTGTTTATCTAGCCGTGGTTGTTACACACTTCAGCGTTGCCCTGTGTAGATCCTCCATCACGCCAAATGAATTACTGGCATGAAGTCCCAGATTGCTTAGTGTAATTCTACCTATGGTCTTTCCCTGAGCACCACTTTTATTGTAAACCATTTCAGCATTGCGTTGTCCAAATGGTGTGAAAGAGTGGCTTGCTGAAAAGCAAGTATGTCCTTTAGAGTAGCATTGGGTTTCTTGAGTTCTCTATTTCTATGTGCAAGTCTGAATGTGTCCGGCGGGCTTTATTACTGAATGGCTAAATCATTTTTAGAATGCACAGTGATTGATAGAACTGGGTGTGTGTGTGGGCATCTGACCAGGAAGACAGAGCTTGAGAGTGCTTACATATACACACACACACACACACACATTGTTGTGTGTGATTACCTTGTCATAGACGTGGTTTCTGCTAATCCGAGATGCTCCGTTTGAGTGTCTGTGTGTGCATGTGTCCTGTCAGCTAATGTTTTTACATGGTGCACATGGGAGTGTGAGTTCTGCACATCTGTGGAATGCGCTGGTCTGCCCGGTTGAGTGGAACAGCATCGAAACCGCCGTGCAAGTATCGACCTTCAAAATAGAATGAATCTGAAAGGCCGCAGAGAATGCATACCAATCAAGCCTTGCATTTCCTCTTTCAGACATTCAGTGTATGTGTTCAAAAACTCACTTTCTTCTCTGCCAGAGAGAGAGAGAGAGAGAGAGAGAGAGAGAGAGAGAGAGAGAGAGAGAGAGAGAGAGAGAGAGAGAGAGAGAGAGAGAGAGAGAGAGAGAGAGAGAGAGAGAGAGAGAGAGAGAGAGAGATGGGAGGCCTGCTGAAGTGCAATAATTGTAAGCAGGGGTCATCAGAGGTCAGACACTGTATTTGTAGTTTAGCTCATGTACAGACAAGTTATTACTACAGGCCTAGTCCTAATTACCCTGCAGCAGTGACAAAAGTACAACTTAATTTTCAGTTTTCAGATGTTATTTCAGGCCCCACAAACAGGAACTGAACTGGAGATGACATCACCAGTTCCTGATGATTCTGATTGTAGTTGAGTAAAACCATTAAAAAAAAGTAAACATTTGGTTACACTTTATTTTGATGGTCCCTTTTCGACATTGACTATAAGTAACTGTCCAAGTACATGTCAGCTTATTCTACTAACCCAAACCAAATAGTCTACTAATACTCTAATGAGAGTTAGTTGACATGTAGGTGCAGTGTTACTTATAGTCAACAGATTATATAAAGGGGACCATCAAAATAAAGCATAAACCAACATTTCTTATTTTCATGTCATTTTACTTGAACTGTTAAAGTAACTAAAACTGAAATAAATAAATAAAAAGCTATATAGGCCTAGACATAAAACTAATAAAAATGGCAAGAAAACAACAAAATTTTAACTAAAATTAAAATGAAAACAGAAACTATATATAAATAAATAAATCATTCTGGTTACCAGTGCCATTGAAGAAAACTAGTATTTGCTGTCAGCCGTAAGGAAAGTGTGTAATAGCTAATAGTGTGGCTACTAATGACTGAGTACATGAATGACCAAGCGAAGTCATACTTACAAGTGGGAAACTAGGGATTCAAGATGGTACACAATTCCAGATCAAGTTGTCGATTTGAAACATGGCGGAAACACTGAATATAGATGAATATATCATATAATGTCTTTAATCTATGTAGATTAGTGAGCCGAAATGTCTGTAGCAAAAAAATAATAATAATAAGTAATCTTATACAACAAAAATATTTAGTGGATATCATATATAAATAAATGGTAGAAATTAATGTGAATTCAGATTGTTTATGTTTATTGTTCACAATAGTTTATTGTTCTCTTGCTTCGTATAGGCTACTTCCATGCAGGGTTATAATACCCTGGTAATCCAGAGTTCTCGCGAGAGCACAAGTTGAATTTGCTCAGCGAGTTACTCTGGCGTCGAGTAATGATGCTCATTAAATATGCCCCTCTATCTGAGCTACACCAATCACATCAGGTTATCTGATATAGGCGGGCCAGAGGCGAGATGACGACAGCGCTGTGTCGTCGAAGTCATTAGTAAACATTGCAAGATGGCTATGGATGAACACCATTTGTTTGAAATGGCTATGGCCGCTACACTGAACGAGTTAGACTTGGCTTTTTATCTAAAAGAGGAACAGAAGACGGCGCTCGAATCGCTCCTTTGCAAGAAGGGCGTTTTTGCTTTTTTGCCGACCGGATACGGTAAGAGTCTAATCTACCAGTTAGCTCTGCTGGTAGCTAAGCCATGTTGTGATTGGTCGTAGTGTTATCCAATTGCGTGCAGTGAGATTTTCAAATGCATGCTTGGTGCCGGCCCTCGAGCTGGCCGATTTTCATTAGTCGACGCCAGACCATTAATCTTTCAGATTTAGGTCTGGATTTCCAGGCTAGGGTTATAATACAAATCTATTTAAATTCGACTAATATTTAGTCACTAAATTTATGGGTAGATCCTGTGCTGTTCTCAGTTATAAATGGATAGTCCTACTCGTGGATGTTGGTTGGTCAATAGTACAGCTTTCCAGTTATGAAATAGACAATATAGTATGTTGTAGTATGTTGAGACCAGTCTTGGACCATTTCTTTAAGGTCTTGGTCTTATCTCAGTCTCAGCCACATGTAAAGCTTGTGTTTTATTTAAAAAAAAAAAATAATAATAATAATAAAAAAATATATAAATATATATATATATCTGCATCGTTTATCCTTTTGATCTTTCATTCAAAAAATTGGCAAAATCCTAATCTTTCTTTTAAGTAAAAGAATTGAAAGTGGGGGTGAAATCACATTATGAAATAAAAGGTTTTTCTCCAAAACACGTTGGCCACAATTATTAATACCCTTTTATTAAATACCTTTTTGCAATCTCCTTTTGCCAAGATAACTGCTCTGAGTCTCCTCCTATAATGCCTGATGAGTTTGGAGAACACCTGACAAGAGATCAGAGACCATTCCTCCATACAGAATCTCTCCTGATCCTTCAGATTCCCAGATCCATGTTTGTGCTTCTTCTCTTCAGTTCACTCCACTCATCAGGTCAGGGAACTGGGACGGTCATGGCAGAAGCTTCATTTTGTGCTCCCTAACACATTTTTGTGTTGATTTTGATGTTTGTTTTGGATTTGTTGTCCTGATGGAAGATCCAACCACGGCCCATTATAAGATTTCTAGCAGAAGGCGTCAGGTTTTGATTTTTTATCTGTTGATATTTGATAGAATCCACGATGCCATGTATCTGAATAAGAGGTCCAGGACCTCCAGCAGAAAAATATGCCCACAACATTAAAGATCCAACGGTATATTAAATTGTACACATGGGGTACTTTTTATCCTTGTGTGCACCAAACCCATCTAGCGTGTTTGCTGCCAAAAAGCTCTTTGTTTAGTTTCATCTGACTACAGAACCCTGTGCCGTCTGAAGATCCAGTCGTGTCTGACAACTGAATATGCTGGAGTTTGTTTTCGGATGAGCATTTCATTTTTCTTGAAATCCTCCCAAACAACATGTGGGGATGTAGGGGTTGTTTGAATTTTGTTTTGTTTTGTTTTTTTTTGTTTTTTTTTAATAGGCTTTCTGACCCCCAAGACTCAACTAATCTCTGCAATTCTCCATCTGTGATTATTGAAGAGTCTTTGGCCACTCAAACTTTCCTCCTCACCGTGCATTAAGACAATATAGACACACGTCCTCTTCCAGGAGGATTCATAACACCTTTAGTTGATTATAACTTCTTAATAATAATAAACAGAGCAATTCCAAGAGGGTCCTCACACCATCGGTGCTCGGGCCCTAATTATTGCCCTGATGGTCAAAATGGGGATTTTAAATTCTTTAGCTATTTTCTTATAGCCACTTTCTATTTTGTGAAGTTCAACAATCTTTTGCTGCACATCAGAACTATATTCTGTGGTTTTACTCATTGTGATGGATGATTAAGGGAATTTGGCCTTTGTGTATTCATATTATATATACACCTGTGAAACAAGAAGTCATAGCTGAACAGTTTCATGTTCCTAGTCACCCTGGTGTGCTAAAAAAAAAGGTAAATATTAATGGGAATATACAGAGATATTTTATTCATAAAAAATTCTAGGGGTATCAATAATTGTGGCCAACGTGATTTGGAGAAAAACATTTATTTCATAATGTGATTTCCCCCCCACTTTAAATTTTTTTACTTCAATGAAAGGTTAGATTTTTGCCAATTTTTTGAATGAAAGATCAAAATGATAAACAATGCAGATTTATTTTTTACAGCCATTTTTGATCATATTTACCAGGGGTATGATTAATTCTGAGCACGATACAGTATATAACAAAGCATATAATTAAAGGTACAATTTGTAAGAATCAATAAATACAATTAGAATAATGAGACATTTCTCAAGTAGTAGATGTGGATCTTCACATCTTTTAGATGAATTTGAGGAGTGCTGGTGTGGTTTTGGTCTTGTCTTGGTCTCAACACACTCTGGTCTTGGTTTCGACCTATATTTTGGATGCTGCTTAAAGGGATAGTTCCCACTAAAATTAAAATTCTGTCATCGTTACTGTATAATCACAGCAGGATGTACACTACCATTAGTTATGACTATATTCTCAGGAGCAGAATCTTGCATCTATTGTGAAATCATTTCTTAGGATGCACTAATTAATTAACATGGGCGTTTTTGTCAGACAAAGCAGTCAGGAGAGTTAGTAGATTAACGTTGGGTTAAACGCGGTTAAAACAGCATTCCTTCTTATGTTCATTCATGTTTATTTGATGCTATAAATGAACTAGAAGGAAGAGATGATCGGTTTACGAGCAGCTTTAACTGAGCGATCTGTCAGACACATTAAAGAGCCACAAAACTGTATTTATTGTTTAAATTTCTTTAAAGAATTACCAAATTTGAAAGTTGAGACTTTGTTTCATATCAAAAGTAACCTGATCTGTCCTGTCTGTCAGTGTGTTGTCAGTGTCCTCTCTCCTCCGCGATGTGTGTTCCACTGCGAGAGAACATGGTGGGCGTGAGAGCGGCGTGGCTTGTCAGACATAGCAACAGTAACTAAAGGGGGCGGGTCTTTGTGAACAATCAATTATAAGAATCATTGATTTTTTTTTTTAATCCATTCGGTAGGTACTTGAATCAACAGATAAAACAATGTTGCATCTATTGTCTGATAGGTGAACTGAAAGAGGTGAAAAGTTAAAACAATTACTTTCATGGAATGTGCCATGAATGATACTTGGCTTTGTTTCCTGTGGAACTGGCTCCTTAGGCGTTTTGGCCTTGTCACCTCAGGCTCATTGAAACAACACCCATTTCTCACAACAATGTTTGTTTACATGTCTCCTAGCAACCCCAAAACATGTTTCCGTGTATAGTTAACATTTTGGCATTTTGTGGCTTCTTCGTTTCTTTCCCCTAACCTTAGTTATTAGATGTGTTGTGTTCTCACCTGACAAGCGAAGGTAGTTCTATCATTTCTAATTATTTATGACCAAATAACGTTGAGGTATGAGACAGCCAGACATTACATCTTTGCCTATGACATCACCGTCTTTATTCCCACCTGGGCCAACACTTTGAAGCCATAGTGTTTAGAGTATCAAGGTCTCTAATAAGAGAGTTTGAGACGCGTCCTCTTCCTATGTCCTGCAAATGACAGCGTTTTGAAAAACATCGCATTCAGATAACAAATCACAGTGTTCAAAAGGCTTTGCGCAACCTTTCCGATCAGCGCATTGTCAATTATTAGCCCTAGAAATGTCCTATAGTAATGATTATATTCACACAACCATCAAGTAACTACACGCAGTTTTGAAGATTCGTTCAGTGTTAGGTGTGGTTATTGAGGAGCTCAATGAATGGAAATACAGATGAAGAATTTTCATCATCTTCTGTCAACTGAGATTTAGTCTGAAGATTCAAAAGAATAAAGCCGGATTACGGTGAAAAGTAATCCATCTAAAATTTATCCAGTAACAAAAGATCAGAGCCGAGTGCCAGCAAGTGTGTAAGTGAAGAGGCGTGCAAGCATGACGAGTTATTGTGTTTAACAGCAATGGAGTGGAAATGAACGCAGGTTTGCAACATTCATGGTGCTTAAAAAACATACTTAGTACAACAGCCAAAGATGCATGTGTATGCAGTGTAATTTAATTGTTGGTCTTAGAGCAGTCTGATAAATCAAAATGAAAGGTCATTATGGATAGACAATGCTAATCTGTGCACAAACAAAGAATGATAGCAATGAATTTACTGATATTTCACTATTGTTCACTAATCCAAAAAAACATTCAACACAGGCTCATTGGAAAAAACCTGCTTGTTGCGGCATTTTTGCACAAATTATGTGGCATATTCCATCTTTCGCGATACTTTAAAAGTTAAAGGTCCAGAGTGTTGCCAAAAGCCTGTTCAGTTTCATCCTAAACAGATGAACGTGAATCACATTCTGAATCTAGTGTAACGGAGGCCAGCTACTGAGAGCTGTGCAGGTATCTCTAGCGTCCTTGTTAGCGCTCCTGCCCCCCATGCTGGAAATGCTGGTTCGAGTCCCGCTCGGAGCGGGGTAAGTAGGACCGGAGGGGTTAGATTGGTGCCGTGACCCGGATGTGAGTGAGGTTTAGGTGGTGAGTGTTACGGAGGCTAGCTAGTGAGAGCTGTCCAGGTCCCATACTCCATGAAGAGACCGTAGTCTCTAGCGTCCTTGTTAGCGTGCCCGCCTCCCGCCTCGAGTCCATTACATAACGGAAGCCAGCTAGTGAGAGCTGTGCAGGTAATCCTCACTCCCCTGATCTCAAGAGGTGCACTAGAGAGTGCGGAGAGTAAGACTGGACATGTTACACTGGCTACATTATATTGTAGCTATCGTTGCAGTTGGGAAAGGAAATGTCCGGTGAGTGGCGCTGAAAGGTTAACACGTTTGAAAATAATGTACCAACACTAAACCCTAAACCTAAATCTAGTGTTTACAAAAGCAATTGTGAGATAAAAACACATTTGCTGAAGCAACCATGTCATTTTAGCTTGTTCCTACTAGTCTTTGAGCTCTTTACGGGACTCGTACTCGACTGCTCCGCATCACAAGTGCAATGTTTGAGCTACCATGCAAGTTTACTATGTCAGAAAAGCCACATAATGTGGATGGTTATCTGGTTATTTGATGATAAACTTCAGAATGTAATAGTGTACAAATCATGCATTATGATAAAAGTGTTTTGAGGTCATAACATAGTATTCTGCAAGGAACCGCATGAAAATAAGTATCCATTAATCGAAAATCTGCCCCGTAATCACAATTTGTGTGAAAATAAACGAGTAGTTGGTGTTTTACTGTCACTAGTGTTTATTTCAGCTGGAAACTGCAGTGAATTGGATCTATAGGTACATAGTTGGAGTTTGGAGTTCAGTGCTTTTTTATTTATTTTTTCTATCACTGCTGAAACTAGTCTAATGCCATAAGGTTTGTGTAATGTGATTTTAGCGATGCCATGCTGAGCTATTAGGGTTTCAGACCTGATAATTTGTGCAAATTGCACCTGTTTTGTTTGGGTTTTGCACTAAATTGCTCCATTTTATTACGGCCACTATTTCAGCATACTCTTGAAACCGAATTCTATTCATTAAGAGTTTGATTTTTCGACTATGTTGAAGTAATGGAGAAACTATTATGTTATTTGTTATTACTACTATGTCATTTCATACTTATACTAACTATTACGTTATGATGTATTAAGCATGCTTGGCAACCACTATGCAAGTGTAAAAAATGTTTCGAACCCATTTCTCTGAATTAATTGTATTAATTAGAGTGGAAAGGGAAACAGTTAGTTCAGACGTTTCTCTGTGAGTGTCTCTTTCTCATTTCCTCTCTCTCTCTCGCTCCCTCTATCTCTTTTGCCATAGAGCAGCTGTGGAGGAACAGGTGCTGGCCCAGCGTCGCTGCGTCGGGCCTGGTTTTCTCAGCGGGCGAGGACCAAGTGGATAATCTAGTTAAATCTCCCTGTAATTCGGGAGGGATTGAGTTCTTCAGATGAGCTAGTGGAAACCTGCATGGGTGTGTGGGAGTATAACAGGAACAAACTGGCCGCGCATAAAACACAGACACACACATTTACTTGATTCTGTTTTCTTGATGTCTGCCGGGAGGAACAAAAAAAAGAAAAAAAGAAAAGCCACTACTGTCGCTACTGTGGGTCGTGGTAGTAAATGTGCGCTTCTAGATGAATGCTTCAATTTTATATGAACTGTTTTCTTTGCCTTTTCTATTTCTATTTAATAAAAACATGCACTCTCCTCGAATAGGGAACAAAACATGCACTCTCCTCGAATAGGGCAGAAAACATGCACTCTCCTCGAATAGGGCACAAAATTGGGCTTTTATTTTTATTTTGGGGAAGTATGTGATTAACCTTCAGAGAAAGTTGACTGTCATCTTAACGTGATATCTACTGTAAATATTAAATGAGCTGTTTTAATTTGTATATTATATAGGATTACAATTCACTGTTACCAAATCACGTATAAATACATTTTAAAACCCTGTTTTGTGTGATTTTGTAATCTATACATTACATAAAGTTAAAGTTAAATAGGCACAATTTTTTATAAAATTTCTAAAATAAAAATGCTTGTAACAGAGTTGCAAATTTAGTCATTTTTCACAAAGTTGCAAAACTAGCTCAGTTGAGGCTAGTTTAGGGAAAAATGTTTGTTAGATAGGCCTACTGATAATATCTTTCCACGGTGCTTGAAAAGATTGAAACTTGAAACAAATTATTGGGTGTCACAATTTTAAGTAATGCTACATTTCAATTAATTGTATTTAATTCCTAAATATTACGTTTTAGGTATATTGTTTAAAATATTTAATTAAAAACACTTCAGTTAAGTGGTTTGAAAATCAAAATTCAGATTAAATAAAAAATGTGTCAAATGCATTTGGGAAGGGAAGGGGCGGGGGGGAGCAATTATGAAAGACAAGGAGAAGAAACCAGTTGTTTATTTATGCCACACATCTGCTCCGAAAGGAAAGACAAAAAAATCATAGTGCTGGAGAGTTGATAGATTTATCACCTCAATAAAATGAAGAATTTGTAACGTAGACCTCAATCTAATAACCACAGAGAAGTCGAGGGCTCGTGACGAGCTGTGGTTGAGTTTTTTTTTCCTTCCTAAAAGGTGTGTGAGGTCTGTTGTCTTTAAGATTGTGCTCCGATAAAATCAGTACAGTCAACACTGTTTCTAAGTAAGCTGTTTGGAAATGTTTTTAATGAAAGCTTGTTTCCCAGTCTCCATAAGTGATAAGAGCATTAGCTCATGTTTTGCCTGAGGATGTTGCACAAGTGATTCATCCCTCCATCGATCCAATTAATTGTTCCCGTTTTGATTTTTCAGTCATGTTAAATCCCAGATGTGAAGTATTATAATCAACCTCCTCATGCACTTGTAAATTGTTGTTAGATTTAAAAGGATAGTTTGCCGAAGAAGAAAAATCTGTTTATTTGCTCACATTCAAACCTGTATGATTTTATTACTTCCTTCTACGTTTGCTAAAGAATTTCTGGAGAATTTTGTGGCCACACTTTTCTGTGTAATGAAAGTGACTGAGATATTGGGCTGCCAAACTCCAAAATGTAAAAAAAAAAAAAAAAAAAAATCACAAAATAGTAAATATGATTTGCGTGCGATATTACAATTTTAGTGTAATACTATATAGCGCATCTCATCTCTTTGATTGCTTGTATAATCAAAATGTAAACTATATTATCGACCAGATCTATCTGCTTAATGCAACCATAAGGCATGAAGATATTAAAGTGCCCCTATTATGCTTTTTCGAACATTACCTTTCATGCAGTGTGTAATATAGCTGTTTGTGAAATTTTAAAGATCAAAGTGCACGATAATTAAAGTTATCGTCTCCTAAAAGATCTGTCAGTGGTGACGTCAGCAATACCGCAGTAACAATGTTACAAATTTGCATAATGCCAGCCTACGCTCTTCATTGGCTGCCCGTGAACAGCGTCTGCTTTTCCCCGCTCTCAAACACTGTAGTTGTAGCTGAGGTTTGGAAGGATTTGGTCAAGAATACACTGTTTTTAGCACTGCATAGGCCATCCACTTACCATGAACTTCAAAAGATTGAGGACTTGCACTGGAATTGATATGAAAAAAGCGACGCCATTGTTGCTGTTTGGATCACTGTGTATCAAGCACAGAGGAAGCTTCCGGAGATGAAGTTCAGAAATGGCAATAGGTGTTTAGTTTCCGACATGCACTGTAAGAGATCGGCCAATCACAACAGACTGAGCCATCTGACCAATCAGAGCAGAGAAGGCTCTCAGAAAGGAGGGGTTTAGAGAGACTGAATCTTCTAAATAACTCTGAGAAATGAGGTGACGTGCAATGTATATTATGAGAAAACTAAAGTGTAGACCTTTGATTGTAGGAGACTCCAAAATAAAATTAGAAACCTTTAAAAAAGCATAATTGGGGAACTTTAAGATATGAACATCGATCGTCATGATTCTCTGTAAAGCTTATTTGACACAATGATAGACAAACTGAAATTTCGTTATTTACAGAAAATCTCAATAGTGTTCAATTTCTGAACAAATTTCAGTTTTGAGCCAGATCATTTATTGAATCCATTGATCCAGTTTACAGAACATGAATTAGGTGTTTTTCCATGAAGTTGTTTGTGCGATGACTGTGGTATTGGTAACCTAGTAACCAAAAGTAAATAAAACACCATCAGCATTTAGAATTTATTCGGCAAATGTGTTTCCATCTCCCATTATTCGCATTTACTCTTTTTCGCACAAGTCAAAAAACAACTTAATCAAGCGTAAAAAAGTTTTTGCGGATTAAGGGATTTTTCCATCACTCGTTTCTGATGTGATGCTTCAAAATGTGCATACAAATAGGGTTATGGAAACATAATGTGAATAACTACTTAAATAACTATGTTAAATTACTAAGCGACCAGAAAATTATTCCAAGTATCTCCTTTCATGTTCAGCAGAAGATTAGATCTAGAAACAGTAGTCTGCACTCTAACACTCAATGCAAACATTGACTCTGATCTTTTAGTTTTCAGTCCTGCTTCCCAGACTTACTGCTAGATTAATTGTGCTTTGGGATTACAACATTATTGAATAATCTCAGAAAAATGCATAGTATCTGCACACTCTTATGTGAGGATCAGTATTGCAGTGAGCAATGCAGCGGTATATATGCTTGTGTGTGTGTGTGTGTGTGTGTGTGTGTGTGTATGTGTGTGTCTGTACATGGGAATGGGAGTGTATACAGGTATGCACACATTGAGAATTCTTTGGAGGCTAAAGGTGATTTCCCCTCCTGTGGGTAACAGCCTCACAGAAATAATTAATTTGCTTTCTGTGAGATTCTGTCACTGGTTGATAAATGTGAGGATTTTGTGTGGGGCCTCTCTGTTTTGACTCCTATATGTCATTGTTTTTAAGCAGACTCAAATTAAGCGTGTCTTGACTGTACGCTCAGAATTAACATAAATTGCCTCCAAGGCCACTGGAGAACAATTAGCCTTTGTGCTAACTCCAAGTGACTCATTCACGGTGAACTTGAAAGTCCAAATGACTCACCCAGAGAACAACTTCCCATATACCATTTTAATATTTTCTCTCCAGCCATTGGAAGCTGGTCTAGGGTAATTTGAAATTGTGACATACTGTATTTGCACAATTGTCTTGGTATAAAGACGAGCCAAGACAGCATTTGACTTGTGAAATGTGTAATGTAGCCACAGCTTAAGGAATAAAATATGTCAATATGCACAACAGTACAGTGATGGGAAATCAAAAGCCCTAATATAGTATAGCACTATACAGTCAAGTTAATATGTTACTTGCAAGAAGTGACTAGCTAAATTACTGTTCTGTGTGTGTGTGTGTGTGTGTGTGTGTGTGTGTGTGTGTGTGTGTGTGTGTGTGTGAGTGAGTGATAACCTTTTTTTTAATCAGATGAAAATGTTTGTTCTACCCCTTATGAATATCTTGACGGGTCATTTTTGTTGATCATCTCCTGATCGGTGGAGGAACCTCTTGACTGCACTTATTTGAGATGAACCGTCCTGCTCTCACTCATCATTAACACACAGCGGGGTGGACAGCTTCTTTTTGCTCTGTAGGCTAATGAGGAAACATCTTCTGTGACTGCACTGGGCAAATCAAATCATTACCACCCACGCTGTATTAAAGATAAACTTGGAAGTGCATTAATGCGTCTGTGAAAAGATTGTCGATGAACTGCCAAGTGGTTAGTATACATGATCCCGCTGCTAATGAGAAGTCTATGACTGGAGCAAACATCTTGCTGATTATTTGACAATTTAAAAATTAAAATATATCAATTCAATGGCCTTAGGAATATAAAATAGCAATTGATACAATATTAATAATATTGCTATATAATAATTATGTATTCATGTTTTTGCTTTTTTTAAACAATTAACATCTTAAAACTTGCCTTTTTACTTCTCTCACTTCTAATGCAACACAGTTTCATATTTTCATGTCAAATGTCACACTAAATACAATTATGAACAGCTATTAACTGTTTAGGAAACTGTTCCCCAACAATATCAATTGTTATTTTGTCTTCTTTCCTGTAGTCTGAAGTCAGTTTATTTAGTAATTGGGGACTGTATAGATATATATTTAGTTCTTTAGAGACACTATAGATATCTGTGGGTTTGAAAGAATGATCTCTTTGTGCTGCATGTGATTAAAAGCTTACATACATGCTTGAGTTTCAGAAACACACACGAAGACACACCCACCCACAAAGACAGATTCAGAGTGACATAAACCCTGACACTCATTGTTTTACTCTGTCATCTCACCCCGTATTTTTTGGTTTCATCAGAGTTAAGTGCTTATGAAATCTTGCACTTGCCTTTGGCTCGTTGCCTCCTCTTCTGCCTCAGTGAACAGCAATGCATCGTGGGCCTGCAGGCTCTGCACTCACCTTGTCAAGACCGAAGGCACATCAGATCGCTGAATAAGTGGCAGCGCGCCAAACCTGAGCAGATAACATCTCCAAGGAAATATTACAGTATCGCATAGTCAATGCAAATTGCCTAAATGTTTATAGCAACCAGGAGCAACACACACAGGCATTTAACAGGGTGGTGGAGAGGAATGCTGGCATCATTCTTCATGGAACCGTGCTTTCTGATGGGTTTTGACAGCTCATCAAGTAGACATGAAGTCATCAGTCAGTTGAGTTTGTTGTTGAGAAAATGGCCTTATTGTTTAACAGAGTGGCAACTGTGCATGCGGTTTGACCTTTTTACCGTGATCGGTCCTGCCAGGATCTGAACTTTGGTAATTACAGGCCACAATGAATGAATTTACAGCATTTTTTTTTATATATATTCATACATATCGACTGCTGGCGGTAGATCCTTCTCCTATTTAGCACCAAAACTTTGGAACAGTCTTCCTAACATTGTCCGGGAAGCAGACACACTCTGTCAGCTCTGTCACATAACACATTATAGACTTCTATAATTCAGTGTTAGGCTGCATAGATTAGGTCAGCTGGAACCGGGAACACTTCCCATAAATCCTGATGTACTTGTACATCATAAGAAGAATGGCATCTACGCTAATATTAGTGTCTTTTGTTTATCCCGAGGTTTTCCCGCAGCCTGCCGGATCCAGGCCTTATCCAGATCTGATGAAGGACCTTCGCCTGGACCCGATGACAACGCAGTGCTGAAGTGCCAACTAGTCTCTCCCTATGGAGGATCCCTTTACCACTCTACAGATTAAGCGTCGTCGGGAAACTCAATTCGCGTATCTACCCCGAATTGATAAAATAAAATAAAATTCTGTATCAAAAATTATAAGGAAACACCAGTACTTTGTTTAGGCTTGGTTTGTAGGGAATTCCAAACCTGCGCACATATATTCAAACGCACATAACTATAGAACCAATTCTTAATGCGCATGTGAGCGCCATCAGCGTTTCTCACAGGTTTAAAGTCTGTGTAGAGAGAATGGTGTCGTCTTAGCGGCCCCTAATTTAATAACAAATGATCGTTGCGACGGAAGCGAATCAATCAAAACTAACTTTAGCTGGAAAATAACTTTATTAAAGAACCGCTATAAAGCCAAAACAATCTTACCTTAAATTATACGTTTATCTCTGTAAAGCTGCTTCGAAACAATCTACATTGTTAAAAGCGCTATATAAATGAAGATGACTTGACTTGACTTGACATATGTGACCCTGGACCACAAAACCAGTCATAAGGGTACATTTTTTGAAATTGAGATTTAAAGATCACCTGACACCTGAATGAATAAGCTTTTCATTGATGTATGATTTGTTAGGATAGGACAATATTTGTCTTAGATATTTTATCTTCATGGAACATGATCTTTACTTAATATCCTAATTATTTTTGGCATAAAAGAAAAATCGATAACAATGTATTGTTGGCTTTTGCTAAAAATATACCATGCGACTTACGACTGGTTTTGTGGTCCAGGGTCACATATATGAATTCTGTACTGAATGCAAAAAGGAAAATTAGACTTTGTGTTCACAGAATGATCATGAAAATATTCAATAATATTCCAGCAAAGACATGAATGAGCTGAGGGCGATTGTGGTTGCAATACCAGTATAAGTTCCTGAAACTGTGTCATACTTGGAAAAACATCATGAACCGCACTGGTTACACAAGTCTGGGCTCTCACACACACACACACACACACACACACACACCTAAACGTATTAATGTTGTGAATGAGAATGTAAAAATATTCAGTTGGTAATTGAGAACAATTGGGAAATATGGTCTAGGTTTATCTGAAGCCGTTTCATTGTATTTCCTTTGGTTTGTGTTTTATCTATCCGACTTTAACCAAAGTTTGTCTTGACATGCTTTCCTTTTCCTGTTCCTCTGTTCATCAGTTCCTATTGATTTCAGAAAATTAAACCTAAGAAGAATAAAAATAAATCACGTAAGTTGGCTGAACATTTAACCTAAAGCAGCTGCTCTTTAATAAAGCGTGCAATAACTTTGCAATCGGAGGTTATGCTTGTAAAACCAAATAGTGGTTTAATGCTTTTAGCCTTTTGTGCAGCTCACCTAGACGAGCTGGAAAAGTGTCAGGCTGAGTTACTCCTACCTGAAGACCCATGAAAGCTCTTTTTGCAGTGTTATTTTCCCCATTTCCCTCTCTTTGATGGAGTCATAGGGCCCGTTGCAGGAGCCAAGGGTGTCTTAAAAATATATGAACCTGGTAATTGCGGCGATCAGATGGATAATCGTGTCCGGGCGATGGCGTGGCAAGAACGGGTTATGTTTTTCTTTCAAAAGTACACGTTCATATAAACTTCTTTGGTCAGTAATCTAAACATCATTGACGTTGAGGTGTAATTTCAGGCGTTTTATGTACACGTGAATGGCTGTACGTGGACGTGTGTGTACATGCAGTCCTTGTGTCATCATTTGACAGACAATGACTTTTTGTTTATTTTGGAGGCCAACCTATATTTTTCTTCATTCCTTTCTCCCTCTGGCCTACATGTGCTATAGCTCCAGCGTTAACATACCGCATTAAAGGCTGTCAGTCAAACTGACTGACCCCACCCACTGACTCTCTCGCGACCCCGTCCTGATCTCCAGCGTGTTGGAGGAAGCAGGTGCCCACAGAGAGCTCTGACATCCACCTCTGTCAGAGCGTTCGTTAAAAATGAGCATAAACGGCCTATGATGGGAGAAGTCTCTCAACACCTGCCACTCAGAAATCCACGCTTCCTCTTTTTTTCCTGCTGGAAAGCATCCTGCAAAAGCACACAGACGGCTTGTTCATAACCAACAAAAACCAGAAAGAAAACAGACGGCCTGACGTTAATACCTTTAATTCTCTTCTCCACAGCCTTGGTCGTGGTGCCGAGCATTTACGATCAAGGGTCTGAGATCCGGTCTATCAACACAGGAAAGTGTATGAAGGGGATTAGGAAAAGTGAGGACATCAGTGCCGTTCGAAACACTCAACTGCATCTACTGATGGTGTTCTTTTGCACATCGTCCCTGTCGGGCGGAAACCCTGTATGTACGAATACGATACTTTTCAGGAAATGGAAAAACACTGCACTGTCGAAGTTGATATGGAAGTTGATATTATTGATATGGTCAGACTCTTGCATGTGTCATTCTATTACCAAAATCAAATGTAGTTACAAGGTTTTTGACCAGCGAATTTCTGTCTTTTGAACTTTTGTCCGTCATTAGAACGGCTGCATCTGAGGCAGAAAGTGCATCACATCACATCAACTTACAGGTTATTAAGTTTATTATAGCTATGTGGGCACTCAGTTTTTTGTGTCATTTGTCCAAAATCTCATGTTATAAAAGATGGAAGTGTTACAGACTAGTGATGCACCAAAATGAAAATTCTGGGCCAAAAACGAAACCGAAAATTTAGGATGCACTTGGCCGAAAACCGAAACTGAAGCCGAAAATGGCTTCTTTTAAAAAATGTTATATATATTAAAATGTTATATATATATTGCTTGAATGTTATGGATCTGAAATGAAAAATCACAAGCCAATAGAATAATCAAACTTTTATTAACAGTTACATAACAAAACCTAAAATATTTTTTTAACAATAAATATAAATAATAATACCAAATAATATTATTCTTCAAGTTCCATGTTCCATTTTTTACTTACATTTTAAATTGCTGTGCAAAACAATGCAAAACAACAGTGCAAAAACAGCAATAGAACTTAATCCACTCTCAGACTGTAAACAACATTTAAGCCTATGTAGCCTTAGGAAACGGTTGTGCAGTGCTACGCAAATTTTAATGTAACTGCTATACACACAAAAAATTGGACTGCTGTTTATTTAAGCAAACGTGGCAGGTTTCTCTTTAAGAACAAAAGTTGCTCAGCTTTTTGACAGGAAAGACGGTTGCTCTTCTCATTAAGAACATGAGATGCTGCACTGAATAGTCTCTCACTGTCTGTGCTGGTGCTTGGGGCAGATAAATACCTGCGTGCAATCCGCGCAAGCAATGGAAAGCGGCCTTTGTTCGCGCGCCAGTAGTCAAGGGGATTGTCGCTTCTTCAGGTAGATACGTCTCTATTTGTTGTGCGGCTGCGCTTGTTCCAACACCGCTACGAATCGGGGTGCTTTCCTGTAAAATTTCGTCAAACATCTCAGAAAGTGAGGGAGTGTACTCCTCCTCACTTCTACGTAATCGTTTCTCGGGCACCGTTTGTGGTGCGCTCCCCGTCGAGTCTCTTCCTTCACCAGATGTTTCAATCTCCGTCAACTCTTTTTGTGTCATTTCACGCACTCGCTGCTTTTTCTCTTCGTCAAAGTAATGTTCTTTAAAGCGCGGGTCTAGTATAGTTGCAATACAGTAAGAGAGGGTTGGACTCAGTGTCTTGAAAGCAGACTCTTCAGTGCTGCTATCAAAGGAATAACCTCTGCAACCGAGGCTTTAGCCGAGCTTATTTCCTTGGTCATCTGTTCGAATGGTGCGAGAAGAGACACTATGTTTTTCATTAGCGTCCACTGGTGTGCACTCAAAGTAGCGGGCAGATCGTAATCTGTCATATAGGGCAGCTATGACCCGCTTCTGCTCAAGTAGACTTTCCAACATATAGTACGTACTGTTCTAGCTACATCTTGGTGGAGTCGTTTGGGTGGCATCCCAAACTGTATTTGCAAATCTTGCAGTCAGGAATAAGCAAGCGAAGAATGTTTAAAGTGTCCCACAATTTTTCTTCCGCTTGCTGTTATTTCTAAAATGCTGAAGCGTGTGTGCCATGCATGGTATGCTGTTCAGTCCACTGTCCTCCATAGCCTTTATCATGTTCCGTGCATTATCTCCGGACAATCACGTGCACATTAGACTTCTCAATGTGCCAAGTGTCAAGCATAATTGTAGACAAAGCATCAGATATCGCTGCTGTGTGAGTTTGTATGTCTGTGGACATGAGCTCATGAACGTGTTTTGCAACTCGGTCATACATTGCAGGTAGACATGTTTCTGCAAAATAGCGTCTGCTTGGCAGTATATAACGCGGCTCAATATGTAGTATGAGCCTACGAAATCCAATGTCCTCCACGACAGAAAACGGCTGGTCATCTAAGGCAATGAATTCCATTACTTTCTCAGTAATGCCACGCGCTTTGGCACTATCATCTGCAAATTTCTTAGTCTTTTCATAGAGTGTGGCCACCGAGGGTGTTTGTGATGTAGTTGGGGTACTTTTAACCAATGTTGTTTTGCGGTACTCCTCATGTTCAATTGGATGTCGTGATTTCAGGTGGTGTATCAAACCTGTTGTCGAAAAGTTCTTTGGCACCGCACCCCCTCTTGAGATTTTTGCAGAACAAATGTTACATATTGCAACTTTGGTGTCCTCATCTGAAACTTTAAAATACTTCCATACCGCTGACATGCTTAATCTTTGATAGGCAGATGCGTGATAACTGCTCGACCGTGAGTGAAACCTAAGCACTTGCGCACGGATGGGAGGGGCGGGTGACATTCATTTTCGGTTTACGTTTTCGGCTGTTTTTTTTTTTTATTTTGGCCCGAAACCGATAATGCCAATGTTCGGCCGAAATTTCGGTGCACCCCTATAACAGACAGGCTATTTAAAACAGTATTGCCTATGATTCAATGACAAATGCTCGACTAAGACACTCCTCAAATACATAAAACATTAGCCTTTATATATAGGCGATATATAAAACGATGTATTCAAACAACCAGTTCTTTATTTACCCTTGCATTGCAAACAAGCAGAGATGGTGCGAACTGCACATGGCACTTGGCACATGGCGGAGTTATGAGGTTTGACTGACAGTTTGAGGATCCAATGAAGTTGCGAGATTTAGTCACAAGCTCTTTTTAATACTATTCATCGCTTAAATATTTGCAAAAACCCACAGACATACTTAAAGGGTGACCAATAGTAATGATTTATGAAAACAAAATGAAAATGGCGAAGTATCTGAAAAACAAGGTTTCCGCCCGACATCGATGGCATACAGTTTTTTTTTTATCTTTAATTCAGATCTGATAACATATACAGTACATGCATACATAGCTGCTAAATTAGCCAATTAGTAAGTTAATTGCTGCCATAATCAATCGAAACAAACATCTGGAGTGGTGTGTTACTCATTTCATAATGTGCTTTGGTTATGCATTTAAAACTAGCTATTATGCTAGATCCGGTGAAATGGAAGTTTTAGAGTTTTACATCATCTAAATAATTTATCAAATACTTTAAATGTAAACGATTTGTGGAATTACTGTCTTCAATGGTAAAATTACAGGCATCTTCACAAACAATCTGAACTTTTCTAAAATGTAGACTACAAATATTAATAATATTTTGCAAATATTAATAAGATTATATTGATCAAAAATAGAAGTTGAGGGACACAGTTACCTTCAAATACACAAAATGTGTATTATTCAATATAATATATAGTCCATCTCAAAATAAGCTCTTATAATAATTAAATAATAAGGGGATGGGAGAAATAGGAGATGGACATGCAGAATTTGTTACATGTCACAAAAAAATATAATACAATTGTGCAAATATTGCATGATTTAATGGTATATAAAGTGTTTTACAGGCCTGCTGCATTCAGTTCAACTGGATTTTGGGTATTTAGCAGATAAAATGCATTTTTTTTTTTTGCACTGAAACAGTTTAATGAATTCGCCACTTACTCTTTACACAGTTCACAATTTGTTTTCTCAAATAGGAACGTCAGTAAATGAAATGACATTGGCTTCAAAAACAGCTGCACGGTGTGACTGTACATCATCCATTATTGACCAGGGAATCCATTGTGCAGCCGAAAGTAATGAATCAGTTTTTCAGAAGTTCAAATCTTTTTTTTTTTTTCTTTTTTTTAACAGTTAGTTGGAATCCAAGTCTTCCAGCCTGACTGTGTTCATGCACTATTGAAGCATATCATTTCCATAAGACACATTCGTTTTTGCTACGGCCTGTCAACAAATACGTAATTGCGCAGCGATTTCCAAAGGCAGTTGATCCTGCATTACACAGTCTGCAGCGTGGCAGTCTTTCCCGATCCCACTGATGTTTCCTTGGCTCTGAAAGCAGCTTCTCTTATAAATCCAAGTAGCAGTGTAAAATGTGGATTACAAGCTTGTAGCGAACTTTTCATGAAGTGCATTAAGAGTTGTTTTTATCATAATAGGAAACCAACAGTTGAGGTCTGGCACAGGAACTCCTGTGCCCGTTTAAACACTGTGTGAGTGTTAATGAACAGTGTATGTGTCAGTGCTTTTAAATTGGCGTTGACTTAGGCATGGATTCCAGCACAAAGAATTTGCATGAAAGTCTTTTTTGGCTCAAGCTTTAACGGAGCCTTAGATCATGTTGAGAGAAAACACAACCGCAGACTGCACTGGTGGCTTCTGGGAGATCTGTGTGCAGCTGTGCCCAGTGATGACTTATAGCTCGACCAGCTGGGTGACAGTGACCGCTGTGCCCTCCTCTTCCATCTTCACTGTCTGTCCATCCCCATCACTGCCTTAATGGAGTGTTTGGGCACCAGAACAGGCAGATCACATGTCCTGCAGACTCCATGCTATCTGTGTCATGTCTGAGTGGATCTCTCAGGGACCAGGGATGAAGTTTTGGATACCGGACGAATAGTTCATCGAAAACTGAAAATTTGGTCATTATTTACTCACCCTTGTGTCATTTTAAACCCTGATTATTTGCTTGTTCCATTTACCGCAGATGGGATGCTCTTACTTTTTTCCACATAATAATAGTGCATAGTGACCAAGGAATGTCAAGCTCTCATAAAAATGACAAAAAAAAAGTAAGCTTAACACTATCCCGTTGTTTATGTGATCTGTAGCATGTGAGGAACGGACTGAAATTTAAGTTGTTATTCATCAAAAATCGATTTCTTCTGCTGTATTGGAGTCTTTTGAATACAAGTATATTAGAATGAAATAATATAAATCGCAGTCTGTTCCTGTCCATATGAGTCATATTGACTACTTTTTTTTTTTTTTTTTACTTGTTTTTATGTTTCATTTTTGGAGTCTTACAGAGTCTGGGTTCACTTTCATTGTAACAACATGAGGATGAGTAAATCGTGATTTTATTTGTAATTCCCCAAGTCAAATTAATTTGAATAGCGCTTTTCACAATATACATCGTTTCAAAGCAGCTCAACATGATATCTTAATATCTTCATGCCTTGTAGTCGCATTTAGTAAAATAGAGCTGGATGAAATTACATTTTGTAACAATAAAAGCAATGTTGAGATTTGCTATATATTGCTTTATGTGTATATGCTGTATGTATATGGTTGAAGTTGGATATACTTATATATACAAATTTATATAGAGCTGTGACAATATAGTTACAGTAGTGGCCAAAAAGGGGGGGGGGGGGGGGGCTCAGGGGGGATTTTTGTTTTTAATGACCCTACAAGTTTGATTAAACCATCAAGATATGAAAGAACAAACCACTAGTTTAAGGTATGTATCTTGCAAAATTATGTTGTCATTAACAAGGCAAACTACAGCTACAGGTTTTATTATACTATGCAAAAAACATACATTGACTACAACATAATTTATCATTTATTTATTGCATTATCACAATAAATTTAACAATTGACTCAAAGCACAACTTCACAACATGCTTACCAAATCTTTAACACAATTTGAATAATATTTGAATAAAGGATGAAGATGTAAATTTTTCTATGCCATCACTTTTGGCCACTACTCTATATGCCAGTAAAGTCGGATACAAAACAGTGTATTGTTTCTTAGAGGTGGTCTGTCAAGCCACTGAGGTCTAGATGATAAGCATTCCCTCAAAATCCCCCAAAATGACAAACAAGAGATTGTGTTGTTCTTTAGGTTTGTGGCCCTGTGTACAGTATGTGTAAGGCAGAGTGTTTAATGTGTGTGTAGGCGGCAGCGCCATCTCGCAGACGCTGGACAGATTGTTGACCGGTGTATTAGACTGAGTGAGCGGGGGTGGACTGCTGAAGGGTAATTGCTCCTGTAAATACATTTGCAAGTATCTAAAATAACACCAACCAGCTGTCCGCATGGAACAGCATTAACTGGAATTAATTAGGTGTGAGATGAAAAAGATTGATAGACTTTTGATGCGCTGATTGGCAAATTGACTGAGAAAATGTAGAGACTATTAAACTGATTGTTCGTCTTCCAAAGATGATTTTTCCAATACTGAAATTCACGCTGAAATCAACATTAACCCTATAGCGTAGTTTTCAATATTCCTAAATGATTCATTGGTGCACATTACTCCAAATAAAAAGATACCGCACCTTTCCAGCTGTCATTATGAATCTCTCTTACTTTTCGACCCCTCTCCTGCAACCATCATGCTGGCATATAAATCGTTTTTTGATCCAATCAGTTACTGTTATATGCAATAAAGGGTAATACATCTCTCACTGAATATATATAGAAGTTCAAACTGAGCATCAGAATGAGCATGGTTGTTAGTGCCAGACGGGCTGGTGTGAGTTTACAGAGATTAGTCAGAAAAAGAGAAAATATCCAGCGAGCGTCAGTTCTGTGGGTGAAAATGCCTGGTCAGAGTTCAAACTGGTTCAGCTTATAGAAAGGCAACAGTAACTCAAATAACCATCGTTACAACCGAGGTCAGAAGACACACCGGTGACACTTATGTCAGCTGAATAGGAAACTAAGGCTACAATTCTCACGGACTCACCTTAATGTGACAATAGAAGATTGGCCTCCACAGTCACCAGATCTCAATCCAACAGAGCAGCTTTGGCATGTGCTGGAACGGGAGATTCACATCAGCTGATAAATCGCAACTGTGTGATGCTGTCATATCAGTATGGACCAAAATCTCTGAGGAATGTGTACAGCACCTCAATTAAGGCATTAATTAGGTGTAATTAAGAATATTTAAGGCAGTCCTGAATGGAGTCCAACACGGTACAAGCAAGCTGTGCCTAATAAAGCTAGTTGCGTGTGTGTGTGTGTGTGCGTGTGTGTGTGTGTGTGTGTGTGCGTGTGCGTGTGTGTGCGTCCAGTTGTTTGTGTATTGATGAAATATTATGGCTTCATGTTGAAGCATGTGATTTCCTCTGGCTGTGAATAACACTGACACCTGTAGACATAATTTATATTGTCACTTAGTTACAGCTTTAGCTCTTCACTTTTACCCTTGTAATATGTAATTATTAGTGCTTGCTGAGGCACCATCCTCCTAGCAATAACAGCTAACATAGCTAACAGTGACATAGCAAAGACACTTTTTAGCAACTGCGTAGCATTGCAATGGCAACCAATTACAGCACACTTGCATTGTGGTGGCGACTTTTGCATGAACAAGCCACTCGCAGTAGTACATAATTTAGTAAATATTTTATGTATTTAACCAAGTTATGTTAAATATTTTTCATATTTAAGGCAAGACACAAGAAAAAGTACTGTATTGTTTTTTTAGTGCATTGGTCAATTTTGTGATTTTGGGCTATTTTGCTTCCATAACATGTCTTCTTTCAAACTAGTGGAAAGAAAACCTCCAAAATTGAAAGTTTATTCTATTGCACTTTGTCTATTTGTGTCAGCAGATTTCAATTACAATACAAATCTTTAAAGGCTGTTTTCTCAAAAGTATTTTTTCTCCTGCATTGAGTCAAAAATCACTTCAGTAACACTTACATGCACTAAACTTTAGTTTTATTTCTATCTATAATCTGAAGATTTTTACAGAGTTTGTCCATATATCATTTACATGATTTATGTAACATTTTATTCTTAAAAACGTCTTGGTTACGTATGGTAACCCTTGTTCCCTGAAGGAGGGAACGGAGACACTACGTCGGGACAGACGAATAGGAATCTCGCTAGAGAGGCCAATCTACTTCGAGTGTAACTAAAATGAGCCAATGCACATTGGCATGCGATAATTGCATCAGCTGCGCTGCATTGTGGCACGCGCATAAAATGAGCAGCAGGTGCACCGCATCTTCTGCTTTTCGCTGAGGAGCCGAGCCGGTGACCTAGCTGCCCTAGCGGAGCGCAGCAGATGTGGCGACGGGAATCGACGTCTCTGTTCCCTCCTTCAGGAAATGAGGGTTACCATACGTAACCGAGACGTTCCTCTTCAGTTGGTCACTCTGACGCCACGTCGAGACCGACGAATAGGAATCCCTAACAAAGGGCCTCAGATGCTGACCCCATCCAGCTCCCTGTGCAAGCCTCTTGCCCCTTCTTGCCTGGAAGGACAATAGGAGAGGGCTCAGTCTCACATCTTTCCCAGGTATGCGAGACAGTGATCGTGGCCGTCAGTGAGGACAGGAAACGACCCATCCAGAAACACTCGGGTGGAATCTCATCTTTAGAAAGACGCAACTCACACCCATGTAAGCTCTTTTAGGAGACTTACTCTGTCTTGGTGCTGAAGCACACAGGGGAAAAGATTGCGGCAACACTGACAGGGAATGTGCAGCCTGTAGACAGTGTGCACTCACTCTCATTGAAGGCGCAGCTCTTACCAGCTGTAAGAACAGCTTTTTAGCGCTCACTGAACGCACATACACACACGCGAGAGGACTCGATCATCACTGTATAGCACCGTCACACCAACACCAATGAGGAGAAAGCGTCTTCCTTGAGAACTGGCTCTTTTCGATAACACTGCTTGCAGATTAGTAACAGAACAAACAGACCACTCGGCTCCGAAGGGAAAAGCCGCTCATTATATGCACGTGCCGCAATGCAGCGCAGCTGATGCAATTATCGTATGCCAATATGCATTGGCTCGTTTTAGTTACACTCGAAGTAGATTGGCCTCTCTAGCGAGATTCCTATTCGTCGGTTCCGACGTGGCGTCGGAGTGACCGACTGAAGAGGAACAGGTAGTTTTATTTATTTTTTAAAATGTTTGGCTGTTGATGGTATAAATGATAAAAAGAGATATCCAAATTCTCCTTTTTTGACTTTTTCTCCATTTTTGTCAACAAAATGAAACAAGAACATGCTCAGATTTCGGTTCTGGAAATTTAGTGCATATTTAATTACATTTTGCTTCGTTTGAATACTTAAACATAACATTTTTAGAAAATTTGTAATACAAAACAATTCAATGAATGTACAGTGATTAATCAACTGGGGAAGTATTCAAATTTTTATCATATTTAAACCGGTTTCAGACAAGATTATTTATAGTGCACTTTAAAGCTCCATCGTTGAATGTTTGTAGTTCGACTGCATAATCAGAGGAAAGTTACAGCATTGCTGTAAAAACATGTAATCACAGTGAAACGTTCTCTGTCAGAGTGATGAAACTCATCATGATGAATTATGGATACAGAACAGTGTGTTTGCTGTTAGTTTAAGTATGTGCCCTTGATAATGACAGGTTTTCATCTGCAGGTGAAGACAACAGGGTCATTGTTCGTACGATAGAAGGGTGGATCCTTTCCTCTGGACAGTTTGCGGTTTCTTCTCTTGGTATGTAGAAATCACCTCCCCTGTCACAGCACAGATAAAGCAAACACACGGATGTTAGCTCGAGTCGTGTGCTTTTTTTTGTTGCTTTTTTTTTTTCATTCTTAGCAGTATGCTAATCATGCAAGCTAATCTGACATGTGAAGGTGGGGATAGATGTGTGTCATGTGACAGACGTCAGGAGGTGCAGGTGATGATGACGTCGCTCGAGTTACCAGACTCCACTGACCTGACGGTGAACCTGAGGGCCAGGAGACTAAATGATTGCCTCTCTGATTAGAGCAATACCTGCGGGCTATTTCCATAAACTGACCATACCACACAGCAATTACCCAGAATGCAACAGGCCTGCTGTGACCTGCCATGCTAAAAGAGACTTAGCAGACCTCTCTGTCTGGGACGGCTGTACCTGCAGGATCATTAATGCGATCTCCTCACATAGATGTACATGAGTAAATCATCACATATAGTCCACAGAGGGTTGACCCGATGCTAAGCTGTTGGGTCTTAGATTAAACCTATAATGCATTCGATAAGAACATTTTTTTTTTTTTTAATGAAATATGACTGAATTTTATGTGTTTAAGATATCTCTTCCAAACATCTACAGGGTTTTTATCTAAAATAGTCACGGATGATTACTTGCATTGCTAAAAGCTGATTAAAGATATGGAAGCCATTGATGATTGTTGCACAATTTGTTACATTAAGACAGTATGAAAGATATGACAATTTAGCAACACAAGACAAGTGTTGATGACAGTGCATATGTATTGTCAGCAGCCCTGCTGTTTTATATAAATGGGTTTTATTGCAGTATATTTTACCATATTACATTTATATTTTACACATTACATGTATATTACATATTATTTAATATTAAATGTGATTTAACATATCTGTTTTATTCAGAGAAAGTCATAGATTCCAAAGCGGATATGAATGTTAAAGACTTTAAACTAAAAATTGTACTATTATTAAACATTTATTCATTATAACTGATTAATAAACTTTTTGAGGTAACACTTTATAACAAGCTCCCATTAGTTACCGTTAGTTAATGCATTAACCAACATTAACAATGAGCATCTTAGTCAACTATTCATTATTAGTTTCATTAAATGATATTAACTGATACAACTTTTGATTTTACAAATGTATTAGTAAATGTGGAAATGAGCAATGCCGTATATTTTAAAGATATTAATCATACTATTTACCATATATTACATATCAAATTCATATTATACATAATACATTTTATTACATACATATTTTAAATATGAATTCATATTATGTGGGGTTTTTTTGTTTGTTTGTTTGTTTCAATTTTGCTCATAGAAAGTCATGGACTCTAAACCATCTAAATATTTACTGTTATGAAAACTTTTGTTATAAAGCATTTATAAAGTGATTATAACTGATTAATAAACATCATGCACACTTATCATGGTAACAATGGTTAAGCAATGAGCAATACATTTTTGTTACAGTGTTTATTAATCTTTGTTAACTGTTTCATTAAATGATATTAACAGACACAACTTTTGATTTTTATTAACGTTTTAGTTAATGTTGAAATTAACATTAATTAAATTAATACATGCTTTAGGACTATTTTTTATTGTTAGTTCTTGTTAACTAATGTTTGCCACTGCAGACTGTGTTACATGACCCGAAAAGTTGAAGCCAAACAGTGTGTCTCTCTCTTTTAGTGATAATCAGTGACACTTCAATCATCGGCATTTCCACTGCAACTTCCTGTCAGCCGTAATCCTCTGCCTCAGGGTTTGAAGCTACCTTTGACCCTGACCCCTTTAGTTCGCACACACACACATGTGTGTATGTTCACACATGCACAAGCTCACATACAGCCCAAGGCGATTGCCTTTGCTCTCATCAATTTGTGCAATAAACTACCAAAAATGCACTTGTCGGTACAAACCTGTTTGAGCGAGGTGCACTACAGGACAGCGTGAAGGAAGTGTGGAGTGAATGATAAGCCTATAATAGTCAAACTTGTTTATTCAAGAAATAATTGTGTAAAGAAAAGGATGTGAGGATGTTTTTTTTTTTTTAAATAGAAAATAATAGGACAAATCATCACTCCTCTTTATATTTGTGCTCATCAAGTTGTGTCATAGATTATAATGATCAATGTATTACCAGTTTTTAAGGCACAACCCAGGTAAATTACACTTTTATTGACTGTTTTATTGTCTTGAAGTTGACCCAGGCCTATAAAACGGCTAAGTACATTTTTCACAGACTTTTTGCTGCAAGCAATTTCTACAACAAAACCCTTTTCACTGTGTTTTGTTTTTCATTTTGCTCCATATTCGTAGTTCCATATGTACATCTGTATACATGAATCTGATCCATAAAGTGTCAATGCTGGTGACTTAATGCCTGCAACACAATTGCAAGGTTGAGCATAAAAATATACCTGGTTAATGTGAAGATGTAAATGTTAAAAGATTACTGTGGTATTTTAAATATAGACTTATCCTACTGCGATGAACATACAGTACATACGTAGAGCACATTACGTATGCTTGATGCACAAAAACAAAACTTAGTTCTCGCACATCAATCACGCACGTTGAGTTTCAGTTTAGCATATTTGAAAGTGTTGACACTTTCATAGGAAGAACAAAGAATAATGCATGAGAGAATATTAAAATATCTTCATTTGTGTTTTGTGTGGAGATTAATGAAGTCGTATGGGTTTGGAACGTCATTAGGGTGAGAGAATGGTGTCAGAATTTTTAGCTTTGGGTGAACTATGCCTTTTAATCCCTGTTTAGCACTTAAACGTTTGCAGGATTGTTTTGAATTAAATGAAATTGCTAACTTTTTTGTTTCGTGAGATGAGATTTGTGAGATTTCAGAGGACATGACGACATTTCTGGTAAGTGAACATAGTGAGCAAATTATACTAAATGGCTTTTATGTTGCATTCTGGGAAATTCTATGAAACAAAAATCTGCACACTGGAACCATTTTGACAATGACCGACTCCTAGTGCACTTACTACTGAATGAGAGAGCTGATTGAGACCCAACTTCACAAATAAAACAAAGATTATTGGAGAACATTTTACAAGAAAATTCTTTGGCCCTGTCCCAAATGGAACCCTAAGCCTTTGCGATCTTCCTCCGTCCACACTTTCATGACGTGATGCCTCTTCGGCCCTGTCCCAAATGGCACACTTCATGTGCACTTGCGATCTTTTTGCGACTTACACTGGCTACCACATGTCCATTAAGTACATGAGACCGTAGGGTGTCCCATTTGTCATTTTAGGCTCACAAGCGCCCCCTTTGCAGTCGATATGCGCCCTCGATGCACACTATTGCCGAGACCGCACTGATGCGAGCTCCTCACCAGTCTTCTTCCCAACAGTCAAAATGGCGTTACGTCACAAAAGTGCAGACTCGTAGGAAGGAAGCCATTTGGGACAGGGCCATAGACTCACAGGTAGAAGTCTGCTGCAGAGTTTGAGGCCTCGGCAATAGTGTGCATCGATAGTGTGCATCGAGGGCGCATATCGACTACAAAGGGAACATCATTATGAAACCTAAAATTAGGACTTAACCTAAACCTAAAATCTTGTTGACTTAACAGACATGTGCACACCATTCCACATGATCGCAAGTGCACAAGAAGTGTACCATTTAGGACACAATCTTTCAGTGTTTCTTATTCAAAATTGCATGTTTAACTTAATGTGATACTTGTCTTTTTTTTTTATTATTTGTGAAATTTACTAGCAGTTTCAAAAACAGCTTCAAAGTAACATTTATTTTCTTCACAGTGTTCTACAGTGTGTCTGTCTAGCAAATCAACAAACATGAAATCATCATACTGTATCAGACCTCCAAAATTAATGGCATCTTTATTAAATGTTATTAAATATGCAAACACACACACATACAATAAAAACGACATAACGTTTGGGTGAAAAAGGATTCTCCTCAAATATCTGTCTATATAGTCTTCTCCTCCAAAAACAAAGGTATAGTCACCCAATAAAATTCAGTATGTACACCAGAAAAATAGTGTTTTTATATCAAAGAAGGAATATATTTTCAATATTTGTTGTTAGCCAAACACAGAAAAAAACTATACAAATAAAATCTTTGCAAAAGGCAACATTGGTTTGAAAGAGCTTATGACATGCAGGATAGAAGAGGCTGTGATGTATTTGTGGGCCGTCAGTCAGATGGCTGCCACGGGCTTCGACATGTCCCGCAGATTTTCCTTTTTCTTGGCCGTTTTTTTTTTTTTTTTACTAGTTCGAGTTTGATTTATTAATTGCTTTGCGCCCCTGACAGATTAAGTGGTTTTTCTTACAGTAATAAAACCAGCCTGCACTTAGTGGTGTCATACTGCGCCACACCACAGAGGGGGAAAGGGGTTCAACGTTTTTTGTTGTTTTTTATTCATTCAAAGGGAATGAAATGGGAAGAAACATACAATAGCTAGCATGCTCCATCTGGGAGTTCATATATCATGTGTTTCAGCCTCAAAGAATAGTACTAAACGGCCGTGCAAAGGTTATACACACACACACACAAAAAAAAGTGATTTGAAGAAAGGATTCGGTTGAAATACAATGAATTCGAAGCATGTCACGCATAAAACGAACAAAAGAAACTCCTTTTCTCTGCAAATAGAAAAAGGAAAAACACATTGTCGTTTGGCAGAGAGTGGGCACTTTGGAAGCTTTACTTAAATCAATATTCCCTTTAATGTTTTCTCAAAATTTATGTTCTTTTTCTGTATAAGCTGACAGATTCTTTATCCATTGAGATGTTGAATGGATAAAGCTAATCTTTACCCAAACTGGACAATCCTGCTTTAAAAAGAGCCACATTTTCTCACGTGAAATCCAGAACTCTGTACATGTTTACACTGGTATTCATACTAACCCGTCCTATTAACTTTTAATGGCAGCAGCTTCATGGATGTGTAAAAAAAGGAAAAAATACCTCAAAGGGCACTTTAGCTATTCAAATATATGTGTTTTGGCACAGAATCCCAAGCTACAGTACACAGGTGCACTGTAAACTACAGGCGCAATTAAACAGGTACTATTTACAGGGAAAGAGAGAGAGAGAGAGAGAGAGAGAGAGAGAGAGAGAGAGAGAAACACTTACTGTTTGTTCATTTAGAAGGCGCTGAACCGGCGAGTCTGTGCGATGTTGCCGTATCTGGCAGCATATTATAAAATGTTTTATAAAATACATTTCAGAAAGGCAGCTGTATGACAGAAACATTCAAAGCAATGTTACAATCTTGATCACTGCATCGCCATATGTAGTGGAAAGTATTTGGACACTTCGGCGTACTGTAAAATGCCTGCATGTCATTGCATTAGACAACAAAATCAGCAAACAAATGGGCTCGATGAGTTTTTTGGTGGATGTATGTAACCGCTGGTGAACTTTTGTCCAATTGTTTCATCATTTAACACCAGCAAAAGCATATTTTTTGGTAATACAAGCCACTTGGTTTGATGTTTTGTCATTTTGCAATGACACTCACACATTTTTGTGTCTAAAGCACCCCTATACTGTTTGGTGCCTCTTAAAATCAGGCTTGGGAAGCCGTTTAACTGTCTTCGAAAAGTCTTTCAGTAGCTGTCTTTGGTTGTGCATCAGCATGGCTGTGTTTAGCTGGTGGTCATTTCTTCTGACGGAGATGGAGGAGCCTGTTCTAGCGCCGGGGTTTCCGGACAGACCGACTCGGTAGATGTAGAGGATGTACTGAGATCTTGAGGTTGACATTGGAAGACCTCCTTTTCCACATGCAGCTTCTCCTCCTCCACCAGTTTGGCCGCCAGCCGTTCCTCGGCCTCGATCTCCTCTGTGGTCGGGATGGAGTTCTTCTTAGGTCGGCCTTTAGGCTTGGTTGGAGCCTCGTGTCCTCCTTTTAGCACCTAGAGAAACAGGGACACGTGAAAAATGTGGGTCTAGTCAAAGGTGAGGATGGTTATTACAGTGATTAAGGGAAGATATATAGCCATTCGGGCTGGCCCTCAACGCTCGTTTTTCTCAGAGGTGAACGCGCTCTGGATCTTTTGTTCCTGCTTTGAGAGGTCGATCGCGCTGACGTAGACCTGTACTGTCCTCTAAATCATCGCTCATTTGTCCCACACACACTCACCGAGCAGCCCGGGGCCGTAGCTGTTACACACACTGATTGTATTGAGTGCCGAGAAGGGCAGCTCAACACTGTCTAATGGATTTTTAATGATATGTCTCAGAGTTTCCATTTCCACACAGAAATTTTCAACACAGATGTTTTTATTGATACAAGATGACAGTATCTTAACGACCTAAGTTATCTAAGCAGACAATCCTATGAACTTGTGATGTTAGCCTTGGGCGAGCTCGTTCGACTCACCATTTTCTTCCATTTCATGCGTCTGTTCTGGTACCATGTCTTCACCTGGAGCTGAGTGAGTCCCAGAGACTGAGCCAGGTCCAATCTGCACACACACACACACATACAAAAGCGCAGGTTAAAAGAAAGTGCATAAATCAAACTCAAATAGGTTATTATTCTGTTCCAAAAGTTAAAGAAACCAAAAGTAAGAAACTAAATTATGCTACAACCTAAGATACATATTTATGCCAAAATTATAAGGCGGTATTAAAATAATAAAAAGCGGATTATTTTACCCAAAATAATTTAATTGTGAGTCAAAGTTGCCCTATTTGTATGACATGTGGAGTGCAGTATATCTGGTGCAACAAGTCAGAAATGAACCGGTGATCAGTGCAAAAATGTGCCAAATACTTCAAATATGGGTGTATGTCTTTTAATAAAACTGAATGTGTAATAAGAAGCAATTTGATAAAAAAAAAAAAAAACTCTGAAAATGCTGAATGTGAAGGAAATGTGTTTCTAGAAAACAGCCATAATCGTTCAGGATGGGAATTAATTTATTCCACTGAAGTATTTGACAAAATATATTATTGTTAATAAATCAATTCATCTTAATAAATAAATAAAAAATAAGTATATCTACAGCTTATATGTGTGTGTGTGATTCCAAATCCGACACTTCTGAGTATTGTGAACCTATAGGCAGTGCTAGGTCAGTTTAGGAGCAGAGCATGTGTCGTTCTGACCTGTGAAACCCTCAAGCAAGTAACAAGAATGACTGCAAAGAAGGCGGGAAACTTCAGAGCTGGAAGTAATTGACCGAAATCCCCAAAGTCACCTGTCGTCCTACACATAAAAGCCAGTGGGTGGCCATCTAGAGTGCAGATGTAGATCTAATCACTGCAAAATTCCCAAAGCTGGCATGACATATCAGAAAGTTCTGCCAAGCTCTGAACTGAAGAGTCTTCCCAGGCCGAATGTAATCGCAGACCTCCCGTGGAATGCCATCACGCTTTATCTGGACAGAACAAGGACAAGGTAATCCAGTCATGGAGCTCCTGACTTGCCCGAAGGCAATAGTAGATCTTTTCGGGGCACTTGGGCAGGCAGCGCATGACTAATGCAGCGATTGGTCTGCGGGAACTTGATAGGCAAGGAGGGGACATGCGAGATGGGATTTGAGGGAACGAGAGAGCCACATATCAAACGAGTGCACAGATTTCTGCTACATCTACATTCAGAGTCACGCAGGATTACACAGCTCCTCTGTTGAGCCTCTCAGAGAGTCATATGAGGTGCAGTGATCTTCTGGAAATGAGCAGATTAACACTCGCTCTCAAAAGCCCTTGACTTCGCTCTTTCCTCTTCTCTTCCTCTTTATCTGTTTATTATCTCATTTTTTTCCTGTTTCTTCCAAGTTGTGCATGAGAGACAAGTTTTTATATTGTATGAAAAACGAGCCCGATCTCATGAAAGTGCGTATCTATAGCACGAATGATATTTCTCGTATCATTTATACGCCAAAATGAGTTTTTGCGTACATATGATACGCAGTTTTCGCGTGCATATGATACGCACGCCCTCCTCATCCCTAATCCTACCCAAGGGGTTTACAGTGCGTATCATTTGAACGCAAAAACTCGTTTTTCTCGGCTTTCATGAGATCGTGTTGGAAAAACTAAATGGTAAATGTCCTTAAATGGAAGTAGATGCTAACACTATGGTATTTTATTACATCTAATTTATTACGTTGCTGCAGCAAATATATTTTTATGTATTTTGAATCTGGGTATCAATTTCATATACATTATGTCTCTAATTCTGTTGTCTCTTTTAATATAATAAAACATTTAGGATTAATTTGTATTATTACATTTTATTATAGTGAGACTCTCTCATCCCAGTCTCACATAATTACCAAATAAATACATCTCAACAATAATAATTCTGTAAAAATAATTTCATAAAATTAAAACTATACCACCAATTACATTTTGCACCATGTATTTTCATGTACTTTTCATAAAGTAATACCACTGTATTTGTAGTGCTTTTATTGATGCTAAAAGAAAACAAACGTTAATCGTCTTGCAAACTGACAAAGTAAAACATGAAAAATGTTTTTATTTATTTGTTAAGTGTCACATGTCATATCACACTGAGGTATGTTTAAGGAAAACGTATGCCTACGAGTGGTGGGGATTTCTCTTTTTTTAAGCAGCAGTCTAGCTGTCTGTCATTTGTGGCTGTTTCTGTGCTGTAATTGGTGGTAAGAAAAGCACCTCTGTGTTTGTGCTTATTATTCTTCAGAGAGAAACCACACACACACACACACTGCATTCCAATGCCGGCACACTCCTTGCAACTATGAGCCTAATTTAAGCTCAGTTTGGGTTCTGACATTTATTCATAATGATGATGAAGATGATTATAATCATCTCTGCCTCATAAAAAAAAAAAAAAAAGCATTAAAACTTCATGATATAAATCATTATGTTCCATATTGCGACATGTTTTTTATTGCTTTCATGTTCTGATTGTGTGGGCTAGGCGGAGAAGCCAAAAACAGCACAACACCTTCAGGTCGTCTTTGAGATTGATAAACACAAACCCGAGGCGTTCTGAGGCCCATTCCTCAAACTTGCCAGAAGATGAGGAATTCCCCTCACTTGTTTTTCATTCAGCCATGAATGAATTTGTTCGTTCCTGAGGCAAAGTGTGTGACAGAGTGATAGAGCAGAGGCTAACCATGACCTAGCGGTGAACTAAGCGGCCTTGAGCCAAAACCTTCCCCAAATGACCCGACAGACTCTTCCATGCCAGCTTCTCTTGCAGAACTTTGCATACTTGGGTCAGTGATTTCTGAGAAAATTACTTATTATTCTAAATTAAGAATGAATAATAAATTGGTAACTATATTGGGATCAATCATGCATAGTTTTATTTTTATTACATACTATAATTATTATTTATCAGTCTGATTAGGCTATATATATATAACATTTATTTAAACATAATTTTTAAAAACAAGCCCTAATATTGTTTTATTCCAATATCAGACAAATTAGACTGATATACTAATAATAGTAATAGTATATGATAAAATAAAACTATGATTGATCCTGATATAGTTACCAATATTCATAGGCTTTTTCCTGTCCTCACAATAAAATTGCCAACCAAGAATTTTCTATATGTTTTTTCCTGTGAGCTTTTTGTTTTTTATGCTTATTTATGTTTTTGTTTTTTGTTTTTGTTTTTTTGTTTTTTTGCTAAACAATTTTTGTCAGATAAATACCTTAATAAAGTTTAATGTATTGTTCTTAAACATGTAACACTTATAGAGTAAAACATTTTCTTCACATTTTTATGGTTTAATCGAAGGTGTGGGGTCATTTAAAAAAAAGAAAACATTTTTGTTTATTACTATCTATCTATCTATAATACACACACATGCACACGCACATATATGCATGCATATATATATATATATATATATATATATATGTGTGTGTGTGTGTGTGTGTGTGCATGTGCGCTTGTGTGCATGTGTGTGTGTATACTTTCATAACTCATTTTAGCTAATCTTTTGCATGGATGCTCAATCAAACAATACTTCATCTTTGAGTCGATATGAGACTACAACTGCATGATGCATGGGAATATTTGTTTTCATGTTTTATGAAAGAAAAGAGCACTATCTGTAAAACAAAAGTGAATAAGTGGAGTGTGTAAGAGAGAGTCTTGCGGCGGGTGTCTTGACTTTGCACGTATGGTGGTGCTGACAGTTTTCAGACAATTATGTCTGACAGCTCATATGTCGCTGAAGGACAGAATCCATCCTTAGGCTGTGTCTGACCAAAAATTCTGAGAATTGTGCATGTGTGTGTGTGTGTGTGTGGCAGACACGCTCAGAATCATTGTAGGTGGGACAGAACTGATTTTTTTGGGATTTTTACCCAAATACACCCTTAGGGCTCTAATGGAAACACATCCACTCCGGCCAAATCTAAACACAGAGCCAAACTGAAATGGAAAATGTGTTATTGCCGGAAAAAAAAAACCTGTCCCATGCGAGAAGACCCACGACACGTAAATTACCTCATCTCATTGTACAAAGCCCCAAAGTTTTTTTAAATACACCTGCGTGTGCTTTAAATGATTGGCATGAAATCAATGTAATACATTTTTGTTTGCTTTTCTTGGCATGTGTCCCTGTTGTCTTGAATGGGGTAGTGTTTCTTTTAAAGGCTTCTTTTGCTATTCGAAGCATGGTTGAAATGTTACTGTCGTCTTAACTACAATACTGAGCAATGTAATAGTTTGGCTAACAGTGATTTGCTTCAGGTTAAAGTGTTTATTCCAGGCTATAAGTGCACTTAGAATTATTTTCATTCATTGCTTAAAGTCAACATCAAATCTCTGTTTCATTGTGCAAGATTCATCAATGCACATTGCCAAATTAGAAAATGGTTTTCTCTGTAATTTGTGCATTATTTAATGCCAATTTGGTATGTTCAAATCAATTCCCAGAAATAAACATGTAAAAAAACAGGGGTTTTTTTAATGTCATTTTTTTTTTCATACATTTTTCCACCCAATAAATATATATTTTTAAAAATTACATTTGTGAATAACGTTTTCACTTTTCCGGTATAACTCTGACAGGCCATGTACGAGGCACGAATACTGCACTGTAAAAAAATATTTTTTAACAACTGAATAACTTTCAGATAACTTTTTTTATCTTTTGCCAAATCAACCTTTTTTGATTTGGGTGAATGTATGTGGTTCAGATAACATAATATTTTGAGAATTAATTAAACCAATTTCCTTCACCATATTTACTCAAATTTTTTATTTCAACGAACTCAAATTTTAAGGCAACCAGGTAACTTACTTTTTTTTAAGTTAAACCAACAATAATGTATTACAGTGTGGAGAAATGCCCTCGCACACAGTAAAATCAAGTGTAAAAGCCCTCTGACCTGTCGGGAGTGGAGAGGTATTTCTGCTTCTGGAACTTCTTCTCCAGGCCCAGGAGCTGCAGCTCCGTGAAGATGGTGCGGCTGCGGCGGGGTTTCTTCAGTCGCGGGGCGGAGTGCTCCGTCTCTGACTCGCTGCTGATGCTGACGGGGGTCTCGCTGTGCGTGGGCTCGGAGGTGAGCGGGTGCTGGGGTGAGAGAAGGGGCAGGTGTGGAGACTGAGGCTGGTGTGTGATCACAGAGAGGAGAGGGTACGATCTCAGAGGGGTAGAGCCTGGGGGAACACAGTCAATGAAACGCTCTTGTTAGCACTGATAGCACACAAATATTGACAGACGTTGTTGGGGGAAAACATTAATGAAGAGGCAACTCTTTATAATAAGGTCACATTGATTCAAATTTTTAACTCAAAAGCAACGTCAACGACCGCGCCAAACACTGTAGGCTGGCTTCACATTCCTCTGGTGTGCAAGCCTCAAAATAAAATCATAATGAAAAAAGGCTCGGAACTATGGAAACTTGTTTCCGCCACGGAATAAAAAAGCTGATTGCGACTTTTTTCACTCGCAATTCTTTATATCTTGCAGTTTGGACTTTATTTCTCACAATTCTGAGTTTATATCTCACAATTCTGACTTATTTTCTTACAATAATGAGTTCATAACTAGGAATTTTGTCTTTATTTCTCACAATTCAGAGTTTATATCTCAGAATTTTGACTTTTTTTCCTCACAATTGTGAGTTTATAACTCAGAGGTTTTTTTTTTTTTTTTTTTTTCTCACAATTGCAAATTTATAAAAAGTAAGGTTAGGATTATGAGATATAGACTTGCAATTAAAAAAAATTTAACTGCAACTTTTTTAACTCGAAATAACTTGAAGTGCTTTATATCTTGCAATTTGGAATTTGTTACTCACAATTCCGATTTTATAGCTCACAATTGTGATTTTTTTTCTCAGAATTGCAAGTTTATATCTTGCAGTTCAGACTTCTGAATTTATTAAGTCACATTTCAGATTTTTTTTTTTTTTCTCAGAATTGTGAGAATTTCTCAGAATAAACTCAGAATTGCAAAAAAAAAAAAAAAAAAAAATTGTGAAATATAAACTTGCAATTTATAAAAGTAATTGCAACTCTTTCTCACAATACAGACAAACTCGCAATTTACAAGCTGCTAAATTGAGCCAGCCGAAACCCTTATTTTAAACCAGCCATCATGTCCGAGTGAACTCAAAGCTTGTAATGGTCTCGCCCCGCGTCAGTAATGGTGTAGGTAAGTGTTAAGAGTTTTGCCCTGTGAGATGTAAGGTGCTGAACTGTGGTGATGTAACTGCTGTTTCACACTGAACTCTGAGGATGATGATACACGCTGTCACCGACACAATGCACTCTGGGTAATAATTTTTAACTGGGGCATCTGTACGACCCTCCCTTACAGTTTTAATACTTCCAACTCTCTCTCTTTGTCTCCTGCTCTTTCTTAACTCAGACATCAGCGAGACGCCAGAGTCCATAAAATGCAACACGGGACCCGTCTGAGCTGAGAGAGAGCGTAATACCTCCAAGAGAAATAAAGCTTGTGTCATCAAGCTAAAAAAAAACTGATCCTGTGATTTATTGCAGTAAAGTGAGAATGGAAGAGCGTTTCGTGAAATGAATACATCACGTCATGTCCCTTTCACAGGCAAATTGGTCACAATCTTAATTCACGTAAGCTCTTATGTCTCTACAGTCTTATCTGATCATTCGATTGCTTAGATAAAGAAATGACTGTGGTAAAGCCAAATATGTGATCAAATATCATTTCCTTTTTGAATATGACCTGAAGGAAACATTTAAAGGCATTAAGGTTTTGTATTTGAAGTTGTTTACTGAAAATATTTCTTCTCTTAAATACTGTCACCCTCCTTTTTTGAGCATAGATATGAACATAAATGGTTGTAATTCACAAATTATCTGTAATACAGACCATAGGCTGGGATATTATTAATATTATTATATTATATAAGTATTATTACAGATTATTCAGTGCTTTGAAACACAGAAGCCCAAACTAAAACAGCTGACTGTATAAATGCACTGATACCCCATAATTTAAAAAAGCCTAGGATATGTAAGTAATTACAATAAGGCCCGCAGTGTATGTTCTCGCTAAAAACATAAGATTGTTGCCTATCATAATAGTAGAATAAGTACCCCTTACTTCTAAAATACTTATTCAAATAATTTACTAATTTTCCTGGTTGTTACCCCTTCATTCCCCAAACGTTTGTTAAAAAAAACCCATATTTTATAGGTATAAAAGAGGCATATTTTACACATACATACTTTATAGGTACACTATAACTACTGAAAGTTTCGATGTAAATTCGTTTTACTTACGCTGTACTCTGTGGGCTGTAGGCTAAAGCGTTACAGTAGCTTTAAGTGAGAAAATTAAAGTATAAAAAAAGTTATAGAAGTTTAATTTTACATATTCAACGCTATCTCACGACTAATTCGTACATATTTTGCGAGGTGGCTAATTCGTACGATTTGTCTAAACCCCAGTGATGGGTACCCTGTAAAAAAGTGAATAGTTGGATCAACTTAAAAAAATTACTTCAATTGGTAACACCTAAAGAAATTAAGTTTTCTCAACTTAAATTATCACGTTTTATTGTGAAAAATGTGATAATTTAAGTTGAGAAAACTTAATTTCTTTAGGTGTTACCAATTGAAGTACTGGTAATTTTTTTAAGTTGATCCAACTGTTCACTTTTTATAGTGTAGGTTTAGGGGCGGGGTCAGGGGTCGGTCATTTGTACGAATTCATACGAATTAAATACAATTGAGCAAAAGTCATATGAGTGAGGTTGTACGAAGTCAAACGAATTAGTCACCTCGTAAAATACATACGAATTGGCGTGAGATCGCCTTGACATTTTCTGTTATACAAAATATATATTTTACAAAAAAAAAATGGACTCTAAAATTGCTCGAGAAAAAAAAGTCGTATGTCTAACCAAGTTGTGTTCCAAATTTAAAGTTGGTATCACAAAAATGTACTAAAAGGATTATACGAATTATTCTTAATCTGTTATGATTACTAAAATATGTGAATAAAACGTGAAAGTGTCTCGAGCTTGTGTTCACCACAGGCCTTATTTCAGGCTTTTAACCACAAACCCATTCAAAAACTCCAATGACTAAGAGATGATGGAAGCGGAAGTGCTAAAATGCTAATTAGTTTCTGGGTTTCGGCCTACAGAAATATGCCATCCCTGCAGCACTCTACGGTTCTGAAGAATGAATCATACAGACCCCCATACAGTCTGTACAAAACATGTACATTTTTAATGAGCAACATAGTGGAAGGACAGGACATTTTTCCACACACACAAAGGCACAAACATGCATGTACTCACACTTGCACACAAATCAGGATGATCTCATTGTTGTCAATGCAACACGTCTAGGCATGACATCCCTTCTGGCTCATCTGTTTTTCCCTCTTTCCCTCCCTGTTCTTTCTTCAAAATCTATAACATCTATCACTCAATTCAAATCTATCAATCCCAATCTATCTATCTAGCCTGTAAATATTTGTTCTGTATAATTATCACAACAGCAGACGCATAGACATGCTATTTCTCTCATTTGTAGCAAATTAATCCTAAACCTGTTACACCTTCACATTTACACTAGTTCACTTTTATTAGACAATCAACAAGCTGCTTAACCGTATCCTAGATCACAGTTAATTAGCTCGCTTACTTAAACGAGTCAATGAGATCATTTTCCCGAGGCCTTATTATTATAACGCCACACTTCTGGATTAAGTCGTGCTCATGTTTTGAGGAAAGTAGAGTGAAAATTGTGTTCTAAAAAAAGCAGTAACATTTCATTTGACCTAAAAATATTTTTGGTGTTGCGTTTCCTTGTTATGACATGCCGGGTTCAGGAAATCTTTTGTGCTTCGAGTTCATCATCTTGACCTGTCATTCATGTGTTGTGAACGAAGTGACAAGTTTTCATGACTCGCAATCAAGCTGAACCTCGTGCTTTCTGCAGATGATGGGCAAAAAACAGTAGCAAACGTTAAGCTCTTGATTGCGCTCTTTCAGTCCTGTCTTATTTTCCCTGACTGATTGGATTCCAGCGAGATGATTTCATTTGGCACTTGATGAACATTTGAACTCTTAATAACACGGTACAGTTTGTTTGGTTGGGCCATGTGGTGACAGATTTAATGTTTCATCACTCGTTTGTGTTTTTATTTCTCAATATTTATTATCCAGTGAGTTCTGAAGAACAGAAAAAAACACACAAGATAGACTCTGCAAGCGAATGGATAGAGTGGATTTTTCTAAAAGTCCCTTGCTGAAGCCGAATTTGCCTAAGCAAGATAATGTTAGTTAATGCAGCTGATGGATTTCTTCCAGGAATCTAACAACAGCACTTCTAAACTAAAGTGATCAAGCAGTGTATACTTCTGTCTATAATACTTATAAATGTTTAGACATGAAACAAAACCCTGTGAATGATTTGGCAGGTTTGCCCAAAGGGTGAATACAGCTACTTAGATATTCACCCTGATAATGCATTTCCATAAATGTGTAAAGCCACACCCTCCGGGTTGCATCATGGGTGAGGTCTGACGATCGTGACAAAATGCGTCCGTAATTGTGTGTTTTATTTTATATGTGTGTGAACATAACTGGTTCTCGTCTGAATGACATCTGCTTTCATTGTCTGCAGTTAATAAATGTGAAGACAGGTTGTGGACGGTTGTGATGGTTTACTCCTCTATGGGAGACTCATCCTCCTATTAGGCTGTTTTTCAGCATGCTGTCATAGAAGATTACACTATCGACGATTTGTATCTGCATCTCCTCCTTTCCCGCGTTCTAGTTAAAGACATGTCTCCAAACGAAATATTAAAACCTGTTATTACACTCTCACGTCAAGTTTGTAAGTGGTAGGACCAGGGTGTGTGGGGGTTGGTGTTTATAGGATGTGTGTATGTCGTATATAGAAATATACAATTATAGTAATGAATGAAACTTCCACACGCAGTTGATTGACAGATAAACTGTGCACTCCTATGTTTTCAGCGAACAGTTTGCTTTGTGCATTCAGTTTAACCGCATTGAAGAGGGCAAATGTTATCAATCAACTGAACTGCATGTGTAAATGCATTTTAAATGCATTATGTTCTTTGTCCATGCAATAAATGCTCGTCCCTTAAAGAGTGCGGTTTTATAGTGTATAGGCCATTTAATCCCACTGCCCTGGTAATGTTAATGGTAGCCTATGAACCATAATTTCACCAAGTACAACATGTTCCTGGATCAACATCTTTATTGATCCTGGACCAACATTCCAAACAACCAATCAGATTTTAGGGTCTAGTTCAGGCTTAAAACCAGGGTTAGATGCTTCTACATCCGTGTTATTCACATATCATTTCCCTCTGATTTTAGGGATAACTTATGGGTACGGTTAGGTTTAGGGGTAGGGATAGGAATGTATCTTCATATCTACACATAAAGTTTCATATTACAGGTATTGCACACACATGAGAAGTCGGGGCTGAAATCAATCATGTTTGAGTTTGGAAGTTGACAGGGAACAAATTGGACCTCCGCCCAAACGTCTTTTATATTTAAATACGTATAATTGCTTGTTTTGTTTATGAAATATCATGTCATTTTCTGCTAATTGACTGCAGACTCTCCTGTAGTATTTTGACGTGTCGTACAGCGGCTCCTAGTGGCGACAGCGTTTACAGTATGAGCTCAGAGTTATGATGATGAGGGAGAGTCCAGAGCCAGTGGCCTTTCAGTGAGTGCCAGTCTTAATGCCAGCTACATTCTATATTAAGCATTACCATCCATTGATGTGCTGGCATATAGAGTATCTCACACCCCTCAGATTGAAAAGAGACAGTGCGCGCAGCGTTCTGATATTCGGGCTGGATATTCTATCCTCACCCCCGGCCTGCCAAAACTCTCGCACTGCCTTTACCTCACAGCTGGACTTACAAACACAAGGAAGCATGTGCGCATTCAAGCATGCATGTGTATGACTTCATACATGTGTGTGTATACGTCTGTGTGCATGTTGTGTTGTGCTTACATGGTGCTTACAGTGTGTTTGAAGGGTTGTGCGTGAAGAAAGTGAGTAAACTCTTAAAGCTATTTTTATCGTGGTCCCATCCATTCAGAGGAAGTGTCTCCGATTTCACAAACTGCACAGCAGGAATGAGGGAGCAAAGATGCTTTCTGTCAGCACACATGGAGTCTGGACTGGATACTTTGCGCTTTTCTGGCCTAGTTTGGAATTTTGCACTGCAACACTTGCTGCTAAATCACTTCCATTTGTCGGTAACGCTTTATTTTACAGTGTCCTTGTTACAAGTACTTATTATAGTATAAATCTTGCGAAATGACAAGCAACTAACCCTAAATGTAATTCATATAACTTTGAGTCAACAAAATGTTCAAACGGGACCATCAAAATAAAGTGTTACCAGTACTAAGTAACTACATGTCAACTCTCATTAGAGTATTAATGGACTGTCTTCTTAATATCTGCTAACTCTTTATTATGATGCTCCTCAACAGATATTCTACTGACTAGTAACTTTGCAATGTCAACTTATTCTAACCCGAACCCTAACTTATACTGTGAGAGTTACTAATAGAGTTAGTAGACATGTCGGTGCAACGTTACTTAAATTCAATAGAAAATTCAAAATAAAGTGAATGAATTGTTACTCAGTTTTATACACAAATACATGTGAAAATAACAAACCTCAATACTCCAATACTGGCTTCGTCATCATTTTAATATGCTCTGGTGACGCCTGGTTGTGAAATGAGCAAAATTAATAAAGGAAAATGTCTTTATGGTTTTGTGTTAAAGGTTAGCGAAACAAGAAAGCTATCCCTCAAAGCAAAACAGGATTTGCTGTGAGATCAGTCATTCTGACCTGAAAAACTTGCTTGTCTTACAAGTGTCAAAAGTAACACTTAGTTTTACGAGACAAGGAGATTTTATCCGGTCGTACAAGAAACAGACAAAACAAATCAAAATGGCCTGCACTGGAATGGATAACTGTCAATACTGTACATTTCCTGCACACGTCAAGTGTTAATAGGGAACGCTTATTGAGTATATGGAACAGTGAGTTTGTTTTCAAATGACAACCGGAATAATATTTGATCTGTGATGATGCTCTCTTTGGAAAATCACAGAGTTAAGTCCTTGCTAAACCTTCGGATGGGTCACAAATGCTCTTAATCAATCCCTTAAACCTAATTACACGCGGGCCGCTACCAATACTGCATGACACCATCATGATCTTCAGGGTCAAACGCTTTTGTACACGTCCCATGTTGGCCGATGTATTACAACCCGGATTAATGACATGCCAGGAACATTTGGAAATGTCTTGTGAACTTCGCACAATGCTTCTCATCACGCTGGAATGACATCGCACCTGTTGCTTCAGGATGTCATACCTGACTGCATCCTATGTTGCATAGTCAAGTGTGTGGCAACAGTTCTCTAAATAGATAAATGTCCTGTGGCTTCCAAGAGTTTGTGTTCCTTGGGGCAAGTAAGAGGAGAATATGTCATTATTTTACCACAGATACCCAACTCATTATAAATGTGACAGTTTAAATGAATGAAACAAATGCAGTTTGGAGAATGTGCACACACCTGAACCCTGAGGTCAGTGAAGCACAACGCTCAAAGCATGGTGTGCAGAAAAGGGTTTAAAGATGAAATATGATGAGAGTGTTGTCTGGCTGTGCAATGATAAATCATCAGAGAGGTGTGGTGATATTTCAAAGGAGTGCCAACTATTAATCTATTGAACTGTCAAAACATTTCTGTGGCCATTTTCTTTATTATTTAATTTAATATCATTTGAGCACTATCTGGTGCAAATAAAATAAATATGTGTAATGTATATACGAAATGAATGTTAGATGTTGACAATATCAGTCAACAATCAGACAAAGTTAATGTAAAGGTAATACATATACGTTCACGCAATTAAATCAATCACACAATTTTATGTTAGCCTATAAGATTAAATGTAATTGTGTAAGCTGTTTCGTTATCTCGTGTGTTTTCGCCAGTGGATGTTGCTGTCGGTGCGAATTCAACTTTATCGCACAAACAGTGTTTACAGTTTAACTCACGACCTACTGACATGTTTTGAACTTAAATGCGTCCAATCAACTCATTTAAATAGGAATATGAACATGTTAAAGCGCGCTTATATTGCGCAAGAAGACGGACTGCTTTGGTAAATATATGCAAGCAATGTTTATTATTTTCAAGTGGACGTGGTTTAATTAAGGGCAAAAATATCAATAATAAACACAAGTTTTCTGGCTCGCAAACAATGGGTTCAGTAATAGGCTATTTTATCCCCCCTACTATTAGTTCGTAAAGAGGAAAAAAGCGTGCAGTTCCTGGCTAAAATGAACACATTATAAGAAAGCAAAATACGTGGTACACTCAACTCGGGAAAAGTATCCTTCAAATTATTATTGTTCAAAAATATTGTTCAAATATTTCATATATATGTAGGCTATATATAAAACATGTCTACAGTGTGCATGCAAAAGAGCATAGCATATATATACACTGTAGAAATGTTTTCATTATTAAACCTTCAATTTAACTTGTCACAATAATTTGTTTAGTTTCTTCTCATATTATGACTAGATTTTCCACTCGATTTTATTAGTAATTGCAATAAAATTCAAAAAGTTCAACGCGTCAGTTGTTTCAATGGGCTGAATTTGCAGTGCAAGTGTTGTTGTTGTTTTTCAGTTATGAGGGCAAAGAAATTATTACAAATATAAAAGTCAAAGAGAAAGTGAGAAGACAAGAAAAGTGAAAGATATCAATGCCCATTCAAAATTACTCAGCATTTCAAATAATAAGCAAAAAAAAAATCTCTTGAAAAGCTGTGAACAGGCGTCACTTACCCGAGCATGAATGCAGAGGTTTGGGTCTGACGATTAAAGAGGGACAAACCGAGTAAAGAGAAAGTTTCTCGAAGTAATCACATGTTTCCTTGGAGAGGATCTCGTCGATCATGAAAGTCTTGTATCGTCTTCTGACTGCTTTCAGCTGCGCGCTGCTCGCGAGTCTCAGCTCTGCTTGGCAATGCATAGTGTCCAGATACGCGCCTTCAGCGGGACGCTCGAGACAAAAGCTCTGATATTCGCCTCGTTAAAAGTTGTGTAAAACTTATTGCATGTGCTACTGATCTAAAACGACATCTCATCTGAACAGCCCTGGCGTGCTCTCGCTGCTAGTGTCTGCAGTGTCTCATTCATGAAGCGAGTGCGCGCTGCGCTCTGAGTCACCGCTATATAAACCAGCTCTCCTGTCACTACACAGCAGACACACTTCACGTCAATCACACTCTCTCACTCTCTCTCTCTCTACATAAGAACAATGAACCGGTTTTCTGCACCCCCAACTCTGAGTTAGATTTGATGGAATAACAGTTCATTTAGTGCTCGTTTAAAAGGCAGTACTTCTAATAAGTATTATTATGATCAGTATTATTATTTTTCTATTATTTTATCTATCTATCTATCTATCTATCTATCTATCTATCTATCTATCTATCTATCTATCTATCTATCTATCTATCTATCTATCTATCTATCTATCTATCTATCTATCTATCTATCTAAGCTAGCCGTTTATTTGCAGAGGAAACACATGTGCTTTATTACAAATGATAAAGCTTCGCAATAAGCTTTGTTAAATCGCAAATGAGGTTCAGTCAGATTTGATTGTTTACAGTAAACAACAAAACGGAATTACAGTTCATTTAGTGTTCATTTAAAAGGCATTTCTAATTATTAGGCCATTATCTATCTATCTATCTATCTATCTATCTATCTATCTATCTATCTATCTATCTATCTATCTATCTATCTATCTATCTATCTATCTATCTATCTATCTATCTAGGCCTATAGGCTAACTATCTATCTGTCTGTCTAGAAAATAAAAGAAACCGAATTATTCTAAAATATTCATGCTAAAATTTTAATATTTTAGCCTAAAATATATTTGTACTGAAGTAAACATGGATCAGGCATGCTATTTATTTAAAAGAGTTAGCATTTAAATTGAAAAGGCAACGAATTTTAATCATTTAAGGATTTCTTTTATTGCGGTTATTTTTTGATGCCGTTGTGGAAAACTCCTGTCGATACGGAAACGCCTGCGAGTCTTAAAACTTTCAGCGATCACCTACAGCAACTATTCCACTTGCCAGAACAAGCGGCATCATTCATTCACAAATCAGGGCAAAGTTAAGCGCGCTGCGCGGGGCTCTTTTCTCTTCAAAGATGGTAGAATAAATGGCATAACTTTTATTAATATCTAACAAAAATTATCACTATATATTATCTATATATATAACAGTGCTTTCTGGTTATAGCTTTTAATAAGAAATTGTAAACCGTTAACGGGTTGTCTAATAATTATTAACGGTAACAGCGGGACAGAAAAGATACCAAACCCAGTTTGTAATGAAGGGGCTATATTTGATCAAATGATGACTTGTTTTCTTGACTTTAAAAAATTGGAAATGTTGCAACATTAAAATTAATCATGTAGTAGGCTAGGCTAGTCTAGTCTAATCAAATATTCGATTGTTTACGACTCTTCTGTTGTAACTTGAATGTAATAAATTACAGACGGAATGCATTTTATTTTGTGTTGTTAGCAGTTTGTAGCCTATTAGTTTCTGGAGGAGCAATGATGTAATAATGATGTAATTGATGTAATAACAATAATAATAAATAGCGTAGGCCTATATTGTGTATTAAACTTTCAATAGTCACTGAGATCCCAAAAATACTTAAAAGATCGTGAATCTCTACATTTGAAATCGTATGTATAATTGGCGATATAACTCTATAGATAATTCATTTTCAGTTAAATGAACATTTATTTGCATAGCGCTTTTCACAACACATAGGCTAGTTTCAAAGCAGCTTCACATAGGCTATCTGATCTGTTATCAGAGGTGACTGTGTCCAAGTAAAGTCCACATTTCAGAAATGTACAGTTAAGATAATAAAACACACCGTTTTAGCTAACATCATGTATTAATTTTAGGCAGAAACAATGAGCTCGTTAATAGCCTGCAGTGACATTTCCCTTTTATTTAGCAAAAATCGTTGTAAAAAGAATATTTTGAAATAAATGAAGTCCTGTTCCCCCTGCATTGCTTCTGGTGAATGAAGAGGCAGAATCAACAGGTGTTCCTGAAGTGTTGCTCATATCAGTGTCAGAGACAGTGCAGACCGTGTGAAATGATGGAGGTGAACAGATATTTCTCTCGCTTTTGTTACAGAACAGTGAGAAAGACAGCTCTTTCCAGACAGCAGCAGTTTAGTTTGACATTATGATGCTTATTACAGATGGAGCGCTGCTTTGATGTGAGTGTCGGGTTTCTGTGTGTCTCTGTCCAAATGATTATCATTTTCCCATGTATGAGAGTAAATATAACTCGCAGAGAGTCCGAGATAACAGCCGCCGTGTTCAAAGCGAGGGATTATGTAAAGGAAATATAAAGATCTCCACTGGAAAAGCTTTGAGCTCTTTTTGTTCGATCAAAGGGAAGAAATGAGAACAACTGTTGCTGGCTTTAAAACAGAGGGATAAAACAGAATATCAAGATAAACTGACAGACAGTAAATGGGAAGTGAAGTGGACTCACGGCGGCACCTGTGAACTGATGGATGGATGGATGGATGGATATGAAATATTAGATAGATAGATAGATAGATAGATAGATAGATAGATAGATAGATAGATAGATAGATAGATAGATAGATAGATAGATAGATAGATAGATAGATAGATAGATAGATAGATGATAGATAGATAGATAGATAGATAGATAGATAGATAGGAAATATTAGATAGATAGATAGATAGATAGATAGATAGATAGATAGATAGATAGATGATAGATAGATAGATAGATAGATAGGAAATATTAGATAGATAGATAGATAGATAGATAGATAGATAGATAGATAGATAGATAGATAGATAGATAGATAGGAAATATTAGATAGATAGATAGATAGATAGATAGATAGATAGATAGATAGATAGATATGAAATATTAGATAGATAGATAGATAGATAGATAGATAGATAGATAGATAGATAGATAGATAGATAATGAAATATTAGATAGATAGATAGATAGATAGATAGATAGATAGATAGATAGATAGATAGATAGATAGATAGATAGATATGAAATATTAGATAGATAGATAGATAGATAGATAGATAGATAGATAGATAGATAGATAGATAGATAGATAGATAGATAGATAGATAGATAGATAGATAGATAGATGATAGATAGATAGATAGATAGATAGATAGATAGATATGAAATATTAGATAGATAGATAGATAGATAGATAGATAGATAGATAGATAGATAGATAGATAGATAGATAATGAAATATTAGATAGATAGATAGATAGATATGAAAAATTAGATAGATAGATAGATAGATAGATATGAAATATTAGATAGATAGATAGATAGATAGATAGATAGATAGATAGATAGATAGATAGATAGATAGATAGATAGATAGATAGATAGATAGATAGATAGATAGATAGATAGATAGGAAATATTAGATGGATGGATGGATAAAATAAGGTAATGAAATTTTTCACTTTTTGGACAAACATATTTATTAATAAACATTTAAAGCAAAAATAATTGCTTTGATATATATTATATATTACACTGATGTTGTGGTAGCCTAATAATCCATCTATTTTTCCATAACACGATCTGTACACATACATAGGCCTACATTAAAATTTGAATTTTAACAGGTAGAATATTTCAACTTAAAATGAACTAGGAAAAAGATTGAAAAAAAAAAAAAGTTTTTATTTTTTTTGTTATTTTTTTGTAGAGAAAATGTATAGCCTTATAGAACATGAAGAATACTCACTTAAAAATACTCACAGAGACACAGGAGTCCATTCCTAGCCTATATTAGTGTGAAGAGAGACAGTGTGTGAAGCTGAAGCCTCCGGGATCGCGGACGCCGAGCAGCTCAACCTATTAACCAGCGCTTTATTCAGTCCGGCAGATTCATTACAGAGAGAACACGATCCTCCGCAGATTAATGCATGGCGCTTCTGGACCGAGGAGCTTTGCGGGGATGTAGCCTACGGCTTCACACACACCGGGAGCCGCTGTTAGCAGCTAAAGCACTTTCGGAAGGGCAGATTACAAGACCTTATATCGGACATTAAAAGACTGACCACCGGCAGCTCAATACTTCTGCTAATCACATCACGACTATTAATGTTCCCGTTCAACTTCCCAGGATATACCTTTGCCAATTTTTTTTTTGCACAAAAAAAGTAGTTAGGCTATATAGAAAGAGAAAATTACATATTTTGAAAACTTCCTGGTCACATGAAATTCCATATTTACCATTTACAGTAATTTGGAGAAGGATTTTATTTTTATTCTCGAGTGATTCAATAATTAATGTTTGAACGGAGAAGACGTGTCATAAATGTGCCATTTTTTTTTTTTTTTTTTTGCATAAAAAAAGGCTAGTTAGAAAGGAAAATTACATATTTTGAAAACTTCTCTGGTTGCAGGAAATTCCATATTTATTATTTAGGTTATAGTTTTAATAATTGTTGCCCACAGTAATTTGGCGAAGGGTTTTATTTTTATTCTCGAGTGATTAAATAATGTTTGAACGGAAGACGTGTCATTAATGGGCCAATACGTTTTTTTTTTTATTCCCTCTAAATATCAAGAAGCACTCTTGGAAAAAAATATGAATTTGTTAATTGTATGACAAAAACAAAAAAAACCCATCAAACTACCAACATCTGAGCAAATGAGAATACTTTCTATAAAGAACACGAATACAAACTTTGCACAAAAAAAAAAAAAAGTATATTTAAACTTGACACTTTATTTTGTGCAAAACCTAAATTTAAGTTAACTTGTTTTAATAACTTAAAACTGACGTCATACACATTTTTAGGGCATGGAAACAATTGTTGGTCCATTGCAAATCTACCAAAAAAACTGTTCCACTTTTTTAGCCAACATGTAACACCCTACATTTTCATTATTTTAAAAGTATGCATCAGAAGCCAGAATTAGAAATATTATGCCTAAATATCTTCAACTGGAAGGAAGTATGGCACCACCTACTGGTACAGACTACTAAATTCACTGTAAGAGCCATTTGAAATTTGTAATAATCAGTTAACAAATAATAGCTGAATTATAGATATGGAGGTAAAGCAATGTAAGGGAGTGCAATAAATTAATTCACAACAGAAAATGATCAGTGAAACAGAGACTTTTATGAAAACGAACAAATAACCAAATGTTGCACTTGACAATAAAAATGGTGTATTTACAAAAGTATTAAAACTAGTTACTGTTCCGAGTTTTCAAAGAGCGTCTTGATTAATTAAGAGTCAATATAATCCCATTCTCATCCCAAAAGAGGAACGTAGAAAGTAAAACAATCTGCTTTTTAAAAAACATTAAACATTGTTAATCAGACATAAAGAATAGAAAAACTAGTTTTCAGATGCTTTCTGTGAAATCCTGAGAAATTACAAATGTCTATAAAAACAAAAGTCCACCATAGCAAATCTGATTCTTTTATGCACTTTGATGTTGTACATACATAAGTTTCTCAAAAAGGACATTCTTAAAAATAAAAATATGTATATAAACATAGGCGTCCCCCTGAGATCAAAACATGTTTTTTTTAAAACAGGCCGGCACACTAAATGACCGTAGTCTTTTTTCTTTTCTTTTTTTTTTTGTTCTCGTTTCTCAAAGAGATTCTGGTCAAAATGCCTTAACCTTGTCAAATTTGTTGTCATCCAACCCCCCCCCCCACCCCTACAGTTGTACTGCTATCTTTTTTTTTTTTTTTTAAACAGATAATATGTAATCCATCTAAATAGATTTAAAAATCTATGAGGATAACAAAAGATAATAAAAACAGTTGATTAAAAAAAAAAGGTTTTCAGGAGAACTAAAAGTGCAACTAAAGTAGATTTTTAAAAGCGCTTCCACCGGCCGTCCCGTGAGCCGTCCCGTGAGTCTCTGCGCCTCTCAGGGGTGTGATTTCGGTTTCCTCCACTGCGCTCGTCCTGGTGATGCAAGTCTCCCCGCTGGCTGTCGCGCCGATGGCGGTCGTAGTTGTTCCCGCTGTTTGCGTGCCGTTGGTCTCTGCCCTGATGGTTGTTATTGTCCTGGGGAGAGTGGCGATGACCTCGCTGGCCAGACCAGTCCGGTTGCCATGGGTTACCGTCTCCAGCGCCCCGGAGCTGCTGCATGCTCTGCTGGAAGGCCCCGTTAAACTGCTGCAACTGTTGCTGCATCTGGACCTGCCACATGTTGTTCATCTATTCAAAAAAAAAAAAAAAGTGAGAATGACAACTTTAAATGCTACAGGGTATAGATTTACACATGTCCATGCAGCAGTCAAATGTACATGAATGAACAGAAGTTTGAATGCGGAGGTGTTCTCACCATTGCCTGTCTCTGCAGACTGTCTGGTGAGCTGAAAGACCTCTGGATGTTCTGAGGAGGAGAGTAGGACGGAGAGCTCATCTGCTCTGGGGTTCTGCCACAACAACAAGACAAGCTCAAAAACACACATTCACCAAACAATCCTTCTTAACTGACATTTTCTTATTTTATAAGTTAAGGAAAAATAAAAGGATAATTTGTTATTCTCCAACTTTTCTTGCACACAGCCCTGAAGTGTCATGTCCTTGTATGGGAATTTGCGGGACATTTTCTTATGCTAATTATTAGTAGGGCTGGGCAAAAAAAATTTGATTTTTCAATTAATCGTTTTTTAAAATGTGGTCGATTCAAAATCGATTCTCAAACGCCACGAATCGATTTTTTTCCATATTTATTTATCTATTACCCAAAAGCCAGTATTAGTTTTCCCCCACTGTTCATAGGCTTGCAAACTCCACTTTATAGCTAATGCTGTGAGATTTTATGTTAGTTTTATCTAAATCATAAAATAACCTCAACTAGTGCTGCATGTTTATCATATCGCAATCACGTTGTCAAGCCTAAGCAGTTATATGACGCAAAAAATGCTGCGATTTTTTTAAATAAACAAATTTGGGTTGTTAACGCAATTAACGCAGCATCTGTTAATTTTTGTCATTCTTTGGCTAGTGTTACACAATCCCTCTCTTATTCATGCAAATGTTTTTAAACCATTCATTCGCAACAAGACAAAAAAAAGAGCGCGCTGCCTGTGAATGTCCTGACTGTGACACACAGAAAGACTCGCGCTAATATCGTGCGTGCGCACAAGACAGCCCAGAATACAGCTCTCTTTCACGCTTGGACGAACAATAACACACAATTATGCCAAAATGTCTTTTTGTCGAGTATCTTCATAACATAAGAGCAATCTTATGATGAACGTGAAGAGTTGTGGCTCGTGAGAGAATGAGGCGCGTGTCAGATCCGCGTCTCTGGCAGCAGCGGCTGGTCTTAAAGGGACAGTACACAGTAGCCTAGCCACTAATTATCTCTGTCGTTAAAGTTAATCAAAGAACAAAGGGAACAGAGAAAAACACTCACTGCTCTTGACTAAAGAACTTTTGTAACTTTAATAAGGATTAGTGTATATATAATTAATGCAGCGCAGACTGTTTGATAACTTTATTACATTTCTATTTATGTCCTCCCTGTTAGACAGGAAGGGCACAGGTAAATATGATTCTGTTTTAATGTACACAAGTGTACCTAAAATAAAAAGAGTTTAATATACAGGTTTGTAGCTCTTAATTTCTTTGTATTAATTAACCACTTGTAAACTTATGTTCACTTTTTTTTTATAAATATAGGATTTGTATTAAATATATATTCATTGAGTCGAAATCGAAAATCAAATCGAGAATCGAAATCGAATCGAATTGAGAGCTTGCGAATCGAAATCGAATTGATTTGTAACATCTGAATCGATACCCAGCCCTAATTATTAGGCACGTGCTTTCAATTACGAAGATGTGGGATTCATCAATCCTAAAAACACAGGTGCGAACAATTCTGTTGTTTAAGAACATGTCGTGAATCCGACGTAGACTTTTCTTAGGAAGTTTATTAAGTACAAAGTTAAGAAAATTCTTAGGAAGATATTGGTGAATGAGGCCCATTGTTCTTAAAGGTGCTCTAAGCCAGAGGTCTTCAACCCTGCTCCTGGAGGCCCACTGTCCTGCAGAGTTTTACTCCAACCCTAATCAAACACACCTGAACCAGCTAGTCAAACTCTTCAGGATCACTTGAAATCACAGACTGAATGTGGTTCAGGTGTGTTTGATTAGGGTTGGAGTAAAACTCTGCAGGACAGTGGGCCTCCAGGAGCAGGGTTGAAGACCTATGCTCTAAGCGATGTCACACGTTTTTTAGGCCAAAACATTTTGTCACATCCAGCAAACATCTCCTCACTATCCGCTCGCTGCCTGTCCCCTGAACACACTGTAAAAAAACGTGGTCTCTTTAGACAGCCCAGGCTCCACAAACGGCAACAAAAACAAACTGGGCTCACCCGCACCACGAAACACAACAAACTGTTCCAGCCAATAACCGACAAGAGTGATGGGGGTGGAGTTTGGGGGGTTAGTGCGCGGATGAGGAGGAGGGAGGGTCTAGCTAGCCTCCGTTTTGTTTGACAACACTTCAACCGTCAACAAGAAGTGACGTCACCCAACATTGCTTAGAGCACCTTTAGGACAAAACTTAAAGGTATAGTGGAGGATTTTCTTTTTCCGGGTGGATCATCAAGACTATTGGTCCTCCTAAGTGTCAATCATTCTGGTGATATGTTTACGTAAGGCCGTCGTACGTGCGTGTGCACACGATTCACAAGCTCAAAACACAGGTTGGGCTTCCCACTGATGCCTCAGTCGCAAAGTTTCTACTTGACAGGTAAAGTTTGGCATGCTATTTGGAGAAATCCATTTAAAATCACTGCTAGTAAAAGTTAATGTAAGCTATGATTAGCTCGTGCACACGTTTAATAGGCGTTCCCTCTCGGGAACAGGTAGAGTGTTGCGCATGTGCATTTTTTCAAAAAGTGGAGAGGGCGGTTCTTTTCTAAAATTCGGGAAAATCCTCCGCTATACCTTTAAATTCTTAATTTTCTGGTTGCATCACGCACACTTCTTCACAGATTCTCTTCTCTCAAATCTCAAACCTGCACACACTACAAGATTTGAAAACCGTGGCGCATCACACACTACAAGATATTCCTAAGATTATAATGCCAGATTTAGCATGTCATCTCACGGGGAAGTGAGATACAAAATACTGTGTTGTGGAAACTTGCAGTAGACATTATATGAGGAGACATTATAAAGGCAGTCGTGTTGTTGCCCAGCTTTAGGATCACAGCCAACTTGTGGTATATGTCCAAAGGGTAAAATCTTTATTGAATTATTGGGTTGATTCAAATAGTAAACATTACAAAACTATAAAACTTATAATTAATACTGTTAAGTACACTGCAATATTGGATGTTTGTGTCCACCCCTTTCCTGATCACCAAATCAACACTCAATCAGCACTAATTTTGTCTAGGGACTAGGGGTGTAACGGTACGTGTATTCGTACCGGACCGTTTCGGTACAGTGGTTTCGGTTCGGTGCACGTGTGTACCGAATGACTGAATGCAATATTTTGTGTGCGGAACATAGGTACATTTTCGTGTTTCCACACGAACATATTAAGTGGCGGAAGTCTCCGCGTTCAGCGCAAATCCCGCCCTGCAGCTGATTCTAATGTTTTACCAGTGTTTTACCCGTTGTCACTGTAAACTAAACCAATGAAATAGACTGCAGGGCGAAAAAAAAAGCTTTTCCGCTCCGTGAGCGCCGCCGCACTCTCCGTTTCGTGTGTGTGTGTGTGTGTGTGTGTGTGTGTGTGTGTGTGTGTGTGCCCGCTGCACTCTCTGCTCAATGTTCGAGTCCGTGTTTGCGCTGCGCGTTCTGCTCTGTCGTTAACGGCCCAAACACTCCAATCATGTACCGATCACGCACTGGAAAAGCAAAGTCCGCTCAAATAAGGTGAAATTTCTCAGTAGTACACTTCTGTTTGCTGAGCTGGTATAGTTATGCTGGTAAAATGACCTGCTCTGATCAGATGCTCTGGTAATAATAGCTTTGTACTATAGCTTTGGACTATATTTTATTTTGATAATTAGTAAAAAAGTGGAAAAAAGTTTTTTTTTTTATCGATTCCCAGCCTTAATTTTTAAATATGAGCAGGCCTACAAGCTGGGATTGGTAATGCTGCACTGTAATCATAGTTATTTATTTATATTTTTCATTATATTTTATTACGTGATATTGGTTTGAAACTGAGAGTATTTTATTTAGTGGAGAACTTTGCAGCAGTATTTTATTTCTTATTCTTTTTTTTATTTTATATATATTTTATTATATTTTATTAAAAAGTGTTTAAAAAAGTGTAAACAAATTGTTGAAAAAAAGTTTATAGTAATAAACAACCTGCAGTTTAATGTTTGCATTTCTTTCCCTTACTGTACCGAAAAAAAAACGAACCGTGACTTTAAAACCGAGGTACGTACCGAACCGTGATTTTTGTGTACCGTTACACCCCTACTAGGGACGCATTTACAGTACATGGTCCGAGTAAACTAATTAGCCTACGGCACGGAAAAAGCACATGGATTCTTATACTTTCAAATAGGTTTCTGGCCTCATCCACATGTGGAAATAAGTCGTATATTAATCCGATGCGTGCATTTGCGTCTGCCATGTAAGCAAATTTTCCCCTGTTAATGAGATTAGTACATTGAAAAAGCGACGGTGGCGAATGACGTCAACTCAGGTGGACACCAACCGAGATCACATGACTATGGCGCAAGTGAAGATGAAGGCTCAACCCAATGTTTTGTTGACCTTTAAAGATGGTGCTCAAAAGAAAAGGTTGTATTATTTTGTCTGTGTCCAATTGCAAATTGTGCCATTTTTACTTCCTATTCAGCCTAAGCTTTTCCGGGTCACCTTTGGGTGTTTAGTCGACAATTCAGAACTGGGCATCGAGAGTGTAAACGCAGCCTTTAAGAGCTGCAGAAGATGCCAAATTAGCTGAATGTAAATTCTCATATGACCAGTAATGCCGGTTAATGTCGTTAAACGAATAATCTAATCTAATGTTCTTTACATTTGAATAAATGATCAGGATGTCAATGATACATTTAAAAAAATAAATTAAAAAAATATGATAAATTGCTACATTTAAAATTGGGCAGAATTTAATTTGTTGTAGCTATTATACTACTGTCTTTTTATTCTAACAAAAATATGAGGCATCACACCCGTTTTCAACATTGATAATCATAAATGTTTCTTGAGCATCAAATCAGCATATTAGAATGATTTCTGAAGGATCATGTGACACTGAAGACTGGAGTAATGATGCTGAAAATTCAGCTTTCCTTTGCAGGAATAAATTACATTTTAAAATAAGTTACAAAAGAAAACATCTCACATTTTGACTTCTGTCAAAAATATGAAAAAAAAAAAAAATCTTTCCAATCTTTTGAATAGTATTACAGTCACATAAAATGCACTGTCCAATAAAAATAATTTGAAAAAGACTATACATTTGATGAATTTAAAATGCAAGTGCAAAGCAAGTAAAGAACGCAGTCATGAAATCAGAGACCCGCCACTTGACGAAATCCAATCACAACTGGTCACAAGAGACCATGTATGTAAATCTGTCTCTGCTGACATCTCGTGACGGGATCACTTCAAACAGATGTTCTAAACATAAGCACTGAATAACTACATTCATAACAAAGATTACCTTCCACCACGGTGACCTGGGGTATTCGCTGGACTGGGGTTTTGAGAGTTTGCCGGACTTTTGCCTTCCTGATTAATGTGACTGCTGCCTGTTAGGAGCACAACAGATTCAGATGATGATTAATAATCAGTCACTGCTTTTTCTAATTAATGTGTAAAGTAAATATGACAACCCTTTCACAGCCCATTTTATTTCTGTAATGTGAAGCATTGTTTCATTTATTGATGATGATCATGGCAAAATCAACAGTTTTTGTTTGCGTTTTTTTTTTTTTTATGATTACAATGCCATTTCAATACATTGTTTACAATTTAGCCTAACAATTTTGTCTTAAAAAACAAACCCGTTTCTCTTCCTCTTTCAATAAATATGAAAGAGTGAGTCTTGAGTGACCAATTCAACATATCACACAACCTGCTCATATATCCATTTTCAAAATAACAATTATCTCCTTGATTTAGTACTGGATTCACCTCATTTAGTTTGTTACATATGCATTAATTCCATTTGGCATTTACTGTAAATGCAGATTCAATAATGGTTTAACATCAGATATGCATTGTTTCTAAATCGCAGAACATTTCAGAGAAAGAGCAATTTATAATATTGCAAAGATTCTTTTAAATATTTCAAATAATTTGCACACTTGAATTGAATCACTCACAAAATGACCAAAAACTACCATTAAAATAAATGGATTCAATGATCATTTTAAATTTGTTTAAAATGGAGGCGCAACCTTAATTACTAGCCTACTGTTTTGTTTTTTAACATCATGTTCTTAAAGGAGAACTCCGGTCAATTTTAACATTGAGCTCATTTTTTTGTAAATTTGGAGTGCTGTCAGTACAGAGAACAACGACAAAAATCGGTGTTGCCTACACCGTGTTATCCTCTTTTTAAAATTTGCACCCTGTTGACTTCAATGGGGCAAGTTTTAAACCTGCTTTTAGCCTCTTAACATCCTTGATGTGTCATTACAAGTGCACAGGTCATGTTGAGTGATTCCTTCGGAGTGAACGCGGGTCAATCTGACTGCAGTAGATGTGAAAGATATGAATAAAAATTGTTTATTCAGCCAGCGCACATACCTGTATTTACATCCTGTTTTCGGTCAAAGTCCATAGTAATCGATTGTCGAGTTCACGTGCATTGGTTTAGTGCCTATGATCATGCGCGTGAACTCGACAATCGATTACTATGGACTTTGACCGAAAACAGGATGTAAATACAGGTATGTGCGCTGGCTAAATAAATATCATTTTTATTCATATCTTTCACATCTACTGCAGTCAGATTGACCCGTGTTCACTCTAGGAATCACTCACATGGCTGTGCACTTGTAATGACACATCAAGGATGTTAAGAGGCTAAAAGCAGGTTTAAAACTTGCCCCATTGAAGTCAACAGGGTGCACATTTTAAAAAGAGGATAACACGGTGTAGGCAACACCGATTTTTGTCGTTGTTCTCTGTACTGACAGCACTCCAAATTTACAAAAAAATGAGCTCAATGTTAAATTTGACCGGAGTTCTCCTTTAAAGACAATTGTAAAAATTGTTCTAACTCATGAAATGATTGGTGAGTGGCTATGCTGGAATGATGGATGATGACGAACAGTATAATATGGAAAGTCCTACCGGATCTGAACTGTATGTTGAGCTGCCGTCCATACAGACGGATTCCATTGAGCAAGTTCAAGGCGTAGGGCACAGACACCTCGTGTTTGAAGTTCACAAATGCAAACTGTTTTGATTTTCCATCATTGTCTTTGGGGATTTTGACTTTGATTAACGGCCCAGCCTATGGAGAGAAATACAGGAGAGAGTTCTGATGTTACTGAAGGAGGCACTACTGGCAAAACACTTCACGCACTGGTTATTTTTGAGATTTTGGCCTATTCTGCTTCTTCAACATGTCTTCTTTAAGACTAGTGGAAAGAAAACGATCCAAAATACACATTTAGATGTTTATTTTATTACACTATCTATGTGTCAGTATATTTCAATAATACATATCTTTAAAGGCTATTTTCACCCAAAAATTGCACAGAAGCAGTAATCTACGCTTCAGCAACACTTACATACACCAAACGATATATATTGTGAAGGTTTATTCATACATAATTTGCATGATTTATATTCAACCAAATGAAACAAGGATTTTAAACCTGGCTTCATCCAATGTTGAAGTGCATGCATAATGATACTAGCATATTTACATATAACATACAGAAATCCTGCGAAACAACACAATTGTCTTAATGTAACGTTACTGTGATTAATCATCTAGGTATGGTGATAACTATTCGTTGAAATGTTAACTCTATTCACCTGTGGTGTAAGTTATTGCCTTAATGAACGACAGATTAATCACACAAAAGACAGTGTAAATGAATGACTAGAGCGACAGTGTGTTTGCAAAGACAACATAAGATCAACAGCGCAACAACACATATTATACTCTTACAGGTTAACTGATAAAATAAGACATCAAATTAAAGTCAAATAACAGAGACACGGTGATGGCACTTCATATAAGATGATACTTATCTGTCAAACACGCGTCTAATTAGTTTGCAAATCGAACAACAACAAACATTCTATCGTTAGCATTAACAAGCTAATCAATGACGCTAAAACACTTACCTGTAAGAACAGCTCGAATATAACTTCTTCTGTTACTTGAGGGTCCAAATTCCCCACAAACAGAGTCCGGTCAGCCTCATCGGCGATTCCCATTTTGTAAAATATTGATAATCCACCCGGTTGATTGCGTTAACTCGGTTAGCTTGAATTTATCATCAACCCATCTGTATTTAAACGCTTTTGCCGTGTGTGAGCAATGACTGTCGTGATGAACAGCCGCTTCACGACAAACATTTCCAGCACTTCCAACCACAGGGAGGCGCTGTTGTGCCCTTTTTTAGAGAATCTAACTCAACGTGAGCTAAAAAGTAGCAATTACCTTTAATAAAGCAAAAATCAATATATATCCAGCCTGGTGCTCTTAGACCTATGTGTTTAAATTAGATTAATTAAAATATAATGATTTCTTTCGGTCAAACCTCAACCTCAACCTTATTTAAAAACTACTTTGAGATAAAGTAGCCTATTTATAAAGTATATAAATACTAGCCTACTAAGTATTGGCATAAAATTCAGTGATGTGTTCAGGTCACACTGATCTTGAATTAAACTGAAATGAGGTAGGCCTACAGATTTCATGCTTGGCTGTTCAAAATCGTTACCTGGAGAATAAAACGTAGGTGAACTCCACATAACATATAACAAGCTGGAATTCCTCAATTAAACAAACTGGAAAAGAAGTGACACAGTGATGGAGTGAGATTTTAATATTTTCTAAGAACGGGTCATGCGATATTCACAAATGAGTCCCTCCATGGCCCAGATATGGTTAAAAATGAAGGCCGTGCAGAAAAAAAAAAACTTTTAAATGTTTTAATTTTTTGGTTGCAATAATGTGTATTATAATTTATTATGGTAACATGAAAAATGCTCTGTTTTCAAGACTCAATGACTCAACTATAGAGATGGATAGTTTTGATGCTGTTATTTCATATTTGAAGGATAGGCTCTATTCTTACTTAAAGATCAGTTTGATCTGAGATCCATGGAAATGTTTAAGCGCGGGACAAGTAACAAGTAAACTTACAAGTGACAATCACATATTTTCACCTTTTCACACAAAATCTAAAGCAGCAATAACATGGTATAGATGTAGTATAATTTTTTTATTTCATAGTGTAGTTTGTTCCTTGAGTTAGTCTTTTTTTTTTCTTCTTCTTCTTATAGTTTTCTGTAAATGTGAAAAATGATGGATTTATAACAGGTTTCAAACACTGCCATCGCTTAACCAAGTTTTGTTGAGACTGGCTCTCTCTCTCTCTCTCTCTCTCTCTCTCTCTCTCTCTCTCTCTCTCTCTCACACACACACACACACACACACACACACACACACACACTCACTTCAACTTTAGGTGTAGTTCCGTTATCCAACAGTAGATGGCAATGTTCGCCTTCAGAATTGCACTGACGTTCAACAGAGACGACAAACTCCTAAAAAATAACAATATAGCTAACTCTGTTGAATCTCTGTTGAGCCAGTGTGTATGTTGTACAAATCTCAGTCAGTAAAAGACAGAGTGAGAGAGGAGAAAAGGAAAGATGCCCTCTGTAGTTCTCCGACTTTTCCTGAGGCGAGCTCTCAGTGTTGCTCTACAGTCACTGCGTGCTCGACGTCGCAGATGAGGGATGGGTTTCTTCTGCCTTAGTCACGACCTCGTGTAATACAATTAAATGCGTGTCATTTTACTCTAACAAGTGACCGTTTTAGCCAATTGCAAGGTAGAATAAATTCCAGTATATTTAATTGATGCGTCGATTAAAAAAAAAAAAAAAAAACCTATGTCTATGGTCACGACCTTTCTTGTTGCATTATTTCTGCGTGGTGCAAATTAGCATCATGCCTTTGTTTTCAGTCATTTATAAAATCACTGTAGCCTACCTTGTTTTAGCCTTATTAAAATAGATATCCTGATGGAAAGCTGATAGTTGTAGTGGGAGCAAGAGTGCTGTGTAAAAAAAAGAAAAGAAAAAAAATGGGTCTTTATACATTAAATACTTTCAAAACACTCTTTGCAAGGTTGGGTCCAAAACAACGAAAACAATAACTTTTTGTGCATTTTGACAGCAAGTAAATATTTGAACCTGTCTGACTGGCCAATAGATAAAAATTGAGCCCTGATATATTGAAGGCACAGGTAAATGTGACAATTATTACAGTAGTTTTATGTGAAGATTGTTTAAAGTTCACTTGTTTCTACATCAATTTGGAGATCAGATGTGAAAGTATTACAATATACAAATATATTAAACACTTTAAAGTTAGGTGTGATTAATTAGATAATATTTTTAATCGATTGACAGCTTTAAATTCATTCTTAGAGATTTTTCTCTTTATTTACTGTGAAAAGTCTTATTTGTCAGTCACTGAAATGTTAAAGCGTGCGAGCGCAGAATAGTTCTAGTTTGTTTATATTAAGGGGGCACTTAAGCGTATTGAATTCCTGATTAAAATGTGTCCAAGGCAGCTCGAGGCAGACTGAAATGTCAACTGTTACACTTAACATGATTAAGACATGCACTCTGGCATCCATGTCTATCATATTAGAGCGTTTTTAGCCAGCCAGCATTATTTTAGCGTCACAGAGGAACGTGACGTGGGGGTTTATCGCTTTGAGCGAGGTTGGGACGGCCGTGAAAAAAACCCAAAGCGTGGCTGTGGAGATTCCCAGATCTAGGCCATCAGCCTCTTCTCTAACCTTGGGGAAAACACCAGTATCGCCACGATTATTCGCTGGTGGCTTCAACCTCTGTCCCAGTTTCCCTCTTCCTCCGCCTCCCCAGCAATTTTCTTTTTGACTCATCGTATTCATAATTCATGTGGAATGAAGTGATGTAGCATCATTAAATGCACATGAATATTTGCGGGATGAAACCTTAACCGGCCGCTGGCGCTTTCAGCCCGGTTGAATGGCTGAGAATGAGGCGCAGTGTCTTCATGGGAGACGAACCAACTTACACCCTCTCTGCCCCCTCCGCTTGGGAGAGATTGCTTTTAAAATGCCCCTGAGGTGTCACGGGACGCACTATGATCAATCTTGCTTAATGCAACGGCGAGGGAATGCATCTGCCCTGTGCTGCATTGTAAGTGAATGCCTGTAATTATTGATGGATCTGCAGAGTGCATGGATAGGCATGCACATGATATTAAAAGCAGAGTGATAGGCGGGATGTGGCTCATGACATAAACTATGCAGATGTGTGATAGGAGGTCTCGACTGGAGCAGATGTCGGGCCTGTCGTAGCTGTGAAATGGCTGCCAGACTGCGATGAAATGTCCTGAAGATAAGTGGGAATACATGTCCTATCAGTGCGCAGAGCGAAACACTGATGTCATGTCCTGTTTGCAGTGTGCGCGTCATATAGAGGGCCAAAGGCAAATGACTATGTCCTAGAGAATGATTGGAAGAATTGTAGTTATTAAATTTGACTGTGTTTTCCAGAGTTTTCTGCTTTTGTGAGAAATCTCGGAAGGCGTTGTATCATAACGCAAGCAGACGTATAGACTCTCCTTTAACCGAACTGATTTCCTCAGACTTTGCACTGCTTTAGGACACAGTTTTGAATTTGAACTTTAGATAGATAGATAGATAGATAGATAGATAGATAGATAGATAGATAGATAGATAGATAGATAGATAGATAGATAGATAGATAGATAGATAGATAGATAGATAGATAGACAGACAGACAGACAGTTACATAGATAGATAGATAGATAGATAGGTAGATAGATAGATAGACAGACAGACAGACAGAATGACAGTTACATAGATAGATAGATAGATAGACAGACAGACAGACAGACAGACAGATAGACAGACAGACAGACAGACAGTTACATAGATAGACAGATAGATAGATAGATAGATAGATAGATAGATAGATAGATAGATAGATAGATAGATAGATAGATAGATAGATAGATAGATAGACAGACAGAGTTACATAGATAGATAGATAGACAGACAGACAGACAAATAGACAGAGATACATAGATAGATAGATAGATAGATAGATAGATAGATAGACAGACAGACAGAGTTACATAGATAGATAGATAGATAGATAGATAGATAGATAGATAGATAGATAGATAGATAGATAGATAGATAGACAGATAGATAGACAGATATATAGATAGACAGACAGACAGACAGACAGACAGACAGTTACATAGATAGATAGATAGATAGATAGATAGATAGATAGATAGATAGATAGATAGATAGATAGACAGAGTTACATAGATAGATAGATAGACAGACAGACAGACAAATAGACAGAGATACATAGATAGATAGATAGATAGATAGATAGATAGATAGATAGATAGATAGACAGACAGACAGAGTTACATAGATAGATAGATAGATAGATAGACAGATAGACAGACAGAGTTACATAGATAGATAGATAGATAGACAGACAGACAGACAGACAGAGTTACATAGATAGATAGATAGATAGATAGATAGATAGATAGATAGACAGATAGACAGACAGAGTTACATAGATAGATAGATAGATAGATAGATAGACAGACAGACAGACAGACAGACAGACAGAGTTACATAGATAGATAGATAGATAGATAGATAGATAGACAGATAGACAGACAGAGTTACATAGATAGATAGATAGATAGATAGACAGACAGACAGACAGACAGAGTTACATAGATAGATAGATAGATAGATAGACAGACAGACAGACAGACAGTTAGATAGATAGATAGATAGATAGATAGATAGATAGATAGATAGATAGATAGACAGACAGAGTTACATAGATAGATAGATAGATAGATAGATAGATAGATAGACAGACAGACAGACAGACAGACAGACAGACAGACAGACAGACAGAGTTACATAGATAGATAGATAGATAGATAGATAGATAGACAGATAGACAGACAGAGTTACATAGATAGATAGATAGATAGATAGATAGACAGACAGACAGACATACAGAGTTACATAGATAGATAGATAGATAGATAGATAGATAGATAGACAGACAGACAGACAGACTGATAGATAGATAGATAGACAGACAGACAGACAGACAGAGTTACATAGATAGACAGACAGACAGACAGACAGTTACATAGATAGACAGATAGATAGATAGACAGACAGACAGTTACATAGATAGACAGATAGATAGATAGACAGACAGACAGACAGATAGACAGATAGATAGATAGATAGATAGATAGATAGATAGATAGACAGACAGACAGACAGACAGTTACATAGAAAGACAGACAGTTACATAGACAGACAGACAGACAGATAGACAGACAGACAGAGTTACATAGATAGATAGATAGATAGATAGATAGATAGATAGATAGATAGATAGACAGACAGACAGATAGATAGATAGACAGACAGACAGACAGATAGACAGAGTTACATAGATAGATAGATAGATAGATAGACAGATAGACAGACAGACAGACAGAGTTACATAGATAGATAGATAGATAGATAGATAGACAGACAGACAGACAGACAGACAGAGTTACATAGATAGATAGATAGATAGATAGACAGACAGACAGACAGACAGAGTTACATAGATAGATAGATAGATAGATAGATAGATAGATAGATAGATAGATAGATAGATAGATAGACAGACAGACAGACAGACAGTTACATAGATAGATAGATAGATAGATAGATAGATAGATAGATAGATAGATAGATAGATAGATAGATAGATAGATAGATAGATTCCAATTCCAATTCAACTTGCTATGGGTCATGTGGCCAATTCATTTAAAATTCACACTTGTGAATTGAAAGCAAGCTAATTCAGAATTTTCTACAAACCTGGCTAATTGAAAATCTAAATTTCAGTCTGTTTGCCACAAAAAGCCATCACATGACCTCAGAAGACTTGGAACAGAGTGCACATATGTATATGTACTACTTTTATGATATAATGTTTTTTTGTTGTTGTTTTTGTCATTTTGGAGCTTGACTTATAGTCCAGAGGTCTTCAGCCCTGCTCCTGGGGATCCATTGTTCTCCAACCCTAATCAAACACACCTGAAGGAGTCAATCCACCTCTTCAGGATTGCCTGAAAACAGAGATGGTCTTATTATTGGGAGAGACGATGGTCCAATGCTCTTCTACTGAAGGAATCACATTTCAGCCTTGATGTCATTGAATTTTGTTCAGAGTTGAGCTAGAGTCAATCACTGTTTGCGGATACTATAGAAATGAACAAGAAGCGCTGTAAACTAATTATACCTGCATGTCGTGCAATTGTCTGTGACTTCTCTTGTAAAACAGCATTTTTTCCGGTGTAAGCTCTAAGAATAGATCGATCCAAAACAAATGTTTAAGAGCAAACATGTTGAAGATTAGCCGATGGGCTGATGATTCATTAAATGATAAGCTATTTCCTCACAAAAGCGGTTTTAATCAGTGGAGTGAAGACTCCTCTCCATTGACATCCATACACACACACACACACACACACACAAAAAAAACGGCATCGTCTCCTTTCTGCGTTACGCTTTTTCCGGCTAAGGTTGCAAGCTTGCCTTCAAGTGGCTTTGTTAAAAATAAAAATAAAAACATGCAGGTGTTCTGAAGCAGGTTGGGAATTAAGTTTGCATGACAGTGGGTCACCAAGAGCAGAGTTGAGGACCTCTAGAGGTCTGCTATTTCGGGAAACTCACCCCTGATCCCTATACAGTATAGCTCCAGTTTATCCTTTGATTTGAGGTACTGTTTTAACAGCAATGCCAACCATTTTTTGGTTCCACAAAGACCTTTTCAGTGAGCAGTTAGAAATAAAAATCTTATTTCCATCAACCATTGATGGAAATAAAGAAGAGTGTATCTTACAAAGTCATTGTTTTGTGTGAAACTTCCCACACACTGTAGATTCCCCCTGTTGGATTAAACACTGCAGCATTATTAAATTTCCATTCTGAATTGAGGCACAATTACTGTCATACCAGCCACTCTGCTAACAGTTGCATCACTCACACTATGCTAGCTGGCAACAAAATACACACACACAAAGACTGCAGAATGGTTTCCACTGGTATAATCAAACTGTCTGTCTCAGAAGGTGTTTAATTATTTCAGTAAGGCCGAATCATTTTGGTGTTGCTAGGAGAGACTTAGGGACTCTCGTATCATGAATCAAAGAGTTACAAACTCACTGCATTAGCCCTAATTCACCCACAGGAGAGACTCTCTCTCTCTCTCTCTGCAATCGTCCTCAATCTCCTGGTGAGACGATAGCTTTAGCCAGAGGAGCTAGAATCAAGATGCTTTGTGAAATAAGAGTCGGGTTGTATTAGCCATGCGCCTATAGCACTAATTAACAGAGGGACATTAAGATCAGTGCTATCTCGTCTCCAATCTCCAGCGTCTGCTGCATTTTACGCTTCAGATGCTTCAAAGGAGATAATGACTCCTGTCAAACCTCCCATTTATATGTGAACGCTCTCCTGCAGCACCAGAGAGAGACTGAGGTCGAGTGGATTCAGTGAAGGAATCAGATTATAGCTACACTACATGTTTCTTCCAAGAAGTTGAGGAAACAAAGCGTTGATCCTTAGTTAGCATAATCTGAGTAACCATGACTGTGCAGTTGAGGGTGAAATTAGACACAATTCACCCAAAAGAGCAATTTGACACCACAGTGAGTTTAATTTGTAGGAATTGCCATGATTCTGACCCAAGTCGTCACTACGGATTAAATTCAGTTGTTTGTCCAGAGTGGGACTGGAGCTGATCGGCATACATTTAGACTGAAGTCATCCTGGATGTTACGACCCTTTAACTCCCAACAACTATCTATCAGTTGGCTTCTCTCTCTGCTCAAATGTCCCTCTTCCGTTCCTTTTTAAAAGACCCCTGCACTCCTTGTCACCAATCCCTGTGCACATGGGAAATTAGGGTGGAGTGATCTGAGGAAAGAGAGAGAGAGAGAGAGAGAGAGAGAGAGAGAGAGAGAGAGAGAGAGAGAGAGAGAGAGAGAGAGAGAGAGAGAGAGAGAGAGAGAGAGAGAGAGAGAGAACAGCCCTGGGAATAACAATTGGGAATCAATAAGTGCCTGAGACAAAAATATCTAATGTCATTAATGTCGTAATCTTCAGAGCGTTACAGGTCAGTAAAGACATTAATTCTGTATATATATATATACAGTGCAATGCATAAGTTAATACACCCATGCTAAAGTTGACTAAAAAGAGGAATAAAAAATCATATTTTGGAAATTGAACTTAATGCCTTAATTAAAAAAATTAGGAAAAATCCAACCTTTAAGGACACCAATTTTCTTTGTGAATGAATAATGTATCGTAAATAAATAAATGTTCTTCCTTAAAATACAGGGTGCATAAGTTTGGACACCCCTATGTTAAATTCCCATAGAGGCAGGCAGATTTTTATTTTTAAGTATTTTTTTTTATTATTTTTTAGGATACTATGCATCCTGATAAAGTTCCCTTGGCCTTTGGAATTAAAATAGCCCCACATCATCACATAGCCTTCACCATACCTAGAGATTGGCATGGAGTACTTTCCATAAGATCATCTCTCAATGCAAATCAAACTAGCTATTAGGCTAACTGAAATAAAACCATGCCAATCTCTAGGTATGGTGAAGGCTATGTGATGATGTGGGGCTATTTTAATTCCAAAGGCCAAGGGAACTTTATCAGGATGCATAGTATCCTAAAAATTTATAAAAAAAAAAAATACTTAAAAATAAAAATCTGCCTGCCTCTATGGGAATTTAACATAGGGGTGTACACACTTATGCACCATGTATTTTAAGGAAGAACATTTATTTATTTACGATACATTATTCATTCACAAAGAAAATTGGTGTCCTAAAAGGTTGGATTTTTCCTAATTTTTTAAATTAAGGCATTAAGTTCAATTTCCAAAATATGATTTTTTATTCCTCTTTTTAGTCAACTTTAGCATGGGTGTATTAACTTATGCATTGCACTGTATATATATGTTTTTTTCTGAAGATTACCAACACAGTGTCATTTCAATATATTGTGTTTAATAGCATTCTGTGTTAGAAATCACCTCCCTTATGCTGTAAAGGTTAATTTAATAACTAACATTTTATGTACCCTAAATAATATTTAATTTGTTGCATAATTTGCCAAACTTGCAGCTTGACTAAAATAATGTGCCATACAAATATATTCTGTCATTAATCTAATATATAAGTGTCATTAATCTTGTAATCTTGTCATGAATATGTATCATGTCATCTCAATTACACTATCATCAAAAGTTTGGGGTTCATAAGATTTTTTTTTTTTTTCTTTTTGAAAGAAAAGTCTCTTCTGCACACCAAGGCTGATCAAAATACAGTAAAAAACAGTAATATTGTGAAATATTATTACAGTTTTAAAATAACTGTTTTCTATTTGAATACATTTTGAAAAGTAATTTATTTAATTTATTTTCAGCATCATTACTCCGGTCATCAGTGTCACATGATCCTTCAGAAATCATTCTAGGCTGATTTGTTGCTCAAGAAACATTTCTTATGTTTTTGCTGCTTCATATTTCCGTGGAAACTGTGATACATTTTTTTATTTATTTATTTTTTATTCATGAAACCTTTATGAATAGAAAGTTCAAAAGAACAGCATTCATTAGAAGCAGAAATATTTTGTAACTTTATAAATGTCTTCACTGTAATGTTCGATCAATTTAATACATCCTTGCTGAGTGAAAATATGATTTAAAAATAAAATCTTATGGACCCCAAACTTTTATTTAGCCCCTAATAGGCATCAATGAAGAGCGTACACCACCGTTCATGTATGCTCTTCATTGATGCCTATTAGGGGCAAAATTGGTGAAAATGGCAGGAACTTTGTGACAGTCTTTGAAACATTTATTTCCATGCATTATCATAGTTTTGAACATAATTCATATTTTTATGATGGAGTTTTATAATTCAAGGTTAAATGCCTGGGTCTTCTGAAGGAAAAATGAAAGGTTTTTGAAAAGTACTAAAAGTAAATCGTCAGTTTCACAGAATTCACATAATTCCTCTATATGCACTACTATTATGCAACTCTTAACATACACAAACTCTAACAGCATTACACAAATTAAAGTTGAAGTTTAATTTAATACTTTAAATGTTATTTAAGGACACGTGGCTGGAACAGTATCTTTAATGGGTCTTGGAACATCAGCTCCTTCCCTAACCACAGGGTTGCTGTGATTTTGCAGAGTAATTTTGTCATCTTTTGTTGATCCTGGAACAACATTCCTGTCCCAAAACATAATCCCTACCCTTTACCCATAACTTATCCCTAAAATCAGAGAGAAATGATAGTTGAGTAAGAATGGTGTAAGCCCCTAACCCTTGTTGTAAACCTAAACTTGACATTAACTGTAAACTTTTCCCTCAAATATGATTGGTTGATTGGAATGTTGTTCCTGGATCAACAAGGATGTTGATCCAGGAACATACTTTGTCAAATCACGTTCACCTAAACTGGTGAACCTAATCCAGGAACATCTCATATACTTGGCAAAATTACATTATAAAATTCCTGTTTGAATTTTTGAGCGGTGCACAAACACATGTGTTGGTATAGGATTTTCTTATTCATATAAATCAGATTTCAGAGCTTTAATTGGTACAGAAGAGCACATAGGCCTCCAGAGTTGAAATGGGCAGAAGACTGAGACCTGCATTTAGCCAAGTAATTATAGAAGAAATCTATTTGTATAGTAAAGCATTTTACAGAGTGTAAAAGAAGGTCAAAGAATCCTCAATCTTGTTGGCAACGCTTGGCATGTAAATTAATTGCGGGCGGAGGCTTTATGGAATAATTGAATCAAGTAGCAGACTTATATCGGCATAAAATTGCAAAGCTAACCTTCAAATAAGAAGCGAACTCTCCGGAGGCTGTCCTGTTTCTCTCTCTCATCCAGACATTTCACCTTTTCCTCTCTACAACAGAGATAAACCAGGAGGCACAGCCACGCAACGCCGAGGTCACAGTCATGTGTGAGAACACATCTCTACAGTCTGAAATGAGTTGTCTCTGCTAATTAAGTCTGCATCCATCTGCTTTGAGATGTGATAAATTCAGAAACTGCTTCATCAGCACCCGGAAAGAGTACATGGAGTGTGTAATGATATTTTAGCTAATAGATTTTTAATTAATTGTACACATTGCCATGCTAATTTTAGCAGAAGAGGCATGTTAATCATTTGTAATGAGGCAATCAGTGCGAGTGATGCTTGTGGTTAGATCATCACATTACTTATTTACTCAGTCTCCTCTAGCATATGATCTATTGGATGTCAGTGCTGGTGATGTTTCTGCTTTCTTGATTTGATTAATATTTTTTTCTCTTTGGTTATGAAACGACTGTCGCAATGTCCAGCTTGTGAACCAAACATTTTTCTGAGTCAGATCTTTTCAGTGAGTCAGTTGAATCGTTTAACAAAATTCACGCAGTTCTCGAGTCGGCAACTCACTGATTCACTAATGTCAATGACAACATGATGACATAATCACGCACTTACATAAAATAATTGCTGATTTAAAAAAAAAAAAAAAAGATTTTACACATTTTTTTTAACCAAATGTTCCGGCCTATTTTGGAAAATGAGAATTCCAATCACTTAAACCACTGTTAAATAATTTTAATTACAATTGGCCTTGAAATGAGAAGCTGAAAAGTGTCCAAACCCCCTATAAAACCAGCAAACAGACCAGCCGGTTCAGCCTTTTTGCACATAGAATAACTGTGGTTACAAGTTAAGGGTTATTGTTGTGATATTTTCCCTCTTTATCAATGTGTATAAACAGCCACAAAGTGGATATTTAGAGATAAATGTAATATTTGATGTGAAGCAGATTATTCCACTGTCGTGCACCCAATAAATCTCGAGATGGCAAGTCAGTGCTTTGCATTGAAGCTGTTAACTCTAATTTAGCAGGAGACCATGACGTGCGCCTGCCCACCCGACTCTGGCTCCCAGCTAAAATATATAAAACTCACCCAAAAATAGCCCGTGTCAACGCCCACTCACACAGGTTCATGGCCTGCCCACAGCCATCATATTTCATCAATCTTTCAGCCACGTATTGACGGGACGTCCACACGCATTTGTCTGATGGGTGTTGTGGCCCTGTGAAATATTAATTTCTGTATTATGGGAGGCGCTGTCCCTAAATGGGAGAGGTAGGATGTTGCCCGGGGCAGTGAAAACACTCGTTCTGTTCATTAACCCAGCAGAGATTATGTCCATAACTAACACAATGGAACATGTATTGAACTCTTATGCTTATGGACTGTTTAGAGAATAAATATGCCTGTTAGTCCTGTCACTTCATAAAGACCCCTTTATACATGTTTAATGACATGGTTTCTTGTTTTTCTACACTGGTTCTCAATCTTTTTGACTCATTGTAGACTAATACTGTATATGCCTCTGGTAAATCTGCTGTAATGACAAAGCTGTTCGCTTTATTTACATAAACTAGGAGTTAAAAGAGTGTTGACTTTGAAAAAATGTTCACTCTGAAATTAAATTTCACAAATAATTACAGAAATGGGAAGTGACACAATGAATTAAACATGTAAACACATTTTTTTTTTCCCCCATCACCATGTCCCTTTAGGGGCTCTGCAGAATGTGTCATTTTCTTTTCCAAACATAGTATTCGGCTTCGGGCACATCCCTACGTCGTTTTATGTACAACTTCATAAAATATATATTTAAAATGTAAGTATTCTTCAGAAATCCCACTTTTTTTTCTTTTTTTGACCAATGAATATGTGTTTTGCTCATTCACGGAGGATCATTCATGATTTACCAAGGATAGGGATTTTTAAAAATGTATTTTACTCGCAATTTATATCCTAAGGTATATTAGAGCTTGGCATAACTAAACAATTATATTATTTGCACACACACAAAAAAAAAAAAAAAAAAAAAAAAAATTAATATATATATATATACATTATATATATATATATATTACATTTAAGGTCTTATTAGGTTGCATACATTATCCTGCTTTAGAAATTACACTTTTATAATTAGACTTCCTCACATTTCCAGGTTTACAAAGACCCAATCTTGATCTTTTTTTTTTTTTTGAGCCCTTTAAATGAATATTAAAAATGTGGCAATAGGGAGCAAGCCACGGCCTGTTCCCGTATTCACAGCCAAAGTTCCTGATGACAAACAGAAGGGAGTCACGACTGTGTGTTTACTGAATTAGCATATCCAGACTCACTTATTCAAAGTGATAGTGAGATGACTGCGCTTGGTGAATGCAACAAGGTTATGCAGCGTTTCTTATTATGTGTTTCTTATTGAAAAACTGTTGGGAGGTAAATTATGCACATCAGTTTGAGCATGGCACGTACTGAGGAAAAAGAGACCGTTGAGTGTAATTAGACCTCAGTGTGTGGACGATTGGGAAATCAGAGGATGAATTCATAAATCACTTGTTGGATATTATACTGTGGTCTGAAGAATTCACACAGAATTCCTGCAATTTATAGCTAGTGTAATATGTTCAAGGCCCCATATCTGTCAAATGAGATACACTGACATGCATAATGAAGTATGGGGATGGGTTCTGGGTTACTGCTTTAGCAATGTCTAGCTGGATGCCTTCAGAAAGTCATGAGCTGTACAGTGAAAATGGTAAATCAAAGACAAACTCTAGGGCTCTACAGAGTTGCCTTGATGTTGTCTACTGCCAGTATAATCACTAACTCCTTACTGCAATAGAGCCTCAGAAGTCACCAATATAACAGCATATCAGCAGTCCACTGTAGCATCATTTAAAGTTCTTAAGTACAATTTGTGTCTGTAATGTAATAATGTTTTAAGATACTTAACTGTGTTTTTTTTCATCGATAAATTGCAGGAATTCTCTGCAGCATCAGGCTTGTTCCCGGTGCATGTTGGACTCCGGCAGGGCTGCCCTTTGTCGCCGGTTCTGTTCATAATTTTTATGGACAGAATTTCTAGGCGCAGCCAGGGGCCGGAGGGTGTCAGGTTTGGTGACAACACGATTTCGTCTCTGCTCTTTGCGGATGATGTTGTCTTGTTGGCTTCATCAAGCCAGGACCTTCAGCATGCACTGGGACGGTTTGCAGTCGAGTGTGAAGCGGCTGGGATGAGAATCAGCACCTCCAAATCCGAGGCCATGGTCCTCAGTCGGAAAGCTGGGTGGCTTGCCACTTCAGGTTGGTGGAGAGTTCCTGCCTCAAGTGGAGGAGTTTAAGTATCTTGGGGTCTTGTTCACGAGTGAGGGAAGGATGGAACGGGAGATTGACAGACGGATCGGTGCAGCTTCTGCAGTAATGCGGTCGATGTAATGGTCTGTCGTGGTGAAGAAAGAGCTGAGCCGCAAGGCGAAGCTCTCGATTTACCGATCAATCTACGTTCCTACTCTCACCTATGGTCATGAGCTGTGGGTCATGACCGAAAGGACAAGATCCCGGATACAGGCGGCCGAAATGAGCTTTCTCCGCAGGGTGACTGGGTGCTCCCTTAGAGATGAGGAGCTCGGTCACTCGGGAGGAGCTCAGAGTAGAGCCGCTGCTCCTCCACATCGAGAGGGGTCAGCTGAGGTGGCTCGGGCATCTGTTCCGGATGCCTCCTGAACGCCTTCCCGGGAAGGTGTTCCGGGCGCGTCCCACTGGGAGGAGACCCCGGGGAAGACCTAGGACACGCTGGAGAGACTATGTCTCCCGGCTGGCCTGGGAACGCCTCGGTGTTCCCCGGAAGAGCTGGAGGAAGTGTCTAGGGAGAGGGAGGTCTGGGCATCTCTGCTTAGACTGCTGCCCCCGCGACCCGGCCCCGGATAAGCGGAAGAAGATGACATGACAGTGGTTTTTTTTTTTTTTACAATTAAATTAAAATATGTTTACATTTTTTACGTTTACATTTAAAAATACATTTAAAAATACATTTCATTTGATTTAAATGCAATTAGTTGAACTGAAGACCTACTTAAGTAGATCAGCATTAAGCACATCTTTATATGTAATTTTATAATTATTTTGAATCTACTGACAAGCATTTCTGCTAAAATAAAATATACTTTAATGTAATTTCTGTTGAAACTTGTGTTATATATATTTGTAATTAATTACACATTTGTAATGAATTATTAACTTTAAATAAGTTTAAATTATAATCAGTTTAAATGATAATCAAGTACTTTACATGTGCTTTAGTTAACACATCAAAATAAGTGTCCTTCTTAAAAGCACAACAAAAGATTATTAAGATTAGGCCTATGTATATTTATCATTTCTCTCACATTGTCTACTTTCTTAGATGGATTCTTGTCACAATGCACCATGGGACTGATCTTTTTTTATTTAATTTTAATATTTAATATAATGTTTTTATAGTAACGATTGCACACCAGTACATGTTTGCTATAGGATCTATTTAAAATACCTTTTAATTTAAAATGTATTTTCTTTGTCTGTTACAGAGAGAGAGAGAAATCGCTCTGTTTATATGTTCTAATAAATGGTTACCTCTCGCATTAAAGTTCATTAGCGCGGTGTCTGACATCCGTTTGTAATGAACACCTATACAGGTCACTCTTAATTTCTTTGTGTAGATCGTGAGCGTGATTGTTTGTGTGTGCATCTGCTTATCCATCCTGAAGGGCTCTGCATTCATTTATATTCATAATTTCCGCCATCTTAATTAGGTCTGATTTAGTATTTAGCCCAGAGGTGCTGTTGTTTGTGTTACTCCATTTTACTGCCAGTTAAATGTTAATGGAGTTTTTATTTATTTATTATAAATCCTCTACATTTCATTTAAACCTAATTAATATTATGCACACTCTCTTTGCAGAAAGGTGTTAATACTCCAGGATTTCTGCTGTTTGTTGACTTTATCTCTGGGTGTTATGAAATCATATGCCTTTCCCTCTAAACAGCCATCTGGAGACTTACGCGCCGTTATGACGCTGACACAATGATCTCAAATCAACAGCGCAATCGGCACATCCTTTAAACGATGTAACTGTCGGTTTTGGAAAGAGTCCCATTCCTCACACTTCCTTCACGAGCCTCCCAGCATCTTCTCGAAACTACTGTTATTTACAAGCACTTTCTGTTGCTCCAACCCCCATGGTCCACTAATGAGCAGAGAGTGTAATTAGCCCCGAGTCTCTCTCTTTGGGTCCCATTATGCTAATAGTGCCTGAATGCAATTGCAGATTATCCCATGCTATTAGACAGGAGGCATGGTACCAGCTTTTGTCCTCGTCTATAAACACTATAAAATACTCGGCTCATTTGCTGCTCCTGGAAAGTACTGTTCTTTTTGATATGTATCCTCAGCTACCAACTAACTAAGTCCCAGGCAAGTCATTTCACTCGGCCGCCATCTTTGAAACACATCTCGGGCTGCAATTTCATTCATGCAAGTACAGCTCCTATCTCTTTGACAACATTCACACTGGGATTGACAACCGCATGTATTTACAGGTGTGAGTCTTGAAATGTCCCGTTCAAAACAGCAACTCACAGTTGCTCCTCTAATACAGACTGTATGAAGGTGCATTGAGAGTCAAGCTTGTATTCTCTTACCAGTGACTATACCAGTGAGAACAAAAATCTTAAATAAGTTTTAACATTATTAAGTTAGAAAATAAGAACATTGCAGTCTAGAAGAATTTTACTCTTATGAATGTTTTGTGAATCCGTCCCCAGTTGGTAACTGGCAGATTTGACTATTTTGGTGTCTGTGGCATTTAAAGCTGAGACTATGGATATTGTTTCCTCCTTAATCGTTTGCTTTCTTGTAAGCAGCATTGATAAGAAAACATCTGCCAAAAACACAAACTTTTTTCTTAGCTTTTGAGGAAGCTTGCTTTGGCCATGTGGGATAGTCTCAGAGGGAAATGTCATTTGGTAGCATTAAGAACAGAATTTGCTGTAAGACCCTTATTAGGTGGATATTGTGGTGATTCCCACACACAGCAAACAAGACTCAGACACTCATTAAGTGAACATTAAAATGGCCTGTTTTAACATTCTTAATACACATTTCTGGTCTAATTGTGAAAGCTTGGTGCATGTTTTTCCAAGTGTTAGTCTTTATAATCTTTATTTAAAACATAACAATGGCTAAAGTCAAGTTATGTTATATTATATGTGACCCTGGACCACAAAACCAGTCACAAGTCGCACTGGCCAACAATACATTGTATAGGTCAAAATTATCGATTTTTCCTTTATGCCAAAAATCATTCGGATATTAAGTAAAGATCATGTTCCATGAAGATATATTGTAAATTTTATACCATAAATATATAAAACATTTATTTTTGTGAGTGGATGCAGCACAATCGCGAACATAAATGCACAACTTTAAAGGCGATTTTCTCAATGTTTCAATTTTTTGCACCCTCAGATTCCATATTTTCATCACATTACATCAATTATTGTTTAGCTTATTTATTCAGCTTTCAGATGATGTATAAGTCTCAATTTAAAAAAAATTGATCCATGTGACTGGTTTTGTGGTCCAGGGTCACATATTAGACTTTTCTTTTCTCCTGCCATCATTTATAATATATTAACCAATAGCTAAATAACAATTCAAGCATTCTTTAAATACCATAACTCATCAAACCGACTAGCAGCGATGAAAGCCGTCTGTGTTGTTGCCTCGCGTCTGGGCCAAAAAAGTTGTGTTTGAACACACCGCAAAGACTTACCATTTTGAGGTTGAATCATGTGGATCACTTGCATGTCGTTATAAAACAGTTTGTGTATCGGAATGGTCAGGTAAGAGGCTTTCATCGCTTTCGGTTTTCTTCTCATGCACTGATTCGCTAAGCTGAACAGCCAATCAGAGTTCTCTCTCTCACTGAAGACGGCGGCGGTGTGGAAGTTCCACGACTCTTAAAATTTTATAGTTATTGTCCTTGGAGTGAACGGAGCCATAAGACTACATTGCTGTACAGTGTACGAGCAAATCTTCCGACTGTTGCATTGTACAATAAAGTGCATTTTTGAGTTTTACAAGATTCTATGCAAACTACTGTTTAAATTAAATATAAAGACGCTCAGCGGCCTTGGAAACAGCACACTTGTCAGAGAAGCAGAGAGAGAGCTTGACGGCGCTTTGGTGCAGGCCAGGGTCTGTTAAAAGCTCTTTGTGAATGTATTTTTAAAGGCTTGCTTACATGTCACACACCTCCCTACTCTTAGCCCAAGGTAAAGTGCCAGTCAGAATTGCATTAAACAGTCTGACACCACAGAAACTTTTGTTACAACAGTGTGAGATCTCCTGAGGTTACACATCCTTGAAGGCGGACTGTGAGTAAATTGCTCTAGGAGAAAAAATATCTCCCTTACAGAAAAATATCTTTAACAGCCCCTAGTTGTCAATTGCATTGAATTATTGCAGTAATGCATCTATGAGACAGGAATTAACATATTAGTCAAATGAGGCTGTATGAGTGAGTTGAGAAAGCCTTTGTGCGCACAGAAGCAATGCACATGTAGTATGCTCCTTCTACACTAATCCACTTCTTCTCAAGAGCTGAAGTGTGAGCGCAGGGCTTCCCCTGTCATCTCTCCCCAAGACTAGCAATAAATCACCCTCATCCAATCATGATAAAGTTGGCTGCGCAGATTAGTTCCCTCCGTAATGGCGTAGTAAAGTGAATAAGAGAGGGAATCCCACACCATCGACTCTAACTGCTCCACTTCCTGTAATTAATGCGGCGCCATAGATATTTTTAAATAATAAAGCTATTCAAAAATCCTCCTTAAGCTTTCCATTGCACTCCTTCCTTACATAGAGTTCAAGCAAATATGTCTGTAACACCTGGAGAAAACTATCCGGTGTTACTTTATTTTTATGGTCCCTTTAACACTTTCTGTTGAAGTAAAGTTGCACCTAAATGTCAACCAACTCTCATTAGAGTGTTATTAGAGTATTAGTAGACTGGTAGGGTTAGAATAAGTTGACATGTACTTGCAAAGTTACTTATAGTCAGTAGAATGGTTGTTTTGAGCATCACAATAAAGAGTTAGCAGATATTAAGCAGACAGTCCACTAATACTCTAATGATAGTTAGTTGACATGTACTGTAGGTGCAAAGTTACGTCAACAGATTGGTCAAAAGGAACCATCAAAATAAAGTGTTACCAATGTCGTGGAAATTCTTAATACGAATACAAACTACTTAATCTGACCACGGAAAATTTTAAGTTAAAAATGAAGTTGTTAAAATACAATACAATACTTCCCTGAAGTAAGGTGACGGCGTCCCGTCGATGAAGCTACTATTACTACCTCAATCACACTTTGATGTTCTTTTATTTTCTTTTGAGCGTAGAATCTGTTTCTTAGCTGCGCAGCATATACCTGACACGACTCCCAAGTTGCTCTTTGTAGAAATGAAGTTTTATTCACGGCCGGGAGATCACTGGTCACAACAACCAAGTGAGTCTCTTGAATAGAATGATACATTTATATCATACAGTTGAGTAAAAATCAATGTCACTCAAGCCTTCTTCACTGTGATTTGTTCTGGTGATTGGTTTGTAATGATCTGAGCTAGTCATATGACTGTTAGTTCTACTGTGTTAAGCACTTTTTGGTTAAGTATATATGGCTTTTGACCTGAGCATCCTTAGTCTGCGTTTCTCTGTACATTTAATGTTGAAAATACCCATTACATAAAATATTTCTATCACACCAACTATCCATTAGCATTCCCATTTATTCAAATGATAGTTTCTCGGCTGGCGCATGCAGGATTTGAAATTTGCCATCTTTATTTGTGCGGGCTTTCAGTTATTGATAATAATAATAGTAAGAACGGTTATTAACTGAGCACCAAATCAGCATACTGGAATGATTTCTGAAGGATATAATAATAATTAATAATATTACTGTTTTTTAAGGCCCTTTCACACCGGACGCGTAACGAAAAAGTGAAACAAAAAAGCGAATAGTTCGCGTCAAAACCATTCACATCCGCCGCGACGCGAATTTGCGACGTCTGTGACGTTCAGAGCTTCAACATTCCAAAACTTTCGCGCCGACAGCTGAGAAAACATGGACACTTCATCATCATCATCCAGTGAAGACGAGCTTTTCATTTTCTTTAAAAGACAGAAAAGAAGGTTTTGGGTGCACCCAATCTTAAAGAACAGAGAGTATGAAGGGGAGTATGCTAATGTCCACTTTTAGTTTCCTTTTCCTCTCTCATTTTTCTCACAGAGGTGTCCCTGAGGTTTTTTCCACAGTTTTTTTTTTTGCATCTTCAACTTAACACAGTGTGTTTTTTAATGTCAATATGTAACACACGAAGTTAAAATCATTCTACTGATATCACACAAAGAATGTAGGCCTATACTAAAAGCAGCCCTAAATAGTCTCACTACATTTTGTTACATGTTCAAAGTAAACACGGATCTTTGACGATAATAGTGTTAGCTTTCTATCCCAAATGTAGTTTAGCCTGCTAGCCTACACAGCAAAGAGACTAAAACTATCACACAACATACTCACAGTCGTGATAACCAAGTTGGTTGGCAATGCTACGCCACACATTGTCTTTCAAATCGTTGTGCTTGTAGTATGTGATTGGCTGAAGCCTTTTCTGTCGCCGCAAAAGTTTTAAAAAAAAAATCGACATCGAAGCGAAAAAAAGAAAATTCGTTTTTTCACCGCAGCACATTCGCGTTCGGTGTGGAAGCACTCATTACACAAACAGCTGATCAAAAAATAAAACCATCGCGCGAATTATTCGTGCGTCAAAATCGCGTCCAGTGTGAATGGACCTTTACTGTATTTGTGATCAAATAAATGCCTTGATAAGCATTAGAGACTACTTTCAAAAAGTACTTTCTGTTTGCCAGGGTCAGATGTGACTGTCTTTGAAACTCTCCCAACAGCATCTCTTCTCTTCACTTCTGCAGATGAAGCTGGTGTTTAGTGTGTAGTGTTCAAGCTTCCAGCTGAGCACCAGTCAGAGGTCTGTTTCTCAAAACTACAGACGCTAGTGTGCTCCTCATCTTGTGCTCCATTCACTTCTCTGTCTGTTCTGCTTTGATCCAGTTTATTTCAAAATTTAAGACAGCAGTGTATGGAATATTCATATTTCAAAAGAACATCAGACTGATGTGTTTCTAGAAAAATGTGTTTGTGCTTGTCTAGCAAGTGCAATGCGACTTGTGAGAAATGCAAATGTGCTCAATACTTCAGCAGCTGAAAATAAAACACTGTATTGCTGTTTCCACACTTCATTAAGCAGCACAGCCATTTTCAGCTGCGCTAATAACAAAACAGGTACCAAATTATCATGTTTGAATGCTTTCTGAAGGATCACAACATTGTTTTTTTTAGTAGACTGAAGGAATGAGTTTTGCTCTTACAGGTAAACAAAAAAATGAATGCAAATTAAGAATTAATTTCTTTCAACGACATCAAAAAATGACTATTCCTAACTCTTCACTATGTTGTCAGTGCCAAACCCCATTTGGGGTCAAGAGCAAAACTGGCCATTACAGCAATACATCCTGATTGGATGTTACATTAAAAACAAAAATTCTAGAAAATAATTAAGTGGATTTGTAAATATCACCATAAAAAACAACTATACTACATAAATCTCCGAATATCGCTTAAATTGTTGTTTTTCACAGAAAGGAATTAGTATTTGACTAACAAATACATGTTTTTTAAATATAATTAATATATGTGTTAAATGTCCAAGAAAATATTTGAGAATGCTGAGCTGCAAGTTTTGGTGGATTTAAATGAAATAAGTTCACATTACTCATAAATACTGGATTTTAAATTGGCCCAAATATTTGAGTTATGTTAGGGGGAAAGGGAAGATATATGCCATTAACAGATGCTGTTACTATAGTTTTTAGGGGACTACCCTACCCCAAGTTTTTAGATTGTAGATCTCGCTGGCATATTCAATTGGGCATCGATATGAGTGGTTAACAGCAGAGGAGGAGGGCAGGGAGGGATCTTAGAGTGGTAAAGTGGGCTTTAAATGAGAGGCATGAGAAATCTCTTCATCGGGGCACAGATGCTGTATATAGGTTTGTCCCTGCAGTGGGTTGTGGGTATTTTTAACAGGCAAATGTGGGTTGCTGCTTCTTCTTTTTTTCTCAGGAGGGAGAAGAGAGATATATTTATACTCTCTTCCCTGTTTCCTACATCCGGCCCTGGAGAAAAATAAAACCTTACAATTTCATCTATAATCTGTCGTGCCTATCGATGGTGTTAGAGGCGCGCTGAGGTAGAAATGGTATTTTTATTAAAATTACTGATGCAACACAAACCCAGCCCCTGATGTAATGCATTGAGGTCCCTCCGATGGAATCACATCATCCGTCGGACCAATTTAAATTGATTCCTCTAAAACCCCTGGGCTTCAGATGCCCATGACTCCTTATGAATGTGTCAGAATGCCAAGCCCTACTGAAGAAATGAATATAACAGAGATGAGAACACATCTGTGGTGGTGATGGGGGCACGAGAAGTCACACTGACTTTGTGTCTTTTTACTTTTTGATAGGACAGAATATTTGGCCACACATGTGCTTTCCAATAGGAGTGGTCGGTATGACTAAAATCTTCATGATATGGGTAATTTTATATCATGGAATTGCTATATATTGCTGAAAATTGCATGGGTAAAAAACATTTTATATATGAGATAAAGTGCAACTGTAACAGATATTTTTGGTAAACCAATTTATTAAATTCTTTACAAATTAAATGTAATTCATTTTTAAGAACTGTGTTCTGTTTTTGTTTTGAATTTTATAGATGCAGTTGAAATGATGATAAGATATTAATGACAAAAGAATGAAAACCTTACTGAGCAGCTCGAAGGGTTAGTTCACCCAAAAATGAAGCGTAGTGTCAGTTCTGGTAGGTCACGTTAGTCAAGCTCGCATCAGCTGACTCTCCTCTGATCCACGTCTACCTATAGGAATACGACGCCTATCACTGTAGACATGTATAAGCTCCTTCAGTATTACCAGCAGCTATCACGTTTCTCAGGAGCGAATTACCCTCCTCCATCCCCAGCTCCTCCTCTCATCAGTCAGGATTTGGCATTCTGATTACCCCTGAATCAGACTAAAATCATCTAATTATGTTGTACATTAAAATTAATTAATGATATCTGCAATACATTCATGTTGGTTCTGTTCTGTTTACCCTAAGGGGGGTTATTGCTGCTCTCCCCGCTCTTATCCATGCTAGGCTGAACGGATGCACAGGGAGTTCTCGCCCAGAACAGAACCAATCCTAACTGTATGCTAATTGTCAATCGTATTTGACGATAGTGGTCCTGACAGAAATGAACATTCTGTCATCAGTTACTCACCCTCATGTTGTTCCAAACCGTTATGACTTTCTTTCATCTTCAGATCACAAATGAAGATCTTTCTGAGACCTTTCTGTCACTCCATTGGCAGCTAAGCAACTACCACGTTGACACTTCAAAAAGTTCATAAAGAGCTCATAAAACTAAGAGACACGAAGACACACGATTGCCTTGTATAATGAACAGATACAATTTATATTCACATATAAACATTCATCAACTCAGTAAGCTCAAGCATGTTTGCTTGACATGCAAGAACCAATGAGGTTCATTCTCGTGTTACGCATCACGTTTGAGCTTCAGCAAGAACCAATGAGGTTCATTCTTGTGTTACGCATCACGTTTGAGCTTCAGCAAGAACCAATGAGGTTCATTCTTGTGTTACGCATCACGTTTGAGCTTCAGCAACAACCAATGAGGTTCATTATCACGTTACGCATCACGTTTGAGCTTCTGTAAGAACCAATGAGCTTCATTCTTGTGTTACGCATCACGTTTGAGCTTCTGTAAGAACCAATGAGGTTCATTCTTGTGTTCGCATCACGTTTGAGCTTCAGCAAGAACCAATGAGGTTCATACTTGTGTTCGCATCACGTTTGAGCTTCAGCAAGAACCAATGAGGTTCATTCTCATGTTACACAGCACGTTTGAGCTTCTCTAAGAACCAATGAGGTTCATTCTTGTGTTCGCATCACGTTTGAGCTTCAGCAAGAACCAATGAGGTTCATTCTCATGTTACACAGCACGTTTGAGCTTCTGTAAGAACCAATGAGGTTCATTCTCGTGTTACACATCACGTTTGAGCTTCAGCAAGAACCAATGAGGTTCATTATCACGTTACGCATCACGTTTGAGCTTCAGCAAGAACCAATGAGGTTCATTTTTGTGTTACGCATCACGTTTGAGCTTCAGCAACAACCAATGAGGTTCATTATCACGTTACGCATCACGTTTGATCTTCTGTAAGAACCAATGAGCTTCATTCTTGTGTTACGCATCACGTTTGAGCTTCTGTAAGAACCAATGAGGTTCATTCTTGTGTTCGCATCACGTTTGAGCTTCAGCAAGAACCAATGAGGTTCATTCTTGTGTTACACAGCACATTTGAGCTTCAGCAAGAACCAATGAGGTTCATTCTTGTGTTACACATCACGTTTGAGCTTCTGTAAGAACCAATGAGGTTCATTCTTGTGTTCGCATCACGTTTGAGCTTCAGCAAGAACCAATGAGGTTCATTCTCATGTTAGACCGCACGTTTGAGTTTCTGCAAGAACCAGTGAAGTTTGTTCTCGCGAGTCAAGCAGGTTCGTTTGAGCTTCTGTTTAAGTTCACTGATCAATGTTTATATGTGAATAAAAGCTTAAATTAAATCGGTTCATCGTATAAAGTGATTGAGTCTCTTCAGAAAATTTAGACTTAAGCACTCAATTCATATGGATTTATTGTATGATCTCTTTATGAACATTTTGAAGCATCAAAGTGTGTAGACTGTTAATGGAGGGACAGAAAGGGACAGAAATTAAGATGTAAAAAATATCTATTACGGGTTTGGAACGACATGAGGGTGAGTCATTAATGACAGAATTTTAATTTTGGGTAACTTACCCTTTAAACCAACCTAAGATGGTTTGCTGGTTTTAGCTGGTTCTCCTAGACTAGCCAATCTGGTCTTATCTTGCCAAATGGTTTGAAATTTTCAAAAAGTTTCAAAACCCCTTTAAAATCATCAAACCAGCCCGGCCAGACTGGCAAGCTGTTTGTTTAAGAGGAAAGCCCTTCCACGCAAGATTCTCTTGTCTTAACTACACAAAAAAAGACTCAAAACGGTAAAACTGATTTTAAAGAGCACAACCAGGGTGAGCAACATTTAAGCATTTGTAAAACCATTGAATGCATCATATATCAGTTGAATTCTTCATTAGTACATCATTAATGTGCCATTGCACTGCAGCTGTAAAAACTGTTTCTGCCAACACCCCTTAATAACCTGTTTTTGGCTCATTTGAGACACGTTCCAAATTTCTTTCAAATTATTCCATGTTTTTTCATCACTCTCATACTTAACATGCCTATTGATAGCAGGCCACAAATAAACCTACTACGCTAAAAAAGACGGTATTGCAAAATCTCTGCCTTAAATTGCTTCATATGCTGTGTTGTCTTTCACAGTCCATTGGAAAAGACACATGCAAGCATGTCTGGGCTGTTTGTTTTCCCTAAAGGAGACAATTAAATTATGTCTCAACAGACAGGAAGTGTCTACTGTCTTGCTTGCTTTGGCATTTTAAAGCCATTAGACAATTACTTGCCTGTATAACTTAATCTGAAGAACAGCAATACCCTAACACAACAAACATTTACAATCATGACTTTTACGTGCTGGATGTGAATGTCAGCTGACCACTGCAAGGAAAAATGTGGGATCCCTATTTTTTCTTCACCTCCTGCATACCCTCACATCAGTTCGGCCCCACGCTTTCATCCCTAACCCCGTGCTCATCCTTGGGGCTACCATTTGTGAATTCATGTCTGGCCTTCCAGCTCCGCTCAGCTGTCACATTGTATCTCACACGCACAGACAGTCAACGAGAGGAGCGTGAGCCCCTTTCATCTCTCATCCCCCTGATCAGCCAGCCAACCATCTCCAGCCCTGGATGAGTGCTGTTTACATGCCGCTTCTCCATTCTCTCCCTCTCTTTTCCATCATGACATCCTCTTTCTCTTCCTTTTGCTCCCTGGCATTCTGTTTTTCCTGCCTAGTCGTCTGTCTGTCTGTATTCCAGTCTTGTAAATGTGTGAAATGGTTGTCTACCCCTGTCCGCTTTGGAGAGCTCGTCATTGAATATGCTCCAACTGTCAAAGGAAACCCTAACCTTAATCAATGAAATTAACTGCAGGACGGGATTTCATCTGAACTGGTTTGTGGGGAAAAAATCACGCATCATGAAGACCTAGGGTGAATCTCAATCAGCTCCCTAGTTCAGTAGTCACTGATCAGGGAGTCGGCCATTTTAAGGGTCGTCTCAATCGCAAAATCCTACCAGTGCACTGAAATGTTGAAACCCTAAAATGTCCCACAATGCACCGTGAAAACCAGGGAGCATCGATGACCCATATTGTACACCTTTCTGAAGTTTTTTTTTTTAGTTTTGATGTCCTTAAGAATATACAGGTGCTGGTCATAAAATTAGAATATCATCAAAGAGTTGATTTATTTCAGTAATTCCGTTAAAAAAGTGAAACGTGTATATTATATAGACTCATTACATGCAAAGTGAGATATCTCAAGCCTTTATTTGTTATAATTTTGATGATTATGGCTTACAGCTTATGAAAACCACAAAATCAAAATCTCAGAAAATTAGAATATTACATGAAATCACACAGTAATTACACAGTGATACCATGGTCATTGAACCAGGTTTTGGTTCTTTTGGCAGTGTGGGCAGGTGCAAATCCTGCTGGAAAATGAAGTCAGCATCTCCATAAAGCTTGTCTGCTGAAGGAAGCATGAAGTGCTCTGGAAATGTCCTGGTAGACGCTGCGTTGACTCTGGATTTAATAAAGCACAGTGGACCAAAGTCCTCTTTTCTGATGAGAGCAAATTTTGCATCTCATTTGGAAACCAAGGTCCCAGAGTCTGGAGGAAGAATGGAGAGGCACACAATCCAAGATGCTTGAAGTCCAGTGTGAAGTTTCCACAGTCTGTGTTGGTTTGGGGAGCCATGTCATCGGCTGGTGTTGGTCCACTGTGCTGTCCACTCAACGCAGCCGTCTACCAGGACATTTCCAGAGCACTTCATGCTTCCTTCAGCAGACAAGCTTTATGGAGATGCTGACTTCATTTTCCAGCAGGATTTGCACCGGCCCACACTGCCAAAAGAACCAAAACCTGGTTCAATGACCATGGTATCACTGTGTAATTACTGTGTGATTTCATGTAATATTCTAATTTTCTGAGATTTTGATTTTGTGGTTTTCACAAGCTGTAAGCCATAATCATCAAAATTATAACAAATAAAGGCTTGAGATATCTCACTTTGCATGTAATGAGTCTATATAATATACAAGTTTCACTTTTTTAACGGAATTACTGAAATAAATCAACTTTTTGATGATATTCTAATTTTATGACCAGCACCTGTATATTTGCGGAATAAGTACCAAAAACCATCCCACTATTTTACAGCTCCTTTCTCAGGAGCTCTGCCAAGAATAGGTCGATTTTGGCCTTTCTAATTAATATTCGTGAGCCTCTCTTCTGATTGGCCTGTTGTTTTCTGAGTGACGCACGGCCAGGCCAACCACAGGTAACTAGGGTCATGTATACTGTAGCTTGCTGTGGCTTGGTGATGCTCACAAGTAAGGTAAATAAAACACCTGTAATGATGGACATTGCTGAGGGAAATGTTATCCGGCCTCATATGTTCGAGCCGGACTCAGACCCCGAATCGGCGACGACAGGAGACAAACACCTCCTTACTTTCGCCGTTATTGTTAGAGTATTATAATTACCATTACACCAATACTGCACACAGATTTAATGTTAACGCTAATTTAACTATCTGTTAAAGGGGACCTATAATGCCCTTTTCACAAGATGTAAAATAAGTCTCTGATGTCCCCAGAGTGTGTATGTGAAGTTTTAGCTCAAAATACCCAACAGATCATTTTTTACAGCATGTTTAAATTGCCACTTTTTGGTGCTCAGAAAAACGCGCCGTTTTAGTGTGTGCCCTTTAAATGCAAATAAGCTGCTGCTGCACGGCACAGGGGGCGGAGCTTAATGAGCTCGCGCTCAGTCTCTCAGGACAATTTCATCTCACGGAATGATGATAATATCAGAAACTCTCAGTAACGGTGTTCATTTCGACCCAGAGTCTAAGAAGTGCGTAAGTACATAAACAAATTTCGGTAGAGTTGAGTGAGCATTTTCTTTGAAAACAAAATAATTCCACCTCGTCTTCAGCGGCTGCCTCAGATTTCGGGAGTAAATAGAGAGAGCTATGTGGATTAATACATACAGCCACACAACACCTACAACGCTTGGGAGACATTCTCATCAGTGACGTCACTAAAGCCGCATTCTGAAAACAGGTCGTTGGGGTTTTTTTTGTCAAATTCGATTTAAATCTCCAAAATATTTACGTTAATAGCTAGTTATACACTGATTTTGAAACACTTAACTGCTTTATAATGTAACGTTAGCAGACAGACACCGAATGCAGTAAGCTACGTAACTATTGCTTTCCTACTGATCAGAGGTGGACAGTAACAAAGTACATTTACTTGAGTACTGTACTTAAGTACACTTTTTAAGTATCTGTACTTTACTTGAGTATTATTTTCTCCGGAAACTTTTTACTTTAACTTCACTATATTTGAAAGACAAATATCGTACTTTTTACTCCACTACAATTCTGTCATGGTCCTTGAGTAGAAAGTAGTAATGTCAGTCAGGGGATGATTTTGGTTGCAGAGGTTGCATTTTGGTTGGAAATGAAAGTCGGGTTGACGTCTGAACCCGACGTTTGATTGACGTCAGCATCCAACGTTGGATTTTGTTTGGAACGTCTGTCCAACATTGGAGATTAACGTCAATCTGACGTTGGATTCTGACATCAACCTGATTTTCATTTTCAGCGTTGGGTTTGGTCTCCTAAATGCAAATTTTGTCATTGTTTTGGAGCACACTAGCTTATAGATAACAGTAAGTCTAAGATATTAATACTAAAAGTCAAAAAACTTTAAATAGGGCACTATTTGAGGGAACAGCCATTTGGGTGTCCCAAACCATTGTGGACGTTATTTAGTGCACTTATTCAATCTCATATTCAATCCCACTACTGGAACTGTGTTCTAGAAATAAATTTGATATTGATATGAGGGTAGGCAGGCATAGATTCAGAGGCATAAAACTGTAAGTATACAACAATGCAACAATAATAAAACAATGCATTGACATTTACTTTTTACTTTAGATACTTAAGTACTTTTAAAAACAAGTACTTCTGTACTTTTACTTAAGTAAAAATCAGTCTTTATAACTTTTACTTGTAACGGAGTAATATTTGACCAGCAGTATCTGTACTTTCACTCAAGTAACGAAGTTGTGTACTTTGTCCACCTCTGCTACTGATACAGTAAGATACTGATACAGTAAGATACTGATACAGTAAGATATTTTCCTACTGATACAGTAAAAACTGCCATATAGATATTTTTTTATATTATCTCATAATTTGGCAGCAGGTATCAGGCTGCTGTCACTTTAAGACCTGACGCACAGATCCATTATACTCGCATATACACATGCGTTTTCTTTCTCAACTGTTTATGTTCACTTAAAACATAACTGACTGATGTGAATACTCACCAAGACTGGCATTTTGACATAATTGTGTGTGTATATGACTGTTTAAGTGCAATAAGATGCAAACTCGATTTATTGCTGAGAGGCGACTTTATGTGTGCACACTTTGGGTGTGAGTACAAAATCTGCAGGAATGAGTAAAATTATGCTAAATTCACGCAATCCCATGCCGAAATTCAAACCCTGTGACACCCACAATATTCATCCAGAGCAAATGAAAGGAGTGAGTGAGTGGAGGCAGGTTTGTGTGTCACTCGGTCACTCGCTGTCGGAGAGATTAGAGAGGGAGAAAGAGCAGCTGGTATCCTGTATCTATTCTGCAGAAAATTAATATTGAAAGCATTTAAGATATTTCAGCATCGATATGTATTGAAAAATCTATATTTTTTTATCAAACACTGCATTGCTTTATTATTTCAGATGCCTTTTTAAAAGACTACAATTGAAAAATGTATAAAATTCAACCCGCCAAAGTGGCTGCATTTGGCGGGTTGGCAGGTGTTAATGTCAAGCCCTGAATATGAGGTAAATAAGGTGAAACATTGCAGTTCGGAAAATTAGTTTATTGTTTTAATCTTGTTGTGCAGTATTTGGTTAGGACTTTAATACATTGGGTTAGGTCTAATATAGTTTGTGCTGCCCCATCCTCCAAAAACAGCTATTTTGACAATGACAATCCACACTGAAATATGCTTCTAAAACGAAGATCAGTCTGAGTGTAGATTTAAAAATCTTGCTTTTCCCTTGTTGTTGTGTAATTTCATGGAAACAGACACCAGTCATTTTGCCAAGAGATCTTTTATTTATTTTACCATTTTATATAAGACATAGGAGAGAGAGTGACAATGGACCAAACAAAGGTCTTCATTTCAGCATCTCGGTCATCTTCTCTGCCGTGGACAGATTGGAAAGTGGAAAGATTTTCAGTTTTGACTAAAAAAAACTGCATTGGAGTTAACATTCCATTAACATTGGAATGTATATACTATGCTTTGCTCGGTGGAAAACACTGCATATACATTTCAGTCTCTAACTCCAGCACACACTCATTCATGCAGTCTAGCGTGTCCCAAAGTCTCTCTCACACATATTGAAGAACATTATGATTCACAAAATACAATGATTACAAATGATTATGAATGTAAATAAAATGTAATAATACAGATCCATAATACTACTGATTATGGATATTAATAAAAAGTAATAATAATACTAAAAACAATATTAAATTATGAAATTTTAGTCTTCACTGAGAGAACTGGATCTAAAATTAAACTTTAGTCATTCTTTCCTACCGTTAAGATTGTCTGGGAGAATATATGTACATAGTTGTAGGTGCTACACACAGCATGAACAGAACAAGGTTTTGGCATTTTTACACATTTTATTTATATTTGAGTTCCTCTGGTGTTTAGCAACAGTAGTTCCTGAATAGACACGTATAGAAATGTTTAAATGTATTAGTCTGAAATCAGAAAGTTGCAGAACATTGGAGCGAGTTGTTTTTGCAGTTAGGTTTATATAAATGGACTTTTTGAACCATTCAGTACATCATGTCTGTACCAGGATAAATGAAATGAGTGGTTTTAGCCTGGATTTCATAACTAAAAAAACCTTACCTATCAAGGTCAGTGGCCTCTTTCTTGTACACGCTAATTGTTGTAGAAAATGTTGAGAAGACAAAAACATAAAGTCAAGTCTTACATCCGGGGGGGATTGAGTCTAATGGAAGAAAAATAGGGCAAAGTACAAAGAAAAGAAGAAAAGAACTTCTGGGAGATGGACACACATACACACACAAACCCCGGAAAGAGCATTTCTTCATCTCTGAGCTGATGAGACCTGACAAAGTGGACAAATAGAGTGCAAGAAGGAAAGAAAGAAGTTAAAAAGTGAAAACATTAGAGAATGAGTCGGTTTTAAAAGCTACTTATGGGACGTAGCCTAACTATATTGGCAAGCTTCAAAGACATATCAAGCATGCTCAGAGTGAACAGAAGACCTCAATAGGAGCGCAACAGCGCTGAGAGACATCAGACTCTTGTCTGATCTGCTAAAGGCAAGAGAGTCAGTCACACCTTAATGCTTCTCTGCACAAAGAGCATGTAAGTGATCACTTAGGAGACAGGGACAGAGAATGCCGAGGGCAGATTTTCGTCAAGATGTGTCACATGTTCGTTAAGGGCTGAGGTCATCTGTTTAGGTCAGCTTTGCTTCATTGGTTTATGGCTGGGCAGTGGTGACGCGGTTGCAATAAATAAGAGCTGTTTCGTTGCTGTTGTTGTTGGAGAGTCTGTCTAATAGCTGAACGAACATGAGAAATCAATACATAAGGTTTTTTTTATTTTTTTAAATAATCTCTCTGGACAGAATTGCGTGTTACACAAGAAAATCTGTTGGCACGCAATGTTCTTGTCCCAAATGCTCTTGACAGGCATGGTTAAACATAACACTCTGCTTAATATTTTACGAAAGCACTGCTGTCAATTGTTTAAAAGTTGAGAAATCATGTAACATTTGTTTTCAGCAAAAAGACTTGGCTTATCGGTGCTGTGATGAACTGTAAAGAGAGATAAGAAATTAATCTATATATATATATATATATATATATATATATATATATATATATATATATATATTATCTTGAGGGCCTCACCCATGAACCATGAGATAGAACTTGTCCACAAGTTTTGCAAAATAGTATTACTGATGGAGGCAGACATAATGATGATATTCTGGGCAGTTAATCACTCGCCTCTTTTTTTATCCTTTTTTCCGTGTGTAGGATTGAAAATAATCCAAGATATTTTAAATGAACAAACACATTTGCTTTACTGTTTTCCACCCCCTCTTTCCACAATGACCATTTGGAGTTCATAAAGGCACAGAGGGGCTGATAGTGATCAGATGTGTGTACTTGGGGGGGTCTATGAATTGTCACACCTTTAGTACAATGGGGGAAATTGAAATTATCTGATTGGTCAGTTTGAATGTCTCACATTTGGGTTAAAGCCACATGGTCAGGGAAAGGAAAAAACAAGATTGTAATCTCTCTCTCGCTCTCTCTCTCTCTCTCTCTCTCTCTCTCTCTCTCTCTCTCTCTCTCTCTCTCTCTCTCTCTCAACATATGCTGGGTACAATTAATGGTATAAGTTATCTTCATCTCATACATCTGTTTTGTAACTATTTTAAGTGTAACCATAGCCATATTTTGTCATTAAACTTTTTCAATTACAAAGGATGTGCTAGTTTTGATTTGGCATTGACTTTGAATTGCTACCTATTCCAATACAATATTGTCACTCTCTATAGCAACGCTCTCCCACATATTTAGCTATTGTAACTGCACTTATTTCCTTCGTTGGTATAAGTGGCATTGGGTGGTAATAGACAATAAATGTTCAGTTTTCTACCATCTTGCTGACAACATTTCTTTAGTCATTCGGCAGTCTTGCAGCCTGAACCCCTGCAGGAAATCCACCCTTACACGTGTGAAAATATTGAGTGTTCTGTTGTTAAAAGTGTAAATCTTTGCTACAGCAGGTAGCAAATTGTTAATATAACAATTTAAATCAATTTTGTAAATTTCTCTGTTCATGCATGTATTTCTCTGCAACCCTCAGCTAACCGTACTGCTGCAATGACTTAAGTGAATCTTGAGGTTCAAGCACCACAAAAGAAAAAAGACACTGTAAGTGTTATGTAAGGAGAAAGGCACAATTTAGCAATCACTTAGTATCTGTTCAATCCAATGGTGGAAATGTGTTAATTGTTACTGATGAAGAAAACTCTTTGTAAAGACACTAGTTGTCACTTTTGATGTACATTTAGATGAATTTAACTGTAATACAAATTTTAGGATTTAAAGGGATTTAAGGGAATAAAGAAAACTAAAAACAAAAAAGAGCTAAAATTTATTGTAATCTGTTTAGACTATTTGCCAATAATATTTTTATTTTAAATTATTCTAGTCTCTTCACATTCAATTATGCATGGTGAAATTTGACAAAGCCGGGTAGTTTGCATCACTGGATATTTACTGTCAGTCTTTTAACATTTCAAAGAGTTGTCGAAGGAAATGTTACTTACATCTGGAATTCATGTGCTTCTGTGAACAGTAAAACAGTTCAAATTCTTTCATTTGAATGGCCATCTCAGTCATCGACATTGATGTGCACCATTAGTCTGTTAAAGCACACCAGCCTAATAATGTACCTTTTAAAACTTTTTTGTTATCCTAACACAGAGAATGCTGCATAACGGAGTGCAATGATCATAGGAAGTTGAGTTTGAAACCAATGAGACACGAACAGCTTTGCTGCCACATTTAACATTGTGGTTTGTGTCGACTCTGTCCCTGCAGGTTTATTCATGATGTTAATATCCTGCAAACATTTTGATGCTAACAAGTGACGTTCTGTGCTGACGCAGACAAGCACTTGGAGCCAGTTGTTCAACTGCTTTGCGTCCCTTTTCCACTGGGCTTATATCCAATGACAAGTCCTTCCTGAATCTCTTGTACACCTGTGTTTCCACAGAGAATCCCTGTCTTGTCAAAAGAGGTGTTTTTTTTTTTTCACCTTAAACAATACAGCACAGCACACTTCTCTCCAGCTAGCCAGCCATAAAGACTCGCCTGTCTAAAGGTTAGATTGATTCTTAGAAAGGGCAGTCAAGAGTCGATAAGCTGAATGCCCATCAAAATGAGCTTCCGAAAAAAAGCGGAAAGCAAGAAAGACATGCCAATGACCACTTTCCAGCTTGATATTGAACTCAAAGGCAGGCTGGGAGAGGAATAGATGAAAATAGAGAGGGTAAACATAGTGTGTCAGTTCTTCAATTTCACGGAAGAACGGGTAGCATCATTGCAGCATATCCTAGTAATAAAGAGAGTTGTGGAATGCATCATAATCAACTCACCGCAGACGTGCTGCTAAGACTCAACCCAATATAACAGTTCTGCAGGTGGGGCAGTCTCCGCCGTACCCCACAGGCACTGTGAAAGTGGGTTGTTATGCATGTAGGCACAGTGTGTACGAAGCAAACCTTGTTGTTTAAGGAAAAAAAACCCAATGGTTGCACGTCTTGGCAGATGGGCACTGTATAGTTTGTCCCTGCCGTTCACCCCGACTGCTGGTATCGACTGGCACGTCCATCAAAGCTCACGTCTGTTCTCCAGGGGTCCTCCTCTTGCCTTGCCGCAGCCAAAACGAAACAGGCCCCAAGGACACCTGTCAAACCAGTAGGCTCCTACATGTCCTCTTCCCTCAAACCTAATCAATATGGATTTGGAGGAGGACACATGATTAGCTTACAGCAGCCGGTCGCATGTACACACCCAACGAACAAAAGCACGCATGCTGGCAGGAAAAATCCCATGCATCAGCAGTGACTCTACTGAGCCGTTAGATTTTCGTGAATGCTTCTGGCCATGGCATGAAGGATACAGTGGATGTTGTGTCATAAGGTCGGGAGTATATTCGCACAGCAGATGCAATTACTCAATCAAGTGGACACATTTAAATATGATTGGTGAGAAACGAGAAAGGACAAATTTGACCGCGAGAACCATAACATCCACCTACGTTTCAGTGCCAAAAGAGGTGAGAAAGGCTAAACAATGACAAGAGGAGAAATGATGATGGAGACAATATAGTTCCCCATCCAGAGTGGAGGATCCGAAGTCTCTCATAGGCTTGTTTTGAATCTCAATCTCTCGAGAGTGAAAGGCTTAGTGACATCTCGCCTCATGTCTCCCATGTGGGCTCTGTGATTCACACAATGGTGTTATGTAAAGATGCCTGCCAGATAACCCAAGTTTCAATGAGTAATGCCACACTTAGGAGCAGAACAATGCAAGAGTAACTCTTAATAAAACACTGTGACTGTAAAACCCCCGGGTCACTGCATGCATTTCCAGATACACAAGAATGCTCAGATGCAGGATGTCGAACGATGTCATGGTTCATGTGTTTCGAAACGCTAAAGGTTTTGACTGGATGTGATTTGTGATGATGATCTGGTATGATGAAGATCTGAGTCATGTTGAGGTGTTTGAGTGAGCATAACATTTTCAGGGAGAGTTGGATAATAGTGGTTGTCACTGAGTGTGTCGCTTCTTTTTCTTTGTTATTCCTTTAAGGTTTGTGCATTGAATTTATAATGCTTTTATATTATGCAAATATATAGTTATATTTCTTTTCACACAATGGGGCATCATGTCAAAAATGATCATATCAATTTATGTAAGAGTTGCTTTGTGAACAATTTACATAAAAATTCATTCTGCTTTCATGAACAAGGCCGTGACCTCATTTATTTTGTTCCAGTATTATTTCATTCAGGGGAGACGGGGGCTAGTTCACACATAGGGAAGTTGTCACAAGGGCTTTATCTCCATAACTAAAATGTTAAAAGTCAAAAGTCCAATTATTCAAATGTGCATTGTATAATTGGGGTAAGTTGTCACAATGGAACAGTGGCAAAGTACATTTAACTGTATACCATAAGGTGTGACAGCATGCCTCAATAAGGTTCACAAAATGTCAACATGTGCTAAATGAACTGGCTCTTTTATCCTTGGCAATAATGGAGCAAACGTTCAACAGTTTTTGTTTTGTTTGTTTTTTTTTGTAGCCTGGACGTTCAAGTTAGTGTATACAGATTGACTGAGATGTATGCACTGGAGCAAAAAAGTGAAACTAACCCTATTGAATATCATATCTACATGCTGACAGTTAACGGTGTAAAAGAGAGCTATTTGCTAGTAGTGACACGCCTGTCCTCTCTAATGACAGAGACAGAAAAAAGAAAAGCAGAGGTGATTGGCCCTGTATTAACTATAAAAAGATCCAGACTCACACCAGCTTGTTCAGCATTTACAAGCAGTCAGGACGCAGTCTGCAGTTAACGGCAGTTTATTCCAAGGATTTGCCAGGGAATTTTCCGGATCCTTCCCCTACTTTTCTTTGGTAAGCCTCAGTGTGGGAGATGAAGCATTAAAGAAGCCGAACATGTCTATGGCTCCGGGGAAACCGGGGCCCTATAAATTATTCAAGGGCACACAAACACAGAAAGACAGGTTGTCAGTTACCAGACTTTTTTTCTCTTTCATTTCTTCAGGAGACAGCAGAAGAAGAAAGGACAAGGGACTGTGTCTGGCGTTTCCGTCGTTGTTCCTTGCACCGGTCAGTAGCGGTAGCCGGAGGTTGTTCATAACTGTCTGGACAGACCGTTCTTAGAGATTATTCAAACTTTGTTGGAAGAGCCTTTCATATTAAATATCCACTCAGCTGCAAAGAACAGCCTCACCGCCTTTGACAAGTAGGGGCACACAGTTTCTGTTTGCCCTGCCAGAGTGTTTGATTCTTTTCCCTCTCCGCCACTTTAATACTGTGTGTTGTGATGTAGCTTTTAGTGGCCCCCACCCATGTCCTCTCCCAGCACTCTCCTCTCCTGAGTCCATGTGAGGTAAATAACAGACAGTGAGAGGTAATCGGTCGGAAAGGATCTGTAGGGTCAGGATACTGAGATTGGATTAGGTTACTTAGAAAAGCACAATTCACGGAACTGAACACAACTGAACTTCAAATTGGCAAATTCCAATTTGCAATTAATTCAGAAATATTTTTTCATACAATTACATTCCTGGTAACCACTTGAATTCACTTCTGGGTTGGTTTAGTTAGCTAAACTGTGAGGAATTGGAACCCACTCCTACAGCAGATGGTCATATCGTGGAGAGCAACAACATGTAGCCATCCTGACTAAATACAACAGGGCAGGAATCCGATCAGAGGGAAGCACCAATCCCAATACCATGTGATCAGTAGACCCGCTAAAAGGTGCTTCCTTCAGTTAGGTTCGATTTTTATTTGCACGCACAGGCCTGTCCTATCTGCTATATTAAAGTAGCAATTAGGAGGTTAATCTTAACTGAAGTTGCAGGATGAAAACAATGGCTCATTCTCGCCAGTTGCAGAAACCGAGTCAAGTGACTCAAGATGGCATGGCTCCCTCTCTCCCTTTCACTTCCTCTCCTTGCTGCTTTTGGGATGGAGCCAAAGCTTGGACGGACCCTTGCTGAGTGTGCAAGTCAGCATGACTCATTTAGTGGAGACCTCCATCAGTGGATCTGTGTGATGTGTGATCCAAGGTTGGTGGAACTTGGCTCGGATCAGTCTGGCTTCCTCTGTAGATGGGGACTCACTTCTGCGTACAGCCACTGTGCCAACATTTATGCTGAATGCTTTCTGTACTTTCTCTCAGTTTTATTAAATGCAGTGTCTCAGACATAAGTATAACATGAAGCATGAAATGCATTTACACCTCTACCCATCTCCCAGACAGTTAGATACAGATATTACTCTGTCTGTGGGTGTCACGTATAACCAAAGTAATACATTGTTCCATCTGGCTGCATTGAAATGGCACATCTCTTGAATACCTGTGCATGAAAAATGCAACTATAACAGATCACCTACATTTCAAACGCACGTGGTAGACACTGATTTGTCTACACTGTGGAACTCTAGAATGGATTCTGTCAAACGCTGATAGTTATCTGGCACTTGAGCCTTTTACACATCAACGTGTCACCAGTCAGAACATCCAATACTGTTCAAAGTGGCAACATCATACTTGTCACATCCTAAGATCTTAATTTTGACACGTTTATGCTAACTTTGCACAGACTGTGGGCAATTACACACTAATTGGCTTTCCAAACACATGACAGATGTTGAACATGTCAGGTGTTCAGTCGACAAATCAATTAAAAATACAGAGACCGGTTCAACATGAAGTTCAAAGCAGGTGCTTAACCAAATGCTGAGTACAAAACAGGAACATGAGATATGTTTTAATCAGTGTGAGTTGATGTGTGTCATATATCTGCCTGTTATACTTTATGCCACTTGGCCAGACTTGAGTGTAGTTCTGCATGGTTGAGAAGGAGAGTTATCACTCAACTGGCCCTTATCCAAAGTGAGGGCTGGGAAACAACAACAACAACAAAAAACTACACAGTAAGTGGCTAACATCATGGAAAAGTTTCCCACACTTCTTGGCCAACATCCAGATGAGATAACTGCTAAAATCAATCAAGTTTGTCACTGTCAGGTGTGTGTTTTTGTGCCTAAACTATAAGAGTCAGTGTATTTGAAAGAGTTGAATGTCAGAGTCTGAATGTTTTTCAGGTTTACATGATGGTTTCCAGAGCTGCAAACTGTCCAATCCAAAATATGGGGATTATATATGGAATAAACAAGATGAGGGCCAAAGGAAGAGAGGAGGATGTCAGCGAGGTATAAACACCAGACGTCCTTACGTGTGCCGGCATGACCTGTGTTTCCTGTTTGGCACTAGGTCAAATAAGTAGATCTGGTCTATCTTACACTCAAGTCTACATCTAGATGACATTTAAGGGTTGTATAACTTGCTTGTTTGAATTACCATCCATTCTTCAACTAATTTTAGTGGGTATTTGTCATTGCGTTGTTTGCTGGTCTGTTATTTGTTACTGAAACCCATGGTGGCGCTTTATGTTGAAATACAACAGTGTGAGAGATGAATTGGCCACAAGGCCAAGCTCTCTCTTGCTCTTTTTAGGTCTTTTGTGTACAATCTATGTTGCAGTTTGGTTCTCATTCTTCTCACATCTCTTCTAGGACTTGCAATTAACACCACGACTCAGGGCTACTGAGAAATAAATGACCATGCCATGTCTCTTTCCCTCAAGTCCTCTTTAAAGTGTTTACTTTACTTTTGTTGACACAATGAGAAAGAGAGCAAGTGGAAAATACTTGCCAAGTTCGATCTATTTGGTCTCCTAAGAGGTAAATGTCAGGTATTGAAAATATATTGTATGTAAGCAATATAAATAACAATATGTCACTGTAGGCTGGTTTCATTAGAACAAAGCCCTTTAAGCTGTCATACATTGCAAACATACTAACCAATTCCAATGCTATTGTATTTGCTTTGTTCCAATAACTTTTGTTCCAAGACATTTTCACTTGGTAAAGCTGTGATCATTGGACTCATTGAAATGTTAAGATCATTTGCCTTTTAAATGCAGGTGACTGTTCTATTCTATGTACTACAAGAACAAATGATGCTAACAGTCTCTATATGCAATGCTGTCTTTCATTTCACCACAGAAACACAGATGCGCTGTATGGATGGAAATCAGAGAAGACGATGAGAATACACATGGCGAGCCGATCAATTTTCTCTCCACTATAACAATCTATTTATGTGCTGTTGCAGTTTCTTCTCAGCTATTAACCTTTTTGTTTCACTCAATTTCATTTGCAAATGGTTCTCTTGTGTAAGGAAACCTTTCTAGTATCTGTGTATTGCTATCCACAATAATAAACCACTATGAGTTTATCTTGGGAGCATTTCGTGACTGTTTTACTTTGAGTATTTGGTGAGTGCACGTCAATGTTAATACTTCTCCCTTTCACCTTTCAAACAGAACGGACGTCATTTTTCATCACAGATTAGAGATGGTGGACTGACTACCACCCACTGTCCATGTTGAGAGTGCTGCAGGCCAGGCCAGCACAGGCCGCCATGTCAAGGTCACTTGCTGAAATTGTCGACACACATCCAAAAAAAATCCTCAGCCTTGCAGTGGTTCTACAGCCAAAGTGTGCCAGCCATCCACATGTTATGACAGGTGACAACCAAGTTCCTGACTAGACTGGAAGTTTTACACTCCCTACCCACACACACCGCAGACAGTTCCCTCAAGGGACCGCTCACCATGGGAACCCGTGATTTGCTCGTGGCCACATCTTTCTAAGGTAATTAAGTGCAGGGAGATGAGGAGGTTCATCTTGAGATAAGAAACTAATTGAAACACTCCTATCAGGAAAGAGGTCAAATTGTCCATCTCTTCCTTTCTCTCACAATCTACAAGCCTTTTGAGTGGCCCTTGCTATTAAAGTCGAGTGGTCTGAAGAGGTCAGTGGATGGTTTGTCTTGTTGGAAGTGGTGCTCATACATTCATTAGTGCCATTTTGTGGTTAACCTTGATTTGTTCCCTTCCCTGATTTCATCTTTAGCTGTTTTGACTCCATTCCATCAACTTAGAGAAGCTTGATTAGATGCTTTTTCTATTATCTTGATATAGCGCATGCGCTCTCTTCCCCTAAGTGGCTCTCAGCACTTTTATGTAGTAAAGGCCAATAACACAAACAGCACTAGTGGGCTCCATCTTTTTGTTCCCTCTTTGATTGTATGGCATTTTCAGAGAGTTATTAGATCTAGTGATTGTGGTAGATTTTTCCCTAAACCTAACTAACTGGGTCGTCTCCAATCGACGTTCCCTTCCTACTCTAAGTCTACCTGGGTCGTATCCAATCGACGTTCCCTGGGTCGTTCCCTAATGCTGGGTACACACCAAAAGATAATGGGGCTGATTTTGGGCTATGTCCCGATTATCTTGATGGTTCAACAGATTATCTTATCAGATTTTCCCTTGGTGTGTTAAGAGTGTCCGAACCTGCTCGGAAGAACGTCGGAGCCGCCCCGATCGCGAATCGTAAATATTTAACATGTTTAATATTTACGATCAGAAATCCTGATGTGTGGGGGGAACTCCGAGGACAAACGCGTGCACGTTCTGGAGATTATCACGTGAAACAAAACAATATCCAATCAGAAAGCGAGCTGATGGAAGACACGGCCATTCTCACACACACTCACTTGCAGGAAGCTGAGTGTTAAGGGTTCAGTGAGGTTCTATAGAGGGATTAAATAACTTTTTCTAAAGAGACAATAAATCCAATAAAGAATAAATAAAGACAATAAAGAATGAATATATTTCTGTATAAAAGTTTATATATAATGGTGGGTACAATGTTTTTTTTTCACGTGAATTTTCTGTCCAAACACTATCATCACAATTTCTTCCTGCATATCATCCACCATACTTATTCTGAAGTCTCGAGAGATTTCCTGTGTTCACAGTCGAGACTCTGGTTGAAAATCTGTTTGTGTGTGGTATGCTGTCTTTGTCACATCATGGCACACCACGCACTATAAAGCAAAATGCTTAAATCTAGGATTTTTGTCCTCATGTTTGTGGTCTATCACATTTTGAAAATCTTATAAGATGTAAAAAAAATCTTTTGGTGTGTTGTGTACCCAGCATAACGTCTCCAATCGACGTTTAATATATAGTCCACCTACCTAACTTGCTTCCCTAACAAGCTTTCTTCCTGTGCAGGAATAATCAACAAACAGACTTTAGCAAATGTCCTTTAAATGCTTTAATCACGGCCGGAGGATCTCTCGAGCAGTTCTCAGAGAATCTCCCCCAAGAAGAAGCAAGGCCGGAGGATCTCAGACAAATTCCATTGAGAATCCCACCAGCTAAAAGAATACAACAGTTTTCATAGAATAAGGAGGTATGGCAAAAATGTCATGCTGCATTACATAATTTCCCCTCAATTTGATTGGTTTTCATAGACAAACCCTTCTGTTACCAGGTAAAGAAAACTTTGTTTTAATGATTACTTCATTGTTAATCACAAGGTTCAAATTTAGTCATTTGTCTAGTTTCAGTTCCCATATTTGTTATTTTTACACTCACACAACCAAAGTAAAAGGGGTATGGCAACATAACATACAACATTCAAAAACACAGGACAGAACGTTTTAGTACATTGTGTTTCAAAGTGTTATCATGTTAGGCCTAACAAGAGAAGTAAGGTTAGATGTTAGAAACATGATTAGTTTAATATACAGTTTACTATTTTATCTATTAAAAATCCACCACATGATTTATAGTATTGCTTCAGCACAGTTCTGTGTAGATTTGACTGTCTTACAAAGAGAACCGATGGAAAGATAGCAATAAAGTGTTTGCATAAAGTTAAGCAAGCTTCAAAAACCCAATAATATCTCCAAACATACATTACGTTATTCCCAGATAATCAGTTTCATGAGGTGAAATGCTTATATAGGCTATTTAGCTTAAAGTTCTCCATTTAAAAGTGTAGCTTTTGTTGGAATTAATTAGATAATAATGACTAGGCGAAGAGAGAAAAATGCCTCAAGTTATTATTAGCCATTTTTTCCCACCTGTCCTAGACGACATTGCCCAAGGGATAATCAGGGATGTTTACTAATTGTGTGTACCATGTAAACAGTTCTCTTGCAGAGAAATTAGTCAGTGGAAACAATAAATAAACTGTGTCCCTAAGCCTGTAAATCACTTCAGCACCTCTGATAAGTACAGCTAATTCTGTCACTATCATAATGGAGTTTCTCCCTGTTAAATGAAAAGCATATATAGTGGGACTGATTGACACCTGCTGAAAGGGTGGGCCCAGATTGTCAGGCTTGCTGGCTAACCAAGTCCCGAGCTTCTGTGTGGCAGATGCCCTTTATTTGTCCTTCAGAGGGGAGGGAAGGAGAAAATCGATGGGGCTTTATTGTTGCTTGGAATCCACACATAGCACGAGTAGAAAGGAAGTGCTCGGTAGAACTGCTGGACATATATAGGGAGAGGGTTAGGAAGTCTCAGGTATCTGGAGATCAATAGAGGAGAAAAACAGAGGAGAGACAGAAGGAATAGAGGTCTGACCTGAATTATTCTTTGTTTCATTGGACTTTAATGTGATCAAATATTTATTGCATATGTAATATTAATATAGTTTAATATTGTACAACTCACTTTAGAGGGCTTCCCCGTTCCAACACGCATGGGGAAAAAAAGATTTGCTTATGTTTGTACCTGAAATGGAATTTCTTTATTTCACCAAATCTAAACATTAAAAACACAAGTAAATTCTAAAATAAAAAATGGAAGCCATCGTAATGATGGACTAGGATGGAGGGATATATTATGGAAGCTTGTTTCCGCCACAAAATAAAAATTTTAAAAGATAATTGCGAATTTTTACCTCACAATTTCGAGTTTACATCTCGCAATTCTGACTTTATTTCTAAGAATTGTGAGATATAAAGTCAGAATTGCGTGAAATAAAGTTGCAATTGCGTGTTGTAAAATCAGAATTGTGAGATATAAAGTCAGAATTGCGTGAAATAAAGTTGCAATTACGTGTTATAAAGTCAGAATTGCGAGATATAAACTCGCAATTGCGTGTTATAAAGTCAGAATTGCGTGTTATAAAGTCAGAATTCTGACTTTTTTTCTCGCAACTGCGACTTTATATCTCGCAATTCTGACATCTTTTCTCAGAATTGTGAGATATAAACTCACAATTGTGAGATATAAAGTCCAATTCTAAGGAAAAAAAAGACTGACTTTTTTTTTTTTACCTCAGAATAGTTTATATCTCACAATTCTGACTTTATAACACGCAATTGCGACTTTATATCATGCAATTCTGACTTTATATCTCGCAATTGCGACTTTATTTCTCAGAATTGCGACTTTATATCTCGCAATTGCGACTTTATTTCTCAGAATTGCGACTTTATTTCTCACAATTCTGACTTCATATCTCGCAATTGTGAGTCAGAATTGTGAGATAAAAAGTCGCAATTATTATTATTTATTTATTATTCAGTGGCGGAAACAAGCTTCCATAATATATAGTAACTTTCAGACAGACATTTTTTATTTCAAAAGACAGTACAAAGTGGATTGAAAATCAGTTTGTATGTGAAAAAAAATATGTTGATGCAATCCCCCCCCCCCCCCCCCAAAAAAAAAAATCACAATAACCTAAAAATGTGAAACTTAGAATTACAATGCCTCAGACATTTCACATTTTATATTTTACATTAAAGGTGCATTCAGTCCTTCTCTAGCTAGTGTTAGCATTGCTGTTCTTCCAGCCCGGTCTCACCCCAAAACGTCACATACTGACGCGTCTTGACCAAACGGCAATATACGACGAAAAGGGTACCCCTAAAACGTCCATATGAGACGAAGACATAAGCGCACCAGCAGCGCCTCTTAGCGGTACCCTAACGCATACCTAAACCTACCCATAACCCGAATAGTCACATACGGACGTTTTAGGGGTACCCTTTTCGTCGTATATTGCCGTTTGGTCAAGACGCGTCAGTATGTGACGTTTGGGGGTGAGACTGTGTTGGTTCTTCATGTACTTTATGTACCAATACCACAATTGTGTTAGATGATCCACTGCTATCTATCGATGTGCATCAGCATTTCTGAGTGAGCATTACTCTGATACTGAATTTTAAATTAATGTCCAACAGAAAAGCAGCAACTTGGACATCACTACTGTCTTTGTTGTATTTCTGTCTTCTGACCTTTTCTGCTTCTTCAGCCATACAGGTATTGATTATCCCATTGTGTCCGCTAGTAAAGCACGATAAGTCCTTTCCATTTTGCTTTTCGCATCACCAAACCACACTACACTACTAGCGTGCCGGCAGCCAATGAGCATGAAGCACCCTACACACCAGGACGAATATCGGCGCCCGTTATTCGCCAGTCGTTTTTCAACGCGTTTTTTGTGTTCACACCCAAGCGATTTTCGCTGACGATGAGCCGAGTGAACATGCAAATTCATTCCCTGACATTAGATGGCGCTTAATGTAAAACAGAAATACCCCGGTACACAAGGTGCAATACCACTCCATAACAGTTCTCTTTTATCAAGATTTTTGTAGTCGCTGTCGCGTTTGTCATATAGTTTATGTTCCGACACCAACGAGACCAGCAGCTCTACATTCATATTGCCTTGCATCTTCCTCGTCTTATATCTTCCCGGCAGTGTAGACGCTACTTGGTGTATATCTTCTTCGCCGTTACGTATGTTTGCTCGGCAAGACCGTTTTGTGTTTGAGCGCCCCCAAGTTGTGTTTTACTGTAACTTCAGAAGCTCCAGACACGTGAGCAAAAGCGCCAATCTCATTGGTCGGATAGTTTTTGGCGCGTCAAACCAAAAAATGAGCCCGAGGCGTTTTTAAAAAAATGATGCTTTTACGCGTGGCGTTTTTCGCGTCGGTGTGCACACTCACATTGGCGCCCTTTGTTTAGTCACGAGGCGTTAAACGTCGGCGAATATCGTGCGAACAGGCCTTGAGGATTATCTTTGTTTAGTGAAACACTGTGGGTCAAATCATTTCAACATGGCAAAATATATTGAGGGGTGACCTGTCATCACACTCTGATGGCAATTCATAATTATTATGTTTTGACAAATATGTTTGGACCTTCATGTTTAATTTAGTTTCTAAAAACTGTATGTGTCCCCATTATTGACATTGTACGTATTCATACAAAATCACCACCTTTAAAAAAAAAAAAAAAAAAAAAAAAAATCTCTTTTTTCATGAGATTGGGTTGGAAATGCACCATATATAATTAAAACAACTTTTATAGAAAACTGTGATGAGTACAGTCTTCATCTCATTTGTCTACTCATTTCAGATGACAGAAACACAACTTATTTCTTAATGTGTAAAACTTTATCACCAAATTACTGAATGCATTATTAAACACTAAAAGAACAATGTAGTAATTGTCATTTTAAGTGCATTCTCACCTACATCTCCCCAACATTTTGGACATTTTACAAAAGGAACTACACAAAGACAAAGAATCAAAGGCATTAAATGGTCTACACGTTTGTAGTTTGCTCTGTGTCAAGAATAATCATGCAGTACATGGGCAGGAATCAGAATTGACTTGAGTTAAATGGCCCGTAGCAAACTTTCTTGCCTGGGGTGGAATTGCTTGCCTGGGGCCCTGCTGTTTAAAAGTTTAGGAATGAAAAAACGAAACTTTCTCGCAGTGATGTTACAGTCTACGTTTTGGTTCTCTTTGTTTTTAAAGTGACAGATCAGCCAGGCTCTCTCACTTCCACCACACAGCGATCTCTGTCACCAGACTACTAATCACCAGCACCCGCCATCAATTACACCCTTATCAGCGCACTACATAAGCACACACATCAGCCTCGGTCAAATGTCTGGCCTTAAACAAGGAAATACTCCTTTACCTGTTCTTTGCATTTCTCCAGAATGTGTTCCTGAGGAAATCTACGTGCAATACTGAACTTCTTCCCCACTACTCTTCCGCCCGCTCTTCCCATCTCTGTTTCATTGCCATATTACTCCCCTGCCTCTGCCCTGTGTTGCCAAAAAAAGTGTGTCTGGATCCTTAATACCTGTGTTCAGTGTATATATACTGATACATGGTACCTCTAGAATTAATTTGATAATTTATGCTAGTTTATGATAGTCTTACCTACAGAATTCTGTTACATACACATATAAGCAAAAATGACTTTAGTTAAACATCACATTTGTGTTTAATTTTGTAAGTTTTATTTTAATGGCTGAATTCAATTCACATAGCGCTTTTTCACAATACATAGTTTCAAAGCAGCTTTACAGAAAATTGATGTTTTTATTGATTTAGGAAGAGTGTTGAACTTGCGTCCTTGGTCTTCTGCGATCCAGAATTGTCTGAGCTACTGTACAGGCGTGAATTTGCATTTCTTTCAGCCTGAGGCTTATTCATTTAACCTTTGATGTGAAAAATAGAATTTGTCTATTTGTCAAAAATAGAACTTTTGGGTTTTTTGTTATTAAAAAATACACAAGCAAGCCCAGCCCAGATGAGAAAAAGTAACGTAACACATTACTTTTCATAACAAGTAACATAATTAGTTACTTTTTTAGGGAGTAACGCAATATTTTAGTACCCTGGTAATCCAGAGTTCTCACGAGAGCACAAGTTGAATTTGCTCAGCGAGTTACTCTGGCGTCGAGTAATGATGCTCATTAAATATGCCCCTCGATCTGAGCTGCACCAATCACATCGGGTTATCTGATATAGGCGGGCCAGAGGCGAGATGACGACAGCGCTGTGTCGTCGAAGTCATTAGTAAACATTGCAAGATGGCTCTGGATGAACACCATTTGTTTGAAACGGCTTTGGCCGCTACACTGAACGAGTTAGACTTGGTTTTTTATCTAAAAGAGGAACAGAAGACGGCGTTCAAATCGCTCCTTTGCAAGAAGGGCGTTTTTGCTGTTTTGCCGACCGGATACGGTAAGAGTCTAATCTACCAGTTAGCTCTGCTGGAAGCTAAGCGATAACTTGTTGTGATTGGTCGTAGTGTTATCCAATTGCGTGCAGTGAGATTTTCAAATGCATGCTTGGTGCCGCCCCTCGAGCTGGCCGATTTTCATTAGTCGACGCCAGACCATTAATCTTTTAGATTTAGGTCTGGATTTCCAGGCTAATATTTTAGCGCATCACCTTTAAAAGTAACTGTTCCCAACACTGCTTGGTACTGAAGTACAGGCCTGGTCTTTGCTGTGTTTTCATTGTGTTTTTAATTCTGCCCTCTGTGATAGTTTCCCTGTTGTTGATTAGTTTTTGTTTGATTAGCTCTGTTAGCTCTATGTATTTAGTCCCTGTGTTCTCCCCATAGACTGTACAAAATATGGACAAAGCGTCTGTGACGTCACCCATAGACTTTCTGAAGATCGGTTTTGAGGCCGTTTATGGGGGAATGGGCGGCGCCATCTTGGAAAATCTTGGGAAATCCTAAGCCCGCCCACCTTCTGGCCAATCCATATATGGGTAAATGACGCGAGTCCGGTTATTCTGATATCTAATCGTTATTTATTCTTTATCGTTAGTTATTCTAATCGTAGTTTTTTTGTTTGTGTTTGACAAAAACTACGATAAAACCTGTTGGAAAGCATCTTTTGCAGCGATTTTTGTGTGAGCATATCAGTGAACACCCCTGACCACTCGGTGAGTTTCACGTCTTTGTAAACGAAAGTTTACTGCGTTTTTTGGAAGGATTGTTCCAGTGCCCATATGCAGCCATTCTGTAGGTGGGGGGGGAGAAGCGAAAGAAACCTAAAATTCTCGGGACAGCAGGATGTGTCAAAATTTTAATCTTAACCGTTCTATTTCATCAGAAACGATCTGTAAACAGGGCTTTAAGTGTAAAATACCGAACTTTTCCTTTAATACTTTACGTGACGCCTGCACACTAAAAAAAAAATGCAGTGTTGGATTTACTTCACTCAGAAATTGCTAGTAAATGTTGCTAAAGAAATAAACAACACATTGAATTCAATGTGACATGGATATTCAGAAATTTCAACTTAAACTTGCTCCATTAATTTGGTTTAATCTTTGTTTTATTTACAACTTCGAAAAATATTTTTTAAAGTTTAGGCCATATGGGCACCGAGTGACTTGCTGTTGTGATAATACTATGGCTATTTTTGTGCTTTTTCTTAAAAAGAAGGGGGAAAATATTTTCGGCCTGCAGTGGTTGTATTATTTTAATTTATTTGTTTAACACCAGTGGACCAGCCTATTTTCATACTTTCATAATCTGGCCTAGAGCCTCAAAAACCCACGGGTCAGTTCTGAAATCACGGCTGAATAGCGAAGCAGCAAGCACTATTTATAGTGTCTGTTTTATAGAAAGACACGAACCAGGGGAGTGGTTTTGTCTAGTAGCCTACAGCGTTTTAACACAATGAGACTTAACACACATTCAAGAGAGATCTGGTTATTTCTGTGGTTAAATCAGTGTGAAATCATTCGTCCATATAGCCTCTGTGCTTAAAGTCACTCATTACATTATAGCTGCCATATCAGCTACAGTCAGATGAATAAATGCAGTACTAGTGTTATTTCGAGCACAGTGCACATCAAACAGGCAGGGGTCTGAAAAAAGAGCACTGCATTCCAAAGGCCAGGGTGTTTAATAGGAGCCGTGGTAATGCACACTATTAACATTAATTTTGCCATGTCAGCGGTCTCATTTATGCTCCTGTAAGCATTGCAACCATCTCCATCACAGGCTTATAATAACTATAAACATTTCCATTTTTAGTAAAAATATGACTTTTTAAAATTTAATTGACCAGTGTAGCAGGATGTTGGCTTATTCATCAGTTTTGGGGAGAGAGAAGTACAAAGAAGGAATAAAAAAACCATGCCACACTTATATGGAGTTGGGAATATGGCTCCCACAATGCACTGGTGGCATGACTTGTGGGCTATTTAGCAATTGTACTTGCCCATCAACAACTCAAAGTCATTCCAAGCCTTGTCATGTTCCACATTCAGCTAATCCCAATTAATGTAGTCCCATCCTCATGGGGAACACTCAGATGATCATGAGCCGAAGGGGCTTTTCCTGCCTCTTTTTCCTGAAGTGCTTGGTTTGCCAGTATCAAGGAACTTAAGGCACTTGTGTCTATTTGCATTACACAGAGGAGTTAAAAAGTAAGAAGAAACCCTCCATTTCGTGTTCTTTCACTTCATAGTTTCTGAATTTAAGGCAAGATGCCTTGCTCCCGGCATTTTCTCCCGTACCATTTGTTTTTTTCCTTTTTTTATTAGAATCTTTTGTGAGTGAGTCATTGCACTGATGCACAGGGAGATCTCTCTACATGCAATGAGTTTCAGCCTGCGCACACCTGTTTCAAAAATGACAAAAAACTGAAAGTGCAGCAAGAACAGATCTTCTTTCTCTACAGTGCATGACTGCTGATTCAGGAACAGTTTAATTCATCTTTCAGTTCTAGAAACAATTTTTCAGTAAAGTGATTCTCGGTGTGTTTTGGCATATATTGCTGCAGTGCATGCGGATCTACAAATGTATGCAGAACTTTATACTAATACAAAAAAGCCTTAAAGATCTTAAAGACAATCAATATTTATTTATTTTTCATAGTCATTATTTTTCTATCTATATTTTCAACGTCTGACAACAAAGAACAAAGAATTTGTCTAATAACAATAATGTTCAAATAATATAGGTGTATGTATATATGCAAAAAAAAAAAACAGCTGACTATATTAAAATGTATAATATTTTTATAAATTGAATCATGCAAATGTCCTCATTAAGTACTTTTTTATAATTAATCTCTAGAACCCTTGAAATTGCACAGAATACCAACAGGAGGTGAATAAGCTTAAAATGTTTTTAATATTAAAGTTAAAAAAGAAGGAAACCTAATGCAATTAATGAACTTTATATTGTTTATCTAGTTCCATGTTCCTTTATTTAGTCCTGCGTTATGATGCCTTCACATAATTGGAGATTTTCATCATTAACAATCACAAAAATAAACTAGAGCTTATTGGTAACACTTTAGAATACTGTTCCATCATTAATGAATAACTACACAGGAACACATGAGTAACCCAATACTAACACTCTAGTAATTACTACTAACTATCAATAAACTCTGATTAATGAATTAGCAAATAATAGTGTTAAGTTGAATAAGATAGTTCATTATTAGTAATCAGTAACTACTTTTTTTTTCATACCTCACAGAGGACTACAATAACTGTTATATACAGGTTCATAATTAATATGAATAATATACATAATGTATAATTAATTCTAAAGCGAAGGTCATGGTAACCCACTAGTAAAGACCCAAGTGTTACCAAATCCTTCACAAGAAATGACTAATTATTTGGATCAGTATTCTAAACTGAAAAACATGGTAACTTTCAGCTACACTTTAGTTTAGGGTCCAACTCTCACTATTAACTAACTATTAACCACGACTTTTGCCTTTTTTATAGTTGGTAAACTACTTTCTAAGTTTAGGTATTGGGTGGGATCAAGGGATTTAGAATATGATCATGCAGAACATGGCATTACTGTGTGCTTTTTAAGTAATAATAAACAGCTAATATCCTTGTTAATAGTGAGAATTGGACCCTAAACTAAAGTGTTACCCTAACTCTCTAATACTGACTGAAGTCATTGTAAGTTTTTTTTTGTAAGGTTTACAGTTACAGTTTCTGTAAGGTTTTGGATAGTAATTCCTTCCGGTGGATTTGGTAACAATTGAGTCATTACTAGTGGGTTACCATGATCTTCATGTTAAGCCACGGACAAACTTAATAGGTCATTATGACTGATCATGCCCAAATGCGCAGAGTCAGAGACAGTTGCGTTCAGTCGGTGTTCACAGTTGTTGTTTTTTTAAATTGTCATTGGAAATCGTTAGAAACACTCTGTAATTGTGTTCAGGTCAGTCTTAGAATGTTTCAGATAGTTGTTAAGTGTGTCCCCGGCTTTAAAACAAATCCAATTAATTAGTAATTCCTTTAAAGGATGTAGTAACACTTGAGTCATTACTTTCCAAAACTTTCCAAACCCTCAAAAGTGTTAATAGTGCGTAACTCATTTGTTCCTGTGTAGTTATTCATTAATGGTGAAACAGTATTCTAAAGTGTTACCAGCTTTTTGCAAACTCAAATATTAATGTTGAAGAAAAAAGGTTGACTGGTATCCACAGAATAAATGCAACTGGTTAACTGTGATGTCAAAGTCTTACGTGCACATGTAATTCTCTCCCTACGGGCAGGAAATAAAGTTTTTATCTCACTGAGTGCAGAGTCGGCTCGGCTAGCGCACGATGAAGCGTTATTTATAGATTTCAGACAACAGGAACGAGAAAAGGGGCCAACTCAACCTGGCATGATGCACAACAGAGATGATACTCGATCAGCCAGGAGTAAACATGAGGGTGAGGAGAGAAAGACCAACAAAGAGAGGGAGGTGAAAAAGAGAATTAAAGAGAAATACTAGAAGCACTTGGATGGGAAAAGCCAAAGGATGAGAGAGGAAGGGTAATTAGGGCAAAGAAATAAGAGAGAGGGCGCCAGAGTGGGGAAAAGATAAGGGTGAGGTAATGGCGAGAGAGAAGTGATAGAAAGCAGCATATGAAGAACTTAATCCCCCTCAAAGATGATTGAGAGAGTGTGAGAAACATGGGGAAAGAGGACACAGATAAAGTTTAGGTGAGCGAGTTCGAGATAGTGAGTGAAGAGGCCAGTGTGTAAAAGAAAGAGTCGGTGTGTGTTGGGTGAGGGGATTCATTGGAGACGGATGGTCTTTTATCTGTCCTCTGCAGTGGAAGTGGGGCGTTTGCCCTCTGCTCCTCTCAGCCCCGGCAGAATAGGGGGATAGAGGAAAGGAGAGTGAGGGAGGGATGAATGAAAGGATAATCATTTACTATGTAGGTCATTCCTGCACTCTTCAGAGGAGCAGGACTGGAATAGCATTGGCTCAAGCTCACACCGTGAGGTGTCCCATTTGGATGTTCCACGCTAAGACCACCATCTCCTCCCTCAAGAATTTGACACCCTGAAGCTCAGAAAGCGGCTTACTCTTCTAGAACTATTTAAACACCATACCAAGAATCTATATAACATATACTATAAATTCATATTAATAATGTGTTTCTTAATTAAACATTCATGTTTGTTTATTTTATGAATTTATACACTTGGAACTCTAACAAACTCAAACCTTGTCCTTTATTATCGTTCTTAGATTCATGTTCTGAGCATGTTTTATTTAAGCCCTTTGTAGTCCAACAATGCAGCGTGTAGTTTTTCTTTTTCTGAATAATGTAAAATATGAAAAAAAAAAGAAAAAAAATAGATGTGTTGACAACACCACATTACATACACACTCTTAAAAATAAAGGTTCAAAAAGGTGTTTTTTGAAGTGATGTCAAGAACTATATTTTGGTTCCTCAAAGAATCTTTCAGGGAACAGTTCCTAAAAGAACCATTTTTTTTTCTCGGCATAAAGAATATTTTAATACTCTAATTAATTTCCTTTTGCGGAATGAAGTGGTTCCAAGGGATAGTTCACCCAAAAATGAAAATTCTGTCATCATTTACTCACCCTAAAGCTGTTCCAAACCTGTATCCATTTATTTCTTGTGCTGATCACAAAAGAAGATATTTTAAAGAATGTGGGCAACCACACAGTTTCTGGTCCCCATTGACATCCAATATTTATTAATTTATTTATTTTTGCCTATCCTATGGAAGTCGATGGGGACCAGCAAATGTTTAGTTACCAATATACTTCATAATATGTTCAGCAGAAGAATGAATTTCTTGCAGGTTTAGAACAACTGAGGGGGAGTAAATAATGACAGAATTTTCATTTTAGGGTGAACTATCCCTTTAAAAGTTCTTCGTGGAACCATAGTTCTGTCATGACAACTCTCAGTGTTTGGCATGGTAATGGATATGACAATGTTGACAATATATTTGGTCTTGGCGGAATAGATCTGCTGCTGTTGCAGAGCAAGTTCAGAACTTGCTACTACCAATACATACATAACACACTGCTGTGAGCAAGTAAGACATGCTTCTGCTTTACAATATAGCGTACATGAATTACCCGTAGCAGATCTATACAGGTGGAGCTGGGGAAGGTGGAGGGTTTCTGAAAGTGCACTGCGATAGCAAATGCTGACCAATTATTTGAAGGTTAAGCAGCGAGTTCATTGGCTACTGATACAGCAGGAACCAATCAGCTGTGCACTATAGAGATTGCAGTTTGAGTTAAGGACCTTTCAACCTGAGCTGTCTAGAGTTTCATTACAGAACTTTGTATATGCCAATAAAGAACATTTTAAAGGGACACCAGGCAAGCCTGAGGGTTTTTTCTCTACGAAGCTCCCCCTAGCTCCCCCTAGTGTCTGGTAGTAAATGCTTTCAAACACACTGTCATAAAAACTAACTGTTGTCCCTCCCCCCTCGCCACGAGCAACCCAGCTGAGCAGAGGAACCGGCTATTTCAAAACCAGTTATGTCTACCGAGGTAAGTAAAGTAATATTTTCTTTCCAACTGATGGCGAGTTTATTTTATTTTATTTTATTGTGTTGTCATGCATACTAGTGTTTTTACCGGGAACGAACGATATGAACGAGGCGAACAAAGGTGTTTTGTTTTTTTGTGCGAGCCCTCGCTCGGTCTGAAGCTCTTTTCCTTTTCTTTGCATCTTCCGTCAAGGGTTTTCGCTGCTTCTTCCCCGGCTCTGCCATTATACACACGTTTGCAACAATCGCTAGCTGGGTTTCGTTAGCCTGCCTATGTGCTGGGGATGCTTGCCGTAAACTGATCCTGCTTCTCGCGATGTCTGAGACTTTATGAGACTGAAGGACGTGGGTAGGATACACCGAACTTGCAAGCGGGATATTCTTCCTACAGGCAGTAGGGCCGGGCGAGAGAGTCTTCATTCGCCCTGTAATGAGTCATTTAACCATATACCGACTTACGAAGATGATTAATTAACACGAAACGTTGCCTGGTGTCCCTTTAAGAGTGCAGGGTAAACTATTTCAAAACATGTAAGCTTAAAAAAAAAAGTCTTTTTGTCATGTTAGGATTTCCTGATTGTCAAATTATAACTTCCTTCCTCTTCTTTTAAATGTCTTCACCTGTTTAAATTTCATGTTGTCATTTTAGTTTTTAGTTCTAACCACACATGACTCTTTTCCTGTTCTGTCGCTCTGTCTCATCTCGTTCACCGTCATTGTCTTCCCTCTCATTCCCAATCATTACTTTTTTCATTCTCCCTCATCAGAGCCTGATTTCTCTATCAGTTGTGTGAAATGAACTAGGTACTTCACTTCAATACTTGCACCTTTGATTCTAGGTCATTTAATAAGACAGCCATTATGCAGAAAATATAATCATGTGCAATTAGATACCGTCCAAGATAATCACACGGTTCCCTGAGCCATTCCTCATTGATGTGTTTAAGATATGCAGGCAGAGACGGCTCGCACCCTGGCCGAGGTTCTTTCTCTAATTAAAGCGAAATGCCCTCAGAGAATAAGCTGTCATGGCAACCAAGTGACAGAGAGGCTGTGGTGTTTTAAGAAGACGAGGTACAGTGTGACAATGCATCACACATGCAAAGTGTACTGGAGGTTTTTTGTTTTTCACAAACTAGAATGCTTAACAAAGATTGAAGCATATTGCAATATGCTTAATTATTTAAATGGTTAATTTTATTAAATCATTTACATTATAGTTGCAGTTTCTTATAGTTAGTAGAATGTTTAAAGTGGACTATCAAAATAAAGTCTAACCTAAAGTCTAACATAAAGTCAGATAACACCGTTTTTATTTGTTTTAGCTTTACTGTCACTCTGTAAATCTGATCATAATGCACATTTTTAACTTTAAAACATCCATTGAAACGTCCATGCAAATATTTCAGCAAACCTTCTTTCTTGTGTTTAATGTTGTTTTACTCTCTCTTTCTCTCTTTTTTTGTGTTCTGGGCAACTGAATCTCAGACTCCAGGGTGAAGATGTAATAAGATTTAGGTTTCTTGCTGTCATGAAGCACTGTGGATTTGGTGTTCATGTGGTTATTTATATAACATATTTGGGTCAAGAGGTGTTATTTTAAAGTGTTAGCCCCTTTAGCCAATCTGTGCTGGCAACATGCAATAATTGATACTGTTAAGTACAGAAAAAAAGAAAAAAACACGTCTGACCTTTGCTGTGTTTGGTTTCGTTTGTCAATGCCCACTCCAAAACTGTCCTTTATTTTTTCCTCCCTTTTACTCACCTGTAAAGAAACATCAGATTATTTTATGTTAGAGATAAGTTTACCCGTTCTATCCTTAAGTGACCTCTCACTTCCTCCTTACAGCACAAAGGTTGACATTCTCATCAAGTCCGTCAAACCAGAAACCAATTTTCAAGGGAAAAAAAATCCAATTACTGAATCTATAGGATTATGGGACCAGCCTGTGGATTTTTTTTTTTTTTTGATTTTTTTTGGAATGACATGGTATAAAACCAGACGCTTTGGGTATTTCGAGAGGACAAAATATGATGTGCTAAAGATTGATTGGACTCAGACATTGTAAATTAAGAGGAAAAAGAAGTCTCAAAGTAGTCAAATCTTGAGCCCCTCTGAGAGTGATTTAATAGCTTTTAGTGCTTCAGCTTCAGTCATAGGGTGTGTTCACACTTGTAGTTCGGTTCTCTTGGTTCTTTTGGTCCGGACCAAAAAGGAAAATGATACATTTAGTCCTGGTTCGCTTAGCGTTCACACAAAATGGCTTTAAAACCACTTTGACCAGATGACAGCTTATAAAAAATGTGTAAAGGAGTCAAAACAGTGACAGGAATCCCTCCGTCACACACACACAAATATCTGCTGTGAGGAGATGCTGTTATGAAATTCCAATGGGAAACATTGCTCCTATGACAAGAAAAAAAACAGGTATGCTTGAGCATTCTGTGCTTTTTAGGGTTATATCTTGTGACATCATGTCCTGTTTTTGGTTCGTTTAGATGTCTTGGGTCCGTGTGGCGTTCATAAGTTTCGGATGGCAGCGTTCACACTTATTCAAATGAACCACACTGACAGAGCAATCAAACCAAACCTGCCAAGTGTGAACACACTCTTAGTCATGGAGACTGGGGAGTGTTGGTGAGTTTTAAAACCATTGGTTTAACTAATTAGAAATATCATACATAACTAATATCCTCCTGAAGTCTCAAATAGATAAATAAAGCTTTGTAAAATATACAATAAATGGAATTTATAGGACACAAATTATTTTGGTTTATAATTTGATTAATTAAATGGTACAAATATATCACTTCAAAGTTTGTTTGCAGCAAAACTAGTCTCCTTTAAATAAAATTGTTACTCATCTTTGTCTTCATTCCTTTGTATCTACACAGTCTACTATGAATATGACTGCAATATGCTATTTCATTGTTTCCTCTTGTCTTGTAGTTTTATTGAAATATTGTCTCTCTTTGACAATTCAATTTGAGAGAGTCTTATCTGGCCCAGACGAGCTGGTGCGTGTGTTCTGGAGCCTGGCTCACTTTATAGCCTTCTGTTGCTGCAAGGTGAGAAAGACATGGGAGCGATTTCTTTTGCCATCATGCACAACTATAAATCCCCCATGCCCACCCTGGATAACAGCAAATGCTTCATGACAGGTTAACGTTTACCATTTGATATTGATGATCTATGGCCTTTCATAGGAATCACACGCACATTTCAGCTTTGATTCAGCCTTTACATAAGAGTCTCTCAAGAAACAGCCCTGGATCTTATATTCACAGCTATTCAGTTGAATTTAAATAAGATATTCATAAAAATGGCTGCTTTCTTCGCAGTTATTACAAAATGTACCTATGAAATGATATTATTTTGTTCTATTAAATTTCACATTCACTTTCGGTGCATGTTGCAATATTTGACTCCATCCAAGCCTCCCTGTTTCTTCACTGGTCTAATATTTCAAACCCCATGTGATGGAGAAATATCTCAGAAGCCAAATATAGGATAAATTCTGGGAATTTGTAGCAGTTTCTTTGGGTGATGTAGTCATCTGCAAGTCTAATAACCAAGTAGAGAAAGTATTTAGTGAATTTGGGCAATTTTAGTATGGTTTGTCTTATACTTTCTTCAACAATTTTATATTAATATTCAACAATATTATTGATCTGCCTGCATTGTTATCTTCCAGACACAGATCTGGACGATGACATCACATTTTTATCCAGAGCGGCTCTATAGATAAATTAACTCGATTAAAAACTTTTTTACAAATTTACTTAAAGGGATAGTTCATCCAAAAATTTTAATTAGCCAATGATTTACTCACCGTGAAGCCATCCTAGGTGTATATGATATTCTTCTTTCAGACGAATACAATCAGAGTTATATTAAAAAATGTCCTGGCTCTTCCAAGCTTTATAATGGGAGTGAATGGGTTTTTGTTTTTGGAAGGGTTAAAACCAACACATACATACCATTGTGAATGTTTGCCTTTGTAGCTTTCCACCTCCTCCGTTTACTCCTCTAACAATAATGGGCTGACTGAGTCCGAAAGGCCCTTTTGGTCTTTTCAGCTGAAAAATGGGAAAAGAAAATATCATTATGTATAATATTGGCCCCTATAGGATTATTTAAAGGAAAAAGTACAGATTTACCAAACAAATATTGGATTTTACTTTATTAGGCATTAAATGCATGGTAAGTGTTGTGGTTACTATGCATTTACAACAAATATCACTTTTAAACTACCAATAATGTGGCAAAAAGCACGTTTTGTGATTACTGTCCTTTACTAAACCCATCACAGTAAAACTAAGGTTACTGAGGTTAAAAGCATGGTAAGTGTTGTTTTGTACTGTGCTTCTACTACAAATACCACTTAGGAACTAATTGTACTACTTTGAACCTGATATGAATATGATTAACTGATTGAAGGTCTATAGCACATCACGTGACAGACAGTGTTTAATCACCGTAGTTTAGTAAGGTATTGAAAGAAAGCAATGAAATGCAAAGCCTCCGTGGAATGACATATAATATAGTGACTGAACATGAGGGAGCTAATCTGATTAATATCGCCAAACAGAAAAGACATTATAACAAACATAAGGACAGCGTATTTACGACTACTTACCAACATCTGGCACACGTGAACTGATGCCAAATATCGCGATGTGTTCGGAATGAGACTTCTTCAACGCGATTTCCTTCTGATAAAATTTGCGTCTGTTGTTGACGCCACAGGTTTCCCATTGAAAGCAATGGACTTCCCAATTCGTCCATATAGTGACGCCGAGGGGCGCCTTTGCCGTCTTCATTGTGAAGACGCTTGACCATGCTTCAGTTTTTGACGCCTTGGGATTGAGAATGGGTTGAAAAACTTTTAGTGCATTTTCAACTAAAAACTTTTAGTGCGTTTTGGCCGTTCATTTACTCGATAACAGCGTTTTGGGGGCTTGAAAACACAAATTTTTGAAAACGGGTTTCAAATTGCAAGTTTTTGTAAACGATGCCGTCATAGTCTCTGTGTAAACTACAATAACATGAGTTTGTGAAAAAGGTGACATCATGCGCATGCGTATTACGTGTTCAGTCTATAGGCGCGTATTGTTTCTTTACAAAGTGACATTTCCATCTACTGGCCTGACATGTATAATAAAGCGTTTTTAGTCGTTGTTCGTGGATGCGTGTGAATGGATTGTTTTGACAATGGTGTCGTCTGTATGCAAAAATGCAAAGAAAAAACGTTTCTGTTTTTAGTACATCGCTGTCATATAATCGTACCCTAATCTTTGTCACCTGAATACGAAAAATACTAAGCACAATGTTCTCTGACCATTCCTGATTTCTAACACTCACTCACAGCGTTCGGCTGGTCTTGAAGCTGTCAGATCAGAAATGAAAGCTTCTGCTCTCTGTGTGTTTTTCCGTCATCTCCCGTCACGGTCATATGTAAATTGCATGAGCTTATTTCATTCATTAGACCAAAAGATCTGAAAAATACCATACATTTACCCACCCATAGACCCTCCCCTCGAAAAATTGGCCAGAAGTGGTTTAAAGTGGACAAAAGAGACAGATTAAAACACCAGGTGTAAACGGGTATGTGTCTCCCTCGTCTACTTTTGATCCGATCGGCCAAAACGGATCTTAATACCAGGTGTAAAAAGGGCCTTAGATTCAAAATAACCATTTTGTTTAGACATTTATGGTGCTTTTTGCCATCAAGGGAGCTTAACAGCTGATGGTCACTATTCATTGTATGGAAAAGAGCTGTGTGAACTTTCTGCTACATCTTTAGTGTTCCATACTGTCATCCAGGTTTAGATGAGTAAATGATAATAGAATTTACATTCCCAGGTGAACTGTTCTGTAATAACACCACAAGCTTGAGCAGTGTGTTCTGGGAGCAACACGGCTGCTAACAAGGTGAATCACACTGAAACATTCATGGAATGCAAACATTTATGTCCACAGACATAAATCAAAGTGTTCTTTCTGTCCGTATCTCAGTCTCTCTGTCATTAAAGCTCTCTTCTTTGCTCATTACGGCATGAGGAGATTCAGCAGAGGCCTTGTTAAAGGCAGGAGATGTCGGCTGTGTGTGAGCCGAGCCCCAGGCGTGAGTTAGTGCGCTGTGTGTTTGCTCTGGCCGTGAGCTCTGTGTATTTACTAATATTAGTGGAAGTGCTGGAGGCAGAAGAAAGAGAGGCCAGGGAGGGCAGCTATTTTTACTAGTCAGTCTGTGCCTTGTTCCTGGCCAGTCCCTGCCCACGCGTGGCCATGTGTGCGCTCACCTAGTGGTGCTGCACACAGCGCAGGGCAAAACTCCTTCTCTTTCTGTCTCTATTGCTTTGTGTCTGTCTGTCCACTGCCTATCCTTCCACCTCTATCACTTCTGCAGTCATTTAATGACTGAAAAATGGACAGATTTTTACACAATCTAAAGAAAATGTGAGTGATGCTTGCCTATAAAGGAGTTACTGCCATGGTATTGTGGGTGGTTGCAACCCAATCTAATGGCAATTTGTACGTATTGTACAAGGCGGCTAATTCGGATGAATTCATACGACCTCACTCATACGAATTCGTAATTTTTTTGCTAAATCGTACATATTTTACGAGTTGCCCAATTCGTAATTGAATGACCTCGAATGACTTAACCCTACCCATCACTGGGGTTTAGACAAATCATACGATTGAGGTCGTACGAATTCGTAAGAATTTGCCACCTTTTACTCACTCGTACGAATTCGTTTCAAGTTTTTGTAAACGACGCCATCATAGTCTCTGTGTAAACTACAATAACGTGAATTTGCGAAAACGGTGACATCATGCACATGCGTATTATGTGTTCAGTCTATAGGCGCGTATTGTTTCTTTACAAAGTGACAATGCCATCTACTGGCCTGACATTCGTAATTGAATGACCTCGAATGACCTAACCCTGCCCATCACTGGGGTTTAGACAAATCGTATGAGTGAGGTCGTATGAATTCGTAAGAATTTGCCACCTTTTACTCACTCGTACGAATTCGTACAAATTGGTCGTGAGATAGCATTGGTGGTTGCCAGGGTTTTTAATAAATTAAAATAAATAAATACATTTCATAAATATATTTATTTTTTCAGTATGAATAAACAAGTTACCATACACACAACAAATGGGATATTTCCATGAATATTAGATTATATTGATAACAGGGTTGTTATTGTTAACAAAAACTTCAACTAAAACCATAAAAAAAGCGTTTGTGAAAAAAAAGGTAACACTTTATTTTACAGTGCCCTTGTTGCATATGTTACATGTACATATCATAGTAATAACAGTAAATTATGCATAATTACATGCAACTAACCCTCAGCCTAATCCTACTCCTAGTAAGTAGTTAATTAATATTACTCAGTACTTAAATGTATAATTACACTAACAATGACACCTTAAAATAAAGTGTAACCAAAAAAATTACTTAAAAGGAAAAAGCTTATTTCAGCTAGATGACAAGTCACATTTTCATTCTCATTTTCATGAAGTGTGTACTTCGGTTATAGGGTTTTGTTGAAATCCTTAATGCTAAATATGAGCAATAGTGGTGCTAAAAAGTTGTGCTTTCTAAAAATATATACATGTGGAAAAAAGCCTTAAGTTACTGCTTTGTGCCTGGAGCTATTTTAAGACTTTTGCTCTGTGTGCTTGAATTGGGCTGAGGTTTGCGGAACAAATGAATGCCGCTGCTCAGCCTTTAAATAGCTTCTTGCAAGACCTATGCAAAAACAAATCCATTCATACAGTCAATGATGTATAGTCCTCATTGACATTGCAGTGGTAATGCAGAGGCGTGATGTTTCCTTCTCTGGGCTGGAGGAGATGAGTGTGTGAGAGTGTGTGTGTATCAGGACTTCAGAGAGGGGAAATAACACAGTCTCTGCTCTCTTTTCATTTTAACATCATTTCTCTCTATAACTGCTATCCAGCAGCGAACACCTCCTCTCGCCACTCTGTCATCTCTTCCTTTCCTTTCCTTTCCTTTCCTTTCCTTTCCTTTCCTTTCCTTTCCTTTCCTTTCCTTTCCTTTCCTTTCCTTTCCTTTCCTTCCATCCTTCCTTCCTTCCTTTCTTCTGTTTCATTTTCCCTTTCTTACTTTTCCTTATTACTTCCTTTTTCCTTCCATTTTCTTTCCTCTTTCTTTATTTTCTTCGTTCCGTTTCCTTTCCCTTCCTTCCTCCTTTCTGTTTCCCTTTCTTACTTTTCCTTTATTTCTCTATTTTTCCCTTCCTTTCTCCCCTTTCCTTCCTTCCTTCTATTTCGTGTACCATGTCTTCATTTTTCCCTCCTTCCTTCCTTCCTTCCTTCCTTCCTTCCTTCCTTCCTTCCTTCCTTCCTTCCTTCCTTCCTTCCTTCCTTCCTTCCTTCCTTCCTTCCTTCTGTTTACTTTTCCCTTCCTTCCTTCCTTTCTTTCTTTCTTCCTTCCTTCCTTCCTTCCTACCTTCCAACTGTTTCCTTTACCATGTCATCCTTTTTATTTTCCTTCCTTCCTTCCTTCCTTCCTTCCTTCCTTCCTTCCTTCCTTCCTTCATTCCTTCCTTCCACCATGTCTCCCTTTTTCCTTTTACCTCCTTCATTCCTTCTGTTTCCATTTCCATTCCTTCCTTCCTTATTTCCATCCCATTCTTTCTTTCTTTCTTTCTTTCTTTCTTTCTTTCTTTCTTTCTTTCTTACTTTCTTTCTTTCTTTCACCTCCACAATTGTTTCTTCTCCTCTTTGCCAGGCCTGATTTCATTCATTCATGCTTGTAGCAGTTCTGTGTGTCCTCTTCATTCATCTCCCTGTTACCTTCTACTCTTTTGTTTTCACAGCAACCTCTGAGTTCCCACACTGTTTTTCCTCTCTCCTTTCATTCTTCAGCCTCAAAAAGGACTCATCTTTCAATTGAATTTCATCAACACATGCTTCGGCTTGTGGAGATGTCCTGTGCATAATCTTGCTTCAGTATCCCGACTACAGGTGTTGCTGGACCATATCTTACATCTCAACCCCCCTAAATCTGTGGAAGTATTTCTCATTAAATTATGTGATCATGTGACCTCTTGTCACCTTTGATGAAAAAAGTGACTGCATTAAGCTAAGATAAATTCAACAGCGTACCCTATACATAAGACACAGAGCCTCACCAAAGCGTCCTTTTGCACGCTGTTATAGCAGGTTGTCATCCAATGATGATTCCGTTAATTAGTAATGTACCTGGCTTCTGTTCCTGGCTTATTTTATTTTAACATAAAATATCCACCGTGCTACTGCTGGACTTCAGCACAACAGCAGCAATTAAAGCACCAGCAACCATGAGCTCTGGTATAACTGTTCTTCACTAAGTCAGTTATTTTTAGTAGTCTGACATGCACAATTATACTTTGCATATGTAATTTTTTCTGTTGTTTTGAGGGCTGGAGGTCACCCTGCCAAACATGAGCATCTGTGAAGTTAGCTGTGTTGTCAAGGCTACAGCATGTGGCGTGTCGGCCTGTTGCGTGAACATCCTGTTCCCTCTTTCTTATTTCAAAGCTAGCTCAGCTTGGGATCAATCAGGTGGGTGTATACATAGCACATTTTGGCTATATCTGAAGTAAATGAACTAATATGTAGCAATATTGAACTATTTATGCATCTAATGCACTTTTGGCAGCAGATTATAAGACATCACAACCTTGGCATGCAACTATTGGTTACCACCTGCAATTACCTCACCTCACCTTTTGCATCCATAACTTTGATGCACTCACGGCTTGCTCCACTTCACTGTCAATCCTGCAATCCCTCCATAAGCCTGGAGCTCATCTCCCATAGAGAACGAATTGGAAACGGCTGCTCATGCTTTCCTCACTCTGCATCAATGGACACACACTGTTAGAGGCACTAACAAACCTTTTCCTTCACGAAACCTAGAGCATGTATTGTTCGAACACAATCAGTGGCTGCTGATGTCTCATTGGCACGATGGAGTGTACGGCTCTCTCATCCAGAGTGTTGGACCCTGTGTGTTCTCCTGTAGAGCGCCTGCAGTCAGTGATCACTCACGCTGTAGCAGAGGAACTCTTCAGCCAGGCTGGAGGGAGACCGCATTGCTGGCACAAGGCCAGTACTCACCTACTGTAGCAGCGTTTGTGGAAGTGTGTGTGTGCCAGGTGAACAGGAGGCTGCATTGATATAGAAAATCTGCAACGAGTAATGGCTGTGTATGAAAATGATCTTTGCTTGTAAGCAGATCACTTTTTGAATTTTTATGTCACTTATACAATACAGTAGTTTGGAATCATTATTTTATGTTTTGAAAGAAGTCTCTTATGCTCACAAATGTATTTGATCAAAAATAGAGTAAATAATGTGAAATATTATTACAATTTAAAATGTATTTTTTATATATTTTGAAAATTGAATGTATCCCTGTGATGCTTCGTTATCATAACTCCAGTCTTCAGCATAATATGATCCTTCAAAAATCATTGTAATATGCGGATTTGCTGATCAAGAAACATTTATTATTGTTATTATTATCATTATTATTATAGATTATTATCAATATTGAATACAGTTTTTACAGGATTCTTTTATGAGTAAAACATTTTAAAGAACAGCATTTTTTGAAATAGAAATTTGAATAGAAACTGTTTGCAACATTATATAATTATTAAATAATTTGTATTATATGCATGGCCATACGATACACATACACAACTACATACATTAAAGAACAGTCATTTTATTTCTAAGTGAGGCAGTCATTTCAAAATTATAATATTAAGAAATGTTTCTTGAGTAGTAAATCAGCAATAAGATTTCTGAAGGATCATGTGACACTGAAGGACTGGAGTAATGATGCTGAAAATTCAGCTATGCCATTACATTTTATATTACAATATAAAACAGTTCATTTATATTGATATTACTGTTTGTGATCAAATGCAGCCTTTGGTGAGCATAAGAGACTTCTTTCAAAACATTTAAAATATCTTAATGATTCCAAATATGTGATTGGTAGTGTATTCAGCAAAAACAAATACTCAATTTATGATGTTATAAACAATTCATGCACAGTTCATTGAGCCTGCTATTGAAATAAAATCCCCAAAGTAGTAATTACTCACTTGCAAGAAATAGTTTCTCTTATCCCAATATATAAAGTTTTAGAGTATACATGACAAACCCCACGAAGCAGAGCGTCTGAGAACAGCCCTGCTTTCCTCTGATGTGAATAATGAGCAAAGAGACGGCAAGCGTTTAATGAGAGTGCTCTGCTCTCGAAACGCTCTATGTCTGCTGGCATGCGGAGATGTCATTTGTATTTTATGAAACCCAAGTGTGAATGTCTGAGAGTGGCTGATGGAGTTTTTGGCTCAGCGGGCTCAACGAAGGCCTCTCACTGAGTGGCATAACTAGGATGCCGTCCTGGGGTGGGCAGCTAAAGTCAATATCAGCAGAAACTGGGCAGGAAAAGCAGTTTTGGTGTTCAAGTTAAGTACAAAACAAAGTCACGGTGCCAAAAGGTAGTATTTCAAAAATCAGGTTCAAATGAGTTAAAGTTAAAAGCACAAGGTGTATGTTTGTGGAGTGGCTTTGAATGCGGCTCAACCAATCAGGATCAAGAACCAGAACTATCTGTTTTATAAGGCATATTTTATTTATTAAAGTGATTCATTGGATAATCCAGGCATTACCCTGTGGTTATTCAAATATAAATCTAAAGAAATCAATTAATTTCCAGCAAAAATACTTAAATCTGATGTATGTATGCTTTATTTAGTATAAATATGGCCGGTCAGATCTTCAAATGATCCCCGAACAGCCTTCTACTCTTGGTGATTCAGTAAAGATTCAGACCCACGATAACAACTTTGCAATTCAGATAAGGGCTGCTTCATAACAGGCTGTTATTTTCATTTTCTTTGGAAAATTTATTGTGAGAAGCATTAAAGTAGAACAAGACTTAGCTCTTACAACAGTTCCTCAAAGAGCGCTCTCAGATCCCAGCAGGAGAGCTCCACTTAAATGAGTGCTGAATTTCAGCCTGCAAGCTCTTCTCTCTCCATCGCATGTCTTTAGAGGCTCGTGCCTCGATTTATGCAGCCCAAAGCGCTATCCTGCCCAGTCCTCTCTTCCCTACTTAGCAACCAGGCTGCTATTGTCAAAATCCTTACCTGTTTGATTGGAAAACATGCCTGCAAAGTTGACATGTTCACCTCTTATGGGCAAAGAGCCACAATAGCTGTCACAGCTGTTGGATTTCAGTTTTATAAAAAGAGAGTGGTGAAATGCATTAAGCTTCATCTAGATGGGGAGAAAAAGAAGTCAAGTCATGAAAGTTCAGAGACGTTATGGGTGAAATGCAGGATAAGAGAGAAAACAAGAAAAAATGACTGATGCATTAAGAGAAATAGAAGGTAAAAGATGGAGGAATTAAATCAGAATGGCATTTGAGCCGTCATGAGGGACGCCGTGGACTGGAGGGATTTGATTTACCCCTCCATCCTGCCAAACGCCAGAAGTATTGCTGTTAAACGTCCAAAATTCCTTACAGAAGAAGAAAATTTCTTTATTTACTTTGGTGATAAATGATACTGGTTCCAGAACCGATAGTCGAAAAAAAAAAGAGGCAGACTTGTGTTTGAGACGTTTGAGATAAACGGTCATAATCCGAAATAGGATTAACGATAGTGTTTTTCTCCCATCTGATAGGAAATCCACATGTTCTCTGTTCACAGAGTGCTGTCGAATATGTATATCACAGAAATCTGACACGTTTAGGATGGCACTCATGTGGCGAATGAGCTCGAAAGACCGAAGACTGCCATTATCATTCAACCGACATCAAATAATACCGTCTGAGCTATTTTCCAGCACAAAGCCTTTGAAACAACCAATTACATGCACATTATCTGTCAACTGATTCACATTCAAGTGTCACAAATCGTTCATATGCGCCCTTATCTCTGGATATAATCTGTATGCGGTCTCCAGGAGAGTCTGTGAGCGAGGGCGGATTTATTGATTTTTTTTTTTTTTTAATGTGTGAGTGCTGGAAGCCTGTGGGGAGACTGTGGACTCTCAGCGTAATCTACACACGGCTGTTGAGAATGTTAAATAGCGAACCTTGAAAATCTTTTTTGCCTGGAAAGACCCAGCAACCTTTGGTATTTCCACAAAAAGCCATTCTTTCCTCTTTTAATTGTCTGTTGACTGCGCTTTCAGAGACTGTGAGGAGGAATTCATGGCTCCTTGAATCCCAGACTAGAGGAAATCTATTTTTAGCTCACTGGCTGTTACTTCACAAGAATAAGCTCAGCATACAAAGGGATTGTGAAACATCGGCTCTGCTGTACGTTCATTAGGAGGGAATGTAAAGCGTATAATCTTCTATATCATATGCTGCAGGGCCGTCTAATGAGTCTCTGCAGTTGTGTGAGTGTTTGAAGATAAAGTATCTTTTAATCCTGTTGAGGTTTTGATGGACTGTCTCTTTTCTTTTGTCAAAGAAATGCCCTTGCTTGGCTTAACTCTTTACATTCTTTATTACACTGTAAAATAAATCAGTTAAAAAACAGATATGTTTATACTTAGTTCGATAAAACAACACAATGCAAAGTGTGATTCAAAATGTAGCTAAACACCTGTGAAAAATCAATATGGAAAATTCCTTTGGGTCGTATTTTTTAATGACTTTACCTAGAGCATTTAAACGGCTACTTGAAAAAGAATAAATGTAGGGAGGGATGTGATTGTGTCTGTGGGGAATTGATTGGATGGTTGTGGTTTGCTATTGGTGGATCTCATTTGAGTGACAGGTTGCCCCGCCCTCGTCATCAGAGAAGAGATGAGACGCTGCAAGAGGGATTGAAAGTTATTTTGATCACGATTACGAAGATTACGAGGCACATGCCCTTAATATAACATAATGTGCATGGATAAATCATTTATTGTAAATACTGAAATATAAAAAAAAAAAAAGAAAAACGAAAAAAAAAAAAAAGAAAGAAAAAAAACCAACAACAAGAATTGTCCATTTTGATTTCATTTTGAATCGATTTTCCAAACATTCCTTCTGTCCACCATTGGTCAGACAAAAATAATTTTACCTGTGTTGTCTCTTCCTTGTTTCCTGATGATGTCATCTGTGTTGGTCGGTGATTGAGGAAGTAGATAATTCAGAGATGTTCTTATATTTGGGAGAAACCAGTCTCAATGGCTCTAGCATCAGAGAAACTGCAAATGTCAACTTGGTTCACATATGCCTTGATAACCCATATTACGTCATAGCCTTGATGTCATTAAATTGAATTAGAAGTGCCATAAACTGAATCCTGTGCATGATTTTCATGGTTTTCTAGTGAAAGGCACATAGTGCACAATATGGAGAAGAAGGGAACGCCAGAAAAGGCTCTGGGAAGCCCTCCAGAGCAGCAGAAATAACTGTGTGACATACAGTACACTGTTTGATTTATTTTTTTGTTGTTGTTTTGAATAATGAATAATGAATAAATTTCTGTCATGAGTCAACATTTCTGTCAACACTCTCAGAGTGTTTGGGATGGTAATGGGTATGACAATAGGCTTGTTCGAATTCAGTCAGCACAGCGCAGACCGATCTGACTTGAGACAGCGCCGATGACATGACTGTGACGTTTGCAATCAAAGTACCGCAAGAGCGATACCACTCCGGGTGTACGCGCTCAGAAAAAGTGCCAACACTATCTCACGACCAATTCGTACGAATTCGTACGAATGATAAAAAGTTGGCTAATTCGTACGAATTCGTACGACCTCACTCGTACGAATTTGTACGATTTGTCTAAACCCACGTGATGGGTAGGTTTAGGGGCGGGGTCAGGGGTAGGTCATTCGTATGAATTCGAATCGGGCAATTCGTAAAATATGTACGATTTTGCAAAAATTTGTACGAGTCAGGTCGTATGAATTCGTACGAATTAGCCACCTCGTAGAATTTGTACGTTTTCCCGTGAGATCAGGTTGAAAAGTGCATGTCAGAACTGCACACGAATGAAATGTTTAACCGGCAAAGCTTTAAAGCAAATTAAAATAATGAACTTTTGTGATTGTGAATAAGTGCAGTTTTCTGTGAGTGTAACTCTACCGCTGCATTAACATGTGATGTGAATGTTTGTCAAATTGTACAGTTACAGGTCACGAGCTATATGGTCGGACCATAGTTTGGGGGCCCCCTAGTGGCGGCTGGGCCCAAAGTAGCCGCTTAGTTCGCCTATAGGGAGGGCCGACTCTGTGTACTATATAGCGTACATGAATTACCCGTAGCAGTGGAGGGTTTCTGAAAGCATTCTGAAAGTATTTGAAGGTTGAGCAGTGAGTTCCTTGGACTCAACGAGGACACATTCAATTTATCAAAAGTGACAGTAAAGACATTTATAATGTTACAAAAGATTTATATTTCACATAAACACTGTTCTTTTAAACTTCTATTAATCAAAGAATCCTGAAAAATCCAAGAATCCTAGGTTTCCACCTAAATATGAAGTAGCTATTTTCAAAATCAATAAGAATGATAAATGCTTCTTGAGCAGCAGTTCAGCATTTTAGAATGATTTCTGAAGGATCATTTGACTCTGAAGACTGGAGTAATGATGCTGAATATTCAGCTTTGTATATTATACAGTATATATATTTTTTTAAACATTGGATAATAATGAGGATGTAAATAATATTAAGAACTATTCTTTGTAACTATACATGTGCTTTGTCAGAATTGTTGTGTAGTATATGGAATGATGATACAATTAATATTTGCTTTTTTTGCCAATTATCGTAATTATTAAATATCACATGTGAACCTTTTTTTTTAATTTTTTTTTTTTATATTATATTTTAGTATCTAGAAAGTATCTTAGAAATTGTGCAGTATTATTTAGAATTGTTTCCCCAACCAAACAATTTGTATTTACAAGACTACAAATATGTAAAGGAATGAAGAGAGCAAATTTACTAATGCTGGACATTAAGTCTGTGGTTACGTTTTTCATATTTGGGAGGGAGAAATTAAACTATGAATGGCTTCTGATTTTGTCTTAAGGCAGGACAAGCACAAATAGTTTAACATTTAAAATAAAAATAAAAATCACTTCACCTTTAATTTGTTCTCTATTCGCTTTAAAGGAGACATCATGCTTTTAAATCGTTCCTTTTTACATATAAATCATACATTTGTGGTCTATATAAAGCGGAACTGCAATGCTTGGGTCTGAATTCCTCATTATTATAGCTCCACAGGCCCCTTTTCTACCCCTTTTCTGATGTGCGTCTGAGAGCAACTCGTTTTGGTGCGGTCTCTTTAAATGCAAATGAGACACTTCATACCCCACCCCCTCTCCAGGATGCAGAGGTGACACTCGGTTCAACTGAGATACGATTATCTAGCTGCACAGAAACTTTTGGACATCCAAGATTTGTGTCAACACAGAAAACATTTCATCATTGGATAGTTTTTTCGTTTTATTAAAGTGTTGTTTTATGTCAGCTTAATGCCCGGAACGCTTTTCAGAAAAGATAAGGCAACTTATTTAGCACAATTCACAAGGTAATTCAGGAAAAAAATATCTCCGAATGCTCCACATGAAAGTTTGGTCTTCCGACCTTTTACCACCGTGTCGATTTATTTTGATTAATATGTGCGAGGGAGAGAGAGCAAGACAGCGCCTCTTGTTTACACTTTCGCCTGGCTCCGGAGAGAGAGAGAGCGTGTGCGCGCGACCGGGTCTCTCTCTCTGCTCGTTCTTTCAGTTAAACATGCGCCCTGTCACAAGCGCGGCAGTTCATCTACATTACTCACCGATCAAATAAGACTTTGGCGGGACAAAAAAATCGCTTTGGCGGGTGCTAAAACAAGTTCAATGCAGGAAAAACCCTGTTGTTGCTGAAGTAGTTATCCTTGAAGTGCTTCGCGTTCGTGCACACAAAAATGACTTTATGGGTACATTTCCGTAAAAAATAAAACTCAACCAGGCACTTCGAAGAGGTTCTGATGCTGGGAGACGGTGTAATGAAGCGTGTGGGTTACTACATCCAACAACCGAACATTTTGACTTACCCTCTCGTAAGTTCTGCATCTTTGAGCTTGGATTACAAAATCGTAGCGAGAAATAAAAATGGAGGATTGCTCGAAGTGTTGAGCCGGTAGTCAATGTCCTTATTTGGCAGTTCCGCTGCAAATACTGTGACGTAATTGTTCACAAAACATCATAGAGAATAGAAAAATCGGAACAGGTTGAAAATTATGGCCAAAACAGAATATAAAGATATCAACGAAACACCTGAAGAGACTAATTTCAAATTTTCTAAACACTAAAAATATACAACAAAATGCATTTAAGGGCTAAAAAAGTGGATTTAGCATGATATGTCCCCTTTAAAAACTGCATGCATGTAGCGCTCAATACAATTATTATTTAATGTAATATTATTTAGCCTATTTAATGTAGCCTAAAACCCCACGATACATTACAACATACAATGTTCCCTCTATTGATAAGATGAGAGAAAATGATGACATTTCTCCTGCTGGAATTATAACCTCACAGTTATCTGTAAATTCTGCGTGGCCGTGAGCCTTTACACACGGAGACATGAGTCGTCTCGTTTTCTTCACTTCTATAAATTGAAAGCTGGCCCTTTTGCCCGGCTCATCACACTGCCTTTGTGCACGGGGTCGAAACTCTCAGAAATGCAATCTCACCTTTAACCTTGGTGATTCTGATGGTTAAGAGACAGCAGTAAAGAAAAGTGCTGTCTGTGCTAGTTTAAGCGAGAAAGCGGCGACATGGACAGGTGATTTCCAATGACCCCAGAGAAAAAGCTCCAGGGCAGAGACAACTGCCGTCCACACTGTCCCCTTCAGGCGAATCGCATGAGGAAACCCCTTGTGGCCTCAAATAACAACTCTGCTTGTTTTCTTCAGTTTCAGTCATGGGCTTTGCCAAGTTTGAGTTTCTTATTTGAAGCCATAAATTACACGAGCACTTCTTAGGTTTTGTTGACTGGACTGAACCGCCTGGCTAGTGTGTAAATCACAGGCATCTTATTCTGTGGTCAAGGCTGAATGGTTCATTTAGCCATTTGATTCATGACGTGACTGATAAACCAAAGCGATTGGTTGTGCTTGAGTTTGCCCTCCAATGCTGACTTGTTGATTTAGAAGCCTTTCCATCCTCCTGCAATCCCACATACTTCACTCTTAAAAAAAGGTTCTTTATTGGCATCTATAGGGAGGAACGTTTTCACAGTTCCTATAACTATTGGTGGAAGTACCCTCTTTCTGACGTGTTCGCACCGCAGGAACTGGGAATGATTTTAGTTATAGAAACACCCTTTGGGGGGGCTAAATTAGTTCTACCCTAGCACAATAGGAACTCCCAGTGCCATAAGCCTATCCCAGTGCCATAAGTCTATGATGACTGGCCGAATGCATGCGAAACACCGGCACCAGCCATTTTGTAAAAGCTTTACATACCTCACACCATGAATAGCTGGACCGGCGGAGAAGTCCGGGCACTTCTCAACCTTTACCCTACGGAGGAAATCCAATGCAACTTTAAAGTGGCCAAGCAAAACACGATTATGTATTTCTGCTCAGCTAGCGACATTGCTCATCAACCACACGGAAAACGCTAGAATTTTTTGATATACCGTTTACTTTGTTTGTCAAAGTTTACCGTTTACCGTTTACCTTCCATGTCAAACTCCAATGACAGTTAAAAATATTTGATTGGATGTTTAAATGATGTATATATATATATATATATATATATATATATATATATATATATATATATATATAAAGAAAAAACTATCACCTGTAAGAAGTGTTGTCTTATATAGCTTTTTTTTTTTACAGTATCTGTAAGACTTTTGTTATTTACCTTTTTCTCTCCATGAAGATAGCCTTGCTGCAAACATGACATTAAAAAATATGAAATACATAAAAAGGGTGGTAATCACAGCTGTCTGTGATTCAAAGATTATGACATTTTAATTAACATAAGCAGAGTTGCTCTCATCAGTAAAAATATTCATAAAGGACAGAAATGCTTTATAACTGAAAGAGGATTTGGGAGAATTCTTATCAACACACCAGCTAGAAATCAATGTGTTCAATTTGCATCTAAATCCAAGGCTAATCAACTAATTAATTTAGTCATTCATTTGGTTCAATAAACTAGCCTAAGCTGTACAGTCAGTCGCTGCTGCTGCTGCTCAAAAGTTATCTTAGGAATAAAAAGCTTCCGTTTTCCAATTACCCTCATACGCTCGGTTTATTTGAGTGGGGTTGAGGTTTTAGGTTTCGCAACCTGCACTAAAAAAACATTTCACCCTAAATTTAAGACCCATTTTGTTTACACAGTTTTAACATATACAAACTAATAAACTTACTAATAAACTGAACATGGTTAAAATATGACCACCTGTGAAAAAAATACTATATATACATATATACATAGTGGCCTCAGATTTAGAGATTTTTTTAGATAATAGATAATGCTTTACAATGAACTCTAGAAACTGAACTTAGAGAAATACATCTGGCAATTTATCTGTTATATAAAATAACTTACTCGCCTGTAGAGTAATAAAAACTATATGTATCTATATATCTTTCTTTACATTTACATTTATTAATTTAGCAGAGGCTTTTATCCAAAGAGACTAACAATAATACAATAATACAGGGATACAACAGCCAATTCTTTTAAAGAGGCAAGTGCTGTTAATACAAAGTTTCAGCAATCCTTCAGAATAGTTCAAGCTATAAGGAGGGCTATATATCATTTTTTATTCAGCAGGCTGCAGTTAAGTGCTCACAGAAGAGTTCAAGCTGTTTCTTGAAAATGGTCAGGGATTCGGCTGTACGGATAGTGTTGGGAAGATTATTCCACCAGCAAGGAACCGTGAACGACAACATTATTGGCTGTGATTCTTTTAATTGCGAATGAACTCCCAACAGGACATCCCCAGAGGCGAGACGGGACGGGAAGAGCACTGGCTTGAGTCTGGTCAGGGTTGGAGTTGGGGGTTGATGACGAGATCTTCCACTGAGGCTGTAACTCAATTTAGCCACAATCTCAGTTGATCTCGTCTTATTAGTGTCTCTGTCGTCTCAGTGTGCTGAAGCACTCTGTTCACCATCAGGTACTGTAGAAGGAATGTAAAGAGAGTGAAAACAAGACGGAGGAGGAGAAGATGCTCATGAACTACATGAATATAATTCAATTTCAAATAAGATGTGGATATCACTTTATGATGAATAATACATGGGAAGGAGGCATAGTGAATCAATTGAATATAATGTAATTGTTTGATAAACATGAATAATAAAATGAGTACAATATATATATATATTTAATACAATATTTAAGTTACTGTAACATAAGTTGCTTCTTTAGCCTCTGTTAACCTATTAACCTTTTAATAACACAACAATTTTTAACAGTAACCACAGCCATACTTTGTGCAGACACACTTTTTGAGAAGATTTGGTATTAATATACTGTTATAATTTAATTTGTATATAATATAATTTGTAGCTGCTGCATCTTTTGAAAGCACACGGTCTTGATCACAGCCTTTAAGCTGTTCTGTTACTCACAGTAAAGTATCTACATTTACAGTACATCAGAAACAAAGACAACATCCACATTTTGTTTTGCCATTGATTTTCTTTTTGATAGTTTTTGTCCTCATGCTTCATTAGCTGGGATTTCCTTTCCTTTCCTTTCCTCTCCTTTCCTTTCCTGTTATTTCCTCTCCTTTCCTTTCCTTTCCTTTCCTTTCCTTTCCTTTCCTTTCCTTTCCTTTCCTTTCCTTTCCTCTCCTTTCCTTTCCTGTTATTTCCTCTCCTTTCCTTTCCTTTCCTTTCCTTTCCTTTCCTTTCCTTTCCTTTCCTGTTATTTCCTCTCCTTTCCTTTCCTTTCCTTTCCTTTCCTTTCCTTTCCTTTCCTTTCCTCTCCTTTCCTTTCCTTTCCTTTCCTTTACTGTTATTTCCTTTCCTTTCCTTTCCTTTCCTCTCCTTTCCTTTCCTTTCCTTTCCTTTCCTTTCCTTTCCTTTCCTTTCCTTTCCTCTCCTTTCCTTTCCTTTCCTTTCCTTTACTGTTATTTCCTCTCCTTTCCTTTCCTTTCCTTTCCTTTCCTTTCCTTTCCTTTCCTTTCCTTTCCTTTCCTTTCCTTTACTGTTATTTCCTCTCCTCTCCTTTCCTTTCCTTTCCTTTCCTGTTATTTCCTTTCCTTTCCTTTCCTTTCCTTTCCTGTTATTTCCTTTCCTTTCCTTTCCTTTCCTTTCCTTTCCTTTCCTTTCCTTTACTGTTATTTCCTCTCCTTTCCTTTCATTTCCTTTCCTTTCCTGTTATTTCCTTTCCTTTCCTTTCCTCTCCTTTCCTTTCCTTTCCTTTCCTCTCCTTTCCTTTCCTTTCCTTTCCTCTCCTTTCCTTTCCTTTACTGTTATTTCCTCTCCTTTCCTTTCCTTTCCTGTTATTTCCTTTCCTCTCCTTTCCTTTCCTTTCCTGTTATTTCCTCTCCTTTCCTTTCCTTTCCTTTCCTTTACTGTTATTTCCTCTCCTTTCCTTTCCTTTCCTTTCCTTTCCTTTCCTTTCCTTTCCTTTCCTTTCCTTTCCTTTCCTTTCCTTTCCTTTCCTTTCCTGTTATTTCCTCTCCTTTCCTTTCCTTTCATTTCCTTCCCTCTCCTTTCCTTTCCTTTCCTTTCCTTTCCTTTCCTTTCCTTTCCTTTCATTTCCTTCCCTCTCCTTTCCTTTCCTCTCCTGTCATTTCCTTTCCTTTCCTTTCCTTTCCTTTCCTTTCCTTTCCTTTCCTGTCATGTCATGTCCTGTCATTTCCTCTTTTCTTTAATTTCATTTCATTTCATTTCATTTTCCTCTCCTCTCCTCTCCTTTCCTTTCCTTTCCTTTCCTTTCCTTTCCTTTCCTTTCCTTTCCTTTCCTTTCCTTTCCTTTCCTGTCATTTCCTTTCCTTTCCTGTCCTGTCCTGTCCTGTCCTGTCCTTTCCTTTCCTTTCCTGTCCTTTCCTTTCCTTTCCTTTCCTTTCCTTTCCTTTCCTCTCCTCTCCTCTCCTCTCCTCTCCTCTCCTTTCCTTTCCTTTCCTGTCATTTCATTTCCTTTCCTGTCCTGTCCTTTCCTTTCCTTTCCTTTCCTTTCCTTTCCTTTCCTTTCCTTTCCTTTCCATCATCATTTCTTCCAGCCTCCTGGACTCTTTCTCTCTCTTCATGTAGTAATGGGAATTGGTCCAGAATAAAAGGTAATGAAAGCACAAGGTGGACTTTTGATGTCAATGTGTCTTTCTTAGAATTGATCTGACATTTCCAGTCCCACACTCCAAGTCAGATTTTAAGCCGATGATCATCTATACAAATGTATGTATATATATATATATATATATATATATATATATATATATATATATTGTGTGTGTGTGTGCATACGTGCAAACCATGTATTATAATGCATATTATTCACACAGCAAAGATCGTTTGCACAACAAGCACATTTACCACGTGTTAGGTGTTAATTTTGGACCCTGCTGCTTGACACTCAACACACATTTTGGGTCATACAATCTTCCTCTCCACTAAATTAAGTAGACTGATATATATAAAATGATACCGGTCGTGATTTTATATTAGATTAAAAGGTGTTGGATGCAAATGTGCAGTGACCCAGACCCTGCTCTATTAAAATTAATAGGAATGCTCTTTACTGATCCATAAACAAACAAAATGATGTGGATCAATAAGCCATGTGGCTACCGAGGCCTTGAGCCGCTGTCCATAGATCTCAGAAGGCCACCCGTTCATTAAATTATAAAAGATCCATGAGCCGTGAAATTCTGAGGTCGAAATATGCCAGTGGTGCCTAAAAATAGACTTCTACAGACTTTTCCGTCCGTATTGTTTCTTCAGAAGCCTTTTATCTTTGTCTCAGTCCCAGAGGTCACCGAAGACATGCGTTCTCCTTCCCTCAGTGCAAATGTGTCTCTTTTCGTTTTCTTGTCAGAATAATGCTCACACGTCTATGAAAGATGTCACGAAGAGAGGTGTGTGCGTGCGTGAGGAGACAGAAAGTCTTCGCAACGGCACGACCGGCTACTGACGGTATACTCGCATCTCACAATTAGCATCATGAAGCCGCTTGTGGCATGTGAGGAAAAATGGCACGAAACTAAAGATTAGATTTTTCTTTTTTTTTTTAATCATTCCCTTTGCACTTAGGAAAGATTATCTTTCAATGCGTGGAAAGAGTTCCCAAATATTACTTACTCATGAAGAGGTCTTCTTCTCAACATTAACACAAAAACGTACACTCACAAGTCATTGCTTGTATGTTAAATCAGAAAGCAATTGACTCACTCTCCCTTTTTAGATAGACAGAAGGCCAGAGTCATTGTTTAGTGCTACAATATGGCACATTGTATTCCAAACCAATCAGTTTTAGAAAGCTCTTTCCACCCGGATGAGTTTTTGGGACCTGCGATATAAATATCAACCATCTGTGTGACCATCTGCATTCAGATGCTACATCAAGTGCAAAGGCCAAGCCACCGAACACCCGCATATTGGTCCTCCATTTTGAGACCTGAACTATTTTCATAGTCTCTGTTCCTGCTTTCCTTGAGGCAGGATAATCCAAGACTTATTGGTTTTTATTCGACTGGACTTTAAGACATTATACCTGGTGCTGAGTCCCATCTATACGTCCAGTGAGAGTGCAAATAGTTTTGTAACTCAACAAAATGGAAATACAATAAATCCATACAAATTCTGAAGATACAAATTTCCAAATTTGATAGTCACCGATTCAAATCAGCTAAGTGCATGCTAAAATGTCAAGTATACAAAGTTAAAAGAGATTTTGTCAGTAGTGTTTATCTGGTACAAAAACACTAATATTCCCTAATATTCAATTAGGAATCTAAACCTGAAAGCTGAAAACATGGCAAATAGAACCATTTAAATGCTGAAATGAAGTAAAATACCTTGGAAGGAATTCTAGGTGTAATTAACACTCTGGTGCTGCTCGCATAGCTATTTCAATAAAATAAATGTTTTAGTTCAATAATATTTTTTATTTAATATTTTGTATTTTTAAGGGGATTTTATGGTGATATTTTTGAGCATAGACCTTAAAATGAAATTTCCAACCTAAACTGTCGTAAATCTTGTAGTAGTTTGCAGTTTAGTTTAATTTTATAGAAGACACTTGGCAGATAATTGCTGAAGTTAAAAAAAAAACACAAAAAAGTTATAGACGTTTCAGTTCATTATTATGACAAATGCATAAAAATATTATTTTTAAAATTTAAATTTAAAAATTATTTTTAAGATTTAAAATAAATCTAAACAAGTTGTGTGCCTATTGAGGCTGATATCTCAAAATATGACCTTTCAGTAAGATTTTTTTTTTTTTTTTGGCGCAGCACCAAACGCTTCCACTAGATGAAATTTGCTTCACATTCGTTTTTAATGTGCTCATTTTTGACCGCGAACAGTACAAGTGTGACTATTTTTTCGGGACCATTTAACCTTGACAAAGTAGACGGAGCAACTTTTCTGTATTTACGGTTATGACAAAACACGCATGGACGAGTGACATATGTGCGCATTTTCCAGTGTAAAATATCCCGCTATAACACCTATTTCACAAGTTCACACTTGCAAATAAGTTAGATAGAATAAATGTATATTTGGCGTGCTGTCCGGGGAGAGGGCTCCGAGCTCGGATATTTGGCCCGAACCCAGAGTACTCCCCCTGTATTGCAGGTTAGGAAGTAAACAGGCGAGTGTGAGGAGACGGGGTGGAGATGCTGAAAAACTGTCGAGGAACATAGGTGAGTGAAATGAGTATATATAGGTCTGCACTCATGCTAATTGGAAAGACATGTTGATTACTGATTGTTGACAGCTGGTCCTCCCGAACTTTGTTAATACAACATCATAACAGGCTTACCATAGTAAATCAGGGTAAGGTAAAAACATGTTTTGGAAGAAGGATTGATGATGTAGTGCATTGGTTCCCAACCTGGGGTCCAGAGTTCACAGGGGGGGCGCGGGTGCGGATATGTTTTGAGGTGAATTTCAATTACAATTTCGTTATTTCAAATGTATACGCGCGTTGCGCGTGGCAAGCGCGCTCATAATGTAAGAGACGCCAGCGAGACCACAACATTGCCCAACATCAATTGTTAAACATGGATTGTTAAATATGTACATAGGGGGGGCCCCAAGGAAAAAGGTTGGGAACCACTGATGTAGTGACTCATTGTTTACATTTAGTTAATTTTGAACAAAAAAAGTTGCATAGTGTACCTTTAATTATTTTTTTACTTCCCAATGCTACTTATGAGTATGTTCGCATATACTGTATATGATGGCATATTTAGTTTGTAACTGTGAAAGCTATAAAATATCAGCAGCTACTTTCATGTACCATTGCAAAAAAATGTCTCTGTTTATTTTCTATGTAATTAAATACTTTATTAAACATATTAATAAAAACGTATTAAACATTGGTGTTCCACAGAAGAAGAAAAATTTGGATTTGGAATGATGTCAGGAGGAATAAATACGTTTTTGAATTCCTATTTATTAGGTGAACTATGCCTTTAAGAAAGCAGGGCAGCTACATCTAGACTACATCTACTAGATTTGAAAACTGATTTTCGCAAAATATCTCACCATTCACTGATGCGTCCAGGTCCACTCACTCAACATTGAATGTTTGGACTAAACGCGACTGCTCTCATGTTTTGCCAGGACAGCAAATGCGAGTGTATAACTGTCATCTTTGCAGGACTGTGATATGAAGAGTGTGCAAAGTAACATATTTTAGCAACTGTGTGAAAGTGAAAAGCACATAACAGGCACAATACCGGTATACACATGAATATCTATGGGTTCAATATGCGTCACATGACTAAACTAATGTCATCGGTTTTAAATACCTTTCACAGTCCACACTACAACACGAAAATTGCGTTTTCAAATTTATCCACTTTGGAGAGCATTTTCAAAAAACTTAAAACTCCATCTCAGTGTGGACAGAAGGCCAAAACGGAGAAAAAAGATGCGTTTTTAAACGAAAACGTATTAGTGTGGACAAGGTGCTTAGATAGTTAGGCTACTCCTAAACACTGCAAGTGAAGCCTTAAAGGCACAGGAGTCCATAGGAAATTAAATAATAGTACTAAATGTTAACAAATAGTTCAAAAAAGTTGTGTTGAAAGTAACTACTGAACAAAATGTTTGATTTGCTAATGAGAGAGTGTCCTTGGGTCTGTCACTGTAAGAACAAATTCACTGTATGTCTGTAGTCCTGTAGGGAAATGAGAGAACAGAAATGAGCTTCTTATTCCTTACAGCTTAAACAAAATGAAAGGGAACTTCACAGAAAACATCACAGACTGCTTTCTTCCAACAAAACTTTCTTTCCTTCCTATGTGATTAAGAAGATGGAAAACAATTTCCCTAGCAGACCATAATAAATCCTTTCCAAAAAAATAAAAACGTCCCCTGTGACAAGAGCTTAAAAATAGCCTCCGGTGTTCAATTCATGTTAAATAAGGATGCAGATGTAGATGCCGAAATAGATACTTGTGATATGTGATGATCCTTCGATCCTTCTAGCAGTTATTCTACTGATAATGGCCAGATGAAAGACAATCCTGGGAAGAACTGAAGGCAAGGTCAAAATTAACCTAGTATGTGTTTATATGGGTGCATACAAACTGTATCTATGTATTCATTCGTGCTTTTATGTGTATGTAGACGTCCGGGCCAGATGAGGAAGTTCAGGCCTCTTGCAGTGCTGGTAAGTTGATTTGAGAGGTCAGTGCAAGTATTGAGATATGCACACCGCTGTATTCTTCTCTCTATTCAGCTTGTTTGCCTGTCTCAGCCTGTTCTTGCTCAAACCTTCCATCTCAATTCTCATAGAAACAGAATAAATAAATCACCAGCCCAAAGTGCCGTGAAGGGAATGTGGTAGTGTGGGATGCAAACGTTTCTTGTCTCGTCACATTCAGTTATAAACAGGCTTGGATATCGTTTTAATTTTAACGATTCCGATTTCGATTCTGCTTATTGATTCCTAATTTCGATTCCATTAAAGGTCCCATGACATGGATTATTTTATTATTTTATAATGTTTCCTGGGGTGCCCTTATAATGTTAGTATGTTTTTAAGATAAAAAATTGTAATAATTTAGAAATAAAAGGCATTTTTCCTAGACTGATTTTAGCCTCTGATTTGAACACTCTGTTTGAAGGGGCGTGTCTGCTGTGAGACTTCATTGTAAACGCCCACTGCTGTGATTGGCTGACATGCTTGCATATGAAGTAGCTAGCATTACATGTGGAACTCTCTCGAATACTTTTACTATTACAGCTATTATACGTTTTTACTATTACAGCTATCGAGATTAACGAATCGTGAGAAGTTTTTTAAGTATTTAGATCTATTCCCATCACATAAAAGGTTGCAGTGATGAGCATTGAGCAGATGACAGCTTGTTGATCGCGTGAATGAAGATCTTATCATTGCAACGCAGTTTCTGTACTCTCATTAATGCTTTCACCAATGCAAACTTGAGGTAAGTACAGTAAGAGCTTCGTTGTGCAGCATAACAGCGTCATTGATTTCATAACGAGTTTTGGCAAGTGTCCAGATAAACTCGCGTGTGTGATTGACAGCTTGGGCGATTGGAAAGGGATTGTTCTTTGATCGCTTTCTGTATACATTTTAATCACAGTTTAAATAAGATTATTTTCATCCTACCAAGAGAAACGATGTGAAGTTGATATTTTAATCACTGGCTTGATTTACTGATGCATAAACAGTATTGAACGACTTTGAGAGAAATATTATCTGTCTGAACTTGAACAATTACACATCAGACATTCACATAACCCACTGGTTCTTCAGAGGCTCGGATGGAGGAACTAAAAAAATACTTTTGTGTTCATTTGTACATCCAAACACTGAGCAACTGCCATGCTTCGCTCGTTTGCAAGCCATGATGTCTCTCGAGGAAAAACCCAATATCGCGCTCGCGCAGATCATTTTCTCATGGGCGGGCTCTCTTTGCGGACAAAGAAGAGAAAGGGGAGGTGACCTTTCCCCTTATGACGACATAAAGGGAAGATTCTAGATTCGCCCGTCTTAGCTTTCATTTTCTCAAAAATACCCAGGGCTTGGTTTACACCTATCAAAATGTCTAGCCACTGGGGGACCATAGGCAGGCTAGGGGAACTCATATTAATGTTAAAAAACCTCATAAAGTGAAATTTTCATGTCATGGGACCTTTAAGGTGAAAAAAAAAAAAAAATAGATATCATTTAAATTTAGTTTTAATGCAAAACATTTAATTGTAGCTGAATATCATGAACAAAAATCAACAGGCTAATAACACTTACACAAGGAACTATTGCCTGTGGTTTAAAAATACCATAGAAAAACAACTAGCCTAAATAATATAAATTTCAAGCGTTATTAAAGACAAGTAAACACTCAGTAATTAAAAAAGGACAAATAAAAACTAGCAATCGCAACAAATAGATTCAACTGAACAAAGATATACAATTAAATACACAATATACAGTGTTTTAAGATTTTCAGGTATTCAGGTACATAAACTGTAATCAAATGTTTTTGCCCGGAGACGGGCCTCGGGGGAGATTCCAGGACTATGTGGAGCGGGTGCTTGTCCACAATGGCTCCCCCTTTACCATCATGGAGAGTGAGGAGAAAACCAGCATGCCAGCCACAGCCCCCTTTCCAGTAAGGAAAATTCCTGAGTCCGTTCCAGTGAGAGAAATTCACCAGTCAATTCCAGTGAGAGAAATTCACCAGTCAATTCCAGTGAGAGAAATTCACCAGTCAATTCCAGTGAGAGGCTATACGTCTCCAGCCATCGTAGCCGAGCCTAGTGTCAAGTCCACGGAGACAAATCCTTCATGGTCCCCTGAGCTACCTGCACCGCCCAGGGCCCCTGAACTGCTGGCTCCGCCCTGGAGGCTTACTACTAAGCCACGGCCTCGTCAGCCTCCAGGACGCCCACCCTCCCACCCCTGTGGATGTAATACGGCGCGAGGACTCATTGTCACTTTATGAGTTTGTTTCTGATCTGTTTTCCTGTTCTGTCAAATCAAATCACCTTTGTTTACATAGCGTTTTTTACAATACAGATTGTTTCAAAGCAGCTTTACAGTGATGACAGGAAAATAATGCAATAAAGTTTGTTTCGGCTGTTCAGCAGATCTAGAAGAAAATAGTGTCATAGTCAAGCTTAAGTAAGTTCAGTGATGGTTCATTTCTGTAGTAAAAAAGTTAATTAATTAATTTAGTTCATTTATCTATACAGCCGCTCTGGCGAAAACAGTGATGTCATCATCCAGGTCAGTTCAGTTCTCATACAATGGTGTCAATGCAGGCAGATCAATAATATTGTTGAATATTCAGTGTCCCCAAGTTAGCAAGCCAAAAGCTAAAGGCGACAGTGGCAAGGAACTAAAACTCCATCAGGTGACAGAATGGAGAAAAAAACCTTGGGAGAAACCAGGCTCAGTCGGGGGGCCAGTCCTTCTCTGGCCTACGAGCGAACAGTGTATGATTATGATTCAGGCAGCATTACAGGTCAGAAGTCAGATTGGATCAGAATATTCAGAATATTTATCCAGTTGGTTGAAGACGTCATCACGCCGTTATGGAGACTTTGTTGTTGAGGTTTGTTGAGGATCAGTGCCACTGGCTGTTGTGTCGATGAGGCCTTCACAGTGGAGAGTCTAGTTGACACAATCTCTGCTGACACTTCAGAAATGCGTTGTGGTCATGTCTAGGCGCAGGTCCACCATCTGATCCGGATCCGGCCTGGATCCGGCTGTCTAATAACACGTTGTGGTCGTGTCTAGGTGAAGGTCCACCATCTGATCTGGATACGGCCTGATACGGCTGACTGCAGTTGGGATAAACAGAGAGACTAATATTAGCGTAGATGCCATTCTTCTTATGATGTAATGAGTACATTACGGGTGTTATAGGAAGTGTTCCCGGTTTCAGCTGACCTAGTTTATGCAGCCTAACAATCATTTAACAGATCTGAATAATAGAAATTTATAATGTTCTATGTTTATGCCAGGTTAAAGAGATGTGTGTTTAGTCTAGTTTTAAACTGACATAGAGTGTCTGCTCCTAGAACAGTGCTAGGAAGACTGTTCCAAAGTTTAGGTGCTAAATGGGAAAGGATCTACTGCCTGCAGTTGATTTTGATATTCTAGGTATTATCAACTGGCCATAATTTTGAGATTGCAATAGACATAACGGACTATAATGCATTAAGAGCTCGCTCAAGCACTGGGGAGCTAAACCATTTAGTGCTTTATAAGTAATCAGCAAGATTTTAAAATGTATACAATGTTTAATAGGGAGCCAATGCAGTGTTGACAGAACCGGGATAATATAGTCATACTTTCTGGTTCTAGTAAGAACGCTAGCGGCTGCATTTTGGACCAGCTGGAGTTTGTTTATTAAGCATGCAGGGCAACCACCCAGTAGAACATCCACCCAGTAGAGCATTACAATAATCTAGCCTTAAGGTCATTAACCCATGAACTAACTGTTACGCATTTGACATTGAGAGCATATGTCATAATTTAGATATATTTTTAAGATGGAAGAATGCTAGAAACGTGGCTTTCAAATGAAAGATTGGTATCAAAGAGCACATCCAGGTTCCTAACTGACGACGAAAACTTGGCAGAACATCCATCAAGTCTTAGTCCATCTAACTCTGTTTTATCAGAATTAAGTAGTAAATTACTAGTCATCCAATTTTTTATATCAGCTATGCATTCTGTTAATTTTATGAATTGATACGTTTCGTCAGGGTGTGAAGAATTATAGAGCAGAGTAAAATCTCCCAAAGTAGCATGTACAGCAACGGTGAAAAGAAACGGTCCTAGTACTGAGCCTTGCGGTACTCCATACTGAACTTGTGATCGGTATGACATCTCTTCCTTTACTGCTACAAACTGATAACGGTCCGATAAGTATGATTTAAATCATGCTAATGCAATACTGTGATACAAATACTGTGCAATACAAATTATTTATGAGGATTCATAACATGATTGGAGTGAATTCTATATGTAGCATCTTCGTGGAAAATCTCCATTAGCAACGCAATTATCAACTATATTTCATAATTAGGAGGAGGCTGAAGATAGAATAGCAATTAAGTAATTAAATATTAAGTAATCATTTAGTAGACATGCTTTTATGCACTTATGCACTTATTCACACCATTGATTGGGATTAAAAAAATAATAATTTTTAGGAAAACCAACCTAAAACATTTTAGGTAACACTTCATTTTACAGTGTCCTGTTACATTCTATAGTAATGGCAGTAAATTATGCATAATTACAAGCAACTAACCCTAAACCCCAACCCATATGTAGTTAATTAATATTACTCACTTAAATGTATAATTACACTGTAACAAGGACACAATAAATAGTGTAACCATATTTATTTTATTATATTGATACAATATATTCAAATCTATTATAATATATTCCATGTAACCTACTAAAGTTAATATTTGTGTTGTTGTTGCACACGATATTTGATATTTGTAAAAACTGTACAATATGGTACAAAGAAATTTGAGTACTAGTAACAGTATAATATTTATTCTAATTGTATTATATAAATACACACAGCCATTTAACAGTAATTTTCCAAATATTATTATTATTATTAATTAATTATTTATTATTATTTTATTAATTCATATTATTATTATTACACTTTTATTACATAGGATACGTATGCTAAATGCACTATATGATAAAACATCTTGATTTTGCAAGATCCTTTTATAGCATATAACTGTACTATAGGGCCTATATTGTGAAGCAACAACAACAAAAAATGCTCACGCACATGAAATATTAAGAATGACGTGTCGTGTATGCAGTAACACAATTGTTAACATACTGTTCTTACACTGTGGCTTTTTGCATCCGCTTCCATCAGAGCACATGTGCTCTGCCCCTCTCCATCCAGACAGTGCGAGACTAGTGTACTTCAGACTGTAGAGGTCTCCATCCTTCAGCATCCACGCGCTGTGCATTCTTCTGCATCGGCCACAGACTCAGAGAGAAAGAGAGAGAGGGAGGGACGGACAGAGAGAGAGAGAGAGAGAGAGAGAGAGAGAGAGAGAGAGAGAGAGAGAGAGAGAGAGAGAGAGAGAGAGAGAGAGAGAGGGGACACCGCGTAACGGCAACCTGAGACGCGTGTCCTCCCTCAGTGCGAACGGGAACTTAGATGATTTGATGGTGAAACCGATGGAAACGTGGAGATGATGTTCCAGTCCTTGATGATGGATTCGTCTTTCAGCATGTCCAGCTATGCTGTCCTTGTGCTCGTCTCCTAATAGACAGCTGATTCATTTCTCTCCTCAAGTACTTCTGCTTTACTACAGCTTTTGTGATTGAACACTTGAGACGGCGTGAAGAACAGTGAAGGAAGCGGGGCGCATTGTTCATTTTTTCAATTATCATTATTATAAAGGACTTCCAGTTCATACGGGATTCGTGATGTCTGCAACATACCGCTCCTTGTTCCTTTGTAAGTAAACTGAGTTATTTATTCCTTTAGAGTTTGGCATGCGGTTTCGTTTTTTGAAATCTAACCTTGTGTTTTAATTTGTCCGATCCTATCGTTAGTAACATATTCTTCACCTTCATCCATGTCAAATAAGTTTGAGCAGTGGATGAAGTCTGAAATACGAAGGCATATATATAACAAATTTAACCTATAAGCTTTACAGAATAGTCAGAAGTCCTGTTCATAACAAGACCCCCACCCAGTGGAGTAAATCAAATCCAGATGCTTTTGGTTTTTGGGTTCTGATGAGTTACACCCTTAAGACAGACAACTCTTGAAAATAAGGGTTCCAAAACCAAAAGTTCCATGGAGAACTTTTAATTCACTAGTTCTTTAGAAATCCATCATGTTGCTTTTATGAACCCAGAAACCAAAATGCTGATCCAAAAACCTAGTAATGAAATCTCAAGGTCTGAACCAGGTTAGAATCCAGAAAGGGCATACAAAAAGGTTTTTTTTTTTTGTTGTTGTTGTTTTGTTTTTTGTTTTTTTCAAAAAGAGGATTTTATGACGAACTTGAGGATCTTTATTTTTATTTATTTTTTAACATTATTCCATCACTGTGTTAGTGTCTGAGACCCCAATAACATAAGTATAATGGGAGATACAGTAGCTAGGCTACAATGTGCATTTATGGAAACATTAAATAATAATGCATGCTATGCATCATCCAAATACAAAACAAGTTAGTTAGCATTTTAATTACATTTGTGCAACGGCGCTAAATTTAACGTTCTTTGCAGAGCGGAACAAAGACAGGACACGCCGCCCAATCCAGATCTCTTAATTTGTTGTGACATCTGATGGCAAAAATAGATCCTCATGTTAAACGTCCAGTGATGAGCCGGTGGCGCGAGCCGCTGCTGTCCGGTGGGCATGAGGGTCTCGCGTGTCTGCGTGTGCTGGAGGATGTGTGAAAGCATGCATGCATACATGGGTCACATTGGGAGTCCTCCACCGTCTCGCGCGAGGTTCATTGTCCGATTCTCAGGCGGCACGCACGCACGTTTGTAACGGGAGTTTAGTGTGCGTGACCCATCGTTTATTATAATCACTGCGCCAAACTTTGTCCCATCTTTCGTGTCCTCTGCGCGAATATGTGATGCAGGATGAAAGCGGTGTGTGTTGAGTCTAGTGACTGGCTATTGTGCGCCCTAAATGTATGATAAGCTGTATTAAAATTCCTCGCGCATTCTCCGTGGCGTGTTGAGAAGGTCAACGCTGCTGTAACACCCGCGACAGAAGCTTCAGCTTGCCGAAAACATCTCCTCACACTATTATTTTATATCAGCATAATTCATGCTTTCATTGTTTCTCAAAGGTTTCAGTAAAGTGTTTGGATCCAGCGAATATTTCTCAGAAATTATTTTGTTTTGAAATTCAGTTCTTACACAGGCTACCATAAAGAGTTCGTTAAAAAAAAATGGTTGACTAACATACAAAAATACCAAACTATTGTTCTGGCCAACTATTAACAAATGTTACTAAATAGTTCAACCTTTGGGTTCAAATCTACTTTCCTTTTATGCTTGAAAGATAGCGTTGATTTAAATGTTATCCAGTATGTTGCTTTTTTACTATAAACTAGGCTATACAGCAAAATATAATGTTACAGCTATCTGTCTTATAGGATTATAAAATGCTTGGTAACACTTTACATAAGTGTCCATGACTTAATTTGCAATTAATTGCATACTTAATATGAAATTATTGCTATAGTAATTAGTTAGCCTTTATTTACATTTGAAATGTTTAAAATCTACGCTGCAATGTAAAGTGTTACCAATGCATTGCTTATAGCGCTGAAACTGTAACCCACACACCTATGGGATGCTGCTACTTGGTGTAATCCCATTATATGGTAATGGAAAGATGGCAAGAGAAGACAGAGAGTGTTTTACATGTGCCCTGACACGTGCATCAGATCATGGGAAATATATTTTTTAATGTAAAGAATAAAATCCTTCATGTTTGCATATTTGCATTTGCTTCAAATTAAGTAAGATGGTTATATTTAAATGCAATATAAAGGGATAGAATCGCATTTCACTTTGAGCACTCTTGAAATATTGATTTATCAATCAGGTTACTGCATTTTAAAGGTCATGCTTATTAGCTATTGTTTGTCCTATGATTTTTCTCTTTTTGTGTCTTTAGGCATTGACTGAGCCTTAATTATTTCCAGACATATTATTAGATAATTTTAATGTGTTGTTTGGTTAATGATTATCTACTTGGTCTGTGTTGTGAGAGAGGAATGGATTGAGAACTGGCACTGTGCTTGTAGTAAGTCCCATTGGCTTCAGCATTAAATTAGTTTAATGAAATAGCCTTGTAGTGTCATTATAAGTACATTTCTTCAAGATTGTATAACTCCATTAATGAAAAAAAAAAGCTTTATAACTGGTATGTTTGGCGTGTAGAGCTCATCTCATTGCTGAATATCCTCAATGATAGAGTGAATCAATGTTGCATAATGAGGTAATTTCCATTTCATTTGATTTGATGCTTTCGAAGATCTTACATTACTTAAGTGTAGCACCCTGGAGCAAAGTAATATTTATTTAAAAGTCTTTTTGCAAAAATGTGCTGCTGCTACTCTCTGGAAATGAGCTAAAAAAGGACAAACCAACCAAACTATGCAGAAATCATGGCTATGCACATGGATGATAATAGTCTAACCCCTCTTACCCCGACTGACTTGGATGGAAAACGTTAAATGGGAAGTCTGGGAAGTAATAACAGATTGTAATTTACTTGTCAGGAATGTAATGGAACCATAATAAAGAACTTTCTCCATGTCACGTGATTAATGTTAATCCAACATAGAGACTCCATGACAGTTTTGGGGATTGACAACCATATTTACTCACAGGTGCGAGTCTCGAAAAGTCCCAAATACTGTCTGAAAGAACATAGGAGTCAAGCCCGTATTCTCTTACCAGTAACCATATTGACAGTGACCATATCAAAGACAGCGACGTCCATAAAACTTAAAAGTTTTATCATTTTTGATATGACAAGTCCAAGCGAGCCACGAATTCATCCCATAAATCTTCATCAGCAGCTTTTATATGAGAGTGGAAAACTGACGGGAGCAGCTCTGGTGTGGAACAGTGACTGGATATAAAACCTTCAGATGCAATATCTCCGTCACTGTAAGTTAGCGAAAGCAAAAACACGCACAAAGACACGCAACACACGGTAGACATACGTTTGTGCAGAGCAGAGCGTCTCTCTTGCAGTGTGTGACGTGACAGACAACTAGTTGTCCTGTCCGGTTCCGTTCACACAGCGCAGGTTTTCTGAGAATGCAGTCCTGAAAATTTAAGGCTGTGGATTTGGTTATAAAATGCGGTTTTCATTCCCGTAAATAACTGAACTGTGTGTGTGAACGTAACCATATTAAGGACTCAAATACAGGACTGATGACAACTATGCCTCTTTTTACAAGATGTAATATAAGTCTCAGTTGTCCCCAGGATGCGTCTGTGAAGTTTCAGCTCTAAATACCCCACAGATCATTTATTATACCATGTTGTAAATGCCCATTTTTGAGTGGAAGGAAAAACATGCTGTTTTCGTGGATGTATCTTTAAATGCAAATGAGCTGCTGCTCCCCGCCCCGCTTTCCAGAAGAGGGCGGAGCCTTTACAGCTCCTGCCTCAGATACTCTGCCAAAAACTAAAACATCTGTTTGATTTTGATTATGATCTCTATTGCAGTCATGCTCACGTGACATTGCAGTTCTTCATCATCATGAAAGTGTGTTATCTGCATGTGTTTCAAAGCCATATCAGTCTAAACTTCTGATATAAGATTTTCCGAGCACACACATTCGAAGCACGCGCAGTTCTCTTTCACGTGTTATTGTGCTGTCAAATGCACACAAGGATATGTCCAACAAAGTTCATATAAACACAGTCGGTTGTGTCTGTGAACATAAACAGCAAGTAAAGAAATCACATGTGTATATTAGAGTTCCTACTGCTGTTTATGCTGTTAATATGAATTAAACAACAAAAGAAAAACATAAAATCACTCACTGCTCTTGATTGAATATCTTTAGTAGCTTTAATAATATGAATACATTTCTTACTTGAATGCTGCTGTTAAATACTCTGGCGAGGAGATAAACATGACGGACTGTGTACAGCTCACTGTGGGCGCGGTCTATGCTAATAAGATAGAGTCCTTTTAGCAGTCATGGGCGGGGCCTGTGTAATGTGAGGTCACAAAAGGTAGAAATGCAAATGGCTTATTTTGAGACACTGCTTATGATTTATGGGAATTAAAAAAAGAGGAGGGGGTGGATTTTTACCAGTATAGGGTGGTTGTGTACACACTGCCAACACACATGTATATGCAAACACCTTTTAGGACTCAAATACAGGACTGACAACTGGATTCTGTTGCTGTGTGAACATGGCCTGACCACTACATATTTGACTTTTTTCATAATGCAGTGAATGAATGCAGTCATCAGCATACTGTTGTGAATATCAGGTTGCCATTAGTTACGCTAACACGAAAAAGTGTTAAATAAAGTAACTCGTTTTCTCATCCTGTGCTATATTTGGCTGATAACCACAGGCAGTAAGAAGATCTCTCATATCTGAAAATGACAGGACACTGCAGACCCAGAGGTTTTAAAATGACAGCTCGATGCGCACGCCCCTGAATCACAGGAAATGTGCACAGAATGAATAAACATGCGAAACACTTACAAACTTTTTACGATAAAATGCTGCGTAGTGATGAGATCTTTGCCATTTTAATGGCTTTTGCCATTTTAATACATTTTTCTTCTAAACGTGGTGAAACTGAACGCTCTTATGATGTATAATACATTTTAAGAGGATTGTTGTTGTTTTTTTTGCAATAAATATTTATGAGAAAACTTTTGCAGGCTTTAATTTAGTATGTGCAGATTGCAAAATGATTTGAGTGTGTCCGAGTGGCTGAAATTTTCATCTGGAGATTTAGATTTATTTTTTTTTGCCTTGTTTACTGAAGCTCAGATGTTTGGTTAGGCAACATAAATAGCATTGCAATTTTCCCGAAGTGGTTTGGGTGTCTGGCTCTGCAGTGACATAAACATTCCTGACGTTTTCCATCAGGATATCATCCAAATCAAGCCTATCTGCATTTAGGGCCTCACAAAAACACAGTGCTCCAGGTCTAACCTATGTTTTTCCTCCTTGTCTTGGCCATTGGATATTCTTTTTTTGCCATGGGATAATATGACAGGTCTCTACATTAAGGACTCGTCTTTGAGCTTCTAGTTAGCTGGTGCAGTGCCGTTATAACAACCTTCTCCTGAAAGACAATGTGCTTGTTTCTTGCTGCAGCACATCTGAGGTGACATTGTCTCAACTCTGTACTGAAATTCAATATTCTCCCTGTGCTGTCACGCAGCCGCTCCTCACAGAGCAGATAAACAGCTTGAAGAGTTCTCCAGATGTGTTATTCTACTCGTTTGGCCTTGAGGAACATGTGGTGCTGTTTCTTTTTGTAAATATGCTGTGACTCAGCCTGTGGGAGGTGCTTTATCTATGTGATAGATGTTTTTTTAATGGTTGTGTGTGTCATTTAAGTTCAAATATCTTAAAAATGTAAATAATATACAGTATAAAATACATAAAAGTTTGGGGTCGGAAAGATTTTTTAATGTTTGCATTCATTTGATCAAAAACAGTAAAAACAGTAATACTGTGAAATATTATTACAATTTGAAATATCTGTTTTCTAATTTACTATATTTTAAAATGTAATTTATTCCTGTGATGCAAAGCTGAATTTTCTGCATCATTACTCCAGTCTTCAGTGTCACATGACACTCACATTGCTGCTCTAGAAACATGTAATATTATTATCAATGTGGGAAACTGTGATATATATTTTTTCAGGGTCCTTTGATGAATATAAAGTTAACAGAAGGAACTCGGTTTGAAATATACATCTTTTTGTAACATTATAAAATGTCTTGACTGTCACTTTTGGTCAATTTAATGCATCCTTGCTGAATAAAAGTTCATTTCTTTCAAGAAAAGGAATCTGAGTGACCCCAAACTTTTGAACATTAGTGTGTATATATATGCATATATATATATATATATATATATATATATATATATATATATATATATATATATATATATATATATATATATATATATATGTTTGGGATAGAACTATATCTGTTTGTCCAACCAGTTGTGGGAGTATAAAGGAATATCATTCCTTAATATATATATATATATATATATATATATATATATATATATATATATATATATATATATATATATATATATATATATATTAAGTCATATTCATGCAAGGAGATATTTGTTTCATCATTCCTGGCATTTGACATCACCCTTCCCTCAGCTGCTGTCTCATGTCTATAGACTATTTGAAAATGTTAGCTGTATTTGTCTTAAATATAAAAATAAAACTCTTAACTATGAAGAAATTTTTTATGTTTGCAACAATGAACAACTATAACACACTCCTTGACTGAAAAAAAAATCAAAGAAACCCACAGTAAACACCAGGCCACGTTTGAGTCGTTCTCTAGCCTATAAATCTCAGACTCTTTTGACTCCCTTGGCTAAATTACTCCCAGATTACTTTGGAGCCGCTCAACAGGAACTGCCTATTTTCCTTTACGGCTAACCTTTGACAGATGTTCATGAATGGTCTGGTTTGACAATAATTCAATCCAGCTGCTTCGTTTTGTAGCAAAGCCCGGCTCGCTTACATAAGTCACTGGTCACGAGCGGCCCCCGCCCCTCACTCAGCCCTGATACACAGGTTTTGGCTTCTAGAATTGCACGGCCCAACAGGATTTTGCTAATCGCCACCTCCATGCTTATTTGCAAGAGAAAGAATAGAGGATTGTGTGCATTATTTGATGCAGTAAATAACTATGAAAGTCAATGGCGCAAGGGCAGTTACTTTTTTCCTGATTCCTGGAAGTACTCTGTTTGTAGGGAGTGTAAACAGTTTGATGAGGGTCCTCAATGAGGAGCTGAGACTAGCGCAATGATAAACAATATAGCCAGAAGAATTGCCAATGAACCAAACAATGAAGATTGGGGAGAGAAGGCGTGTAATATGCAACATGTTCACTATATAATATACCCATGATGTAAATATAAATTAATTTTTATCCTATTATTAACTGAATTAATATAAATGATCATATGTGACCCTGGACCACAAAACCATTCACAAGGGTCATTTTTTTTTTAAATTGAGATTTATACATTTATGAAAGTTGAATAAATAAGATTTCCATTGATGTATGGTTTGTTAGAATATTATAATATTTGGCCGAGATACAACTATTTGAAATCTTATTTATTCAACTTTCATAAATGTATAAATCTCAATTTAAAAAAAAAATGACCCTTGTGAATGGTTTTGTGGTCCAGGGTCACATATGATCATTTATCATTTATATATATATATATATATATAGGGTAGGAAATTTACAAAATATCTTCATGGAGCATGATCTTTACTTAATATCCTAATGATTTTTTGCATAAAAGAAAAAATCGATAATTTTACCCATACAATGTATTGTTTGCTATTGCCACAAATATACCCGTGCGACATGTGACTGGTTTTGTGGTCCAGGGTCACATATTTGAAAGTGCTAAATAGTGACAAAATTCTGTTGCAGTGTTTAACATGACAATAAATGTTATATTATCTGTGTCTTTAATCTTATTTAACCATAATCACGATAGTTGGATTAAGTTTTGTGTCTTGTGCACTTTATACTCATGAACAGTCTCATACAAACTACACCTATAGTGAGTGTAGTTAACCTTATGCTGTGGAAATACAAACCGGAAGACAGAACGACGAGCACAGATCTGAAAAGGGGCGGGGCTACATAATGTCTATAGGACTCAATAATGATACTAATAATCATCATCATAATAATAATAACAATACTGGAGCCTCATCTCCTTTTCATTGCCCTTTCTTTTACTCAAACTACTCAAGTTGGAGTGCTGTGAAATGACTGGTAAATTTCCCTCTCCACTTCATGTGAAGTGATGTTGTTTCCCTATTCCCTATGTCGTTTGCAGTGTCCTTCGAACTGAACGTTCCCTTCAGACTGAAATCTCACTTAAAATCACCATGAAACTAAAGTCGCAACAGTTTTTCCTTCCCTATTATGATGTATATCAAAGTTAAACGGATTCTCGAACAAGAATACATGTAGGGCAAGAATGAATTTTGTCCATGGGGAATCGATTGGATGGTTGTGGTTTGCTATTGGCGGATCCCATGTGAGTGATAGGTTGCCCCGCCCTCACTCCTGTAAACACATCATCAGAGAAGAGATGTCGCTGAAAGAGGGAGGGGAAGTTATGGTGGTTAAAGAGTACGAGGGCACGTAAATTTACAGCACGGATAAATCATTTACAATAAATACTGCAGTATTCAATAAGAACTGTCAGTTTTAATTTCATGATAACTTTAGGATGGCGAAACACCCTGTGCGGTCCATGTCGCAGCGCACATACTGTCTTTGAGTGAATCAACCGATTCGTTCAAAAACATTCATCCAGGAACGCTACTTTATGTAGATGTGCTAATTTGGCTTTGGCTTCAGCTTCGTTTGGATCTATTTTCTTGGGTGAAACTAAAACAGGCAAAGTAAAAGGCAAGTTACTCAATATCACACTCGCAGTCGAGTATCGTGTCCAGTTTATGTAAAGAAACAATGCTATCAGTGTGTACAGTTATTCCTTAGTGAATTCCCCCTGTTGTGTATTCTCTTTCTTAAAACATCCAGAAAGAGCAAATAAGAACAGTGTCTCAGCTTTTGCATCATGTTGATAGCAGTGATTTCATCATGGATGTACACTGACTGAACACTCCCCGCCTGAGCCAGAGGCTTTGCTTACTTCCTCTCGAGAAAGGAAACAGTACCTCAGTGAAACCATGCAGCATGGATGAGGCTGGCGTGCTTGTCTATTCTGAGCTCAAACAGCTTTTGATCTAGACTTTTTTTGTGGGGGGGGGAAGCAGGTATATTTCCATTTTCAGTGAGGAGCAGTGATCTGTCTGTTCAGAGAGACAAAAATATAAATAAATAACCCGACTGCTAAAAAGATTGCAAACGGCTCTGGAAAAAAAAAAAAAAAGCATATCTTATCAAATTTTGAAGAGTGTACATGAGGATCATAGATATTAAAGTAAGTGTTTGCTCAGGAAAGAAGACCCAGGAGATAACCTGCTCTATTCTGAGAGATTCAGCTTTGTTGATCTGCCGAGGCGGTTTTGTTGGAGTTAGAGAAATGGATTTGTCTGGTAAGTGAAGATAGAGACTAGAGCTGTGATGGCAAATGTTCTTGGGTGTTGTCACCAGTCACCAGATCACATACTATCATGAACATGATGGTTTTACCACAATTTCTCAATGATTGAGTGATGATTTTCAGTCTTTAAATGAACCTTCTTGTATATTTTGCACCCTCTGTCCACCGGCGAGCTCAAATAAAACTTTGCAGAGTGTCCTGGCCGCTCTTTTCCATACAATGTAAATCAATGTCAATGTCAAGCTCCAAATATGACAAAAAACAACATGTAGTTATCTTACTCATAATCACAATGAACCAGAAGTTGCGACTGATTTCAGTTTTTTTATGAATTTTCTGAGAGGAAACTAGAGGGCGTGGCTTGTTTTTTTCCCACTGGGAGTTGATTGGATCTAGAAAATTTGGCATTTTATTTTATTTCCAAGCTGTCAAACTGACGTCATCAAAGAAGGAAGGGGAATTACATTTTCAAATCTTCATCAAAGATTACAAAGACATTTTTTTTTTTGTGAATCAACTTGCACAGATGAATTGTTCACCACAAGACTAGTAATGTGCACTAACAAAGTTAATATGGTAAATTCTGATTTCATGCTGACTTTAATTAGATAAACCAGTATTTAAGTTAAAAAAAATATTGAAAATCTTCCCCTCTTCTGTGTCTGTGTCTTTTGCACTTGTGTACATTTAAAAATGAGATTTCAATATGCATTGCACCAAGTTCTTTGTTCCTAATGACTAATTGACTTATTTTGATGTCAAAGTTGATGATGAGGTTTCTATTAAAATACTGGTGGTGGATGGTGGCATTTTCAGGGTGTGTGGTTATCTTTTAGAATTGTGTATTCTTTTATTAAGCTTTTATTTTCTACTTTGATCTGATTTCATGCAGCAGTTGTTTCGCATTCGTTGGCATAATGTGTTTTTGCACTGATGCCCTGTACTAATTTACATTTCTCTTTGTTTCATCTGCTGCTTCCCACTGTGCTTTTGTATTTATTTTCTGATAAGATTGCATGCACCTGCAGTGGTGTCTGATGCAATGATGCAATGTCTTCCAAATGAGTTGTTCCTCTTTTTTTTGTTGCATTGTTGCCACAAGTTTTTTGTATATCCATCCAAATCCACTGATAATTGCTATCCGAGAGCCGTGAAATCAGAATATGACAGTCTAAAGAGGTTGCTTATGTTTTGATTGCTTAATGTTTTCATAGCCAATGCACAGAATGCCTCAAAGCAAGATATTCTATTACAGCAGGAAGGGATGCTTCATCGTTAGGCAGGAAAGCATCTTCTGTCTCCCACCAGGAATTCATTAGCATGAGACTCCTGCTTTGTTTCCATTGGTTTGACAGGCAGCTGTAATTGAATTGAATTGATTATAGATAGATAAATATCTTCTCCACTGCAGACGCATGTTTCTCCATGCGGAGCGTGGCCTTTAGACTCTTTTTTTGCTTGTATCTTTTCTCTTTGTTCTGGGAAAGGCTGGAGACTGAATGTGAGGGGAAATGTTCCACGTCGCTCTATTTAGACACCTGCTGTTCCTTGCAATTTGAAACAGTCTATTAGCTCTGCTAGCAGGCCACTCCATTTGCTGTTTTGTTTGCTCTAGGGTCTCACTTCATTTCCATCATTCTAGCCAAAATCTCCTCCGCCTCACTTTTGCTCATCCTTGACCACATTGTTTCTATCTTCTGGTCCACAGGATTGCTCCGATCGACAGCCAATTCAGTCATGATCTGTTGAAAGGAAGCATTTGAGTCATTCCATGTCCAAACCATTCAAAATGAATTAGGAATTTATTATTTTATTATCTCATGAGATGAGTGTATTATTCTTTAAAGGGATGGTATAATGCCATTTTCACAAGATGTAAAATAAGTCTCTGATGTCCCCAGAGTGTGTATGTGAAGTTTTAGCTCAAAATACCCCACAGATATTTTTATATAGCATGTTAAAGTTGTCACTTTTTGAGGGTGAGCAAAAACGCACCGTTTTGTGTCTGTGCTTAAATGCAAATGAGCTGCTGCTCCCGGCACAGAGGGCGGAGCTTCAAGAGTTTGCACTTACACAGACATGCACTGAAAATTTCAAAAACTTTTAGCCTTTTATGTTCAAACCGGAGTCAGACAATGATGGAGAGACTCTAGAAGAAGTGACAACATGTAGAAGCAACAGGACGTTTCTGAATCGTTATTTGATGAATTTATGTAGCTTATGTGTAGATATCTTCTAGTCATTGATTAGCATATTCTGTCTTGATCAACTATAAATCGTGTTCCGGGGGCGGGGTTTATGTCAGTTTTAGGGTTGGTGATGTCACTAACACTACTAGCCGTTTGTTGTAGTCCTTAAAAAGCAATTTCTTTAAAAGCAAATATCTCCCTTTGCTTTGAACTTTGAGCATTGTAACTTTGCAGATGTTGTTTATGCTCAAACAGCAACATTACACTAACTAAAGTTAGAAAAGTGAAATCATAATCAACCATCCCTTTAAGTATTTTAAGAGTAATGCAGGTTGGGGGAGTAATTAAAGTAAGTCAGTTTAAAACATTGCAAAAATATTAGCACTTCTAAGCATTCCTACAGAAATGTAGGCTACTTCAAAAATCACATTGCAAAGTGGAAAAGGAATGTGTTTCATGGAATGACTCATTTGTTGTTGGCGGATACTTTGTTTTACCTCTGAAAGGTCATTAATTAGTGGAAGGGAACGGCACAAGCAGAATATGATTGCAACGATCGGTTATTGAACTGATTGATGAGATGCAGGCCAGGACTGAGGATTTCACAATGCTGTTTTCTAAACTTAGTTAAGTTGATGTTTTTACTTCCAAGATGATGACTGTTATATTCGCAGTTCCCTTAATGAATTTAGAGACTGACATTATAAATGAGACAGACTTTAATGTTATTTCATATAATCGCCAGTGTTCATACTTTCTGAGGTTTGATAATTAAATGAATGCAAACTGGATTTCATTCATATGTGTTTCTTATAGACAAGTTCTTCATAATTTACTCATAAATGAGTCCCAGCTGTTTGGCTTATTTATCTCTGTCATTTTTCCTGGCAAAAGTTGTCGCTATTCCAGTTTAGTTTTAAAAAGGAATCTGTTTTATATGATTGGCTCTACTATTTTGAATCTTTTGTTTTAACATGAGACTTTTCTGAATATGATATTTTGCATTGTGTCCATCAAGTTCCAAACAGGAAATAATTAAATGAGATAAATTATATTTGATTTGTAGTTAACTTTATATATTCATCTAAACTATTTTATTTTTCACTAATATAAGAGTGCTCAAAATATAACATACAGTTTTGGCCATAAACCAAATACAGTAGTGGCCAAATGGAAAATTGACATCTTCTCCCTTTATTCAACTACTATTGAAAATGTGTCAAAGATTTTGTAAGCATGTTTGCAAGGTTGTGCTTGGAGTCTATTGTGTTATTTGTGATAACGCAATGAAACATGACAAATTGTGCTGACATGATGTTTGGCCAGGCTGTCACACAAAGTAATGAACACAAGTAAAAATCTGTAGCTGTAGCTTGCATTTTTTGCCAATTTTAGTGTTCTGTTCTTCCCTCATATTTAAAATATATAAAAAAAATACAAAATATTTTGATGGATGGTCACTTTTTTGTTCCTCCAAGTTAAATGGATTTTATTTGGAGAAATCTGGAGAGCTCCTAAATGGTACTTGTACAAGGAAGTAATAGGCTTGGGTGATGAATGGCTTAATTATCAGGCCTCAATGTCAGACATTTCGTTCTTCATACTAGAGCAAAAACATTGCATAAAGGAGTATCGCTGATCAATCGCAAGCCTGTCTGCAATTAACTCCCTAATGCGCCTGATTACACCGACTCCAGCGCGCCCGTTTAACTAAGTGCCTCAACCTTTTAAACGGCCAGCCGCTGCACACACTCACTGTTTGCACTCTAGATTAAGCCCCTTGTCCAGGAGCTTTCACCTTGAAAAAAACGGTTTTGTGCACTACTCTGCTGTAAAAAGCACCCACCTTCCTTCTTTATTCTTCGACAATGGTTTCAGAACAGATGGCGTACCCACCCTCATTTTTTTTACGAGTCGTTAGACTTGACTGGTTGATGAAATGGAGACCTTCCGCTACCCAGCTAATGCAGAAGTGTATCTTTACAGTTTAATATATCTTCCATGTCCTTGCACACCAGGTTCAGGAAGTGCTATATAGCACCTCTGTATATTACACAGCATCTGATGGAGGTGATGTCGGGAGGACTTTGCTGTTAGTGTCTAAAACACAGCAGATTTACTTAGAGATGCAGCCAAAGCCTTTGGCTGTTACTCTGTTTGGTTGAAACATGCACACTCCCACATTGAGACCTTGAGACTGGGTCTGCGTATAGCATAACAAGCTTACCGCACCTCAGGGATCAAACATTAAAGCCGTCCTCTTCCTGAATCCCAGCCTGCAGCCATATTCCTCTGTACATGCTTAATTGTTTAGTCATTTTCGCCTCCCTTGCGTCTCTTTACAGCTGATTATTTATGATTTTCATGTAGGAAAGCTGTCTCCTTAAAAGTAGAAAACGTCTCGGGTTACGTATGTAACCCTCGTTCCCTGAGTAGGGAACGAGACGCTGCATCGATACTCGATACTTTGGGGAATGCCTTCGGCATGAAGCGTCTGAAGCCTACTATACAACTATTCCAATCTGGATTGGTGCAACGTCATTACGTCACCCGTGACGTCGCATGTGACGGTGATCCGGAAGCTATAAAACGGTCACAGGAACCAGGAAATGTTAGCTTCTAATTGGTCAAAGCAAGTCGTTCTCAGGGGCGCGAAAAGTGTGGCCGAGGGATGCAGCGTCTCGTTCCCTACTCAGGGAACGAGGGTTACATACGTAACCCGAGACGTTCCCTTTCGTAAAGGGAACTCCCGCTGCATCGATACTCGATACTTTGGGGAACGAATACCCACGCCGCCACACTGAGAGAAAAACGCCCTGGTACAAAGCATCTGGTATACTCAAGGACGATAGAATGAGTAGAGGGAAGATCCAAACTAGTCTGTTATAAGATTTGGTGTAAGAAGGGGAGGTGAGGAGCCAGAGGCTCAACTGACCTCATGGAAAGGGAAACCCCGGACAGTAGAAATGATTAAATAAAAGGTGAAGGCCAAAGCGCACCTTGTACATCAAATATGAATGGTTTCTGCAGATAACCAACTGTCTACTTGATAAAGGGGAATAGCTCCTAACCCTTGATACCTCCTAGATGGATTGACTCCTCCCAGCCTGAGGTCTATATAGGAACCTCCAAGGCTATGACCTTGATCATCCGACACATGCGATGGAGGATGGAATACCTGAAGAATCATGATATTGCCTCCAGGCACCTCAGTACCGGGGCAAAAATATTGTAGAGTGGCTCCCACGCTCGCAAGTAAGAGGGGGCAGCACCACCACTCTTCCAGGGAGTAAGACAAGCAGGAAGCAGACTCAATAGATTCTTCTATATATCTATATATACTCATACATATATACCTATATGTCATCCACAGGACATGATGGGTGCCAGGGATAGCCCATCAGCCTGATGCCAATAGGCTGGATGAAAAAGGATTCATCCTCCAATCTACAGGAACATGGAGTTTCAGTGGGAACGTCCTTTCGAGAACATCCTTAGAGGCTTGTGGAGGGCACTGAGGCCGCCATAGAGGCCCTAAGCATGAACAGGAGATCCCGTTAGAGAGCGGGATGGAACACCAGTACTGAAGCCAGTGGGCAGTAATAAACTGGGTTCAATGCCCTCCCCAACTTAATTGTTTAGTTCCTAGTAGAGTGGGGTTCTAGTATGGATGTCCTGACCACCTCGGTGGAAAGGGCAACCTAATTATGGGTGAGACCCCCTCAGGGGCCAGACCCATAGTCTCCATAACTCTGGTCGGGGATGAAATAATGTACCATCAGCCTGAGACAGAAGATCTCTCCTAATAGGAACTTTCCATGGAGGACCCTCCAAGAGACTAATAAGGTCCGAGAACCAAATTCGGGCCGGCCAGTACGGAGCTACAAGGAGTAGTCTCACTCCGTACCTCCTGACCCTTTCTAGAACCCCAGGGAGCAGAGCAATCGGGGGAAAAGCATACAGATGTGACCTCGGCCACATCTGTACCATGGCATCCAAGCCCAAAGGAGCTGGATGTGAGAGAGAGTACCAGAGCGGGCAATGAGAGTTCTCGTGAGAAGCGAACAGGTCAACCTCCGCCCGGCCAAACTCTCTCCATATAAGCTCAACCACTTCAGGGTGGAGCCGCCATTCCCCGGGCCTCAGCCCCTGCCTCGACAGGATGTCTGCTCCCATATTTTCAACCCCAGGAATATAAATGGATCTGACAGAGAGAAATTTATCCTGGGACCAAAGAAGAATTTGATGAGCCAATCTACAAAGAGGGCGAGATCTCAAACCTCCTTGGCGGTTGATATAAGAGACCACCGACATATTGTCTGTCCTAACAAGAACATGATGGCCTCTGAGGTTCACAAGGAAGTGCCTCAGGGCAAAAAATATGGCCAACATCTCCAAGCGATTGATATGCCATGAGAGATGATGGTCCTTCCAAGTACCTCGGGTGTAACGGCCCTCCATAACCGCACCCCAACCCGTGAGGGACGCATCCGTAGTCAGAGTCCTTCTCTGACATGGTGCTCCCAACACTGGGCCCTGGGACAGGAACCATGGTTTCTTCCACATGACAAGAGAACGAAGGCATCTGCTCGTAACTCTGATCGTGCGAAAAGGGTTTCCCAGAGGAGAAAAACCCTTGTTCCTGAGCCACCACTGCAAGGCTCTCATATGGAGCAGACCAAAGGGAATTACCGTGGAAGCTGCAGCCATAAGACCCAAAACTCTTTGAAAGTGTTTGACAGTGATAGCCTGGCCTAACCTAATACTCTTCATAGTGTGAAGAATAGTATTAACACGAGCAGGAGACAATTGTGCCCGCATCGTGATGGAATCCCACTCTACTCCCAGGAACGTAGTTCTCTGAAGAGGAGTTAAGGAACTTTTCTTCACATTGAGTCTCAACCCCAAGCACCTCAAATGACGTAAGACAACATCTCGATGTTGAATCGCCAGTTCTTTCGACTGAGCTAAAATGAGCCAGTCGTCTATGTAATTCAAGATACGAATCCCCTGAAGTCTCAACGGAGCAAGGGATGCATCCATACATTTAGTGAAGGTGCGAGGGGATAAAGCTAGGCCGAAAGGAAGGACCCTGTATTGATAAGCTTTTCCCCCAAAAGCGAATCTAAGGAACTTCCTATGTTGTGAGATGATGGAAATATGAAAATATGCATCCTTTAGATCTATCGTCACAAACCAGTCCTCAGATCTGATTTGTTGAACGATCATAGGTATAGTTAACATTTTGAACTTGAATCTCCTCAAAGATTTATTCAAAACCCTAAGATCTATAATAGGACGCAGCCCACCATCCTTTTTTGGAACTATGAAGTACCGGCTGTAGAACCCGGAATCCCTCTGCTCTAAGGGCACATATTCTATGGCCTCCTTAGCTAAAAGAGTTTGCACTTCATCTTCCATCACCTGAGCCTGATCAGGAGATACCAGCGTATGAATAACACCATTAAATCTAGGTGGTCTATACTGGAACTGGATTCTGTATCCTTTCTCGACTGTATTCAGGACCCACTCAGATATATTTTGAAGACCCTTCCAGGTGTCTAAATAATCTGCTAAAGGAATCAGTCTCTCAGGACTGACCTCAGGTGTAAGCCTCACAACATCATTATCATTTTTATGTTTACTTTTACTTTCGGTGACCTGAAGCAATTTTTTGGCAGGAGCTAACCGAATCACCTTTTCTCCAGGTCTCTTGAGAGGTAGCGAACATTTTAGAACCATAGATTTTATAGGAACCTTTCTTGTGACATGTTCGCTGGAGGTCGATGCGTCCCGAAGCGCACTTGGCGGCGGAAAGCAACATCGATTTCCTGAGGGCTCCGCGGAGCGAAGTTTTAAAAAGCCCACGCGGAGGGGGATGCCCTCAGAGACCTGGACGTCCCATCATGGTCTTTTAGCCGAAGCCTTCCTAGACTGAATAACAGTCCGCAGATCTGTTTTCATCTTGGAAGGCTTCGACTGAGGGTGTTGCTTCTGCCTCCAGGCCCCTTGGGGGGGAGCGCGAGAAGCAACACTCTCCTTCTGCCTAAGCAGGTGTGAGGAGCTGGCGGCGGTCTCGTGGGACTGCCCCCTGGCAGCAGACCCACGAGACCTGGAGCGACGGCGGGGGATGCATTCTCTGAATGCGGCTGACTGCCGTTTCGCCTCCTGAAACCTCTCGACGACGTTATTGACGCCATCGCCGAAGAGGCCAGAAGGCGAAACTGGGGCATCGAGAAGACAAGCCCTGTCCTTGTCCCCGATGCCCGACAGATTCAGCCATAAGTGTCTCTCCGTGGCTACCAGTGCTGCCATGGAGCGGCCGATGGCGCGGGCCGTCTCCTTGGTAGCACGGAGAGACAAGTCGACCACACGACGCATCTCTCTGATGTCGTCGTAGGCGACCTCCCCACTGTCGTCCACCTCTTTGAGGAGGTCGGCCTGGTATGCCTGCAATAGCCCCATAGTATGCAGGCAACTACCAGCCCGACCTGCCGCCATGTATGCCTTCCCAACCAAGGCCGATGTTGTACGGCAGGGCTTGGTGGGAAGCGCCGGAGCCCGCAGGGATGATGCAGCGTCAGGGGAGAGATGTGTTGCGAATGACTCTTCAACCCTGGGCATCATCCCATAGCCCTCCTCCCTGGCACCCAAAATACTCGAATACATATGGACATTTGGGCCAGATATTCTAGAGGAGAAGGGCTTATTCCACGATCTCGACACCTCAGTGTGGAGATCGGGAAAAAAGGGCAGACTCCGGCGTAGAGGCTGTGACCGAGTCTGCAGGAAGCGCTCATCGAGTTTGCTTTTTGCCGTCGCTTCCTGCACCTCAGAGGGCCAATCGATCTTTAATTTGGCCACTGCTCGAGTCACAACCTCTAGCAGCTCCTCAAAGGCAGGGGAATGTGGTGGCGATGTTTCACATTCCCCTGCCTCGATGCCCAAAATATCTAGCTCCTCGGAACCAGATAGTTCGAGCATCGGTTCCTCTGCAGGGGCGGAAGAAGCCGCAGCGCGGGCTTCCGCACCCTGAGCGGAACTAAAGGAACTAGCCTCAGAATGCTGAGAAAGAGCCGAAGCTGTCTCAACATTATCAGCTAGATCCTTCTGCGATCCCCATGAATGCAGGCGCCGCGCTGCCTCGACAGACGCGGGACCTGATCCACGAGGATCGCGAGGCTGGCCGGCCTCATTAAACATAGAACGCCGGGAGCGGAGCGTTCTTAGGGGCATTGTTTCACAGTTAGCACAGACAGCACCCTCGAACGCTGCCTGTGCATGCTCCGCTCCCAGACAAACAACACAAAGCGAGTGTGTGTCACCCTCAGCCAGAAAGCGTGGGCAAGGGGACGCACACCGCCTGAATTGCTTATCACTCGCCATCACTTTATATATATATATTTTCTACGGGACAAACAAACACCAAATAGAACAGACAGTTGTACATAGAGCGCTTGCTGAAGACCAGAAGCTAACATTTCCTGGTTCCTGTGACCGTTTTATAGCTTCCGGATCACCGTCACATGCGACGTCACGGGTGACGTAATGACGTTGCACCAATCCAGATTGGAATAGTTGTATAGTAGGCTTCAGACGCTTCATGCCGAAGGCATTCCCCAAAGTATCGAGTATCGATGCAGCGGGAGTTCCCTTTACGAAAGGGAACAGTAAATTTTCAGAGGGAGCTATGCTTGGAACGGATGGAAAACAAGCAGTGCAGTTTTGCGTGTCAGAAATTCTAAAAATGCATAAATGTATTAGCACACAGTGGGTCTCGTTCACTATTAATTGCACATAAGGGTTCTTATGTGAGCAGAAGATATTCTCTTGGAACAGGTGCGTACGCACATTGAATCTTGGCCTTCTTTTAATGTTGATGAATCCAGATTATTCTAAATGCCGGTGTGTGCGATAATCTCCATATAAAGGCTTTCCACACAAACTCTCCTGTTCAGCCATTTGTCACTCTCTGCAAACATTTCCTTACACTGTCTAAAGTTGTACTCTCGCCTAGACTACACATAAACAACAGCATTTTTTTGGTGAAACTTTTCCCAGATCCAGATGTGCTTTGCTAAAATGGTATATTAAATGTAAAATGATATACATATACACTCCTAGGCAAAAAATAAAGCCAAAAATGGCTAAACACTAAGCTTTTAATTGCCACAAATTATTGGTCAGGTAATTAGCAGCAATTCAAACAAACTACTTAAAAATCCATTGCTGTCTCAGAAAAACATCAAACATAGAATGAAGTTTTGGGCTGAATATGGGAAGTTTGATTCAGAGTGGTTCAGCAGAGTTGTGTGGAAACACGAATTGCATGGTGATACTCCAGAGCGGTGCCTTCGAAAATCTGGAGAGAAATATAATAATAAATGCCTCTCTACCACAGTAAAGCATGGATGAAGAGGTGTCATTGCGTGAGGAGCCTTTTTAGCTGCTGGTGTTGGAGTCGTCACTGTGAAAAGTCATTCAATACTTTGGAATTCAGCAGAATATTGCAGAATGGCTTGTTGCCCACAATTGAAAAGTTATCTAAATATGAATGGTGTTATTTTTCAACAAGACAATGCTCCAGTCCAAACTGCAAATACAACCGAGAAGTGACTTGAGATCAAGTCCATCAGGCTCATATTTTGGTTGGTCAGATATAGGATGTAGAGTATTCTGATTTGGCTTGATTTGTTAGCCTTGGTCCAAAGAGACTTGGTGGGGTGGAAAATAGCTATGTTTGCAAAATGAGGCTTTCAGAATAATTAAAACCCGAGCGAGGACTGCAGCAGACCTTAAACAATGCTTTACAGCTTCAGTAAACAGTCTTATTGACTCTGACTTTTTGATATATTGCAACATATGGAGCACCAGTGCCAACTTTATTATTTTCAGCTCCTCGGGAGTCCATACATCTGTTAACTCATAGTTTCCCTGGTCTTTGTTTGCTCTTAGGATCTTGCCTCTTGCCTTGATTATTCAAAACCAACACACTGTGATGTGAAAGGGCATGTGATCTCTTAGTCGGTTAACCTTTCCTCTTGGATGCTCTTTTGACATTGAGCAATGTGGTGGATTCAGCTCTTCACCAGGCTCTGTGCTAATGAGGCAATTAAATCCCTGGTGTCGTGGTGCAGAGGGCTGAGAATGAGGGAGGAAAGGGAGTGTGCTGTCTCAGCAAAGACCAGCCCAGAGCGACGCTAAATTCCCTCTGAATGCAGAAGCGGAGCTCTGCTGGGTGCTACACGGTCCCGTCACATGTCAACGTAGAGTGCTTGAATTGAATTGTGCTAAAAATTCAAATCCGTCTAATGGTTTGCCGTTTTCCTTTTTCTTCTGAAATTTCCAGGCTTATTGCAATGAGATCTGATTGTTAGTCTGAGAAAAAGCCCTGGTTAGCATGCAAATGATAATATGATGGCTTATAAACTTCAAATCTCAGACCTGCTAGAAGATAAAGCAGGTTAGAAAACATAGGAAAAGGGATGCCATTTTCTTAAGCAACCACCCAGAACACCATAGAAATCACATTTAAATACAATCAGAGCACTGTGACAACTACCAAAAGGGCCAAGCTCCACTCACAATCTAATTTAGAAAATGTAGTTGACCAATATTAGCTCACACAAGTAAATTAAGATTTTCAACAGCAAACAAGATTGGCACAATTTGGTTGTGCCGCTTTGCATGTTTTTTGGTGATTGACTAAGGTAGTTGCTAGTTAAGGGTGAAGTACAGTATATAAGTGTGTTTACACAATACCGTTTTTAACTGAAAACCGAAAACTTTGTATGCATTTCGGCCGTTAATTTACATGACAATGGCGTTTTGGGGGCCTGAAAACCCAAGCTTTTGAAAAAGGGTTTTGAAGTGCAAGTTTTTGAAAATGATGCCTTTACCGTCTCCATGTAAACAACAAAAACGTGAATTTGGGGAGCAAACTCCCATGCACTTTTGATTTTGGCGCCACCCTGAGAGATCGTGGATGGGATTTGTGGGAATAAAAAAAATAAAAAATAGGTTTGATTGTCAAGTCAAGTCACCTTTATTTATAATGTGATTTATACAAAACAGATTTTTTCAAAGCAGCTTTACAGTAATAAACAGGAAAATAATAATCCATCCTGCAGACTTCATCAAATATTGAATTAGACAAATTCGATTTCTGCCGTAAAGCAGCTCTACAGTAGACAATAGTGTCATTTTTTCAGCTCGAGTCAGTGTTGATTCAGTTCAGTTCAATAATGAAACGAGTTTAATTCAGATAGCCTATAAAGCAGCTTAACAGAAAATTATAGTGTCGTTATACAGCTCAGTCAGGGCACTGTTGATCTGTAGTTTTAACAAAAGACCTGGATCTGTCAAAAGTCACCGGGTGATGCGAAATGAAGCCTTTTGTGTCACCCAGTGAACTTTTGCTGGCAAATAAACAGGGATATCTGAGTGCAGGTAACACATCATTGACATCATTTACATATATGACCAACAATACAAAGCTGGTTGAAAATTAGCAAACTTATCCTTTAAGCTAGGTATGAAACTTAGTGGACACTAGCATCCAAAACATTGCTGGTAAATAGCTATGCTAGTATTTTTGGTTGACTAACTGGTGACAACTTGCTTAGTAATGTAGTTTTTTTAAACAATTCCCATAGGCGCTGAGCATCACAGTTGGTGTTTGTCTGCCGAAGCCAGTTCAGCACAGCATCTCCTCTGCCTGATTGCTGTCCTTGGGTCTGTGTGTATTCTGCTATTTAGGAGCGTTTGACCCAGGCAAACACAGCCGAAGCATCTAGGAAGTGGTCACTGAGCCCTCCGCTCCTCGAGGAAAGTGTTTACCTTTCCTTCCCGCTACCTACATGACTTATTCATAGCACAGTGCGAGCCGCTACACTTCAGAAAGAAAGCATATGCCCATGTAAACCGCAGCGTCTGCACCTCAGTGGGCAGGGGAAGCAATTTTTTTTAGAATTTCATCTTTTGTTACTCACCTTATTCTGACCTCTACAGCACTTTAGCTCCTTGACAGAAGTATTGCAGGGCAGTTTCTCTCCCATCTGGCCTGATATTATTCATAGTTTGATTCTGATTGTTTACGCCGCGTCGCAAGTTGAGAATTGTGGAAATAAAGTGCCTCCTTTTGTGCAATTTAATTAGAGTGACAACAATTAGCTGCTAGCAGTGCGGTTCACTGTAGTGTTACGCCATGACGGGGTTCGCATTAGGGCACCAGGCTAATGTGTTTAAAGCAGACACAATTAAAACGAACGCGCCGACTGATAACGACAGGCTTACAGCTACTCTGAAGGAATTACAGAGTATAGCTGTCTGTCTTATAATGTGCAGCTTATCCGACAGATTTGCTGGCAGAAATGAATGGCTGGTGTGGTGAATGTTTAGGCAGAATTTATGAAAGGCAGCGTCTCGTGCTGAGTGATGCAGAGCACGGCTCATTATCGCCATACAGGTGGGGTCTGGACAGTACTCGGTGGGAGAACCTGTCAAGAAACGACAGAATTGTTGTCTGTCTCGCATGTCACAAGACTGTGTTGTGATATAGTGTCTCTCCAGACAGTCTCTAGTGGGTAAATTACTTGATATACAATTTTGAACATTTTTATTCAGATTATGTCAGCATAATCTTTCATTATTCTTTATTAGGAATAAAATATTTTATTGAAACTACTTCACTGCATAACATTTGAAAGAGTTTTGTTTCTGCAAAAGTTTCCACAAAGTCATATGGTGCAACCAATATGCAGAAAAAATCAGGAACGCTCTGTAGTCAATAAATCTCTTATACATCAGATAATTTAACATTATGTGACAAGGTAAGGTTAGTTCTAGTTGTTAAACAACATGTTGTAAGACTCTACAAAAATTATATTTATGAATTAATAATTCATTATTTAACTTGAAAAATATATTTAACAAACATTTTTGAAAATAATTAGATAAGATGTGAACACTCGCTAGTATTTAAAGTGGGGGGGGGGGGGGTGTTTATTTATTTTTTTACTTGATGGTTGCTCCAAATTTAAACTTTTATTGAAAAGGGTATAAATGTTGTTGGTTTTTTTTTTGTTTGTTTTTTTAATAAATACAAAGAGTACATTTCTACAGTGGAAAAATGTCCATCTAATTCAATGTAAATATTTAAGGATAATCAATAGGGATGTCCCGAGCCGATCTCAAGGATCAGTATCTGTGCCGATTAAGCATTTCTTAACTCAGTATCGGCAGATGTTCAATATTCAATTACTCGGATTGGATCAGGGGCACAAAAAACTTGATCGAGACATCCCTAATAATCAAATTTGCTGCAGCACAAGTAATTTTAACTTATTTTTAAAAATCTTGTCTTGAATCTCATGTAACTTAATGTTTACTAATGTAACTAAAACATTTTTTTACAGTGTAAGATCTTAGAACACTTGCTATTGAGACATTTCTTTATCAAGAGCACTCTTATTTTTCATTGACACACTTATGTCTCAGTGTGCGCCTGTTTCGGGGTCAATATGAAAACATTTCCTTTAATTGAAGCTGCTTTGCTCTGAAAGAACTGTGTAATTAGCTTTTGTCTGTTTCCTCAGACCCATGCTAGGCAACAAACTCATCCTTGGTTGCCTTTAGCATCTCATGTATGGTGTGTATTGATCTTTGGATCATGTGACCTGAATCAATATCCAGAAATCACTGCCCTGTATTCAGTGACAGAGAGGGGACGGAAAGGCGGTCTGGCTTCTAAAGGTCAGCTTTAGGGCGCAAGGACGGGTCCTTGAAAGTGCTCTGGTTTGCAGCGGCTGAGCACATCAATTCTATCATGGCAAGAGGAAGGTCATCCTTCCAGCACGGATGTATTTATGGCCCTGTAGGGCATTCAGGGAAGTTATTCCCTCTAGAGTTTCACAGAAACATCCGACGCCATGCCAAGGTTCTGGTTTGTAGCGTGGCTGTGTTGGCCTGTTTCATTACAAACGACTTGAATTGAAGTTGAAGTGCCTTGGAGAGTTAGATGTACTGTATGTCTGGCTTTAACAGTGTAAGACATTACTTGCTCTTTGGGTATGTCAAGACCTGACTTTGGAGTCTCGGCTGTAATGAGTGATTGACATGTGCTTGTTAGCAAGATCTAACAATCAACTGGAAGATGGATCGACAACATGGCACCTTTTTAGCTGGAGCATCAGTTACAGGCACATTGAGGCATGAAGGGGAAGAGAATATTGACCAGCTGGTTACCGCTCTACACTTCTGCCTGGAAGCATTGAATTCATTCTAACAACAGCATCCTCACGGTTGTGGGGAAGTAACATCGCTGGCGTGTCCTTTTGAAGTCAACGTGAAGGAAAATGAGACACATTTAATGTCATTCTAATGCATTTTCTGTTCTGTATAATTTACATTACAAGCTATCAGAATTTCATCTTACTTTTTGGTCATATAAATAACAACAACTGCACCAAATTGCATATTTTTGTTCAGTTTTGGCTTCTGAATAAAATTGAGGGGTTTTTTTTCATCCTAGAGTATGAGCTCCATATTCTCACTATCATACTGTAACACCGTGTCCTAACCAGACTCGATGCCGTGATATGCGATAAAAGGTGTCTTTTCCATTTTAATCCAGAGTTTTTGTCCTAACCAGCCGCGATGGCGATGCGCAACGATTCTTTTTTAGAAACGGTTACTATTTTTCTGCGACGTTGAGGCTGGAACAACAACATACAAAATATGACAGTGATAATCAGTACTGGCACAGTAATGTGAGTTTGAGTATAATTTTGGATATTTGAATATCAACAATGGATAATTCACCTCAGATCTTGAAAATAAATGAAAGGAAACAAGAACGTTCAAACTGCTTGTCGCTGCGATCTTACCCCATTGCTTCTGGTTAGGACATGGTGTGAGTGCCATGAAAAAAAACACATTTGCAAACATTTTCTTTTATATTTTGTCTGTATATTTTATATATATATATATATTTTTTATGACTATTATTTCATATGTAAGACTTGAAATGGTTAACTCGAATGTCTTTTCTTCAGTGCCACTGAACCTCACCTTGTATTATTCCCTGGCATTTTATTCTATATTTAATCACTTCCCACTATTGATTCAGAAGGATATTCCTGCAGCATAGAGAAAAGCATTTAACCCATCGTGTCCGGCAGGCAGACATTTTGATTTAGCAATCGACGCATTATCATGTGAACTCATTAGCATGCATTGACCACAGGGCGAGCACATTGGGTTTTCAAAGCCTCTATTCATTTTTCGCTTTTTTTTTTACTAGTTTCTGCTTATCACAGGTGCTTTTGGAGGTCGTTCATGGGTTGAGCAGCAAATCATTACCTTCCTGTGAATTGATTGGTAGAAAGACCTCATCATGAGGAGTCCCATGTGTGCATGTGTGTTATGGCAGGAAGGACACAGTTAAATTAAGGGATTGCTGTAGTTTGCCCTTTACAGGCTCCCGTGCTCAATGACTGCAGGGTTTCGGGTCTGACCTGATCCCCCTGTGTACTTAACACATCATGCCGTGGCGAATACCTGTCATTTCAAGGGTGCCACTCTTCAAAATTTCCACATTAACACTCCTGTGACCCTCACAAACACACACACACTATTCTATCACACTCCTCACTCCATCAATCTGAAGGGACAGCCCCGATTCACTCTCTGAATTGGTATTGTTCCCTTTGACTTACACCTGTGTGAGGAAACGTTTCCATCATCCCACTTTTGTGATCTGGAACATGCGGCCGCCTCTCTTTCACTCCCGCTGTGTGTGATACGTGTTGCTGCAGGGGGCTGAGCAATGAAAATGATGATGATGGATCCTCATAATCGCCCAGAGTCCTGCCTACCAGAGCAGCTCACGTGGAGGAAAACAGGGAACACAGAGTCATGGCTGTGTGCAGTTATACGTGGACGTGATCACACACACACACACACACACACACACACTGTCATTCTGATAATTTGATCAGAAAAATTAGTCGGTACACAGAAAATGACTATGTGAAACGTTTTGTGCGTTTGTATATGAAAAGATCTGTACAATGTTTCAGATTAGGGAAGGGCAATATAGCTAAATATCTAATGTATTTGCTCTTTACTTTATTGTCCTCGAAGGGTAATTTGTTATGTAGACGGCAGCATACATAAATGTACAGCAACACAACACACTGTAACACACATTACAATAAGTTATTTAAAAACAAGATCGATACAGGATTAAAAGTATTCTTATATCTATTTGATCTCTGATATGACTGAAAGGGGGGCTATCAGTCTTGGGTTTTCTTCTGGGAACGAACATCTCACAATATTCCTCATTTAAATAATTCCCGCCCAAGGCATACACAGAAAAGTGGGCGGGCCTTGTTGAGCTGCGTCATTAGTGTGTTGAAACTCTCGGTTATGGTAAGGGTTGTGACATTTCTGAAACACGCTCAAAGCGGTTGACCGATCACCACACACTGGTCCAGCCAACCAATCAGAGCACATTGTGGTTTTCAGAAGAAGGAGCTTCATAGAGACAGGAACTAAACAGGGTGTTACTGACTGGGAAGAGGGGGAAGCTGCAACAATGACAAATATGGAAAAAATGTGTTTTTTGAACATTCATGCATGGAAACCTATACTAGTAGAGCCAGTACTTTGTAAAAGGACATAAGAGGTCCCTTTTTAATAAGCCTTAAAGAAACTAATCATTGCAATATTAAATATGCTTAAATTTATATCAAATTACTGTGAATCTCCTAAGTATGTCATATATTGCCCAGCTTTAGTTCTTGTGTGTTTGTAAATATGTGATTGCAGGCGGTGTGTTAACCTTGGGATGTCACGTTCCCCACAACCAATGTGTGAATCAGCAAGACCCAGTCACTGGAGAGAAGCGTGTGTGTGTGTGTGTGTGTGTGTGTGTGTGTGTGTGTGTGTGTGTGTGTGTGTGTGTGTGTGTGTGTGTGTGTGCACGTACAGGTGCATGATATGAAATTCACTCCTCCTGTCTCAGATGGGATGGGTGGGCCAAGGTCAGTGCTAGTTTCTGAATGCTCAATGCCCTTTCCTCTTCACACCGTCCAGAGGAGACACATTGTAGGGGATGGAGACAGAGAATGAGGCAAAGGAATGAATATATAAACAGATCTATCTATCTATCTATCTATCTATCTATCTATCTATCTATCTATCTATCTATCTATCTATCTATCTATCTATCTATCTATCTATCTATCTATCTATCTATCTATCTATCCATCCATCCATCCATCCATCCATCCATCTATCATGAAGTCCTTCTTATACCCCCTTTATCTCTTTCTTTCTGACCTCTCTGTCTCATCAACCCTAAAATTTTCCATGTAAGCGGTAAAACAGCTTATTGGTCATAGATGCGTCGTTAAAATCCTGGCCTTCACCGATTTTATTACTTCTGCTCAGAATTCAACCTCAAGTCAAGTATTCACTTCCTGGTTTAACCACACATGCACATTTATTCATTTTCTCTCACCCACCCTCTTGCTACTCAAAAGATCTGAATTGATCTGGATTCAATTGCACAGTTGTGTTTAGTTCGCCAGGGGAGTAACTTCAGAAGACTTCCTTCCTGCCGATGAATCAATACTAGAGAGCTTCGCCAAGGTTCGAGAAGCTATGAATTTCCCAGGCTTTCCCCTGATCCGCACATACGTCTGAACGCTAATGCGGCTGACTTTTTGTACGTTGAAACAGCTTCAAGAATAAATAATGCACACATTTTTCTTCGGTGAGTTCTCCCTTCCAGACATAAGAGGCTCCATGTTTCAGTCATGTGTAACAAAGGGGTGAATAGCACATGCCATTGGCTTATCGAGAAACACAGTAATCTTTTTTTTATGGGGTGGCATATGTCACTTCATTCGATAATCCACAATGCACTTAAAGTATAGAGGTCATGATACGAGCTGGAGGATCAGTGTTTTAATCCACCCGCTCTGTCAGTCATCTTTCCCCACCGAAAAAAATTCACTAGTATAGAAATGTAAGGAAAAAATTCCCATCTCAGGAACACCAGCATGTTTTATATCAATGTTCTACACCAGCGGTTCCAAAACTTTTTTTTTTTTATGTCAGCCAAACCCCTTAGACGTAGATTTTAAGTTAATATTTCAATAATTTAAAGGCACATTTGCATATTCACGGTTCTCTGATGTTGGATAATAGTCAAATGACATGCAGGAAAATAGATACAATATTTTGGCATTAAAAAACTACTGTCAGGATTTACTAAAGACTCAGTAAGACAGTGAGAAATTAGCGATGAAACGGCGAGGACATGGTTATTTTTGCGGCTGATCTTATTGCATATGCATTTGTAGGAGTTTCCCTTTCAGACGCAAAATGTATGGGAGAAGAGGATTTAAATGAATCACGCAACGTGACTTGCTTAGGTTTGCACTAGTCTAGTGGTATTTTCACCATTATTTAATGGCCAAAAAAAGCATGTCTTAAGCTACTTTGCGCCAGTGTTGTTGTAGATCACTCGCACCTGATTATCATTGGCTCTGCTTGTTTGTGACTATATGGGCTTATCTTGATTGACTGCTTTGGTCATTATATGGAAATGATCCGGCCGCGTCTGTGTTCTTTAATTTCCACATCATCAGTAGATCAAGCACAGAACTTTCCACTCGCACTTTTATGGGATTGCGCACTCATTTATTTTCCCTGTTTAGTAAATCTGGCCCTTATCTTTTTTTTTTTTCTTTTTTTTTTCAGTAAATGTTTCATTTTGTTTGGGCGACACAACTTAGCACTAAACAATATTTAGCAATTATTTTGTCATATATGGCGATTTTAACAAAAACATGGCATCATCTCATAAGAAAACGTCTTATATTGCTGCTGCTGAAACCAACCAAGACCTCTTTCAGGATCTGTATTATTACTATTATTAGTTTTAACTCTAATTAAAAAAATGAAGACAAAAATATACTACTGTTGTAAATTACAGATGTACTGTAAAAAAAGAATATTTAAAGTCAACATTGTCATGTCTTTTTCTTCCCTATTGTGATGTATATCAAATGAAACGGCTTCTGGAATTAGAAAAGAAAATGTAGGGCAGGACTTGGATCTTCATCCTCTGGATTTGATGGATCCAGGAAGTTGGGCTTTGCTAACTGAATGAAGGCTTACGCTCAGTGTCCTAAGTGGAGATGGTGGTGGAAAAAAATATGAGATGGGAGGAAAAATATTAAGTCAGTGCTTTTGCCTTCTCTTGCAAATGTTTGCATTCCCCCGAGAAACTTTGTGTGAAACTTTTGTGTTCTTTGTACGCAAAGTTTTTGGGGGAAAGCAAAACATTTTCCTCCCATCTCATATTTTTCATATTTTTTCTCATCATTCTCATACCTGACTGCCAGTTTGCAGTTTGTTGAGGATATCCAGTCTCACCCTCCACCGAGACACACGTCACGAAGAGAACAGATGCCGTTTGGAGGGGGAGGGGAAGTTAAGGTTTACGATTAAGGATAACAAGTGCACATGAATTTTTTAAAAATGATGTGCACATATAAATAATTTATGATAAACACTGCAACATTCTGTTCAAAAATATATATTAGCTTTACATCAACTCACAAACCCCTTGCAGTTCCCTCACGAATCCCCATTTAGGAAACCCTGTTGAACCCTAAGCCTGCCGCTTACTGCCTAGTGTTTTTTAAATACTATGTGAAACAGAACCAGCATACATTATTTTAATCTGTAGTATGGAACATTACTGTCACATGACCTCATCACATTGCATATTCAATTATTCAAATGGCATCTAGTTATCATGCAGGACGTAAAAATGCTTATTTTGCATTTCATGGCATATTTGTGTAAAATGTTTTAACTTTTGGCAGTCCAGTGTAATGGGTCAATATAGTGTCAGATATTATCTCATTTGAGACACTGTATAGTGAGCCCTATTGTACATTGCACTTTTTGCTAAACGCAGCAGGTTGTCTTCATACTCCATGCATACAGAATATTTAAGTACTGTGCACACCATGCAATCTGTATACTGTACTAATTATAGTACAGTAATTCTAGTATGCTATTTGGAACTTAGCCTAGATATTACATATACATATATTATCATCTCTTCAGTGATCTGAGGTTTAAAAAGGTAATTTTGTGGTCCTAAATTTGCATAGTTGCATAGCGTGAGAAAGCTACACACTGAAAAACTGATGATGTTTACAGTTTCAATCATACTGTATAAACTTGGAGAACAAAGAGTGTGTGTGTGTGTGTGTGTGTGTGTGTGTGTGTGTGTGTGTGTGTGTGTGTGTGTGTGTGTGTGTGTGTGTGTGTGTGTGTGTGTGCGTGCGTGTCTCAGTTAAGTGGGAGTTCAGTCAGTCAGTCGTAATGAACAGTGCTGGTGCACCTGCCGCCTCATGCTGAGCCATTCACAACAGTAGAGGAATTACGTGGCCATCTCTCACAAACACAGATAGTCTCTGTGGTTGGTGTGCTGGAACTGTTTCATTAGAGGACAAAAGCTGAGCCCTTCAAAAAAGAGCTGAGCCATGTTTGTGTGTGTATGTGTTTTAGTCCCTCTCCGTTCACCTAAATATCAGATTTTACAGTCACATCGCTCCGTTCTTCTGCCTGTCTCTGGGGGTTCTTCAGAGAACATGGGTTTTTCTTTAATTCGGAGCAGACCTTTGATGTTCCTCTGTGTTTTTCTCTTCTCTTTGCTCCATATTTTCTCCATCTCAGCTGTGGTACTAACAAAACAAACTTAAGATGCTGAACTCCCGCTGACATTTATCCAGAGATGTTTCAGAATAAATGCAAGACTAAAAGATCTAAATTCTTCGATATTCACGCTTTTGCCAAATAGAAAAGACAAATCTTAAATGTCTCTCCTTGACATCAAGGAGATATTTTTGTCTTCACTGCTAAAATTTGTAAAATTTGTATTTTTGTACAGTAATTGAATTGAAGCAAGTCATTTTTGTGGTGTTGTATCTTAGCTAATGGAGACTTTTTTTGTTTTTGTCTCTATTGTCAGACGTCTCAATACAAACTCAAACACTTCTAATCAAATTCCTCCAAAACCTATTGTTATGCTATTTACATTCATTGTATAGCTCTGTTATCTCTCTATTTGTTATACAAAATTTGAAGTTATATTCATACAAAAGTTAGGGTTATATCCTTTTTTTCTCCATATTTATTGTGTCTATTCCGCTGGCTGACTAATTTTATTCTCCGATTAAGCCGCTTCCTTATTTGCAGGAAAATATAGTGTGTGAGGAGTGTGTAATTACATCTTTAAAAGTAACATCATTAACCACAGTAAATAGTTAAATAAATTATAGAGGCAGGGTGCAGACGTGAGTAAAGACTTTATTGTGCGCTGGTTCCTGGCTTTTTTTGTGTTGCAACGAGCCGTTTGTAATGACGGTGAGATAAAGAAATGTCCCTCGGTGGGAAAGCGATCGTATCGCTCGTTTCTCAGGGCAGTTGCCAGTCCAGAACATTTCTTCGGTCACAGAGTTCAGTCTTTTCAGTTGGTCGCCTGTGCAGATACACGGACCTCGGCGCTTCACGCGCTAATGAAAAGCTATTTAGCAATTCTTAATGATAGCGCCTCCGAGAGCTCTCCGTCTCCCTGTCCTCCTCTTTGTGCGATTAGCAGGAATGCTAATTTGTCTCTTAACAGTCTGAATGACCTCTTTTCCTACCGCACCGAACTCATTCATATTCTCTCAGATCTCTCCTTCTTACAAATGGTCACAGGTACATTAATCAGGAGTAGCTGCAAGTTTGAGCTCCTCAAGTGCTCAATTAGCTTCATGGAGAGACGCCCCGGGGGATTCATTCACAACGGTGCAATTTAGCACTAAATGAATTAGTGCAGAACACTGGAACATTTTGTTTAGCGCTGTTTGTTCACTCATTTCATAATTCTTAAAAACCACCACACATGAGTTAAAACAACAAGGTCTTCAGTTTGCTAGAGAAATCCCTGTAGTCATTTTAACAGCTTTAATATTTCCATTTATTGAACCAGAAGCAAAATCCTGTACTTTTGGAAACAAACTCTTTTTGCGGTGTTTCTAAACAGAGAGAGTGAGCTGGATTTGCCATTTGCATGGGCCTCCAGAATGGGTGGGCTTATAGGGACATTTCAGTCAGGACCACTTTGCCAAGTATATCAATTTATTACAATTATAGCATAGAGTTAGTGTTGGCGGTATGGTTCTGTACCAGGATATGCATACATAATTACAATTCTCAATTACATGAGTTGTAAAAATACAAATGCATGATAGAAAAGCTTGCAATGTATTGAACTGTACGGAAAAAACAAAATAGTCAGAAAGATTAAAGGTTCGGTTGGGTGGAGTTGGGGTTGGAGGAGAGAGTTTATGCTATGGAGGAAATGCTGAAGGAATGGGAATTTTTGAATTGAATTTACATTACAAACGATATATGTCGACACCATAGCCGCCAGTTTTCAACACACTAATAACAAAAAACCTTAACCAGGTCTCATCCTTTATTTTGCATTTACTTTGGGTGGGAATTATTATTTAAATGAGGAATATTGTGACGTGTTTGTTCCCGGAAGAAAACTCAAGAGTACAATGGAGGGGTTTCCTGGAGTGCTGAAACAGTGACACTGATATAGAGAATAACTCCTGCTGGAGGGACTTTGTGCTAAAAAAAAAGTGTAATAGGTCCTCTCTAATTAATAAAAGTAATTAATAGTAAAAAAATTAACAAATAAAAAAAATTGTCCTAGAAAAGAAGACCAAAATATTGATTGAAGAAATATGTTTTGTACTCTGTATATTCAGATATGAATTAAGCACTCAGAAGAGGAGTGACCACTGTATTTCTCTGCATTGTAGTATATGTGACTTGGGCTACTTTTTTAATCTGATGTTCTTTCAAGTATCCCAACACACAGCAAACAGCAACCGTAATGTTCCATCACTTAGACACACTGTGGGAAGGGTGGCAGGTCACCTCTGTCCTCACACTCACTTAATGGAGTGTAATCCAGCCTCAACAAGTGCATCTGTGCGCCTCTACTTCAGCGACTTCCGAATCAATCTGATTGTATTTGCCTTGGACCAATCTACAGGAGTGTGGGGTTGGGGAGGTTCAGCAGAGCACACAACCCCGGCTGCTGCTTCACCACGGGATTATTGTGAAGTGAATGATAACCAAATGATACAGAGTGGTGATGAAAAGATTAGCATAAGACAACACGGAAAGACACCAAAGAACTAATTAATTAACTATTTGTCTCTCTTCAATCAGACAGAGAGAGCGTGTTGAGAGAGATTTGTTTACAAGCGCATGATTAGTGTTCAGGTTGGTGAATCAGTGCTATGATTGGTGAATCCACATGTGATTTGGTGGCATATATGGTAAATCTATTTGTGTAGTGGGCAGGATTGCTGAGAGTGGTGAAGAAGCTTGAAGGTTATGATAGAAAGCAAAACAAGTTCACTTAAAAATATCTATATACATATATATATATATATAACATTTATTTTATTTTAAATATTTTATCAGGATATACATGCTTTTTTATCATTAAAAAATACAAAACTCAGCTTGATGTTCATCATTACCTATGGGAATCTGATGTAGTATTTCTTCCCAGACTTCTTCCAATTATGAAATATGGATTGTATTTAGTTTAGTTGGACCTATCATAAATTAATCTGATTTAGTTGGGACTTGCAGACTTTGATAAGCTATGAGTTTAGCCTGAACTGAGATATAAATAGATAAAATTATTTACCTTCTTTCATGTCATAAGAAAGAAGACTCTCTTGCAAGATGAATTCGTGTACAGACTTCAGGCAGATTGTCGTTCCTCCTCATCATCATCATAATGCGTTAATCATGGAAATGACTGTCGTGGAATGATGAAAACTTCTGGATGATTTGACCAGGAATTCCATTTGCAGCTAAACAACTCTTTGAACAATTGCCGCCTCTATGTAGAAGGAGAGAGTAATGAACATAAATTGCATGGCAATGTAATTTCAAAGAAATCACTGCTGAAGCTATTCACCCCTTGAGGAATTTTTAAAGCTCATCACTGTCAGTGGAGAATGATTCAAAGTTCACAAAATTACTAAATGTGTAAATTGACAGTCATTTGTGTGTGAGAATGTCTGAGTAAAATGAGGTATGCTTGGCTTACTCTGTCAATTTTTTATGGCATTTGTCCTCAGAGAGAGCTTTTCATTTGTTCATTGCTTTTCTGTATATGATTTTATTTATTTTTTTCATGCCTGGATCATTTAGAATAACAACTAGCCTTCCAATGAGACCCTTCAGAATCATACTGTCTTATTGGTGGGAGTGAATCATCAGAATGCCCTGGTCCACCCTCAGCCAATCAAATGACCCGGTGTTGGCTTTGAGTCCTAGTCTGGGATGAGGATTCATTGTGCGGTTTGGACACCAGATGTCTATAGTGTGAGTAGAAATGGTTGATGGGAGGGGACGAGTGTACTCAGCCCTGTTACTCTCAGTCCCAGATGTGAGAAGGTTTGGCACGGCTCACTGTGTTTTCTCCTTGGCACAGCAAGGCCTTCTCTCTGCCTGAGCAGTGCAATCTAGGAGATGCCAACTTTCTCTCAGTCCCTCTGTTTTCATCCTCTCATCTTCCAAATCAGGTTTCTCATTCACCAAATCAAGACTTAAAAGCAAAAGTAATCAAACCCCCCTCTTATTCAGATGTGCGTCCCTTTCCTTTCTAAAGACAGGGTAACTTACCGAAAGGCGACTCTTTATTGGCACACTGTGGATCTGCTGCTCTTAATGACTGACCCATTCAGGGACCCTTAGAAATATCCTTTTATTTTAAATGCAGTGATGCGATGGCTAGCTTTCTCATCTGTGTGATTAAATCGGTTCAAGTCCTGTCAAGACCTGGTGTGGCAACTGAATGAATCAGAAATGAATTAAGATTCACCGTCACATCACTAATAAAGCACCTTAGGCTGCCTGAATGTGATGGAGCTGATGAAATGCTTGTTAACAGTGATCACCTTAGATAACCCAAAATCTGATCTTTGTCACCTGGTCATTGAACCCGTACAGAGGGTCAAAGCTGACCTCCCGGGGTCATAGGAGTTATTTAAGCGTGCCTGATAAAGGTGGAAGCCCCTGTCCCCAGTGATAAACAGTAGTCGTTTATGTCACAGCACGGCCATTAGATTCCTAGCATCTAATATGAAGAGAAGGTAAAGCCTTGTATTTATGATCAAACCTCTAGGACTTACTTTCAGCCCCCCATTTGATTTCCACCCTCGGTAAGAGCAGAGGGGAAAAAGATTTCCACCCATTGCTCTGTTAACCTTGTGGCCTCACTGATTCTGGGAGGGTTAAGCAGTGTGGTATTTACGATGAGAATGAGACCCTTGGGCCTCGGGCGAGGTGAGAGCAGGTTTGAGGATGAAAGCTTGTCACTGATAATGGTCCACAGGGTTACGGGAAGGTCTTTGCAACATGCTACGCTCACTAGCTTTTATCTGCAGCTCTCAGGGGAACATCTCTGTGTGACAGCTAATGAAAGAGTGAGAGAACGAGGGTGGAGGAATGTTCAGAAGAGACGGATAACGGAAAGAGTGAAGATGAAGGGAGAAGGCTGATGCCAGTAATCAAAGATGACATTTTTAAGAGTGCATCATGCTTTATACCTGCCTGACCAGTAAAAAAAAAAAAAAAAATACAGTTTAAGATGATAGTTATGTTTTGCATCATGATAACTGAATTGTATCTGGTCCAACTGGTAATTAGCTGGTTCAACCTTGTCATTATCTGATCCTAACTGGTAATTAGCTGGTTCAAGCTAGTCATTTGTTGATCCAAATTGGTCATTGGCTACTTTAAGCTACTCATTAGCCAATCTAAACAGGCCCTTAGCTGGTTAAAGCTTGTCATTAGCCGGTCCAAACTGGTCATTAGCTGGTTCAAGCTAGACATTAACCTGTCCAAACTAGTCATTAGCTGGTTCCAGGCCACCATGTGCCAAGATACAGTTTGACAACATTTCACTGTTACAGAATGTCCACCCAGTAGCTTGTCTGGTTTGTAATTGCATCAGGATGGTCAGCTTGGACCATGAAAAAAACAGCTAACATATTCCAAAACACAGCTACAGTAGTAGCTTAAGCAGGATTTTCCAGCATTGATCAAGAAAGACCAGGCAATTTTTTTAGAGAATTCACCCCTGCTTGTAAATGTATGTAAATTGTAATTGTATTACTTTTTGTAATTGGATTGACTATTATCCTGAAACAAGACCCAAGTCTGGTGAAGAGGAAAAATATAGATTCATCGAATGACTAATTTAATTTTTCAGACTATATCACAGCCAGACATACCAGAACCAAATGGTCCCCAGATTTAAAAGCACAGATATCCCTTACATCCACACTAAACATTAGAGCAAGGCGGTTTTGACTATGTAAAGTCAGATTCCTTGCGGTCCCATTTACCTGTTTGTGGGCTCTTGACTTACTGCTGATGCCAGCGCTCCATCTGTTCACTCTACACAGAAAGAGAAAGAGAGCAGAGAAAGAGATTGAAGAGAGAGAGAGAGAGAGATAGAAACTGGCCTCTTGCTGTGGCACACCAGGCAACAGCTAAAGAGATGGATGGTTGTGAATCCAAGGAAGGGCAGCTGGGAAACTCAGCCTCAGATGACTGATGGGAAGGTACATTATTTTCTCAACAGGATTGTAGAGGGAAATGTAGACTATGGTCGGTGAAACAACCCATGCAACTTACAAAAAAACATGGTACAGTGATAGAGCATCCATTGCACTTTGATATATGCCATGATACTTTGATATATACTGTACCTGTACTTTGTACAAACTACACTGTCTGTGAAAATGTGGAGGATAAATTACCTTTAGTACAATGTTGCATGGTGCAACACCATGTTACTGGGGCAAATTACAGACTTCTCTGGTGACGTATGGAGGACTTATCCGATCATTTGGAAATAATTGAAGCTCACATTCATCTGGCTCCACTTTTGAGTGCAATGCCTACATTTCAAAATCCAATTAACTACGGATGGATACAACCAGGTCCCCGCCCTACCTTTTTTACCCCCATAATGTTACACTCAGATGAACATCGAAATATGGAAGAAAAGATCTTTCACTGCTTCTGTTTCGAGACTTTAACGTATCAGTATTCACCTTTTATTGGTAGATAATATAAAAGAGACAGCAAAGGGGCCAACACTGATCCAACAAAACCCAACAACCATTGGATTTCTGTTTGTTGGACTAGCCTTAAACTAGAAAGTACAGTGATTGCAGCATTGTGGGAAACTTTGGGGAAAGTGGCAGATATGTTTAATCAAAGTGAGTTTTAAATTGAGTGCAGATATTTCGTCATGGAAGTTCGAGGCAAATGCGGATTTAAGTTACAAAATGGTAGGATTTCCCTCACTGGATTGCCAAAGTCCTGCTTGGATTGTCAGGTTGAATTGTGTTCACTGAGAAGACATTGCACACTTCTGTCTCATTTCTAGGCCCTTTTGACCTGCAAAACTGCACATACATGCAACAGACCGTGGCTTAGAGTAAGTCATCCATCACAGGACAGCAGTCGATTTTGTTCCTCCACTCCTGCGTCATTGACATGCACATATTTTATGTTCTATGCAATAAATAATCAGATTTCGTTTGGTTATTTTTATCGTGCACCGCTCATTCCTTTTCCATATCTGTGCAATCATGTCTCATCATTGCTGTAACAAGTGAAGCCACTTGTTTTACTGTGAGCGCAAATCAATAAGGCAGTTGTAATTCCCATAACTTGTTTAAAATGTTGTGGCTTTTTAACTGCCTCCATTAAGGTATGTCAGTTCTAATGTGCATGTGTGGCAGCAGTTATTGTCATCCATTTATAATGAGTCTGCCACTGTTCCCCAGAGTTGCAGCGTGGAGAGCAAACTCCTAAAGTGCAGTCAAGCAGATCGTCCTATAGGCCAGAAGAATCTGCTCTGAGTCATGGTTAAGTCACAAATCTTGCTGAGACAGAGCAGCTGCTGCACTTGAATTAAGGAACCCAGGCTGCTGATTTGGTGCTGGTCTGCCTTCTGAACCAGCAAAAGTGACGTTGTTCATCAGAAAAACTTGGTAGAACAAGTGGTCCTGCTGGTTAAGCTAGTTAAGAAGTCTACTGGGGAATCCAGGAATTCATTTTCCTGTGTCTCCAGCAGGTTTATGCTGGTTAGCCGATGGAACAGCTTGGAAAACAAGTGCTCGCTAACAATATTTAGATGGTAAAGCTGCTGAATTAGCATGGTGTTTCTGGTGAAGCTGGTTGACCAGTGTAGTCCTGCTGGTTAAGCTAGTTAATAACGCCAGCATCATTTCAACAGGGGTCAGTCAGGCCAGGAGAAACTTTTATTATTATTATTATCGCTAAGTCCAATTAAATGCTGTATTTCTCCCCCGAGTTTATGTTTTAAGTGTGAAAATACTGCAGAGTTATGACAACAATCCAAAAAGGTATTGCATATAATGCATTGGTTGAATTTCAAGGTTGCAAAGTCCTGGAGGGACTGCAAGTTGTGTAAACCAGAAGAATGCATGGAAAAAAGGCCTTTTCTTTACTCATGTATTCCTCTCTCCCTTCGCCTACCTCTCACCTCAGTTTCTTTCTGTGTGACGTGATTGATATGAGCATGGAAAATAACACATGACAAAAGTCCTGGCTGATTAGACTTATCTCTCGCTCTCTCTCTCTTTTTCGTTCTCTCTCTTCCCCCTCTTCCTTCCAACCTTTTCTCTCCCATGAAAGGCAAAGGCTTCCCATCATGCCTGTATATGGTTCGAGTAGAGAGGAGCTGTTCAGCTGTGTGACAGGAGTGTGTGTGTCTGAGACTTAACAGAAAATGTGCTGCTCTCACAGCCACCACGTTGTTCCCCTTGACAGGTTCAGGTCTGCTTTGTTTAATCCAACAACTCTTGCTGGCAATGGGAGTGTTTGTGTCAGTGCACATGAGCGTGTTTTCAGTATATTTTTGTAATGCTGAGTCTTTTAAACGACTTTGTAAAATTTGTGTTTTCTACAATGTGTTTCGTTCAGGTGACTGTCTGATGTGGGAGTAGGCCTCAGTATTGGCTGTACTGGTCTATATATAGTCTGGTACTGAAGATGTAAAGACTGGGCCCTTTCACACTCCCACCTCATTTCCTACATAGTCTGTGTTAAGTTGATAATACAGTCCAGGACTTTTTGTTCTATAAATAATATTTGTTCCAAACTTCCTTACATGATTAAATAAAGGCATGCTGTGTTTAATTCACATTTATGGATACTGGAAATGACAGGTAACTGTCACGGCTAAGTGACTTTTTGAGTGTCATTAACCTACAGCTGTGGAAACTTGAAATTGTTTTGGAAAGGTGGAAATTGGAGTCTCACTGCAAATTGATCCTGCAGTCTTCAGGAGGCCTGATGCTCTTACCTGTTTTAAAGGCACTGCCATGACTACATGTAAAACTGTGATTAAAAAAATAATTGGTTTAGATGACGGTCTGCCAAAGCTGCAGCATTTGTTTAGCCTGATTGCTAACACTTGATTTGGTTAACATAAAAATAATTATTCATAATTCTACTACTGCAAAAAACTACTACTACAAATACTAATAAAAATAGACTCTTAGAAGCAGCATGTGACCTCTATTTTAATCATAGCAGCAGTGACATTTTCCTTTCGGTTTTGTCATCGAAACATTCACCTCAGCAGCAACGAGTCAGTGGAGTGTGACGCTTCACTAAAAAGCCCAATATAGAGGTTTTTTTTTATAAGTTTCCTTATTTGTCCGTATCTCATGTTGCCTTTGGACACAAACAATGGTGCCATTTGAGCAGCCAATTAAACTGCGCTGACATTCAGAGTATGTGGGCAGAGTGACATTAAGATTAATTTCTTATAAAAGCCAGTGACATTACGCCGCTGATCACTCGCTGAGAGCGCACACACACCTTTACTCTGGGCAAATACATGCCTGGTCTGGGGTTTAAGATGATGTTCTTGTAAATGTCATTCTAGTCTAGTGTACATGTGTAACAAAATTAGATGATCAAACGGTGCTTTTGTTCTTTCTCTTGTCTTTACACTATACTTTCATTCCTTTGACGTGCAGTCATACGTGGAAGACATGAAATCCAGCATTGCTGGAAAACTAGTCCGACCCGAACAGGGCTGTGGATAGCAATGAGCTTAAAAGGAGAGAAAATTGAGACTTTTGCTTTTCAGTATGTTTGAAGTCAGTAAAGAAGTTTAGAAGAAACATCTGAGACCTACTGTAAAAGAAACAACAGTCTCCTGAGCTATGAAAGAGCAAGCTCTGAGCAATAAAAGGTTCCTCTGGGCAGCACATTTTTTTCTTTGGCAGTGTTCTCTGACACTCGTTGTCCGTATCCGCAGTTTGATTCACGCAGTGTGACAGAAAGTCAAGATCACCCTGCCCTTCACGCTTATGCAAATATCCCTGCCTTTTTGAATGACTGGCAGTTTACTAGTATCCCACCATTATCTGGACCAGGAGAGACACTTGGGCTTGAAGGTCATATCATGGATTGTGTTGCTCTTTCCCCAGAGGCCTCAGCACAGCTCCGGCCGATGGTGTGTGCACGTGTGCAAACATGGTGGTATATGCGCGTTTGCTCTAGGGAAGCCTCCGCTGCTCATTAAATCATGCCTGCTGTGTCTCCGTGTGAATCTCAGTGTGATTGTGAGCATGAATTGAGGAGACATGTTTCTCAAGCCACATTCACAAAGTCAGCTACATCAGAGCGAAAGAGAAAGAGAGAGAATGAATGGGGCGCAGGCATGTTTACAAATGAGACGGATTGTAAGCGAGAACCCGAGACCTACAGAAAGAGGGTGAAAAGAGAGACGGCTAATGAAAAAGGGCCGAGATAACGACGTACAAGAAAATTGAGTCTCTTGTAACACATAGCTTCTCCTCTCACGACCCCATTAGTGGACTCCTCCACACGAGGAGACTTGTGACGTGCTGCACAGGAGGCTGTCCGTGCCCGGAATGATGGAAACACAAATACCGGAGCGATGCTTGGGCCGCTGAGCAGATTAGGCCCGACTAATCCACCGAGAATATGGGTAATCTAAATTGTGCTTTAGGAATCATGTGATTAATATGAACTGGAGAAGGGATGTTGGGGAACTGACAGATTCTGCTCAGATCGTCCCTGTAAGGGTCAGAGAAATCTGAGCACATGATGACTTTAAGATCCTATGAATTTGCTCGACCATTCGAAAATTGGTTGGTAAGAATTTTTTGTTTTTGGAAAAAGTCTCTTTTGCTCATCAAATGTTTTCTATTTGAAACTATTTTAAAATGTAATTTATTCCTGTGATCAAAGCTGAATTTTCAGCGTCATTAGTTCAGTCTTCAGTGTCACATGATCCTTCAGAAATCATTCTAATATGCTAGAAACATTTCTCTATATCAATGCCGAAACCAGTTTTTGTGGGATTCTTTGATGAATAAAAGTTCAAAAGAACAAAATTTATTTCTAATAGAAATATTTTGTAACAGAACACATGCCTGATTAATTTAATGCATCCTTGTTGAAAAAAGTATTAATTTCTTTTAAAAAACACAAACTTTTAAATGGTGTATGTTTGAGCCACTTTTTAGTCAGTGGCTGGTGATATTAGGGGGGAGGGCATTCTCATTCTAGAGCACATCTGATTGGACAAAAATTTGGACACGCCCTTCAGTGCAGGATGAGTCATCAATATTTTTGGTTCGTTTTCCAGGAAGAGTTTGTTTGTAACTTGTTTGTATTTTAACTGTACGCTATCATATTGATGACATTTAAAGCTAATAGACATGGACTAAAAGCCACAAAACTTCATTTTTGTTTTCATGGCGTCTTTAATCGCCCACTGGGAGTGTTGTCAATGTAGTAGACTCAGCCATGCATGTTCAGCCAAAAGTAATGTTACTCAGTGTTGACACAAATGCAGTCTGGACCAGAGGAGGGAAGAATGTACAACACTCGGCTTGTTTGGCAGATTTTCAAGACGGATTCATGCGACTGAGCAAACAGAGAGGAAAGGTAGAGAAAGAGGGAGAGCAAAAGAGGCAGATTAATCTCAGAGAATATGGTTCTGTTGAAATGTTGCATCTGGTGGTGACGACAGTGCGCAGATGCCTATGAGAACCAGGATTTGACTCTAAAGATAACCCATAGTGTTTGAGGAAAACATATGCATTTAAGTATTATGACGCTTAATATCACAAAACACTTATATAATATCATAATACATTACCCGTGCAGGATGCACTTGATATACTGTATGAAGGACACAGCGAGAGTCTCCAGGGTTCAGTTATCTGATAGTGTTAGGGTCAAGCCTCTCGTTCTACTCTTGCACTTATTTTGCTATGAATTAATAAATATCCTTTGAGACTATTCTGTATGATTCTGCCTCCTGCTGAGAAGGAAGTAAATAGACCACAATACCCACAATCCTTTGCTTAGAGTACTGGAATTCCGTTGCATTCAATCAAAACTTGCTATTTGTAAAAGTGCAAGAGAACTACTTGAATCTACTTGATGTTGGACATCCAGCTTTGAAACTTTTTGAAAGAACATAGTATATGTTTTCCAAAAAAAAGCATGGGTGGGTATGTTGATGCTAAGCATAACTGAAATCGTATATAAGAATAATTTATAATTCATTTAAATGTTTTTTAAATGATTTAATGATAAATAGTCAATTTAAAAATAAATAATAAATGTACAAACTACACATTTAAAATTAAAATGGTAACACTTTACATTAAAGTCTCATTTGTTAACATTAGTTAATGCATAAACTAACATAAAAACTAACAATGAGAAATATATTTTTACAGCATGTTTTCATTTTGTTTTCAAGTTCATGTTAACAAATGTAATTAACTAATGTTAACGTGAAACCTTATTGTAAAGTGTTACCATTATAATTATAAATTCATAAAAAACTACATATTTTTTTGTGGGCCAGTAAAAATGCTCAATTCAAAGTAGTGTGTGTGCATCCAAACATAACTTAAGCAGGTCTTGATCAAAAATAATCGATGTCGAAAAAGTGAAGAAAAAAAACAGCGTACTGCTATTGCTGCTCTCATAAAGGTTATATTGCCATGTTTGGTCCAGACAAGGTCTTTTTTATTTTCTTAATTTTTTCTAGTAAAAATGCTGACAAGCCAAGTAGAAATCCGAGCTACTGGCCCAACTGGACAGACAGAACAAATCCTTACCGTTGAGATCTGTCAAGTATTATAAGGTGTGCGAAACAAAATAAAAAAATTATTATTTGCGTTGTTGATACAGACACGCCAATCTAAACTAGCATTTTCTTTTGTTTCTTTATATGTCGATTCTGAATGCAGATCACCTTTATCAACGCTGGTCTCACATAGGTATATCCCACTCTCGGACTCTATGAACCGCAGCACATCCATGCGGATGACATATAGATGATGGAGTTAAAGGAAGGTCTCAAACATACAGCATTATTGGATCTGACTGTCATCGCCATTTCAGTGCAGTCCAAATCCGATTTCCTGCCTGTGAAGCAAGACCTGCTCTATAGTTGTTTATTAGAAATTGCTATAAAATGGTGGAGGGAGAAATTGCTTCACAAAGTCGGTGGGCTTTTCTGGAGGGGGATTGTTTTTTAACCTCTGTGTTGGATTCAGGAAGCCAAATGCCTGTCATTAATCTTCGGACAAAGCTCTTGCATCAGCAGAATCGAGGTTTGAGCCGGGGAGGGAGAAGGGACTGTGTCCAAAGATGCCATTTTTTGCTGGTTTTTTTTTTTTTTTACTCACAAAGCCAGCAGTCGCCACACCAGCTTTAGGCTGCAAGCCGCCGCACCGTATTTTTACTTTAAAATTCAGCCAAAAACATTACCCTTGGGCTGATACATAAAAGACAAGGCATTTAAAATGTCTAGCCTTAAATAAGATTCTTCATTCTGTTGCCAAAAATAAACCTCATTTATGTAGGACTCCAGGGCATGCTTTCTCATGGCTGAGAGGGGGCTTGCTCTGATTAACGTAATGCACTCGCTCTCTTTCTCTTGCTCTGTCTTTTACGCACATTCCTTTCTCTCTCTTTCTGTTCTCTGTCGCTTTTTAAGGCTGGGGAGGCATATTGAAATGAGAAGATTGAAGGTTTGATTTATATTACGCTAAATGCGAAACAATAAAAGCAGACAAAAGGAATGGAAAGTGAAGGGAAGACATATATCAGGGAGGGAAAAGACAGAGTCTGATAGGAAGTGATAATTATGTTTTCTTTTATCTCCCAAAAGCCAACATTACGAATGCATCTCAAATGCGATCATCTGTAAATGTATTCTTTTTCATTCCTGCAGTGCATGAGCACATGAGCTGCGTTCATTAATAATCGAGAGCTTCGTTTGGTGGAAGATGGAGGGAGATGTTAGCTTTGTTCACTGATCTTTTTTAGTGGTGCCACAGGGGAAGCAGGCTGATCCCGTGTTATTGCTTGACGAGTGCAGTTTTTCTAATGTGTTGGTGTGTTTACTATTGAAGCTGGAAGTTTGAGCAAATGGCTTTTTTTAAAGCCAGTAGCCTTTAGTTTAAAGGCGCAACTATGAATCGTTGTTCACTATTGCTAGTTGTTTGCAAGTAGAGGCTAAGATTTGCCTGGTCTGCATTAGCAGAATATGTTAGTTAATTTGTGAACTTGAAAATATTATGCATATTCAACATGTATACTCATCATGGGTCTGTCCATCTCAAATGGTCCAAAAACTTTATGCAAATTCTTGTTCCTTAGACTTTGAACTGAAATCGAAATGTATTGATTCATTGCTTGCTTGCTTGCTTGCTTGCTTGATTGATTGATTGATTTGTTGATTGATTGGTTGATTGGTTGATTAATGGATGGATGGGAAAATGTAAGAGTGCAATTTTTAAAATTCCCCTCATTTTTTGGGTTGATTATCTCTGTAAATGTTGAGTTTGGGATTCTGCTGGTTACAGAACTAGGGCTAGTAGAAATCTGGCGGGAAAGCCTTCTTTAGTCATGTGTTTTGACAAATGCAAATGCACTGTAAAATAATACCATAATAAACATTAACAGTATTTTATCATTTTTAGGATTGATATACAATAGCTTATGCTTGTCAATGAAGTCACAATAAGTTGGCATAATACATGGTATAATTCGGTATCATTGATGGCCATATATTCACTAGCAGGAAGGTCACTAATGAAGAGTTTTGGACTGCTCTAGTGGTACTATCAGTTAGTCAGCATTATAAGGACTTTTTTTCTGCATGCAACTCCAGAGAAGTCAAATGGCATTCATGGCTCAAATTGCATTTCAAAATGGGCCAGAAGTGTAGCCTGGAAATCCAGACCTAAATCTAAAAGATTAATGGTCTGGCGTCGACTAATGAAAATCGGCCAGCTCGAGGGCCGGCACCAAGCATGCATTTGAAAATCTCTTACGACATTACGACAATCACAACATCGCTTAGCTACCAGCGGAGCTAACTGGTAGATTAGACTCTTACCGTATCCGTATCCGAATGATTCGAGCGCCATCTTCTGTTCCTCTTTTAGATAAAAAGCCAAGTCTAAATCTTTCATTGTAGCGGCCATAGCCATTTCAAACAAATGGTGTTCACCCATAGCCATCTTGCAATGTTTACTAATGACTTCGACGTCGTCATCTCGCCTCTGGCCCGCCTATATCAGATAACCCGATGTGATTGGTGCAGCTCAGATCGAGGGGCATATTTAATGAGCATCATTACTCGACACCAGAGTAACTCGCTGAGCAAATTCAACTTGTGCTCTCGCGAGAGCTCTGGATTACCAGGGTACCAGAAGTGAGCATCCAAGGACAAAATAGCTATTGCTGCTATTGAAGTGAATGGGGAAAGGTGTTGTATAGGCCCCTGCATGATAGATGCTGTGGTCCATTTACCTGGAAGAGAAAACCTTGGTTTATTTTGTTGACTTTTTGAAGTACACTAGCATGTAATGACCTCAAAGCTAACAGACATGAATTAAAACCCACATAATGCTTAAGGCCCAGCTATGATTCATAGCAGGAGGAAAGAGGGATGAAGGTGAATGAGAAGCAGCCCTTAGTCCTATTAAGTTGATTAGAAGACTAATTGGCCTACACTTGTATTGTGGGAACAAATCTCCCGTAAAACAGTTTCTCTCAGCAGGTAGAATATTAGCAGGACTTCCTCTCCCTCGGCATGATGGGAACCACATGCGCAGATCTCCTACTCGCTTCTTCTTTGGGAAAACTCCTTGTCTCTCTGCTCTGCTTTTGTAATGAGTCATTAGCTTTAGTGAATGGCTCTTTGGCACAGTGGCATGAAGGACTGTGATCTTTATTTGATCAAGTGCTTGTGGATCTGACGTGCTGGGCTCACTTAAGGGGTCGTGACTTGTAGCACTCCTCCAAAACAACAGCAGGTTTAGTTCACTGTGTTCCTCATGACAGAGCAATGCCTGTGGTTTTCTCCAGAAACAAATGTGAGTAACCTTCCATTTACAAGCCAAATGTTGCACACGTTATAATGAATAAATAGAGGCAATAAAATGGAATACCCAAGTGTGGTGAATGAAGCATGGTTAGTGTGGCATCAGGCCATGAAACTCAATATGGCTCAGGTTGATAGGTCCTTAACTCAAACTGCAATCTCTCTAATGCACAGCTGATTGGTTCCTGCTGTATCAGTAGCCAATGAACTCGCTGCTTAACCTTCGAATACTTGGTCAGCTTTTGCTATAGCAGTACAGCAGCTTTTCAGAAACCCTCCACCTTCCCCAGCTCCACCTGTATAGTTACCTGCTACGGGTAACTCATGTACACTATATTGTAAAGCAGAAGCATGTCTTACTTGCTTGTGTATGTATTGGTTGTAGCAAGTCCTGGACTTGCTCTGCAACAGCAGCAGATCTATTCCACCAAGACCAAATATATCAACAGTGCAACATTGTTATATATCCATTACCATGCCAAACACTCTGAGAGTTATCATGACAGAAATATATATATATATGGATATATATGACACGGAGAGAACATTTCTGTTAATCTGCCAATTTAGACTAAATGTCAGCTGACTGATCGGACTGACTAATATATTGATCTATAATTTTTTTTCATGAGCACATCAAACCTATTTTTTTCATGCGTGTTAGGTACAGTAGATGGCTGCGTCTCTATGCTGTGCTGCAGCGGCTCCATCGTGACATTGCTGCAATGTCATGGGAATGTGCATAGCTGGTTGGTACGAGCTGCACAGTGTTGCTGCTCAGACTAGCTGTGTAAGTACGAGAGAGAAAGAGTCCTGGATCCAGAGAGGGAAAAAAAACACAGCAGTGCCTCCCTAGAGGGGCTGTCGTATGTGCAACGGCACTGCAAACAAGACTTCCAGTCACCCACACCCAACCCCAGCGCTGCCGTTCTGTGTGCGCAGAGCTCCGGCACCACGCCAGCCTCCACACAGGCACACGTGGCAGCCGCCGACTGGAAAACCAGACCTCCACTCTTTATTTGTTTTCTTCTGTCCTTCAGGGAATGTAAAGACCAGAAGGAAATAGGCCAAGTTGCTCAATCCATTGCTATTGTGGGTTTCAGAACGTCTGCTAGTCAAACTTTGTGCCACAAGGCCGGAGAACATGTGTCCCGAGGGTGACGCTTTGTTTGGTAAGAAGAAAAGAAATAGCTGAGGTGTGAAACGACTGCACATTTGTACTGAATGGCACTTTTATTCACTGCCGCTGTCGTTCTAGTTTAAAGAAACTTTGTGAAAATTTGTGCTCAATTTATGGAAGTATTTCATCATATTATTTTCACCCCTTGGCCTACATTTTGCCTTCATGTCAGTGCATTTAGGGGGGGGGGTGGAATCCACAATGCATCATGCAGCTAAACCAACTTTTATAATAAACTTGTGAGACTGGGGGCGTTGTTGCACCCTAAATTTCTAAAATTGATGTTCATTCAGTATATACTCACTGAAGTTCTCAAAGTACCTGAGAAAAAAGTGTGATTGTATCACTTTATGAGAAAAAGATGAAAGACATTGCCGCCTGGTATTGTATGCTTTCCTTTTTAAGAGTAGTATTTGAATGAGTTTCAAAACACGGTTTTGTGGATGTATGTCTAGCTTGTCAATTAATGTTGTTGTTTGGCGTCTAAGTTGACTCCCAAAAACGGCACACATACAATGAATGGCTTTTATGCTAAAAGAGTCTTGAAGTGTCTCCCCTACAACAGCAGCAATGTTTCCAAGTTAAATGTGAAGGCTGGTTTGTTTTTCAGTGTTTATCATCCTCCTCTCAGACTAGAATAGAAGGTCAAGAGGGCCATTCGAAGAGCGAGAGAATGCGAGAATGAGCCTGGATGAGCCTGGCTCTCGCACTGAGGAATCAAAGTGGCAGGGACGTCAGTCAGAGAGCAGAAGTCTGCCCAGAGAGACAGAGTCTCCGAGTGGCCTTTTAATCAGCCTTTAGGGAGTGAAATATGAGTCCGCCACACCCGCCGCTCCAGCGCCTCCTTCATCTGCTTTCAATCTTCTCTGCTTTCCTCCTCCGGATGTGGACGCGTGGGCATTCTTATCAGGGACAGAGAGGGAGGCAGTAGCGAGCCGGGACTTGTGCGGTTCAGTGAGAAGAAGAATCAATGTCAGAGGGGGCCGTTCACACATTTTGTGTTGTCTGGCGTAGGACAATGTGTTTTTTAAAAGTTGAACTTCTGTAAACTTGATGTCCTGGCATGCGCACAACGGGAGGATTACAAAAATGCATTCTGTGTGAACGGCCCCTTAATGATTGAAATATATAAATGAGGGATGCAATGGATGAGTCATGTATGAAGTGGAGCATTCAGAGATTAGTCTTCATAATATACAATTAATTGAGAATCATAAAAGTTATTTTGTGCACTAATCTTTCATATGTTTAATACATGCCATTTTTTCACATACAACCCTTTGTGATAAAACAGAATAATATAAGTATGTAATGTGTTTAGGCAAGTAGTGTTATGTAGTAGTACTGTCAGCATGGTATACTGGTGTTAGTAGCATGATACTTTGATATATAACATGATATTAAACTATTACCATGTATCATTTACATGGTTATGATACACCAAGGTACTACAGAAAATATCGGTAAATATGGTATTACCATCATACAGCTTCAGAAAACTGTCCAAAAAAATATCTTTGGAGCTTTTGGGAGTATATTTAATAATGATAGTGACAGCCTATGTTTACCATTGGCATTTTCAATCTAAAATAATTGGGGTTAAAATTTTGAGTCAGCCATAAGTTTGGGGTATAAACAAAGTGAAAAGAGGGAGTGTTAAAGTTTTACAGATTTGGTCCTATTGAGTAGTCAGCGATACAGATGGTTCCCTGCTCTATTAGTGAGCATCTTTGCTTTAATGGGACCTTCAAATAAGCCTCTCTTTGCTGTGGCAGGACAGGTGGCAGTTTGTCACTGTCACACTACCTTCACATCAAAGACGGGCTCATATGTGTAACACAGAAAGCCTTGACACCAGCTCAACTCCAGGGGCACAGCTGATGCCAACGAAACCCAGCGACTGAACATGCCTCATCAATCTCGTTTGCTTTCTTCTCCCAACGCCCAGCTCCCGTTGCAGGAGAGCATCTTGTGGAAATGATCCACAGATGAGTGGAGGAAGTCAAATGCTGGGTAATGGGAACGCTGGTGCTCTGTCTGTTGCTAATTAGCCAGTTAGATGTGCAACATGTGATCTGTCCTGTCGCGTTGTCATTGTGTCTCACTCTTATGCTGTCGGAGTCCAGCACTGATGGGCTTCATGAGGCAGGGCTGCTAATGTGGTAAAGGCCATCGCTATTACGTAACACGCGACTGTCAGTCAACTAGAGCTGAGCTATATACTGTACACTACTGGTCAAAACTTTGGAAGAGTCAGTATTTTTTTGTTTTTGAAAGAAGTCTCTTATGCTTAACAAGGCTGCACACTGCGTTTTTACAGTAACAATGGTAATATTGTGTGTTACCCATTAACTTGGATTTAGATTTTGTCTTTTATTCCTCTTGTGCTTACAATGCACACATTTAGTTGTTGTTACTGTAGTTTAGGTGTAGTGTAGTGTATTTATTTGCACATTTATGTGGTCAAACACGCTGGGAATATATCGTTTAGTTTCATCTGAGATTGTTACAGAAATTCAGCAAGTCTCAACATTAGAATTACATGGCTTTCTCCTTCCCTTTTTTTCTACCTAGGCCTATTGCCTTGGCAATGACAGAATCAACGTCCTTAAAGGGACAGCACCCAACATTGTGAAATATGATTATATTTTAAAAGAACTGTTTCTTATTTGAATATATTTTAACAATGTAATTTATTCCTGTGATCAAAGCTGAATTTTCAGCATCATTACTCTTAGTCTTCAGTGTCACATGATCCTTCAGAAATCAATAATTATCAATAATTATCAATTATCATTGGTTCTCAATAATTAATAATATTACTTATTATCAATGTTGAAAACAGTTTCTACTACATAATATTTTTGTGGAAACTGTGATGTATATTTTGCAGGATTTATTTCAAATATTTATATTTTGTAACAATATAACTGTTTTACCCCAAACTTTTGAGTGGTAGCGTATCATGGTTTTAATATTTCACAATATTAGAGTTTTTACTATATTTTCTATCAAATAAATGCAGCCTTGGAATGGTCAGCATAAAAGACTAAAAATATGAATAATTCCAAACTTTGAACAGTAGTTTGACATTTGGTAAACTTGAAAATTGCCACACATGGACATATCTAAGTGATGATGCAAATCAATCATTGAAGTGTTTTGAATAAATTCAGTGAACGTGACAGTTTAAACTCAATCATGGAAATAAACTCAAGCAGTTTTTTGCGACTTAAATATATTTATTATTAGAAAAAAAATATATCTCTAGCATACAAAAGGGCAAATTCAAAAGTGCATTCAAATAAAAAGTGCATTAATTTTATATAATCAGCAAAATTGTCAGGAATACTATATAATGCAAATATTCGATTATATATTTCCCAGCCCTAGACTCAATCAGATATGAATGATGGGACTTACTGTCAATTAGCTTTTATGTTCACACATTTTTTGTACTCCCCTTGGTTTTTATTTTATTGTTTTATTCCGTTGTTTATGAGCCTTGAACACAGTGTCATTTTTAAACCCTCTGCAGAGTATTGAATTACTCATAATATACCGGTGAGAGAGAGAGAAGCAGTGGTAAGATGATAGTATTTCACGTTTGCATTGGTCTGCGTGCATCCATCAACCAATAGCTGTGAGATGCAGATACATACACCTAGTCAGCTGGATTTCCCATAATGGGCATAAAAAAAATTGCAGATTGTAGCAAAATGGGCTCGACTGCACAAAAGCTTATTAAGTATCGATCCAGGGAGGTCACTGCTGAAATTCAGCTCCTACAATGTGTGACAGGATCAGACGCTGCTGGCTAGAAATGGAAATGAGACGCTATCAATAAAAGAGCGGGAGGTGTCCTTCTTTCTGGCGTCTCAGATCAGGTGGAACGCTGCCCGCTGTGGCTTTAAACGTCAGGTGGGAGATGGAAACAGAACGGCCTGTGTCAGTGATTTGAGTGTTTTCTGTGCTGGGTAATGAATCCGTTTTGTGACGGATTCTGCTGAAGTCATGAAAAAAGTTCAGAGATGTTCAGTAGTAATTTTTTTTTTTGTGCCGCAGACAGTGCTTGCACTTTTTTAGTCAGAGAACTGAGAGGCCACCTTCCATCTTTCCTGACAGCAAAACTTTATTATGATATTGCAGCCAGGTCTGAACTTACCCAAAGGAGATTTGTATGGCTCAGAGATTGCAAAAAAAAGCCTTAGGAGAAATAATAAGAGACAAAAATAAGAGAAATGTTGACACAGAGTAATATGAATGAGGATAGCATAGCTCAGATAATTTGGTTTCAGAAGGATTTTATGAGAAATGTTTGAGGTCATGTTGAGTTCTCAGACTTGAGTTCTTTGAGAAATTCTCAGAACAGTTTGAGACAGACGTTGTTGAACCTGTAGATGAATTTGTGAGATGAATCTGAGAAAGGTCTCTATTTGATCTAGAAATAGTTTCACCATCATGATTTTTGAAACCTTTATGACTTTCTTTGGAGATGGAGATATTTTGTTTTGTATGAATATCTGAACATGCAATATATCAAAAGAAAGAACAGAGCCTCTGCTTAAAAGCTGAGACCTCGTCCTGGGTCGACATTTCATTCAGTAACTTTCGGCAGTTTTGACTTGTATGCTGTTGAATGTTTGATGATCACATTATTTTACATGTGCGTAAGTAATGCTTCTGTCGCTTGTTTCTGCTTCTTTTTGGCCTGTGTTTTGATCCAGAGTCAGTAGTCTTTCAGAAGATGTGTAATAGCGCCCCCTACCGTATAACAGAGTAAAACTTCGATTGCCAGAAATGTCCATCAATGGCAGGGAAAAGAGTTAAAAGGAATCTCAGCTGGCAAGCTCCAAAATTATGAAAAAAGCACCAAAAAATGAAAATGGTCAATATGACTTATGTGCTATATTTCAGTGGACAGAATTTTTTTATTCTTCTTCTCTTTTTTGTGAGCTATACCTTGCAGGGCTATTATATTTAACTAAAACTATAGCTAAAAATAAAATATAGGTAATATATAAATAAATATTAGATGAAAGATCAAATGTTACCATAAACTTGAGTTAAAGCATTAAATAACTAACTAGAAATAAGTAAAAATTAAAACTAAATTGTTTACTTAAATAGTAATATTTAACAAGAAGCACAAAACAAAATGACTACAAATTTAACTAAAATTAAAATGAAAAACTAAAATATAACAGCTAATTCAAAATATTAATAAAAACTATAATAATGAATACTGAAATAATACTTATCTTATTTAGAAACAACTGAAATATTAAAAATATCTATGTATTTCTTTCTTTCTTGTGACTAGGAAAGAAATTTTCTATTCCACCTTCAAAGTGCGTATATGCAGATTTCTTATGTGTTTCACATTTTACAAGTTTTCTAACCCCTCAAAATTTTAGCTGTCAAGTAAACTCCAGGTGAGCAGGAGAGTGTGTTTCTCTCTCTCTCTCTCTCTCTCTCTCTCTCTCTCTCTCTCTCTCTCCCTCAGTCAGTGTCCTCCTCAGATCCCAGACCATCTGTTTGGATGTCACAGTCAAGAATAAACCTGAACTTTGCAGGGACAAACGTGTGTTTGAGTGTGTGTGAGAGAGAAAGAGACCAGCAGTGGCTGTTGTAGAGCTTTCCTTCATCAAGTAATGGATATTTACTTCTCATATTCACAAAACCAAATGTCTGCCAGGGAAAATAACAAACTGTCATCCTGAGATTGTTGCTTTACTGAAAACAAAAGTGCATAGATACCCTGAAAAAAAGTGCATGTTTTTTTTTTTGTTTTTTTTCACAGGGAGGAGATGAAAGGAATGCATTCTTTCTAGAAATTAAGCTTAACGTTTACACAGATGATGGATATTTGGAGAGTCAAGGATCTAGACAAAGCTATATTTCTTCTGTCCCACCCACATATGTTTATATAGTTTTCTGAAATATGAGAGCTAAGTAAGCATATATGTTTGCTTTAATAGTTTTATATTATCCCTTGTGAAAAAGAAGTACACTTTAGCATACTTTTGAAAAGACGACTGACTTAAATATACTTTGCACTTTGAAAGTATACTATCTTTAAGTATACTCAAGTGGCCTTTAATTTCACTAATATTATATTATCTGCAAGACCTTTTTTCAAGTATATTTTTAAGATTTGAAGTACACTACAAGTGCACATTCAATACAATTAAGGACACACAGAGTTGTGGGAAAACAGTGGTATTTTCTGTTTGGAAACATCATCTTGTTCAGTCTGTAACTCATCTGTTTGGTCATTTGGTGCAACCAAAAAGACACACTGCGGCTTTAAAATCTGTAAAGCAACGTTGTGTCGACCAGCCATTATTTGGCGGCCATTTGTTTCAAAGCTTTCCTAGCCAAAGGCATCCACAGATTAGTCTCCGGGTTTGACAGAACGCTCAAAGATTCATAGGCATAATTAAAATGTAAATGCCGAACATCCATTCCAAAAACGTCCAACCGGCTTTGAGTGAAGCGTCAGCCGAACGACCATGGGCAGGGAGCTCTGCGTCTGGGACGGGGGTGTGAAATGTCCTCTACCCTTTTCCATTTTGTCACGAGCATGTTTTAGGTTTACAAACATAGAGAGACGGAGGCAGTGTGCCAAAGCATGATGGGAAATCTGACGGTGTTTTTGGGAGCGTCGTATATGAGTAACCCTCGTTCTCTCTTCTTGAGCACAAAGCAGTCCGTGTGACGTGAATCTTGACCACATGTCCAGGTTTTCCATGATCCAGCTGCATTCCAGAGGGGACAGGATCTACTGGAAAAACATGGACTCGTTTCCTAGATACGGATTGAATCCAGATCAGATTAATATTTGATTATTGCAGTGTTTAATCAATACGAGTGATTTAATGTGAGCTTAATGCATTTTGGCAGAAGTATTGTGCTGTGTGTATTGTATTTTAATGGGAAGCAGATGAGGTCTAGAGAGTTCCAGCGCAGAAAGCAACGCTCTGTGTGTTTATAATTTATGCAGTGCAGACTGTTTGATAACTTTATTCAATTTCTGTATATATCCTGTTAGACAGAAGGGGAACCGGTAAATATGACATTTATTATGGGTTTATGTGAGGCGTTTTAAGTTCACTTAAAACAAACTTAAAAGTCGTTCTATTTTTTTAAGCCTAATAAACGCTTTAAAAAAAATGTATAGCTTTCATTCAATTACACTGTAATGTTTAATGGCTATAATTAATGTTTAAAATTGGGGATGGAAATCATTGTTGCTCATTCGGATTGTTTGCCAGTGTGTTTGACCTGTTGTTATATGAATTACAATTCGGGATTGTCCCAATAAAGCTGGGATCTTCAACCCAAGTGTCGGAGGAGTTCACAACAATTACAAAGTGCACTTTTTAAAAGCGTACTTAAGTTTGTAAAGAAACCTTCATGAAAGTGGAGTTTTATGTATTTAATATTATGTATAGTTATGTTTTAAATGTACCATTAAGATTTGAAGAACACTTCAAATGTGCAACTCAATGAGAGCAACTATTTTTAAATTGTGCCCCAAACAGCTAAAACTTGTTTCAGTGAATTATCAGAACGCCTCAACATACCTTGTGTAACCAGGATAAACGTCCGGTCATCCTGTAGTCCGTCATTCCCATCCTTACAGCGATCACAATCCCCGGTCATTTCTCAAGGACGAGCTCTGCTGGTATTAGTGGAGTGTAAATGAGCGGACCCAGCTGAGGTTACAGTGACCACCCATGACATGAAGAGGATTATGGGATATTATCTCATCAAAGGACTGTCTTTAGTCTGAAGGAATTGTTGTCCAGTCAGAAGTAGCTAGCGTGTGTGTGTGTGTGCGTGTGTGTGTGTGTGTGTGTGTAGGGGTGTTGTTCAGGTATTCGCTACCTTAATACCCTCAATATTTGTTCTTGTGGGGAGGATTTTTTTGATCCCCATGAGGAAAACAGCTTATAAATCATGCAGAATTATGTTTTTTGAAAATGTTAAAATGCAGAAAGTTTTCTCTGATGACTTAGGTTTAGGTGTAGGGTTCGGGGATGGAATATACCGTTTATAAAAATCATTATGTCTATGGAAAGTCCCCATAACACATGGAAACACATGGTGTGTGTGTGTGTGTGTGTGTGTAAACCATAGCAGACGTTTGGCAGATGAAATGTTTTTGATTAAGGGTGTGCCTGCTGGTATAGATTGAAGAGAACTTGAAATGTGTATTTTAAAAATTGTGAAGGACGATGTTGGAAGCTAATAAACTTCCGAACAGATGAAGGCTACAGATGATCTCACTGAAGAACAAGTCTTTAAAACAGCAGATGGAAAGTCTGTTTGTGTGACTTTATGCTTCTTCTTTTTTTGCATACAGTGTGTGCACAACTTATCATATCTGTCCATGCAGCACATTCAGATGTGACCTAACTTTCATGCAACATTCAAAATCATCTGAACCATAATAAATTATGGATTATTGTTTTGTTTTTAAAATCAGTTTATATACAGTACATTACAATTTTAAAGAACTGTTTTCTATATATATATATATATATATATATATAGTGTATATATAGTGTAGTGTGTATATATAGCATTGGTTTCTCCTCACACAGACATGCAAGTCCTGTTGTTGATGTACTATATTTCTCGCCTGGTTTTGTCATAACCTCTAAAACACATCCAGCCAAGCTTCCAAAGGGCGAATATAAAAATTAGTTAATTCTGCCACCTGTCTGGAAGTGCTGTAGTGCTCTACTGCTCCGGGGGCATGAATATTTCCGTGTTTTCTCATCTGCAACGGCACATTATCATGTGTCAGAGAGAATCAGATGATGTGTGCTACATGTCAGCAGCGCCCATGAATTTATTTTCATAAATGAATTGAATTGAGTTCAGTTGAGATGTGAGCCATGCAGGGCAAAGCAGCATCAGGGGTCTGAGGGTGTTTCAACAGAGTTCAACAGCTTGTTTACACTATTGCTGCACTATGTGTGTTTGTTGTCCATGTTCTGATTGAATACACACACATATATGTATATAAGTCACTTTTGCTTCAGTGTTCTATTTTTGTATAACAATATTTCTATTTATTTTACTTCCTGAACTTTTTTGGACACATCTACATTGTCACTAAATAAAAAAACACCAGCGTTTCACTGAAAATCGCCTATAATAATGTTGTAATAAATGGCTATAACTTGCTTAAGGATTGTTAAATGTAGACAATGTCATCTGGAAATCTAGAACATCCAAGTAAAACTTTCTAAAGGAAAAAATCCAAACTTCAGGAGGTTTTGTTTGAGTTGAGTAAAAAAACACACATACACACAAAAATTGCTGCCGTTTTTCTTAAATCTGGTAAATTCATCCATTCTAAGACAAAATAAATGTAAAATTTGGAATTTAAATGAGCTTGATTGAAACTTCAAGTTCTCCTTTTTAAAATGAGATATGGCACTTGATGCCGACTGCTATAATGGGTTATAAAAACAAAGAAAAGTACAGGTGAGTCTGGTGCTCCACAAATGTTCTAGGTCTTTAAGGGTTAAATGGACCATGGAAAACAGGATTGTCCTTGCTCTTCTGAAATAAAGAGCTGCATGTGCTATGTAGATGTACTAAACAACGCAAACCTCCCTCCCCAGTCAGAGATCGTTCATGAAAACTGCACCACGAGTCAAAACAGTTTGGTCTTGACATTAGATCGGGTGACTGAGCATCTTTGCATATCATTGCCTATTCAGTGTTTAGAAACATGGCCTGTCAGTGTAAACTACAGCAGTGCATGCGGTTAGCCAATCACAGCAGATGTAATTTACATATAAAGTCTTACACATAATGTCTAAAGTACAGCACATAAAACAACCTGTTTAAGGAACTGTCCTGGTTAACATTATAAGTGAACTTTAAGGATTATTATTATTATTATTATTATTGGTAACACTTTATTTTAAAGGTGATGTAGTTACATGTTTACCATAGTAATAAAATTAAATTATGCATAATTAACATTAGTTACTAACCCTAAACCAAAACCGGTAGCACTTTATTTTACAGTGTCCTTGTTGCATGTTATATCTACTTACCATAGTAATAAAGGTAAATTAGGCATAATTACATTCAACTAACCCTCAACCAAATCCGGTAACAGTTTATTTTACAGTGTCCATGTTACATATGTTACATGTACTTACCGTAGTAATAACAGTAAATGTAGTTGTTCAATATTACTTAGCACTTAATAAAGTGTAACCCCAAAACCTAACCCTAACCGTAACTCCATAGTAAGTACATGTTGTTAATTAATATTAATCAGTACTAATTTGAGTAAGTACAATGTAACTACATCATCTGGTGTAACCTTATTATTTAGTAACTAATATGTATTAGTAACAGTAAAGACAAAAAGTGACAGTAAATACATTTAAAAAGGTTACAAATGATTTCTATTTCAAATAAATGTGGTTTATTTCTATTCAACTATTCAAGTATCCTAAAAAAAAAAAAAAACCATCATGGTTTGCAAAAAAATATGCTGCAAATTCAGCTTTGCCATCACAGGAATACATTTGGTTTAAAGTATATTAAAATAGAGAAGAGTTATTTTAAACTGTAATAACTTTTAAATGGTAATGGATATAGCGAATAAAAGTAACCACAGGTATATAACATAGATTCTCGAACCATATATATATTTTTATATCTGAGATATTTAGTACAAAGGTACTGTGCTGCAAAGTAGTGCTGCAAAGGTACAATATGCTTAGACATTGACTTGCTTAACAGCCTGTTAGTTAACAGCACGTATTGATTATTCTGTTAAATTCATCAGGAAGTCAGTTTCATTGTGTGTTACTTTACATGCCAGCAACTGTCCCTGAGCCTCCCAGCAGACAGACAGCTCACGAGAGATCGCGGATAACAAGACGAGCAGCATTAGAGTGTGTAAGCTCTGCTTGATCTGTTCTTAAAGTAAGACTCTTAGAGGTCAAAGGTTAAAAGTTTAGACCATATAGTTAATTCAGATAGACTTATGTTGGACATTGTTTGACTAGTTTGATTTGCCTTTGCTCCGGTTCACTGGGACAGTGAATTTCTTATCGCATGTGGGTTAAAGAGGGATTGCATTGCACTGAATCTAATTTAAATTCTGACTCGACTAGACTGGAAGTTTGTGTGTTGGCTAGCGCTTCAGATTGAATTATGAGATTATTGCTTATTAGCAGTCATTGTTTTGGTTAGCACGGAATCTCCTTTACTTCCTTTGTGCTCTGAATGTAATCCAGGGATGGACGTGGTCGTAAATTCGATTTGCAGGCTTTTTTTTTTTTTGCAGAGTTGAGGGGTTAAGGAGTTTAAGGACGAGATTTTGAGGTATCGGTTGTTGACGGTGTGGTGACTAGCAAAGGAGATGCTTTTCATTGAGTGTGTGAGAGAGGTGAATCTAATGGAGCACAACTCCCCCTAGGGCATTTTCACAGAACTCTCTCTCTCTCTCTCTCTCTCTCCCTCTCTCTCTCTCTCTCTCTCTCTCTCTTAAAATCCATTTCATTTCCATTTTCCTTTGTTACATTTCCTCTAAAGAGGTAGTTTAGTCTAAAGGGAAATTGAATGCAGTAAATTGACAATTTAAAACATCTGCAGCAGAAGTGGGAACACAAGCCAAAGAAACCAGAAGCTTACTACCCTAACCATACTTGCCTTTAAGACTCTTTAGCTCATGTCATGGCTTCACACATAGAAAGTGTTGTAGATTTTTGCTAAGCTGTCAGGTACACTCTCAGAAAAAGCTGTCACTGTGGCGGTACCTTTTCAAAAGGTACACCTTTGTACCTAAAGAGTGCATGTTAGTCCTTCAAAGGTACATATTGGTGATAAAAGTGTACATATTAGTTCCAAAAGTGTACATATTGGTACCTAAATGGTACATATTAGAACCCTTTGGAAGGGTACTGTCCCAGTGACAGCTTTTGTACCTTTTTCAGAAAATATACAGTGAGAATGTAGCTATTTACGCTTAAAGTTGACATGAAACCCTAATCTCAATCAATTTTACATGTATCTCAGTGTGAAATTGGATATTTAAGAAGGAAAATTGTAGGACTTGATCTTGATCAATTTAAAAGTGGTTTTTAATTACCAGATCCATGGTGTTGAGGGGAGGGATTTGTGGTTAAAATATTTCATCAAAATGCAAAAACTTGCTCCAATTCTGAAATGATTTTCAAGACAAACTATCTTTGTCCTTGTGCCAATAAATCATTCAAAATATGATAAGAAACATGTATTAAGAAAGCTTAAAGGGTCCATTCTGATTTCATGTTGACACTAAAACAGAAAAACGATCAGATTCCTCGGGTCATGATGAATCCATCAATGCATATTTTGCAGCATCGGACCAATCGCCTTTCCACCATTTTGAATTTTGTCATAAACTGTTTGTTTTTTTTAACTCTTTGACATATTGGCATAAAATTTGGTAGACATCATCATCGACATGTCCTGAAGGTGCCTGAAAGGTTTTAAGACAGCGCCACCTAGCATTCCGAAGAAATAAGGATTTCTACCAAAACTCTTATAACCTTTGAAAATGTTGTATGCTCTTGATGTTGATCCGTTCGTTGGTTTATTTATATTTCAAAGATATCTCATTTGACATTCGATTGCTTTGTTGCGTCATGGAAAGGATAAAGTTTCCAATTTCAACATCACGTAGCTCTTCATTTCAGCCTGAATTGAAGTATAAAGCAGACCAACATGTGAAGCAGTGCTATTAAACCACCTGGCTGCCAGTATGCTGGATATTTTTGCTGCTGAGCTTTACCTTCCTTGAAGGAGGATGAAATTAAAACAGCTTTCATTCTGTTCTTTGATATCTTGCCAGCTTGTTCCAACACATTATTATGTCCATCCGTAACGGTAACAGACGAGGAATGACTCAGCAAGCTGAGCTCCAATGTGCCTAAGGAAATATGCCGTCAAAGGTCTGAGCAGAGAGATACACCTCTCACATCTGGGCCTGGATGTGGGGAGAGGACAGGAAAGATAGTTATTGCATAGTTTAATCACATATTTCTGAGTTCAGATGTGTGTGTGTGAGAGAGAATAAGGGCATTTAGCATTTATCTGCACAGAGCTAAACCAGTGAGAACGTCCCAGGAGACCCAGTCTGGCCCGACAGAATAGTGTCTGCTTCTTCTCAGCACAGACAATTCATCAATAGTGGGTCAACTAAATTGGTTTTTCAAAAATGGATGCCAATATGCTGGCTAAAATAATGCTATTGTTTTATGTTAGCAAAATACATGTACACAAATTTGTTGAAGTCTAATGAACAAGAATTCAAAATCACTCAAACAGTATTTGAAAATACAAAATGCATCACCAATTGAGTTGACTGTCACTATATTTTGAATCTTTTGTTAATCAGCCTATCAGGCACAATTATTGGCCGATGCCTCTCAAATCAAAATATTTTAAATATTAGTAAAAAATAAGTGTTTTAAATATTTATGAACAGCCACACAGCTGAGGAAAAAAACATCAACCAACGAGTCCCAAGTTTCTGTAAGTCCCAATGAGCACCTAAAGAAAGCTTTGATGGAGCGTTTGATGGATAGAAATGAATGCAAATAGCTAGTTAGTTTAAAATGTCTTTTCATCCTTACCTTCACAAACACTTGGATTTCTCTTTTGCCATCTTGAGCCGTACCATCCCCACTGAAATCAATTGACTTCAGTGTTTCTCACACATGCCTAACTGTGGAGATCACACCAGATGATGGAGTATGCAAGCAATGCATTAAAAAATCATGAGCAGGGCTGACTGCAGGGGAGCTTCATGCTGCTTTTTTGCTGACTCATTGTTTTAGTTTGGCAGTTCACGCGAAGAGACAAAGAGCCATGGCAGAGCAGTAATTTCTCTAATTCTTCTCACTGCCTACAGCCTATTGAGATCATAGTGCTGAATCAGAAACACAGCTTTAATGAGAATGACTTGAGGACGCACCCTGAAGAGACCCATGCAGATCTCTTCTGGGTTTTCTCATTAAACCTCTCCAGCATGGCTGACTCAGTGCAGGTACAGTACTACATATATGTCAACATTTCCATTTTATGCTAATTCAGTTCTTTCTGTTTTAAGAATAGTATGTGCAGGTACAATATGCTGTAGAATAGATCAACCATACACTTTTATTTATAGAAACAGAGAGAGAGGGATAGTGGCCTACAGGAGACGATGGGGAAACATCATTTGCTTGACTCAAACTCAAGCTATCTCATGTTAGCATCAAGGGTCAAAAATGTCAAAGAATGTTTGTTAACAATGAGGCCTCAGGTCCAACAAACAACATACTTTTGTGAAAAAAAAAGTGTTTGTGGCTTTGCACATTAACTTAAAACTATGTTTGTTTGAATCTGAAATGCTGACAAAAGTGTCAGACTCAAGTTTTCAGTCTAGCTAATTAGCATTAGCGTTAGAGCTCAATGTATTGAATCTCATGTACAGGTCTGGTAAACAATGGCGGGTCCAACAGGGCTAAAGGCTCCACGGGGTAAAAGGCTCCTTTGATTTTATTTTCCTCTAAACCACTAGATGGCACAAAAGTTGCCGCAGCACTTTCCAAAACATTCGCTTTTCAAGAAACACGCGGATTTTTGTCTGATCCTTGATGCGATAGCGGGCAGCAGCGCAAAGTTGATTCTGCGCAAATTTGATCGAATATTTTGTGTTTTTTTAAATGTTGTAGATTTAAGTAGCAAATGAGAATTGCTAAAATTATTGAATATATTCTGAGACAAAGGTCTTGTTAATGATTTTCAGTTTTGTTCAAGCTAATTAAACCAACATTTTTTCCAATAACGGAAGAATATGTAAAAGTATGGTATTTGCGGTAAAAGGCGCATCTAATGAAAGATCTAAAGGCACAATAATTAACTTGATAATCAATATCTGGCTAACTTTTCCATTTGTGGACATGACATGGTTAGATTCAGATGGAAAATATCATATATTAAGATGGGTGTCCAACTTAGAGATAATCACCATATTAAACATATCATATCATAAAATATGATTTAATGTTACTACTGTAAATCTAAATGAAATGATTATGGGATCTCATTCAATGCTTTCAGAATCTTTACTTTTTTAAATAATTTTGATGATGTATTTTTAAAATATATTTTTATATTAACATATTGTAATGACGTTGTGGAGGTCTCCTGGCCGCACGCCCTGGTGATCTCCAGGAAGATCAAACCATAAATCGCATTATGCATTACATCCCGTTGATTCTGTATTATGACGCAGTAGGAACAGTGTTTTGGCACAGGTGGTGTCTCATGGGTTGCAGACAGTCACTCATGCATGTCAGTCAACTAATCACGAGTGCTTTGTTAGCGACACGTGGCGCATGCATTCTTACCATGACGTGGTGATTGCCAAATGAGCAGAGCCAGACAAAACACACTTAAAACCGCACGTCCATCAGTCTCAAGTCTGTGTTTAGCAATACAACTCATTCCCTTCCCTATTCCCTCGGGTTGAAGAGCTAAAATGAGGAATGTCACAATATTTACAGAAGCAGGATGAATCTGTATGCTGGCATCATTTTAGCAACTGTTGCATAGGTGAAGAGTCTGCAGCTATTTGTGATATTCGACAGCAGATTAAGTGTAATGTTATGCTAATTCCAGAACTCCATAAATATCTGTTGGCATAAGAGCGGTGAAGCTGTGAGTTATGCTGCATTGTTTGTGTTGCAAGCTCCTCTCACCAGGTGGAAGGAATTGCGCATCTCGTCCTATTCCTGCCTCATGGGACCTAACTAGTCTGCAAATCCCCACGACGCCTGTCTGTAATGCTACTCAAGCCTCCGGCAATGTCCTACAGCCTCAAGTAAATTAGCCAGGATCCCTGTGGCGGGAAGAGCTATAGGTTCATAGAGTCTGAAATAGTTTACTTGATGTGGACTTGCCATTTTGTGGTGCATTTGTAAATGTATAAATTGGAAGAGTGTGAAAATCTGGGGTTTGGGGACTTACTAACCTTCCAAAGTTGAACTAAAGTATTTTTTTGTGTTTCTACAGTGTGTCTTGTTAGACTGCATGATAAATGCTGAAGCCCATGCCAGTCTTAGAGGAATTAAAAAAACTGTAATGTATCTATTCCGAAGTGAAACATTTAGTGAGAAATAGTTCAAGTGTAAAATTTTATCCATCACATTTCCAGCTGAAATGACCACTAGTGGCAGTAAAACGCCAACAATTTTTATTCCTTTTTAAACAAAGTATAATTACAGGGGAAGAATTTAATTTAACTTCTTTTCAAGAGGTTACTGGCACAATACTATGTTATGACCTCAAAACACTTTTACCATAGTGCATGATTTGTGATCTAATACATTTTGACATTTTCATCACATTCACAGCTCCATATGTGTGGCTTTTTCAAATGTAATAAACTTGCTCTGGTAGTGGGACAACATTGCACTTGTGATGTGAAGAGCTCGAGTATGAGTCCTGTGAAACACAAGGCACAATAAAAGAACTCAAAGACTTGTAGAAACAAACTAAAATTGAATGTTTGCTTCAGCACATGTGTTTTTATCTCACATTGGCTTTTTTAACCCTGTCAATTAGGATTATGGCAAGGTTTAGTGTAGCTGGTACATTATTTTTGAACATGATAGAGCATTAACCTTTTAGCACCACTCGCCAGACATTTCACTTCTGAACTGCTGGGATACGTACAACAGCCAACGTAATAAACCATTGCCAGTTTCACATTCATCTGTTTCATCTGGATAAAACTGGACTCCTTTAAGTGTCACTCAAGGAGGAACATGATATTGTCTTTCATTGAGACTGGGTTGCAATAAAATCTGGAACTTTTTTAAAGAAAGTAAATAATGTCCTAAATGTGGAATTGTCCACCAGTCCATCGCATGATTTCACAGACATGCTGTGTTTGTATCTTTCTCTACAGTGCTGTTGAGTTTGCTCTCGACTGGGGCTCAGACCGAGATGAAGAGGGTTGTCGGGGACAACGCCACATTGCCTTGCCATCACCAGTTCTGGCAGTCGAATGGACAAACACTGGACATCGAGTGGCTCCTGCAGAAACCTAACGTCAAACAGCGCGTGGTAAGAGATCTTTGGCTTTTTTTTTTTTGGCCCTCTCTCTCTCTCTCTCTCTCTCTCTCTCTCTCTCTCTCTCTCATTATACTTCTCATCCCTGTTGTCTGTCCTCCTGGTCTCCAGTCACTTGGTCTAATCATGTTATATTTGGATGATAACAGTTTTAAAAACCTGAGGTGATTTTAGCGTTACAGATACTAGCCAGAAAAACAATTTTGTATTCAGAAAGGTCAGTGCTTATGTCGCCTACACAAATTCCAGTTGAGTATTCCTGCTATGTAGTTTGGTCAGGGAGTTGTATTGCTCAAATGGTCCAAAAATTGTTTTCATAATATTTTTTTTGACAAGTTGTAGGGCTAATATTTTACAAACCTTATTTTAATGATTTGTTTTTCAGACCTGTCTTCACTCCTGTGTTGATAATGTCTTTTTGCTGTATTAGCAAAATACACACAAAAAGTGTGTATACAGCCCTATTGTTTTCTGAAGGCAAACCAACAAAATATTAATAACTATGCTCAAGTTAATGTATGCTTTTTCCTGTGAGCTTTTTGTTTTTCTATGCATTTTTTGTTGTAGCTTGCCTTTTCTTTTTGTCAGATAAATACCTTAACCAAGTTTAGTGTTTTGCTCTTCCCTCATATTTTAAATTATATATATATATACACTCACCTAAAGTATTATTAGGAACACCTGTTCAATTTCTCATTAATGCAATTATCTAATCAACCAATCACATGGCAGTTGCTTCAATGCATTTAGGGGTGTGGTCCTGGTCAAGACAATCTCCTGAACTCCAAACTGAATGTCAGAATGGGAAAGAAAGGTGATTTAAGCAATTTTGAGCGTGGCATGGTTGTTGGTGCCAGTCGGGCCGGTCTGAGTATTTCACAATCTGCTCAGTTACTGGGATTTTCACGCACAACCATTTCTAGGGTTTACAAAGAATGGTGTGAAAAGGGAAAAACATCCAGTATGCGGCAGTCCTGTGGGCGAAAATGCCTTGTTGATGCTAGAGGTCAGAGGAGAATGGGCCGACTGATTCAAGCTGATAGAAGAGCAACTTTGACTGAAATAACCACTCGTTACAACCGAGGTATGCAGCAAAGCATTTGTGAAGCCACAACACGCACAACCTTGAGGCGGATGGGCTACAACAGCAGAAGACCCCACCGGGTACCACTCATCTCCACTACAAATAGGAAAAAGAGGCTACAATTTGCACGAGCTCACCAAAATTGGACAGTTGAAGACTGGAAAAATGTTGCCTGGTCTGATGAGTCTCGATTTCTGTTGAGACATTCAGATGGTAGAGTCAGAATTTGGCGTAAACAGAATGAGAACATGGATCCATCATGCCTTGTTACCACTGTGCAGGCTGGTGGTGGTGGTGTAATGGTGTGGGGGATGTTTTCTTGGCACACTTTAGGCCACTTAGTGCCAATTGGGTATCGTTTAAATGCCACGGCCTACCTGAGCATTGTTTCTGACCATGTCCATCCCTTTATGACCACCATGTACCCATCCTCTGATGGCTACTTCCAGCAGGATAATGCACCATGTCACAAAGCTCGAATCATTTCAAATTGGTTTCTTGAACATGACAATGAGTTCACTGTACTAAAATGGCCCCCACAGTCACCAGATCTCAACCCAATAGAGCATCTTTGGGATGTGGTGGAACGGGAGCTTCGTGCCCTGGATGTGCATCCCACAAATCTCCATCAACTGCAAGATGCTATCCTATCAATATGGGCCAACATTTCTAAAGAATGCTTTCAGCACCTTGTTGAATCAATGCCACGTAGAATTAAGGCAGTTCTGAAGGCGAAAGGGGGTCAAACACAGTATTAGTATGGTGCTCCTAATAATCCTTTAGGTGAGTGTATATTATTTATATGAAGAGTTCAGATGCAAAAGCCTCTAAGTGCCAATTTTCTTCTAGAATGATCATTTTTATGAAGCTCGTTTATTTAAGTTCAGTAATTTCAAATGGCAATGAAAATTACCTATTAATTGCCATTTAAGTGAAACTACTGAACTTAAATAAACGAGCTTGATAAAAATGCTAATTCTAGAAGAAAATTTCAGATGGCACTTAGAGGCTTTTGCATCTGAACTCTTCATACATATATATATATATATATATATATATATATATATATATATATATATATATATATATATATATATATATATATATATATATATATATATATATATATATATATATATATATATATATATATATATATATATTGGCCACTACTGTGTGTGTTTGTATACTGTATATAATCCAAATAATAATTGTTTTGTTAATAATAGTTAATAATTTGTGTCATTTTGTTACCATCATATTTTTTCTCCTTTTAAAGTATACCATAAATAGGCTAATAATAAAAAAAATGTTTTCCTAATGATGTCATAACTCTTTTGGGACAAGTGAAAGTCTCCTCATAATTTTATATTTTGTGTTTGTCAGTCGGGGACAGACATATAATCTCAACCTTGTAAAATATACCGTCTAGCAATCTCTCAGAACACCATAGCAACCACACAAATAACCCAAGCAACCGCTAGTTATGACTGTCATCTCTCTCAGTGTGACAGCCTGTGACAGTCTGTCAGCCGTTTCCACACATCTCTCTTTGAAACGCACACCCGTCCGGTACGCATGTATCAGGACACCTTACAGACGCTTCACCCATCTCTCTTTCTCCCTCGCTCTCGCATAAACACATTCAGATAAGAGCTTCGTCTTATCTGCCTGAAGTGGGAATCTTTCTCTGTGAAACTAACATTGTTTGAACACAGCTTCAAGTTTAGATATCCTTCATGTAGAAGCGCACAATAATTCATCAGGGGGAAGTCAGAAGGCGATATACTTTCAGATGAATTGAATTATCTGATTGTGATAAGGCTTTTTATTCCCCCATGCACATGACAGACAGCGATCTTTCCTTTGTTTGAAAGTATACACAGATCTGTTGATATAATCAGTTGAGATTTCATTTCTGAAGAAAGAAAGGCCTATAAAGAAATTCGCATCACAGTCTTTGAAACCTCTGGGACGGCTGGCTCATCGCATGTAATATTTAATGGAAAGATAACAGTTGAGACGTCATTAATTAAAATCAAATGTCTGAAAATGTGATTAGGAATAAAACTGAGGCTCTGGCATAATAAATAAGTCATTCTTTTGTTTCACTGTAAGGCTTGTGTTACTAGAAGCGTTCAGCTTGTCAACATTTAGCCACAGCTTGTTTAGCAATGTGTTGTAGACTCTAAGGAGATGTGTTCACACACACAAGAATGCTACTGATAATGCATTGAGTGGTTTTGCATGTTTAGCATGGCCCAGTTTGTCCCTCCTGGTAAATATTAGTGATGGGTCGGGTCATGAACGATTCGTTCATTTTGAACAAATCTTTAATATGACTCGGGACTACGGAGTTGTTTCAGAGAGTGATTCGTTCATTTTGTGTTGACCGCGCATGCGCAACATCCTATGGGTTCTGTATAGGAAACGAAATGATTAGTTCATCTCTCGAATCTTCGGGTTCGGGTCCGACTCTGAGTCTTTCATTCTTCCTGTCCGTCCCATAGAGAATATGCTGTCAGTACCGGAAAGAGAAATGATTAGTTCATCTCTCGAGTCTTCTGGTCTGATTCTTCTCAGTCTTTCGTTCTTTTGTCTCGTGATGAACGAACGACTCAAACCGAAGACTCAAAAGATGAACTAATCAATTCCTGTATCCGTTCAGCCTATATGGGGATGTCACGTGATGAAAGAATGACTCGAACCTGAAGTCGATAGACTCGAAATGTGAACTAATCAATTCTGTATCTGGTACAGACTGCATAGCTCAGTTTATGAGGATGTCACGGGATGAACGGACGGCTCAGATCGGGAGGTGAGGAAAACTAACAGACTGCATAGCCTGAAGATCCAGATAAATTAATTAATCGTTTCTGTCTCTCATAATTTGGCCTTTTCCTTGCATTGAAATTTTTTTCTTATTCTAAATGCGATCAACATTTGATGTGTTTGGGGAATTTGGCTAACGTAGCATTTTAAATACATTCTGCTGAAATGAACGAAATGATTCGAAAAAAGATTCGTTCATTTTGATGAACGAGATTCAAAGATCCGAGTCTGTAAAATGATCCGAACTTCCCACTACTAAATACTGTAATTGCACCATATTTTTTTGAAAGTATTCTGACTGAATACAATTTCTGCAAGATTTCTATGCTCACTAAGTCTGCATTTATTTTATCAAAAATACAATTGAAAAAAATATATTGTATGTGAATATATTTTAAAATGTAATTTATTCCGTATTTATTTTAATTTATTTTATTCAGTGTCACATGATCCTTCAGAAATCATTTGAATATGCAGATTTTTGTGGAAACCATCCGTGACACTTTTTTTTCAGGATTCTTTGATGATTAGAAAGTTCAAAAGTACAGCATTTATTTAATCTATTGCAGCAATATAAAAGTCTTTACACTCACATTTGGTCAAGAAAACATCATACTGACCCCAAACTTTTGAATGGTTGTGTGTGAACCGCAGATATTTTGTTATATTATGCTAGGTTGTTGTAGCTGATTTTTTTTAGAGGGCTCAGATTTTAGTTTTAGTTAGTTTTACCTTTATTGTCATTGCATTGTATACAACGAACTTTGACATCTCTCATAGAAAAGAAACTGTATTCATCCATATTACCCACATATACCAACACACATAAAAACAATAAAAATAGCTTAAAGTGTCTTAAACTGTCCCAAAGATCTGCTTAAAACAGCCTAAACTGCTAGTCTTAGGTGGTTTAAGCTGATCTCCCAGCTTGACCAGCTGAAAAGTACGCAAAAACCCTTCAAAACCTGCTAACAGACCAGACAGAGTGAAAGTTTTAACCAGCAAACCTGCAATGTATACTTGCCTTTGACTTTGCATGTTCATGTGTAGTATACGTCGCATGTCAATCCATACCGTTACTGAGATGAACGGAAATACTAACAAAGCTCTCTCCAGCTATATTACACCTATACTTGGCTAAGGCAAACAACCTCTTTCTTTGAAGTGAAGCCATAACCTGTGACTCAGATGTTCCTCTTGTTAGAGAAGATTATTCTGCATGGCGTCAATTGTAATCTAAATAAATAAATATGACAAAGAGTATCATGTCATGACTGTCAGTGATACTGGATGCACACAAAAAGAATCACAGATGTCTTGGCCAGAAATGCAAATGAGTTTTGCAGTGTGTGTGTGTGTGTGTGTGTGTGTGAAACGAGCAGTCATCGCAGACAGCTTTGGCAGGTGAACCCAACTGCAGGTCTGCTGATGTGTCGTGGCATCAGCGTTTAGTTCTTAACCCCAGGCATTCAGGAGGCTGTCACAGTCAGACTGTGTGTGATTGTGTGTGTTGGCAGCTGTGTTTGTGTGTGACAGCCATTTAGCATCTTTTCCAAGGGTAGTCAGCACAGGTAAATAAGAACCCTTTAAATAAGAACCTTTTGTCTTTTGCACAGAGTAGTACAGTTGTCGCGAAGTAACCATCAGAAGAAGAAAAATAAAGAAGAACAATAAAGAAAACAACCAGATTTGTACATTTTCTGAAGAAAATTAATGTGCTTTCTAATGCAAAGTTCCACGCTACAATGCTAGAGTGTTGCAGGCAGTTGTCAGGACATTACTATGAGTTTCTTGAGTGTTTTCAGAATTTCATTCTTTGACTGTAAATGTATTCTGGGTGGTTTGGGTATAGTTGCAAATGTGTTATTCTGAGGTGTTGCTGTATTTTTATGAGGTGTGTGTGTGGCTACTAGAGTTGTAAGGGCACTGCTATTTGGCATTTATATATATATATATATATAAGTAAGTATTGATTACCTAATAATGAACTCTCTTAGTGATATTACTGATTAGTTAAGCTTGTTTCCATATTAGTTAATTAATAGTAGTAGCTGAAGTGTTAATGTAGTCCTACTCATTAGTCCTGCATTACTTCCTGCACAGTTACTTATTAATGATGGACCATTATTCTAAAGTGTTACCCAAAAAGTTTCCAGATGTTTTTTAGCCTGTTTTATCATCCCTTTGGCTTCAACTTAAATAGATGTCTGATTCCACTGATTTCTTTCATTTATATGAACGCTATCTGTCTCTCTCGCTGTTACATTTCAGATCATCACATTCTTCAACAATGAGGTCTACACCCACGACAACCATGCCAGTCGTCTGTCCTTCGCGAGCGACTACCTGAACGGAGACGCCTCTCTGCTCATCAGTGATCTGCAGCTGACGGACTCTGGAGAATACCACTGTAAGGTCAAGACTGGCGGCAAATACCACTGGAGCCAGGTCAACCTCATTGTGCTGGGTAAGGCTCGTCTTCCTGGAATCAGCTCCCGACCATTTCCTCCATCAGCCAGCCTCACACTGATTCAATTTGATCATCATTCAGATTACAAAATTTGGCCATCATTGATGTAATCTAGAAATATGTTTGGTTGCGTTTGCTGGCCAGTCACTCTCAACTCTGGTGGCTGGTTGTGTTTGCTTCGCTTTGAATGGTAAATCGAGAGGATGCTAATTTGAAATGGTGGGATGAGAGAACATTGATTGAGCTCTATCTCTTAAAAACAGAAGAGGCAGAATTAGGAGCTTATGTGATTTCAATTCTTCTAGCAAAACAGTTTACTGTCATCCCAAATGAGGTTCAGATGAGCTTCTCATGATTTGATATTTTGCTACGTCTGGTTTCCATTATTAGACCGCAGGGTTTCCAAGCCGTCATTCAAACGCAGTATCTCTGACACCACAGCGCTCAGCCAAGAGAAGAACTGGAAAGAAAGACGTTTCTTTTTATTTAGACTCATCTCTATCATATGCTTTTGTTGCGTAGTTCCTATTTTCAAGGACTCGCAGCTTATGCCGAGCAGTTTGAAGTTGTATATCACGTCCTAATTTTATTTCCTAAATCATTTTATTACCAGATTAGTACGCTAGCCACAGAGGGACAGGATATTGGTGTAAAGTTGAAAGAATGAGAAAAAGAGAGATAAATGGGAGGATGAATTGATGTAAATCCGGCCTCCACCCTAGAGTTTCTCTCATGTATTAGCATATCACAGAAGATTAGCTCAATTCTGCCTTCCCATAATCCTCATTCTCCACCCCCTGTTTCTCTTGCTACTCTTCTTTTTTCTTTCCTCTTCGTCACTCTATAAACACATTACAGCGAGTTAGTGTTCACATAAGGATGTTATTTTCAGCCTTTATTTTGCCTTTATCGAAATTTGCAGTTGAGAGTGGACAGGAAATGACGCACACGCATTAATCATCATTTTTATTAATTGCTTGCAGCTACTGTGAATGATGGTCCCTCTAAGCTCTGCTTGTTTCCTGCAGATGTCTTGAATCAGAGCTAAACGAATGGGCATTGTTTCAACTGGAGTCCATCCGCATGTTCATTGATTTTCAGTATGGAGCATAAGCTGTGAAAAATCTTGTTCGCTGATTATTTTATGAGATGAGGACCGCATCCTGGAACCGTACAGTTATTTCAGGCACCAATTGGAATTGCAGGAATAATAACCGTATTGTTTCCAATCATACAGTCCACACAATCCATGGAATTTTATTTTACTGTCTTGTCTTCTTGTGAACTTGTGATCTCAACAGAACAAGACTAGATATATAATATTTTAAATTAGTTTTTATTTTTATATTTTCTGTTTTCATTTAAATTTTAGCAATTTTGTTGTTTTTGTCATTTTTATTGATTTATATATATATATATACATATATATACGTCTATATGTAGTTCTACATAAAAATGAGAAGTGCTGCATTGGCAACTAGCTGAAATAAAATGGTTGTAAAATCTTTTTTTATGGTTGTAATTTTAGTTAACTATAATAATCCTGATTCTGTACAAATATTCACATATACAGTGAGACACAAAACAAGACCAATTTTTGGCATTTTTTTAATTTAATACGAAGTTATTAATGACAAATTCTATTATCAGCATAACAGCTTGAGTAACGAATGAATGTGAATTTCATATATTATTTTTTTGTTGTTTTTGTCATAACTTTTCTTTGTTTAATTTTTTTTTTTCTGTATTTCTCTAAGTTTATTTATTTAGTTATTTTTCTAAAATAGATCATGTTTACATTTTTAAAAGAATGCCATTGTAGAAAATGGCACTAACTCTGCACAAATGTATAGAGTGTTTGATAGCTGGATCGGTTCCTGCATCCGTCTGATGTGTTTGTGTGTTTATAGCCTGGGTCAGGATAGGGCCAGAAAGGGCCACAGAGGTCTACAGGCTGTCTCCCAACAGTCATTCAGCCTCCAGACAGATCCCTCTGGACAGGCTCATCTCACTGACCCCAGAACAGTTTAGAGCAGTGCTGCGGTAAGCAGGAGACCAGTGGGACTGGTCTGAGGTCACTTGGTAACTGTTGTGAGGCAGTGTGGTGTTTGATTTGGCTTCAGTGTGCACTCAGATCTGCTGCGTTAGGTCATAGGGGAGTTCAAACCAGGACAACAAATCCTGACCTTTGCCCAAATCCTGACCCCTGCCTCCCCAAATGTCACATTTGAGATGGATTGCCTCTTTGATATTGATTTTCCTGCAAAAAAAAGGCAGTGTGCTGAGTTTGCAAGTTTTAGTATCATATGTAGATTAAAAATACTGCTTCAAAGTGTCAAAAAATATCAATACAGATAGTTAGAACACATCTATACAGATTAATATATATATAGACAGACATACAGATAGATAGATGGACAGAGAGAGAGAGAGAGAGAGAGAGAGACAGATCACTTATTACAAGAAAAATCTTTGTTTCATGTTTTGTGCTAAAAATTCACCATCCCTGATATAAAAGCACAACCATTTTTCTGGATGCCTGTCATTTAACCACTAGGTGGTGTGACCCAGTTACCAAAAACCTGGGCTGGTAACTGAAAGGTAGTTGGTTCAAACCCCACAGTGGCTTATATGTGAATCTGGGGCTTGTTTCTATAGTACGCTGCTTTGGATAACAATATTAAATGACTGATTCGTTAACATTAACACACATTTGTGTTTCCTCGTCTACAGTGAAGCCCTCTAAACCCCGCTGCTGGATGGAGGGCCGGCTTCTGGAGGGCAGCGATGTGAAACTGAGCTGTAAGTCTTCAGACGGATCTGACCCCATTCAGTACAAATGGGAGAGAGTGCTGGATAAAGGCAAGAGTGTGGGAAAACTGCCTCCCCTCGCCCTCATCGGTGAGTCAAACACCCAAACGTCCCGCAAACCAGCATATCGTACCTCACTCTGGACAGAAAGAGGTTTGTACAGTTACTTGCTGCTAACTGTCTCAAATAATAGTCTTAAATGTCTTTCAAAGATCTGTTGCCATGAACCTCACACACTTTGACAAATGCATCGCCTAGTTCTTCCACAGAAGTGCTGATTGTAGCAGATTAAACCTGTGAATGTTGGCTCTATTATATTAGCCCACAATATGCATGATAGGGTTGTGTGATATGATGATATACAATGTGAAATGTGTCAACCGGTAGAGATTTAGCTATATATTTACAACACAAGCAGAAGACTATAGCCTACACTGCAAACTGAATTCAACTGATTTGCATTCACACGTGCCTTCAAAATAGATTTACTTGTGTTCAAAAGTACAATTTTTTTTACTTAGCCTATTGCTTTTTTTTTTTTTAAAGTCTCTTATGATAAACACACCTCTTATGCTAAACATAGTCAGACTACATTACAAAATACAGCAAACGATGTTTGACAGCCTTTGGCTGTTGTTAGAATTCGATCTCATTGGTTTCTGCTTGGGAAAACAAAACAACTTAGCGAAAGTGCAAGAACTACACAAATTCGAGTGTAATGTGGCTTTGCAGATGGGACGGAGTAATGCACTTTTTCTGAACAGTTTCTCCTGCTGACACCAGATCATCAGAGCCCCATATTGTTTTACAATCTATTTAGCCGTATGCAGTCAGTGCTGCAGGAGAGATGAACCGTGCCTTCGGCCGAGCTCAACAATTAGCCACCCTCATCAATGACCACCTGCTCACTCTAATAAGCTTTCCTTGGCCGATAAACATTCCACCACTCCTGAATTCACTGCAGATCGTGGATCACAAGAGGGATGAGGGGACAGGAATGGGGGGATGAAAGAGGAGGCATTGCATCCTGGATGTGTAAATGATCCAGGCGACTCAAATCACTCTGGCTGACAAACGCGCCTCGGTTGAAGATGCAAACGCGGTTCTCGGGTCTCAAGACACGAGCGTTCCTCACAGGCTACAGGGAAACATTTACTGTTCATCTCATCTACTGGAGCTCCAGCAGAACCATGAATCACCCTGACACACACAAACACTAATTCATTCACATAAACGCACACACTTTACTGGGTTTGCTCTCACTTCCTTCTCTGATTAAAACACTCTGTTTGATTGAAACCTGTAAAGTAGTGTAGTAAAGGAAGTCGTAAAAGACGGGTAACACTGCTAGCACTGTTTTGTAGGTTCAGGATGAGTCTTGAACTGGAGAGCTGCTCATACTATAATCCTGCTTCATCAGCATTGTGTCCTTGAGCAATGCACATAACACAATACACAAGAAAACTTGCAAAATATGACGGAAACACCCATATCTAATTCTACTCGGGAAGTTGGGGAGACTGGTGGCAATTTTATCCCTTTAAAGTCACGGTGTAACAGAAGTAGCGGCAGATTGTTTCTTTTGTGTAGTGACGTTCATCTGAATGAAATGGATTTGAAAAGAAAATAATGTCGGGTGTGGACTTGAGCATCAGTTGTAGATTGGATGGAGGCAGATCTGAATGGGCGGCCAATTGTAGGAAAGGTTTAAGTGGATTAAATGATTGGAGAAGTCCAGCATGAGAATTTTTCACTGGAAGATTTTGATAAAAAATGACAAGGTCAAAAAAACAAATGCATGGATGAATCATTCACTATATTTTTTTCTTTTATAACATTTTCTTTTATTAATCTAATCTTTTGATGTATCTGTTATACTGTATGTGGCAAAAATAAATGTTACAATTAATAGACTTATAATAAAGAAGATGATAATACTGAATTTAATCCAAGAAGTCTGTTACAATTGTCCGTTTTTGTCTTAGTGGACATAGTGTACAACATTATAATTATGTAAAGTAAAATCAAGTAATAAAGTTAAATAATTCAGTCTTACAGTTTTTTGTGTTTTTTTACTTGTGTTAAAGATAAAATACGAAATATTGTCTAAATAGACATTTTTTAACATTATATTATATTATATTATATTAAATTATAGTATATTATAGTATAATATATTCAAAATGTTCACATTCCTTTTTCTAAACAGAGAGAGGACATTATTTGCTGTTCATGTACTGAATAATTGTCATATACTCTGGCTGTGTAACTGAAGAAATTTACAATGTGCAATTGCCAACACGTCTACCTAATTACCTGATGGACTGTAGTTGTACCTCAGCTTATATATGTACAGGTATATAAGTATGTTTTCCTGTTTTCAGATCTGAAGAACCCAGAGATCGTGACCTTGAGGAACCTGACGCAGGACAGCTCCGGGGTCTACAAGTGCACCGCCAGCAACGATGTAGGAGAGGAGAACTGTATCATCGAGGTCACAATGCAATGTGAGTTCTGCTCTGAGGTCAGCCTGTGCCCTGGGTGTAATTAGTGCGGATATTATGATACTCTGATCTCGGTTCAGTCGGTGGTGAGGCTTTTAGCTGGAGCTACAGCCTCAGTGTGATGGATGGAGGCTGTTTCCACACTGCAGAGAGCTTGTATTAGTTTATTATGGGCATCATGGGTATGGCACCATTGCTTTTATTGTTTTGACTCATGCAGTTTAAATCAGTGTTTCCCAACTTTTTTTTTTTTTTGGCCACGGCACAATTTTGATAAGTAAAAAATTCAGCACACCACTATATTAAAATATAATGAAATTTTACAAACATGCATTGCTTCAAATGGCATATAAATCTAGATATTAGGCTATATTAAAATTACAAAGACCTCTTACAGTATATGTCAAAAGATTAAGGCAAAGTTGATTTCTCATGTCATGAACACTTTAATATTTATAATATAATATTTTTTTAATAATATACTGTCAAATAAAATACTATTATCATTGGTATGACACCATTGTTTCCATTTTTTGACAGATTAAATATTGGCTAGGTTTATTTATTTAGTTTGTTAGTTAGTTAATATTACTATCTTAAAAAATACATTATTTTTTCACACACACACACACACACACACACACACACACACTCATATGTTTGTTTCAATGTATTAGTAAAGGCAGTAAAGGCATTGGATGCTTCCATTGATTTTATCAGATTAATTATATTTTCTATCACCTAACCCATCCCCTACCCCTAAACCCAGCCATCTCAAAAATGTGCAAAACACTAGATTTTAATTAAAAAGACATGTTTTGGACAATTTATGAGCCTCTTTTATTAATGTGGATCAGTGAAAAGTCCTCACTATTCGGTTGTCATAATATTTCACTATGTAAGTAAGGGCATTTGGCCCTCACAAGTATAGCCAAACCTGCCCTCTCTTTCTCTCTCTCTCTCTCTCTCTCTCTCTCTCTTACTGAGCACTGGGAACTATAGAAAGCCAGAGTGTGGCCATTTGTCATTGGTCTTGCTCAAATAGCCATCCTTCAGTGTTTGTGTGTAATGGTTTTGGAAGAAGCAGAAGAATTTAATGTTCACCAGAGGAGAAGATGGAGAGAGTTATATAAACTCTTGACAACTGTCCTGCACTTAGGCCTTGTGCAAGTCTTTCACAACACAGGGAATAAAATGTGAAAGAGTCGTTTTACAGTTGTGGCTGGCAATGTTTAATTTGGGTCTGACTTATTCAGTTTTACTCGCAAGATATCTCATGAGAACACTAATATCTCATGAGAACAGCGGGATTTCTTTAAGACTGCAAGGGAAGCTTGGCTTCCCCTATAATGTCAAAAAATGAATGGTCAAATATGTACTGTTGTGTTAACATTTTATTGACTAAAAATGCGTTAGAAAACGTTCATCTCAAAGACGAGTTCGTTCAGAATCAGTTATATCACATATAGCAGGTCGGCTGACTCAATTTCCTTCTCATACATTCCCGTAGTGTCACAGTGCATTTCCCTGTTGAAGCCCAGCGTCCATTGACTTCAATGGGGCTGCTTTGAATAGTTTTTTTCAGTGCTTCGAAACTAGACGGTCATTGGAAAAATGCTGCGATTATGTCCCGCTCAGCGTCTCTGGGAGTGAATGCAATAAAAAGTCTCTGAAGCTGTTCGAGCTCAGTCCCATCGTGAATTTTTCAAGGGTAGTCGAAGGACAAATTGCAGCAACCTATTTCTTGGTATTTGCTAGACAATTTTCATAATACATTTCACACAATTATACATTTATACCTTTATTATATTATTACTTATTATATTTTTTATATTATTATTAGTAATAATTAAAAAATAATTATTAAAATAATAAAAAATATATATTATTAGTAGTAGTATTATTATACTTTATTATATTATTATTTATACCTTTATTATATTATTACATTTATACAATTATATTTAACTCTGCTGGCCATTGAGAGGACACTGGTTAAGTCACTGGAAAAGACGCCTAGATGGTACGACAGGGTCACAGAGCATTTTTTTGAAAAGGAGCGTAGAATTTACGTATAAATAAATGGACAATTTTTATGATGTAGGCCGAAAATGAGCTTCCCCTCTTTGAAAGACCAGCAGCCGCCACTGCATGAGAACACTAATAAAGTATAACTACCATATGGGCTCCCCTGCTAATATAATGTTTAAACAATGAACAAATCAAAAGCTCTTTGTCAAACAAAAATACGTGGTGCACTTAGTATTTATTTATGTTGTGCTGGCTAATATGGCAGTCACCTTAGACTGAAACACTGACACCCAGTGGCATGAATGGAGTGGCAAATCATGCAAAAGAGAAAGTTTTCAGGTACCAATGGCATTGTAGAAATGTGCTATTAGTAGTCAGACATGATTCATTTGTTAACTGAGCAAAATAACCAATTATAGGAGGGTTGCTGAGATAAAGGTACTAATATTTGGCTGGTCAATGTCACAGCAGTTGTTGCAGCAGGATCTATGTGCAGCAGTCTTTTATTAATCCAAAATTCAAAAAATAACACAAAAACTCAGGATTCCCATAAATGTCAGATACCAAAAAGCAGGAGCGGAACAGCCAACAAATGTAGATAATAACAGACTACTGGAAACACAAACTGAGGGCTGTAAATACACCAAAGAAACACTAGGGGCTAAATAGTTAACAAGACACAGGTGAGACACATGAGGGCAAATCAAAAACTATGGCAACAGAAGGGCATCAACAAAGAAACTAAACACAAAGACTGGGTCATTCACTATTCCCAACATTACTCCACTAATATGGTTCACTTGAGGGATTGAATGAAAACGAGTGAGTGAATTCGGACACTGAGTGCACCGGAAGGGCTGCCACTTTTGCATAGTTTGTATTTGCTGTTTAATAATTATTTGAAACTTGGCAAACTGGCAGCTCCAGTAGTGATGAAAAGATTTATCTTGAACTCTGTTGTGGAAACTAGAATGTATAAACTTTTTAATTATAAATAAAAAGTTATATATAATAACTTGATAATCAATTAAAACGGAATTTATACCTGTACGATATTACGCTGTAGCCACATTGGACCAGCGGTTTGGAAAATGGATGATTCAGCTGTGGGCGCCATCTCCTGGTCTGACATGGGAATTAATTTGGTGCGTGACTCTATTCTCTAGACCAGGGGTGCCCAACCCTGCTCCTGCCGATCGACTGTCCTGCACAGTTCATCTCCAACCCTAATCAAACACACCTGCCTTTAATTTCCAAGTGATCCTGAAGACCTGTATTGGTTGCTTTGATTAGGGTTGGAGTTGAACTGTGCAGGACAGTCGATCGGCAGGAGCAGGGTTGAGCACCCCTGCTCTAGATTTTGAGCGTACATCTGTTGTACAGTTGTTATTGTGGTGCATTGTGGGATTCAATGAGTGCACTCGATAACGTCTACTATGGTTTCGGACACCACTACAAGCTGCCCCCTCAAATAGTGCCCTATTTAAGTGTAGGGTGATTTAGGACACAGCCAAAGTCCAACTGAAGCAATATTATTAAGTTATTAAGTGCTAATAACTTATGTAATTTTCTTGGTTAATTACAATATTTGTTTGTACAGCATTGCATGTCAAACATATTATTTGCTCCTTACTTTCAGATACAGATATTGGTCTACAAAAAATGTATATCCATGTGCAATGGTGTAACAATGTAAATGTAATATGTGATAGGTTTAGAATATAACGATTGCTCATTTTATGTTGTAGCAAATCATTTTATTGTTGATGTACATGTTGAGGGCTGTATGGATTTTATTTCATTATTATTTTCATTTTATTATAAATTTAAACTGGGACACAAGTCATTTTACCACAGTTTAGAAGTCGAATGATTCTCTGCTTTGCATCATGCCTATAAACACCCCTTTACCAGGGTAAAATTCAATGTATGTATATGTAAATGTTACATATTTGAAAAAGAAAAAAAATAATTTTCCACTCAAATTGTTTTCCTGATAGTATAATTTGTAATGATGATTTTTTTTTTTTTCTACTAATTTGAAACATTTTCACTGGTGTCCTCAGGCTTTTGCACCCTACTCTAAATAATTTTAGAATTCTTGTCATCATATGAATGAGGAAAATGCAATATGATTTAATGACGTGTGACAATATGACAAAAATGTCCTTCTATGTGTTTAGATGTGCGAGGCATTGGTGTGGTGGCTGGCGCTGTGGTTGGCGTTTCATTCGGCGTTCTGCTCCTCATTCTCATCATCTGGCTGGTCTTCCGCAAGAAGGAGAAGAAGAAATATGAGGAGGAGGAGACACCTAATGAGATCAGGTGAGATCTCAGTATTGACTGTGTTTGTATAGTTCCACTTTCACTCTTAATATTACCTATTTGAGTACGTTTAGGTTGGAACATACACTTCATATTGTCTTCAGGTCAATCTTTATAATACATCAGACAGCTGTTACTGTATTTAGGCCTATAGTGACAGAACTTTACTCTTTCTGCTCGCATGAATAATGCAGCCACAAACCACGGCTGTATCTCTGAATTATGCACACATAAACAAACATAAGCTCTACATGGGGACCGTTCTTGTGCTCATTCACACGTCATGATCTCTCGCTATGTTCAGTTTTGGAGTAGTATCCCAGTTTAACAAGTTTAGCACATTTACCCCTGATTTCACAGACAAGACTTAAAGGTGCATTGTGTAATATTTAGGAGGATCTGTAAACAGAAATGCAATATAATATGCATAACTATGTTTTCCTTACATAATAAACCATAAATAAAGACCTTACATAATAAACCATTATGTTTTTATTACCTTAGAATGAGCCATTTCTATCTACATACAGTACACCGCGGGTCCCCTTCCATTGAAATAGCCATTTTGTGCCACCGTGTTTCTACAGTGGCCCTAAACGGACAAACTACTACAGAGCGCGCTTCGTCACTATATTTTTCTTCGTGCAAAGAAGCTAGCTAAAGTCAGCGAATAAAACACTGGCACAATGATGAACAAGTAACAATAATATTCGCAATAACATATCGTTTTACTGAATAATAAAGTAAACATAATTTCTTAATTTATCTTTGTAAAGAAACCTCATTGCTTAACTGGCGCCTCTCTGCTGTCTCAGACGATGACATCACTTCCTGTAGGCCACCGTACCTTCTGTTGGTTGCAATTTGCAACCTCACCACTAGATGCGCTAAAAATCACACACTGCACCTTTAAGATAGTCCCAGACTAAAAATGCATGTTTGAGCTGTTTTAACTGAAAGAACTTGCATTGACATACAGTATCTTAAAAAATGTCTCTAGACGCACACCAGATTTTTTTAAGGCACGTTTATAAAAGCTACTTAAATGTCTTCATTGAACTAAGGCCTAATCCTGTCTTAATCTAAGCCCTGTCTGTAAAACCAGGCCTTAGTTTTGTAATACTGGAGGTTATCTTGTAGTAAGGACGTTCCCTGCAAACATTAATTACTGATGTCTACAACCTGCCAGGATTGTCATGATACCAAAGGTATCTAGTTGATTCAATACAGCTGACATGTCTTTTATCAATTCCATTATAAAAAAAAACGAATAACTAATATGCTATTGAACTCCCTTCTTTATTTAAAAATATGATATAATAAATATATAAATAGAGTAAATAGTGCTTAAAGCTTTTCTGTCTATCAGGAGGATAAAATATCTCAAAAATATTCAAAAATGTAAAATAAAATGTAAATGTAAAACACTAATAATGATCCTATATAAAGACAAGCTTTTTTTAAATATTTAATTATTTTACATTTATTTATAATTATTTAAAATGGCAGCACGTTTAGGCGCAGCTGCTGCTCCAGGTTCAGACTACAATGGTTATACTTGAGCTTTATTTTTTTAATTTCTATTTTAATATTGACTATTTTTTCATTACTTTTGTAGAGAGGATGCAGAAGCTCCAAAAGCCAAGCTGGTGAAGCCCAACTCCCTCTCCTCGTCCCGTTCCGGCAGCTCCCGCTCCGGTGCTTCCTCTACACAGTCCATGGTGCACAACAGCGCTCTCCGAAGCCAACGTCCCCGGCCACCCGCGGTCGCCGCTCTCAAGGAGAACGGACAGCCCCACGGCTTCCCCCAGTCTCCCCCGGCCTACACGCAGGTCGTGCCCAAAACCCCAGAACCCCCTACCACCCCGAAGTTCAGACCCCCAAATCCTCCGGTGGGCATGGCCATCCCGGCGGGAGTCATGGTCCCAGCTCAAAGCAAGGCCTTTCAGACAGTGTAGAGAGTAAAGGAAACACAGCCTGGTGCAGGCCTCTGTACAAGACACCCACAGTGACTCTTCCAAAAGTTGCAAATACGATTGGAAAAAAACCTATAAAATAAAAACATAATTAAAGGATGTACGTAAAAATAAAGTCATATATCACAAATCTAAAAAGTTGAATGCATATTTACAAGGGAAAATACAAAGTGCTTGCCCCCTACTGAAGTATTAAAAGAAAACAAGACAGAAACTGAAGAACAAGAATGTTTTATTCTCATTCTTTGGTTCTCTCTGCTTCTTTTGATCTCATGGTACAGTCTGACCCTTTTTTCACTTTATTTGTTTCCCTTTTTGAACTCTTGAAGGCAGTGGGGTGGAAAGATTTCCCCAAGTGCAGTTTATTTATTTATTGAATCAGAGAGGTCAAAGGACCATGGGCAGGCTGGGATGATGAAACACGATGGGGAGGGGAAGGTCCAGCGACTGCCCATATGAAGAGAAATGGAGGATATTACCCGAGAACCTGTTGTTCCTGTTTATAGTGATGGGGGCGGCTCTGGGAATACGAACTGTCCATCTCATTTGCAAAGTTCTCATTCATTTTCTTTCCAGAATGCAATGCACACATTGACTGTGGCCCAGACTTCAAAATCAAAGGCAATTGTAATAATACCTTAACAATCTATTAACAAGAAGAAAACTTGAAGTGATTGGAAAACATGACCCCTCGATGGAAATTCCAGTGGATGACAGCATGTCATTGATGTAGTGGCATAGAGAGACTTCAATGGTTCAGTTAACGCAGAACACACTCTGGGGTCAATTCCCTAAATGGGTGCGCTATACCTTAATGTGCTATATTTCACAAAAACCACCCGCTGTCCAGTTTAACTGTATTTAAATGGTCGTTGTCATTCGTTGTTTTTTTTCCGCAAACCCAAAAACAAAAGTAAATTAGTCTGATTATTGGACCTTTTCACCAAAAATCTATGCTACTGTGTTTGCCTGCCACAAAGTTTTGCTATTACTGCCTACAGCAAGTAGACGGTATAAGAAATGTATAGGAGATTTTGTCTAAGCAAATTTTCTTACAAATGACACCAAATGATGATTAAATTACGGAAAAGAGTATTTTATCCCAAAGTATCATGCAGTCGGGCGTACTTGAATCACCATTTCAGGTGCCTAGAGTTGCTGTATGTACATTCCCAGTTAGGTACGCCAGATTGCAGTGGTCTGCTGTATCTTTCACAACCTACCACTCAGAACTGATCTGCGTAATTACAGCGTGCAAATATTATGTGATTTGCATAACTTGATTAGTGAATTGGGTGTTAAAACAACGTGGGTGCAATTGATTCTGTGTGTCAAATAGGTGTACGTGATTTCACCAAGTAGAACATGTTCCTGGATCTACATCCTTGTTGATGTTGGAACAACATTCCAATCAGCCAATCAGATTTGGTGGAAGTTTACAGTTTATGTCAAGTTTAGGCTTACAACCAGGGTTAGGGCCTTCTACACCATACTTATACCTAAAATCAGAGGGAAATGATAGGTGAACAAGTTATGGGTATGGTTGGGGTAGGGTTAGGATTATGTTTTTGGACAGGAATGTTGTTCCAGGATCAACAAAATTGTTGATCCAGCAACACATCTTACTTGGCAAAATCATGATGTTGATCCTGGACCAACATTCCAATCAATCAGATTTGAGGGACAATTTTGTAGTTTGTCAAGTTTAGGCTTACAACCAGGGTTAGGTGCTTCTACATCAGTGTTATTCACTCATCATTTCCCTTTGAATTAGAGATAATTTATGGGTAGGGTTAGGTTTAGGGGTAGAGATATGGTTAGGACAAAAATTCTAAACAGGAATGTTGTTCCAGGATTATTGTTAGGGTTAGGGTTTGGTTCCTGTTGATCCAGGAACATGTCTTACTTGGCAAAATCATGGTGACTAAGTACCACATGTTCCTGGATCAACATCTTTGTTGATCCTGGAACAACTTTCCAATCAACCAGTCAGATTTGAGGGACAAGTTTATAGTTTATGTCAAGTTTAGGCTTAGAACCAGGGTGAGGTGCTTCAACATCAGAGTTATTCAGGGAAAAGTTATGGGTAGGGTTAGGTTTAGGGGTAGGGATAGGGTAAGGACTACATTTTGGGACCGGAATGTTATTCCAGGATCAACAAAATATGTTGATCCAGGAGCATGTCTTACTTGGCAAAATCATGGTGACCATGTCAACTACACTGCACTGTTACACGCTGATATGAATTTTTGCATCTGTGTATATACATGGAGTGTAAGTACCTGACAGAAAGTCTGCAGTCTGGTTTCAGATGTCATCCTCACCGCTTCAAGGACAATTTCAGTTTGTATTACATACTGACCGCTGTATATTCGATACAGCTGTAATTCCAATGATACTGAAACCAAAATCTGTCACGAATACTATGAATGTGTATAAATCAATGATAGTTTTGGTTTTTATTTATTTTTTCTTTCTTTTCTAGAATACCCAGTGGTACTATATAATAGCATTTGAGGCACAAGTAACTTTTTACTATAATCTCACAGTACTGTGGACTTCAAGTAAATGAAAGGGAATGCCATAACAGGGAGTTATGTACAGAGTGTGTGTGAAATTCGTGTGTGTGATGGTGTAAGCGCATTTGCGGTACTCTCCTTCTAGTTCGTGTATGCACCATGGTACCGTCCGAGGAATCTCCTAGGACCTTCTAACAACAGGCTATCTCGAGATGGCTGCCTTTTTGTGCCAGCCGTCCCACGGCTTCCTCCGCCAAGCGCTGTCAAACCCCTCTCCATTAGCGGTGTTGTCTAAGCCCCTGGGAAGACCTTGCCTGGTTCATTTGTGAAATTTGAAATGGACAAGTTGCCTGTTTTGTGTGCCTTCACAGAGAATTCTTCCCCTGAGATTGCTTTTGTCCTTCGCAATGTACCAGACAAAAAAAAAAGGAAGCCATGTGTAAAACGGCTCTAGTCAGTGGAGGAAGAGCATTCTGGCACAAAGAGGCAGTCCAAACGCACACGAATAACGTACACTCTGTAGTCATGATGCTGTTTTATATTGTACATACAGATAGATATACGCACACAATATTCTTTAAGTTATCTGTTGAAGATTGGGGTTATAGGTCATAATAAAGATGTAGATGAGGTATTATGCATTTTCAGAGAGTAATAATTGGTCATTGTAGCCCCTGACCCGCTAAGCTCCCTTTAATAAGTAAAATCATTTCCTTCTTAATGGCTACTTGTATATCTGCCATTGATGGAATATATCTAAGACAGGTAAAGCCATAAGACGTGAGCGAGCATACAACACAATTACCCAACACTCCGTCCTCATACGCCCGTGTCAATGTTCTCGGGTTTTCACCAGTGTATGTGCCAAGCAGAATAACCTTCGTCATTCTTAATGGGCTGCAGTTGCATTTGAGTCTGTAATGTAGCCGAGTGCTGCCTATGCCAATTCACCGCCTTCCTGTTACCTTCCCCAAACAATTGTGTTTGATACACACCTAAACACTTCTACCCAAGTGTACACAGTCTAACACGACCTCATAAATAGAGGCGCACTCGAGACGTGCTCTCCAGAGCCACATTCTCCACAAGGCGGTGTAGGCGGTGTTGCTGGATGAACTGTTGTCAGTAAGTGTGATGGATGGGCTGTCATGCAGTGTGAGGAGTGAATGATGGGAATTGGAAGGAAAACACATGCAGAGTTCTGTGGGTCCAAACCCTACAGAGGCTCTGCACTACCCTTTCCTTCAAACAGAGGCCAAGACGAAACCCATCCAATTTAGGCCTTCACAATATGGAGGTTTTTGTAGGCAGTAACTCTCCTTGTCTAAAATATTTGCTCTGTTCCAAAACCTAGCGAGCTGCCTTGCTGTCTACTGCCTATATAGGTAGCTGGCTCAAACGTTATCATCTTAATAGAGTGCAACAGTGCCCTCACACTTTCAGCGGCCTTGGCTCTGGAAGTATTTTTCCCATGGGAAACAATGCTTCCCTGCCATTGACGGAATTTTACGGCTTTCCGTGTTTTCATGTTATACGGTAGGGGCGCTATTACTAAAAACTACAGAACCTTCTGATCTGGCAAAAAAGGAGCTGAAACAAGCGATAAAAGCATTGCTTATGCACATTGTAGTCTTTGAAAAAACACGATTTTCTTAGCTTTTTGGTCAAAATGTATTTTTTTTTTTAATTCAAGTGTTAATATATAAAAATGCATGAAGATGAAATAAACTGATCCGTATGCTTTCGAATCGCTCTCGCTGTACGTTGATGTTATACACCAATCGGTCTGTATAATCGGCCGCTTCAAGTCGAACACACCTTTTGTTTCTCTGACTGGTGGAGCTTTCTTTACAGAATCATGGGTAATGTAGTTTTTCAAGACATATTCCCCTGTTAAAGGTATCAATCAAAAAAGAAAAATCTGTCATCATTCACTTATCGTTCCAAACTGTATGACTTTCTTTCTTGTGTGGGACATAAAGGAACATATTTTGATTCATGTCAGAAACCAAATGCCTCGGTTCCCGTTGACTTCAATTGAATTGATAAAATAATAAAAACACAGCCGTTTCTCACAGAAAGTCATACAGTTTTGGAACAACATGAAAGTGAGTAAATGATGACAGAATTTGAATTTTTGGGTGAACTATCCCTTAAAAAAAAAAAGTTATCATTAAATTTAAATTTCCCTTTGGAGAAAATGAATGGGATTTTTACTTCCAGAACCCAACTGTTGCACTTTATTAAAATGCAACCTCACAAGACTCATGTGGAACAGTCTAGAGAGGTAACAAGTCATTTACAATGTTTTTATTTCAATAGAGTTTGGCGTTAGCATTATGCTAAGCTAAAAACACTATACTCTTTGTGTAAAAATAGATAGCACACACAAATAGTTTTTAATTAGAACTTTTTATCGATACATTTTTGGTATTAAATTAATTACTAATAGTCATTTTTCACTCTTTGTCTGCCATCTTGGATGGAATTTTTCACTCTGGTTCTTGCAATGCATCAAGGTGATTGCAATATAAGTATACATGAAATGCTGCCTTGCTGTCTACTGCCTACATAGGTAACGGGCCTTTAAAGCAGCATCCTAACTGAAACTGAAGCTCAGTTAGAAGTTAGATTTCAGTTATTAATCAATATATTTCTTATTGAAATGCATTATAAGGATTCAGGTGATGTTGCCTTAGAATTGGTCCAAAAAGGGTACCTTTGGAACAGCCTTAAATGCTTTAAAATGCTGCCTACATGGGCAGCTCTCTAGGTTTTGGAACAGAGCCATTGTTTTATGTTCTTTTTGGTCCTTTTTTTGATTTACAGCACCAAAACTAGCCAAGATCAGACCACTATATTACTGGGAAACCTGATGGAAATCTGTCTTCCAGCAGTTCCGTTCCTATGTTTTGGCACTTAAGGTTATTTTTATTCCTTTATGGGCCCTCCTGAGGGCCTCCTCTCCTCCCAACAAGAAGAACCGGTCTATTTCCTCAGACAATTAATCTTTAGTGGCTTTTATTTCAACACTGCTAAATGTGGTATTTAGAAACCATCTCAGAGCCGCCAATGCATTCTAGTGTTGCTCACATTGCATGAGGGCATTCAGTTTTGAATGGGAGCTCCGGCCAGGAAAACTGTCGAGGTCCATCTGTGAGGTGTTTTTGGACATACCACTCTTATTTAAAAGACGTACTTGACTATCTATGTAGCCTGATCATTGTTACCCAACATGGTTGTTATTAAAATAATGTTGGATGTCTAAAAAAGGCTCCTTCAACTCCTCTTAGAAACTGTAGCAGTATGTGTTACTATGAGGGGTGGAAAAAGGGAATTCTTTTCCATTGGAAAAGCAAAGGGATTGCATGTTATGGCCTACAGGTCAGATATTGGGAATGCTTTGCTTCTGTGTTCATACCTGTATTCGGCTGAATATGTAAGTGTAAATATGACCAACATCTTCTCTGTGAGTTTGTCTCCTTCCTTTCTTTCTTTCTTTCTTTCTTTCTTTCTTTCTTTCTTTCTTTCTTTCTTTCTTTCTTTCTTTCTTTCTTTCTTTCTTTCTTTCTTTCTTTCTTTCTTTCTTTTTTGTTCACTTTGCTTTTTTTTAACATATACTGTCCTTTCCTTTGTTATCTTGAGTGTTTTTTGTTATCATTTTATCGTTGTAAATGTGGGAACTTGGGCCTGTATTTGCCCGAGAGTCCCTGTCTGCTGAGAATGAAGGGAAAATGCTCATGATCTTTCTTTCTCTTTGTGCTTGCACACCTTTTGAGTTTTGTAAACCAGTTTGTTCATTTGGAAGAAGATCCATTCTTGTAAATATGTCCCTCTACAAGTAAAAAAATGTATATTTTTACGGACTCTGAGTTATTAATACTTCATTTGCAAATAAAATATTCAATGACATATTCAATTTGGCAGCCCGTTATTTGATTAGTCCAAACAACATGCATTTGTTGATAACAAATATGAAGAGAGAGAGAGAATATGTGTGATGGAATTTACCTTTATCATAAGCAATCATGTGGAAATGATGCTGGAAACAAAAGAGGCATAATTCAAATATTATTCAAAAATATTATAATTTGATTTGAGCTATTATGTAGACAAAGTGAAATGAGTGAAACAGTTGATGTCATTAGACACTGATAATGTTCCCACACTCCATTTTCATGCATCCTTGATTCAGCAAATTATCATTTAAATGAAGATGACATTTGCATTGTTGTTGTGACTTTTCCTGCACACCATTTTTTGATGTGGAACTTTTTAAACCATCAAGCCAAAGGCCTTGATTTGCTTGTTAATGTGTACAGTAGTGGCCCAAAGTGATGTCCAGCCTATGAAAATCTTCACCCTTTGTTAGAAGGATTTGTTAAATATTTTTCTAAGCATATTTCACTTTTCATAATGAAATGAAACATGCCAAATTGTGCGGATATCCTTTTTGGCCATGCAATCACACAAAGAAATTATGAACACATGCAAAAACAAGAACCAACAAAATGCCTTCTTTTTTTTTTTTTTTGCCAAATAATTTTGTCAGATAAATACCTTATCCATGTTTAGTTTTGTTCTTTCCTCATTTTTAAAATATTTAAAAACTATCAAATATTTTCCTCATATTTTGATGGTTCAATCAAACCTGAGGGTCAGATATCCTCTCCTGACATCACTTTTGGCCACTACTGTGATGTACAAAAAGTACATTCTATATAGTATGAATGTATGTAATGAAACCTGGTCATGTTGTCATTGTCATGTGATTTACGGCATCAGTCGAGTCGCTTGACTGGGATTCACAATTCTCCTGTGGCCTCATGGGATAGTAAAGTGTCCATCAGATGAACACTTCAAAATCTCTGCGGAAGTAGTTCATCTGGTACTTTTCACCCATACTGTTTTATGGATATAGATATACTACTCTTCTCATGTATAAGCTATTAAAATGACCTTTGGTCACTATATAGCCTACAGTTAGCTCAGTTGGTACATTTGTTGTAAAACTCTGCTCCCTAGTGTTTGAAATGTCAAAGTGGGTCAAAAAATCTTTTTTTTTTTTTTTTTTTTTTTTTTTACAAAATGCCAAACAATAAACCAACCAACAGATATTTAAGATAATTAATAAACCATTGTGTATCTATTGTGGAGGCTGACTTCCATAACTGCATCTCAAATGATTTATAATTCTAGGATGTTTTCCCAGTTCTGTGGGATCATATACTGCAGGTTATGAGTACTGATGATGAACAACATTCACATAAATCATCCTTTTAATATGTTTTGTTGTGCTTAAGCCTCTCTCTCTCTCTCTCTCTCTCTCTCTCTCTCTCTCTCTATATATATATATATATATATATAAGAGGTGTGCAAAAATACACACAGGCTATGTGAATATGAATGACAAACAGAATATAAAGAACATATATAACATGTAATATATAGGCTAAGTAAAGAAACAGCAAAGCTCCTTTCAGTTCGTCTGTTCTAGCACAGAGGAAAAAACAAAAACATCAACTGACTAAGACATTCTCATGTAAACCATGTAAGAATTATGAAACATATTGAAACAACACTCTCAGAAAAAAAGGTACAAAAGCTGTCACTGGGACAGTACCCTTCAAAAGGGTTCTAATATGTACACGTTTGGTACCAATATGTACCTTTGAGGGACTTAAATGCACTCTTTAGGTACAAAGGTGTACCTTTTGAAAAGGTACCGCCACAGTGACAGCTTTTGTACCTTTGTTTTCTGAGAGTGAACTATACACTGTATTTGTCTCCTTTCTGTTTGTCATTCATATTCACATAGCCTGTATGTATTTTTGCACACTTCCTTCTTCCAATCTCATTTCTCTTGTCTCTTGTGACACTTCGGATGATGAAGATCACATTTTGTGACCCAAATTAAAACACATTTCACCGTCTGTAGAGCCGCCTAATTATGCAACAGCTATAAAGTCAAATGGAGAAGTTAATGGGATGTTATATTTAACAGCCTTTCTGCATGATCTTCCTTTTAAAAACCTACACACCAACAAAGCTCTGAGACGACGCTCTGCCCGCTCACTTCTCAGATGCGTGCGTTCGTGGCTTCTCGAGTGTAAATGAATGCAACTCTGTCAGGTGAGGGAAATACAGTTGCTCATTCTTTTAAGTCTTACGCTTCTAAAGATTAATGGCTCAGTTAGAGTGAGCTGTCACTAGAGACCTGTGGCCCATTTGTGGAAAGTACATTGAAATTGTCACCCTAATTATACTTTTTGAGGTTAGTGACTGGTGGGAGAGGAAAGGATGTGGAAGGAAATCTCCATTAGAAAACTTTGCAAAAAAAAAAGTTTCTACAAAATTTTTATTACTATGTTGTGTCAAGCGGCACAACCATCATATAAAATGTTTTTTTTGTTGTTTTTTTTATAAATAAAATAATAAATAATAATTCCTGAAACCTTGAATACATGATGTGAGTGTACACACCTTACATTTATTTTACAAAGTAATATTTCAAGGTTTTTTTTTTTCTTTTTTTTTTTGTAGAAAAACGTATCATCAAGTTCATGGGGTTTGTTTTATCATTTGACAACCTGCAATAATAAAGGTTTAAAGACTTCCAATCTTGCTTTTTGGTAGGATTTACAGGCTATGACTTTCTTTTGCATGGTTTTCGTGTCAAATGACAACTCATGCTCCTAATGTTTAAAAAACAATTTACATTTGCACAAATTAGGCTATTCTTAATTGTTGGTGCGTGGGAATAAATGCAATAATGTAGAAATTACTTAAACTTAGGATTCTAGAAAATATTTGACAAATATCTGCATATATGCAGGAAGACTACTTAATATTTTTATCTATTTTCGTGAAAAAGAAAGCCTGTAAACTTTAAAAGGATCATTTTTAGTTGTACACTAGGATATATGCATACCTTAAACTTAAAATTTGTTTAGAATTTTTTCATTAATTTTTCAAGATTTGCTTTCATGGACTTTCATTTCTTTTTCTTCTTATTTTTCGTTTAAAAATATACATTTACAATGCAAAAGTGTCAATAAATAAATAATACATTTAAAAGTCGAAATAAATAAAAAGCAAGGCACAAAATGAGGAAATAAAATAGCCTATAATGAAAAAAGAAGCGTCTTTGTTTCATTCATTTTTCAGTAAATTAAAGTCTCTTATCATCCCAGCAAATTTCGCCTGTTTTCACCTCATATATTCCGATTACGTAAACTAGGCTATTTAAAAAAAAAAAAAAAAAAACTTTTCTTTTTTTTTTTTTCTTTCTTTATACACTTACTTTTACGGCAAACGGGTTTACAAAGAAACAGCATTAGTGTTTTTGTGTCATCCAACAACATTCCAACTAATACAATACGGTTTCTAGACAAATGGCCTTTGATTTCACAGCCTTGAAGTTCGCTGCACCTGATGCAGACGCGCATGCGCATGACTCCTTTAATTTTCCCGGTAATCCCGAGAGCGGCGGATGGATAGAGTGCTCTCCTAACGTCGATGAAGACCTGATGAAGGAGTCAGCATCACACCTCTCCGTTTCATCATTTACTGTCCCGCCATGCACGGAGAATATGTGTTGTTTCGTCTGCAGCGCGAGCTCTAATCTACAGGTCTGAATGACAGCTGCACTACCCGAAACTAACCCTGTTTTCTGCTCACTTTATCCCTGAACTGAGGACTTAAGGAGAGGCTGGCACGGAACGACTGGAGTTTGGGATAGATGGCGTTTGGAAACCTTATACCGCAGCTGAGGCTGGAGGAGGACAGTTTGCTGAAGAACACTCTGAGACCCTTCACACATGTGCAGAAACACGGCAGCTCACCTGGGAAGAGCAGAAAACAGCACAGGTAAGACACAAGGTACACTCGCACTGCTGCAGGATTGTCATATAACGTCCGGATACCCAGAAAAACATGTTTTACATCAATTCAGCGATTAATATTAAATCAAAATAACATCAAATAACGTTATTGTAAGTGATGATAATAATAATATTAGCTTTATTACTCCCCAGCTCAGGCCTGCAAATGATGGTAGTCAATATATGCTGGAGAAAAGTTTGTATTATTGTTCCGTGTGCACCTCGAGAATGTGCTCAGATTAGGGAAAGCTGTCTGAAAATTTCATCACATTTCTTGAAACTCTTCCCAGCAGAGACATGTCCAACAAGAAAATCAATTTGCCCTGATAATCTCATCTTGTCCGTGTTGGGGAATCACAAATTACACTTTGAGCCGTGCCATTGATCCTGAAGAGCAGCACTCGTGTGAGACACGCTTAAAAAGGCCTTTTAAAGACTTACACCCTGTGGTATCGATGCTTCGAAAGACTGTAACATTAGATGTGATCATCCATTCCAATTTAATAGAGCACAGCTTTTAGGCCTCTTTAGGACATTTTATATGTTTGCCCACAGAAAAGCAATAACTAGGACTCAATCTGCTCTTTCAGGGACTAATGGCAATTTCATACCTGGCTTTTCTGTTTATCTAAAGTTTTTCCATGGGTCTTGTGCTTCAAAATACAGTATATGGACTGTAAAAGCAAAGGTCACCTCATAGATTTTTTTTATACTGGTCAACAAAGCCATTGTGACAGCAAAATCCAGAGACTCATACAACTGGACTTTAAGGGATTCATGCAAACATGAAAATTCTGTCATCATTTACTCATCCTCATGTCAATCCAAACCTGTATGACTTTATTTCTTCTCCGGAACACAAAAAATATATTTTGAAGTATGTTTGAAGTGTTTTTTACTCGATACTTGATAATGTCGTCTTCCACATCTTTAAAACAACAACTACGATATTATTGTAAATGTTACATATTGCACACCCCTTAGAAGAGAGTCTACATTAATACATCCTTGCACATTAATAGGCTACACAATGATTTTATTTGTAATTGTTATATACATTACTTATAGTTATTGACTGATCTTTAGTGCCGGCCTGCCAGGTTTCATGCCAACGTTTACAGGCACAGCACTTTGTGGATTAATGCAGTTTTGAAAATGGGGTTAACAAACACAGACCAGTACTTTGCTGTTTTTGATTTAACTATCTAATTACTTAAGGCCAAAGTGCTTCCATTGTAAGTTTAGTTCGCTGCCCATGCAATCTCTCTTTCTCTCACTCACTCACTCACTCACTCACTCACTCACTCACTCACTCACTCACTCACTCTCTGCTTTAGGCCTTTTCTTTAATCTTTTGTAGTAATATGGTGGTCGTACTTATCACTAACTGTACTTTGTACAGTTTGAAAAAAAAAACCCAGATCCTCAAAAACCACAAAACATCTCACATCTTTTCCAGAGCAGGAAGCCAATAGTAAAACAAAAAAGATTTGAAGAAATATTCTTTTGTATTTTTATCATTGAAATTTAAAAGTCAGCATGAAATGAAAGTTGCCATAATCTTTTCTCCTGACGTATATACGAGTGAAATGGCTTCTCGAACAAGAATAAATGTAGGGAGGGGCTTGATTTTGTCTGTGGGGAATTGACTGGATGGTTGTGGTTTGCTATTGGTGGATCTTATGTGAGTGACAGGTTGCCCCGCCCTCACACCTGTAAACACATCATCTAAAAGCCGCGTTTCCATTACCCTCATATGAGAAACACCTCATATGTGCCGCTCTCAAGTATAAGGGTCTTTCCTTGCCATTAATGATTGGATAACACACATACGTCTCCTTTGATTAAAGGGGTACTTCACCTCTGGAAAGATTAATGTGTATTTAAATTGGGTCATTTATGTAGTAGAAATGTGAAATTATTTTTGAATTTGGAGCCTTCTAGACTGAGAAAAGCCAGAAAATGTATTTTTGGCTTATGTGGATGAAAGACAACAACTCCCAGAATGCACTTGCTTCGCTGCTCTACTAGGCCACTCCCAAGCCACGCCTACTGGTTAGAGAGCAGTTGTAAACAGCAAAGCTAAGCTACTAACGTTAGTCTCCGTGAGTCTGCCCGGGTTTTTGAGATTGCACAAAATGTCCGGGATTCGGCTTTTGCGTTCTACAGTCGCGCACAGGACGAGACTAGGGCCGCGGGAGAACGAGGCGAGGCCGGTGGCGTGATTACTGATGACCGACACCTGTGAGACGCACTGGTCTTGTATCTCTCACGGAGGAGCGGGTATTTTCTTAGCAATGATAAAACGCACATCAACCGATCACGCCACCGGCCTCGCGCCGTTCTCCCGCGGCCCTATCCTCGTCCTGCTCGCTCGTCCTGCTCGTCATGAATGGCGACTGTAGAACGCAAAAGCCGGTGGCGTGATTACTGATGAGCGCCTGTGAGACGCACCGGTCTCGTGGGCTATCTCTCACGGAGGTGCGGGTATTTCCTTATCAAGGGTAAAACGCACATCAACCGATCACTTGTTTAGCGTTCATGTAAACACTACATTCAAATTCACCAATCGGAATGAATTCAGTTAGACTGAAACAAAAGGTGTGCATGTAAACAATGAATGGTGAAATCAAACGCACTCACACTGATCTGCGATAGGTCTGTTAGCGCATTAGGTCCAACCCCCTATGGGCGGGTTTGAAAGGGTGGGAACTAGTGCTTGTAGTCTCAACAGAAATCCCCCCCTCTTACACTTCCTCCCACAATGACGCAAAATGACGATTTTTGCGTCATTGTGGGAGGAAGTGTAAGAGGTAAATACTATAGACAGTATAAGAAGTGGACAGAGCCATCTCATTGGAACTCAGTTGAGACAAGTGAAGCCCATTTTTAGCGATTTTTTTTTTTAGGACTTCCGTTCCTGACGCGCAGACTCAAACCGACTCAAACTGAGCTTGATGACGTAGATGTGACGTGAGCAACCCGTCTGTCTTCTAGTAGCTGTGCCGAGAGAAATCTGAATCATTCCCTTCTGAAACTTGCAGAGACGGAGAGTGTGAGTAGGAGCTGTCCATGAGCTTGGAGCAGGAGAAACTTTTGCTAGGTATTCTGATGAATTATTTTGCAATTTTGCCTCCACGTCCCCCCGATTGCCCGCAAGCTTCTCCTCCCGTCCACACGGTAGTCTCTCTACTGTGCGACAGAGAGTCGCGTGGTTATGACGCAATCGTTAGCCTACTTTTACAAAAACTGCTTCTACGGGGCCATAACATAAGCTACAAGGTAATGGAGCATTTTATACATTGTCGTGTTTCTTTAGAAATAAATAATGGACAAATGGAGTCTTCAGACGCCTCAGATGTAAAGTTATTCGCTGTCAAAGTGACGTCAAAATGAATGGGAGTCAATGGAATGCTAACAGCAGGTGAAGTTCTGCTACAAGATGGTGGCACGCGGCCGGCTTCAACTTCCGGTCGACTTCCTTCCCGCTTGGTAAAATGAAATTTTAGTCGCATAACATCGGTTAATGGAAACGCCGTCATTTCGCAATCGTTTTTTGTCGATATTTAGAAAAAATCGCAAGAGTTTTGCGCAAATCTGTAATGGAAACGTGCCTAGAGAAGAGAAGAGATGCTGCAAGAGGGAGGGGAAGTTATTTTGATTCAAGTTTACGAGGCACACAGATATATGTGCACAGATAAATAATTTATTATAAATACTGCAATATTCTATAAAAAAATAAGATTTGTCAATTGTCAGTTTTTGTTATTTTGCTTGCTCTTCTTCATTTTAGTGGTTTGGACTGATACCTGTTTGTATAAATGCATGATGTTTAGTTACTGTTTTTTTGTCTTTTAGTTTTGTTTGGTTCTACATCTGACTCATATTATACATACATATCCAGAAAATGTGCATTTTTGGATTCAGTCACTCACTATAAATGTTCATAGTGCATTGCACCGTGACCGGTCTGCCGCTAGCTTGGTCTTGAACGGAAGCTTTTATGTATTTCTTCTCGGCCCTTGATGTCCTGCCATTTGTCTTTTCTCTGTGGCTTGAAAGCTGTGGCTCATTGTATGTTCCACTTTGCACACCTGCTGTTCCAATCCATCATGCTGGACTGATGTCTGTCTCTCTCGGACTTAGTTTTTTTTTCCACCTGCACAAAACTACTCCCAATGGGATTTCTTGCTTTTGAGGTTTCAAAAATGAAAGAAAATCAAAGGCTGTTCTGAAGGGCAGACACTTGCAGGTCTTTGATGGGTTTTAATGAAGTAACATTGTAGAGTCATATCCAGAATCTTTTTCTTTATTTTTTATGTTTATTGTATTAATGCAACTCTTGTATTTTTTGTTTTTGCCATGAAGATTGCCTCAGATGCTGACATATCATTAAAAAGCTATATTACTACTTCTACTTCGTATATCCATAATCATGCATTTCATACATTAGAGGGATTGTGTAGCCAAAAATGAAAATTCTGTTATCATGTACTCATCCTCATGACGTCAAACTCTGTTTGACCTTCTTTTATGACCTGCGGGTGAAATCCAGCCATTACAATAGGAATCCAATTACGTGTGAGAGCGGAATATTTCCCAGCTCAGATTTCGCAACTGGTTCAAGTTGGACATGTGCATTTATTTACCGTGTTGACCAACAGAAAGCTGCTTGTTTGAAAGTGACATCTGTGTGAGCTGTGCTTCATACATCACTACTCTGTTTTGACAATAGATCTCCTTTGCCTGTGAAATTTCACACTTCTAGATGTCTAGCAGAATGTTGATGCAGCTCTTTTCCATACAACAGAGAGGCTGTCAAGCTCAAAATGGAAAAATAACGCCATAACAGTTGTTTATACGTCTTCTGAAGCCATACTGTAACTTTGTGTGAGGAACAGTCTTTTGAAAAGGTGAAATACTTTGATCAAAATATTTTGTTAGATAAAGTTTCGCAGGTTATTTCTTTTTCTCTATAGGCCAATTTAAGTCATTGTTTAATAAATGCATAATAATGGCGTAGCTTTCATAAAGCATGTCATGTGACACGATAACCAGTGGCATTTGTCATCTTCACATAGCATATTTCAATATTTTAATGATTTTTAGGTAAATTATGACAATTTAAAATGTTTTGGGCAGCACTCTGTGTGTTTTCATGTCCATCTTGCCTATTCCCTCCTTAATGGAAATTGTTGTTAGTGTTATAAGATATCAGATTCAGTTATTCCAAAATCAGTGCTGCTATAATTATGTTGTTTTGGTTGTATGATTTGTTGGTTGCAGCATTATACTTTCTGAATCCCTAATAATGATACATAATTCCTGTCATCTGCTGCAGGGCTCTATAATTATCCACTCTAAGTCTCAGTTCGAGATTACAGCGCCGAATGAATGTGTTTGTGTGAAATTTGGGAGTTGAAGGAGAGTGTTTAGGTGGTCCTGTATAGTATCAGGGCCTTGAATAAAAGGCTGGCGGCCGGTTAAGAGAAACCAAGATGAGTGTGTCTTTCCACTAAGGATAGTACAGAGATTGCACAGGCACTTCTTAATTTGTATCAGGATGTAAATTCCATGTGAACAAGTATAGCTAGACTTGTACAGAAATAGATTTCTTAGCTGAGGGCTGAGGACTTTGAAGGGCACCTTTCTTCGAGCACAGAGAAGAGAGATAAGAGACTAATAACTCCCTCCTCATGCTTAATAAAAGAAGCCTGTCCCTAGATCTTTTCAAATCCCGTAACCAATATTGTTAAGCCTCTTTGCCATCGCGATTCCCGCAATAGAGAAGAGAATTCTTCAGAGACACTTTAGCTCATCAGTACCCTTAGTATATTCTCATTTCTATTCCAGATCCTTCTGAGCCTGAAACGCCTCCTCTACTCTTCACTCATACTAAGTTGTTTTGCTTTATTGGGACATTTTGCATTTGATTTGTTCTGCCTCACAGTGATTGGTTTTAATTGTAAAGAAAAAGCTCTAGGCGAACCTTATGAAGAGAGCGTTCATTACTGGGTTACTGATTTGCTGGTCTCAGATGGCTTGCCCACAGTCTATTCTTGTTTAACTGATGCAAATGTCTAGCGCTAGCAGAATGGACCATTTCAATCTGATTGGCTGGCCTGGAAATAAAGCATGGTTTTGAGGTATTGATTTGGCGTAATGAACACTTTTGAATATGAAGTAGTAACTGGATTTGCCAACTTTTCCAGGCCAGTGAACCAAGAGACGATGAGTTTGAGTCAAAAACATACAGTGCGACCAGTGTAATCCAATTCCTGAAAAAATGACTCTTATGAGACTTTTACTTCGTCAAAATCATACAGCTCAACCAGTGTGGTTCGATCCCTGAACAAATTACTTATGAGATGTTGAACCAAATGAACCAAACACATATTGTACTATATGACCATCAGCCTGATTCTTGAATGAATGACTCTTCTACCCATAAGAGTTGTTAGTTTGGGAATCAGAGCAATTCTTTCAATGGATCTTATTGATTTTTCAACGTACTAAAAGAATTGTTAATGGAACCAGGGGCCCGTTCTTCGTACGTTGCTTATTACATCCGAGATCAAATGACACATCCAAGATGATATCATCGTGCTAATCATGATCTGGCTAATTTGGTTCTTCGAACACACCTGCCGGATATGATTAGTATAGCTGGATTGAGTTATCTGAGATAATTGCGCGTTCATGCTAAGTTTAAAAGGGGATATGTATCGATAGTAGAAACATTGATCAGCAACGCTGCTATTGGCTGCTCAGCGTGGCCAAAGAGCGCGCTCAGTTTTTCTCCTCAGCAGAGCAAGAACTAATAGTCGAAGTTTATTCGGAATTTTAATGTTTAATCAAAACGCCAGGGAACACCTCAAAGTCTGCAAAAGCCAGGAGAGAGGGCTGGCAAAAAGTAGCAGACAATTTAAATCCGTTAGAAGTGGCCATGTTAGATTTTTTTATCACTTAATAGCCTATATTTTTGTATTTTAATAATTGTATAATTACTTTGTTCATTGTAATGTCAGTCACCACACTAGAACATGGGAACAAATAAAAGTGAAGTACAAAAATATTCTACATAATGGTAATTTTTAGTTATATTATAGTCTCTTTTATAAAAGGTACTGTTAAATAAATGGTTGTCTGTTTATAAAAGCAACCAAGAAAAAGGCTGAGAAAAAAATAGAAAAGATCTTAGTAGCCTACACTGTAAAATAATTTTTGCTGCGTTAAATTAAGGCTGTATAGTCATTTCAACTGTTAAATCTTGAGTAATGATGAATTGCTTTGACTTGTGAAAGTGAAAACTGATAAACTTATGTTAATGTAAAAATATTTTGCCATGAGTTATTGATCACATTTTTCCCCAGTGTAGTTCATTGTAATGACATTGTGTTTTCCTCTTTTGTGCACTTTTACATAATACACCAACACTTGTATCTGTTCCCAAGAAAGTGGTGGCTGAAATATGTGCAGTAAGTGGACATTTTATAACTTTCCAAAGGAAAGAAAGTATAAGACTTTGTAATGTCCATTTGTTTCCATTGCACTGGACAGTGAATAGACCCTCTCAGATAACTGTCATATGGAGGAACTAGCCTACCTGCAAGTGCATAAATAACTTTACTTTATACTTGTATGCTTTATGGCTGCAATATAAGTTGCAGGATTCCACATCTACAGAAAGGCCTACAGAAGAGTCTGCACAGACAGAGGAGACATAGGCCTACAGGTGGGCAGTGGATAGACAACTTTTCCTTTTTATTTGTTGCATGAGGCATGTCTAATATCTCTTGTTGCAGGCACTTGACCACTGGCTTTTCTTTACAAAGAACAATTGAAATAAAACTCAAGGAACTAAGCATATTTGTCTTTTATTAAACATTTAATGAAAAGTGTTTTTTTTTTTGGCAATGTTGTGTAATATGGCACAAGCAACAATGTCACAGGCCCTGTCAGGTGTGCAACCCTCAGACTTTCAGACACTGACATCTTCCCTTTAGTTAGCCAAAGTTCATTTCATTGTGTGCCCTTTGTCCTGGTGCTGCATTGTAACTGGTTTGGGTCAGGGAATGGGGTCATAACCTGTCTGCAGGCAGGAACATGTCATAATCACCTATGAAAAAATGCAGTTCTGTTAGGATCAGCATAAGTGTATGTAATACAGTTTGATATTAATTGTGGAACTTTTCTTACCACTTTCAAATAATGTGCATAAATGTGAATCTCTGAAAATTCTTAAGTCATGCACAGATCCTGGCCATTTTGCTTTCACATTTGTGATATGGAAGATTTTAGTCAACTGCCTTTTTTTTATTTGATATAATATTACTAATCTGGAATATTAAGAATCACAATAGTAACTGGGCTGCACATTTACATTGTGAATCCCCTTTCTGTTCACATAATCCCCTTCATTGAGGCCTTGATGGCAGTCTATGGTAGCCTATAGGCCTAGTCTATGGTACCAATCACGTTAGTGAAGCCTGAGTGACATATCTGTAATCGGCATGGTCATGATTGTATGATCTTCATAAAAAATTATGATAGCCTAAAAAAACAAACAAACAAACAAACAAAAAAAACACTGCTTTACAACATTGGGTCTTAAGTGGCTTGGAAATGCCACAAAAAAAAAAGAAAAAAAAAGCTAAAACTGTCTTTTATACATAAAAGCGACAAAAAAACGACAATCTCACGAATCACGAGAAAAAATATATATCTCAGAAAGAAAGTGCACTATCGCGCTGCGCTGGACTTCCCGTATCAGCTCCGTTTATGAAGCCGGGATCTAATCCTGTTAACATAAAATAAGCCTGCTCCCGATCCCGAGCAGGTTTAAGTTTGCGCACATGTTGCTATGACAGCAAGTCCAGGATGAGCGTCGAAGAACCAAACAATCCAAGATCATGCCAAATCGCCAACAATCAAATCCAGCTGAGTTAGCGACGTTATGTGAGTTATGTGAGTTAGCGACGTACGAAGAACGGACCCCAGAACTGTTAGTGTTCATCATTTTCATCATATTTTTTTTTTGTAACTCCCTATATGCATATAAATAAGATATGCTCATATTAGGGTGCTTTTGCAAACTAAATTTGCCTTGAAAGTTCAGCTTGAATGCATAATGATCACAAGAACTAAACAGTTTTCCAAACACACATCTGGCTCTCATGATGCCATAACTACACATTTTTATACAAGCAGATTTATGGTTGTTTTCATCTGAACTCATCAGTCACTCTGGAAAGCCTGTAACAGTGCAAGCTGTCTTCCCTCCAGAATAAATGAGCTTATGAGAGAGAACTGCTCTCCTCCAGCAAGCGCCAGGGTAAAATAACGTTAGCTCAGCTCTCATTGATATATGCTTTGATTGATTTGATTTGATACTTGAGGGAGAGATAATATTCAGTGGGTGGATTTTGGTTATCTTTTAATCTTTTTTCCCTCTTGCAACACAATCATTGAGTCTAAAGTTCTTCTTTTTATCTTTTTAAAGCTGCTTGTTTAAATTGACCAATCAAACAGCTTATTAAAATTTCATTCAGTTCCAAGGGCAAAAAATAAATAAAAACACAGATTATGGAAGAAGGAAAAAATATGTTCTTTGTGGAATCGTTTTACAAGCCTGCTCAAGCCAGTCAAACTCTAATACAGGGGTCGGCAAATAACTATGGCCGCGGGCCAATATTTTTTTTAGCCAGTAGGTGGCGGGCCAGCTACACGTAGCTACACAAATTAAACCGCTTAAAATACACTCTGTATTCACCCGCTTTATATTCCGACCTGACGGTCCGCAAAATTTAGATCTCACTTACAGAATCTCACATTAAAATGTCTCTAACGGAAAGAGAGAGATTAAGTAGCCTATAACAATTATAAATGCTATACAAATATTGTGTTCGTGTCAATATAAATATTAGGCTATTTTAACATTGTAGCCTACTGTCAGCAGAGAAAAAATTTCACAGAAAAAAAAAGAAATATAAATAACAAATAAATAACAAATCACTCAAGCAACATAAATAAAAACCATATTGCCCTACTGACAAATGAAGAAGTCTATTTTCTGCCAAACTATTTCAAACATCCTTGCAAAAAAAAAAGAATGTTGTTGACTGACAATGGTTTCAGTACCAAACAGCTCCTCAGATCTAGGTGTAGGCTACAGGTGGTCAGAATGAGGTGCGAATGCGCTGTCAAAACATATCGGGAGTGGGCTATGACAGTCAGACGACCGCCCGCTCCGTCCAAACTACACCAGAGTTCTGACCGCTACTTATACTTTAAAATAGAGTCCTGCACGGGTTCGGGTAGCCGACGGGTAACCCGCAAATTTTGCTCAAACGGGTGAAAAATATCCAACTGTGTCGGATACGGGTGCGGGTCAGGTCGGACAGCATTTACATTATATCAAATATAATGATGATGCATATCATTCGTTCAATCGTTTTTTTTTTTTTTTAAATTAAAACCAAAAATAAAATAATGAAAAACAACTTGTTTTTCCATTATTTATTTCCTGAGCTAAACTGAAAAAACGAATAACGACTCGTTTTCCGATTTTCTGATTGTGCGTTCAGATCAAAAATAGAAAAAATAAATAACAGGTTTAGACGAATTTTAATGTTGAATTTTAATTTAACACCTAGCAGATATACCAATCATTTAAAACAGATCAATTATTCGGCTATAACACACTGATAAATAATGTGTATTACCTGATAAAAAATATTTGCACTATGCTGCTGCACTACTCTTCCAATACTTGAGAAAAGCCGTGGCCGCGCGCCTACATCTGACAATATTGTTTTCTTGGTTGTGGTTTAAAAATAAACATTCTGACATAAAACACTCAGTCAGCTACACTGTTTACTTCTGAATATTATATTTTGGGTTCAAACACGCGCCGCTGCACACCACACATAGTACTTAACAGTATTAAATTTGAAAAATACTGTTCGATAGAACTGCTTTGTTAACTTACCACAGTTATCTGCGTGCTTCCTGCGATGAAGTTCCACATTTGCGGCTATCCAACACGAAAATGCAGCAAAGCCTTTCACAATATTGTTTTCTTTAGATAACTCAAAATTTCTCCCACACACTGGACTTGATTTTTGATGACTATTGTCGACAACTTTACAATCTCCACTAGCTATTATTTTCTTCAACTCCTCAGCATCCATCTCGACGACTGCAGTGCAAGCAGATCGCGCGCGCGGTTATGAGGAATTTTTAAAACTGAAAGTAGGTAACGTTATAGATTCCTGGGAAGGCGTGGCGCGTGGGCACAAATAAACTGATGTGGATTTTAAATTATTTTATAAACTTGAAATACAGGCATATTTTTGTGCATATATTTTTACGTTTGAATGTGATTGTTTTAAACCCGTGTTTAGACCCGTGTTTCCCCGTAAACCGTTATTGTAAAATAAAAATAGGCTGATTTAAAAAAAAAAAAAAAAAAAAAAAAAAAAAACGGACTTCCAAAATAATCCGACGGGCCAAAAAATATTGCTGGCGGGCCAGTTTTGGCCCGCGGGCCGCCTATTGCCGACCCCTGCTCTAATAATTTATACAGTATTAAAGGTGCCCTAGAATGTGAAATTGAATTTATCTTGGCATAGTTAAATAACAAGAGTTCAGTACATGGACATGACATACAGTGAGTCTCAAACACCATAGTTTTCTCTTTCTTATTTAAATCTCGTTTTTGAAAAACACCCCTGAAAAACAGGCGAATCTCCACATAACACGACTGTGACGCAACAGTCGGGATCATTAATATGTACGCCTCTAAAAATTTGCATATGCCAGCCCATGCTCAGTGCCAGGCGGAACTGCACAGCCGAATCATCAGAAGTTCTGCAGGTGAAGAAACAAGCAGGAGGAGGATCATAGGGAAAATGGCAGATCTGTCTATAATCTATCTATAACGTTAATCGGATACCGCTACAGTTTAATTCGAAGTTGTTAGTTGCTCTGTCCATTTCACCACGGACTGTTTTTCTAACCTGGAACAATATCAAGCAGCCAGGCTTCTCTCGGCGTCTCAAACGGACGAAGGGGGCAATTTCAACTAACGTTATATTCCCGCAAGCGGTAAGTAGTGATTTTTTTAACGATAATTTACACTGTGTTATCTAGATCCAGCGCGATATTGTTTTTTCCTCGAGAGACAACGTGGCTTGCAAACGAGCGAACGAAGCATGGCAGTTGCTCAGTGTTTGGAAGTACAAATGAACACAAAAATATTTTTTTAGCTCCTTCATCCGAGCCTCTGAAGAACCAGTGGGTTATGTGAATTTCTGATGTGTAATTGTTCAAGTTCAGACAGATAATCTTTCTCTCAAAGTCGTTCAACACTGTTTATGCATCAGTAAATTGCGTTGCAGTGATAAGATCTTCATTCACACGATCAACAGGCTGTCATCTGCTCAGTCCTCATCACTGTAACCTTTTATGTGATGGGAATAGATCTAAATACTTAAAAAACTTCTCATGATTCGTTAATCCCGATAGCTGTAATAGTAAAAACGTATAAAAGCTGTAATAGTAAAAGTTTTCCAGATAGCTCTACATGTAATGCCAGATATTTCATATGCAAGTATGTCAGCCAATCACAGCAGTGGGCAACAACACTGAAGTCTCACAGCAGACACGCCCCTTCAAACAGAGTGTTCAAATCAATGGATGAAATCAGGCTAGGAAATATGCCTTTTATTTCTAAATTACAACAAATTTTGATCTAAAAAACATACTAACATTATAAGGGCACCCCAGGAAACATTATAAAATAATAAAATAATCCATTCTACGGCACCTTTAATAATAATCCAGAGGAGACTTATAAACAATTATTACTTTTACCCCTAATATTTTTATTGTATTATGTCCATGTTGTTATTATTTTTGTGACAAGCTTCAAAGTTGGAAAATGCATTTAATAAATAAGATTTTGGGCTACTAAAAGGCCATTTTTACTGGAATCAGTAGTCGTTGTACTACTATTTTAAGTAAAGGTGGCACAAATGAGCTAACTTCTGTTGCATTTAAGTCCACGTTTTTTATGCCCTTTCCTTGCTAGTCTCGCTTATCCACACCTTCAGACTGATCGCAGAAGGTCTGGACTCCATATAGTAGCTTTCATTGGCCAAGAGCCACCCCAAGAAGACATTTCTGACCGACGTGCAAAGCTACCAGTCACAGTTTGTTTTGTTCAGCGTTAGGCACGTAAATATGTAAAGTCGATGTCCCCACAGACCGGTGTACAATTCATTCAAGAATATCGTGCAAGTTTACTGCAACAATAGCCAAGTTTCCATCCACTTTTTGCGCTGTTTTGTTATCGACAAAGTGAATATGCGTTAAAAAAAGATTGCGAAATTTGTTGTCTCCAGCCTGTTTCCATCCAATTGGCCTTTTACCGATAAAATGGTGTGTGTAATGACACCATCCCTAAAAAAAACTTGCATTGTCACATGCGTTTTGTTGTATCGGTAAATAAATCAGAGAATAATGAAACAATTGACCGTTCACAAAGACCCGCCCCCTTTAAGTCCGACAAGCCACGCCGCTCTCACGTACACCATGTTCTCTCGCAGTGAAAAATACATCGCGGAGGAGAGAGGAGAAGTCTCAACTTTCAAATTTGATCATTTTTCAAAGAAATTTAAATAATAAATACCGTTTTGTGGCTCTTTAATGTGTCTGACAGATCGCTATAGAGCCTCAGTTAAAGCTGCTCGTGAACCAATCATCTCTTCCTTCTAGTTCATTTATAGCATCAAATAAACATGAATGAACATAAGAAGGAATGTTGTTTTAACCACGGAAAGACGTCAGTACACTTTGTTTTTCAAGTTCAAATCCTCCAACGTTAATCTATTAACTCTCCTGACTGCTTTGTCGGACAAAAATGGCGGATCAAACTCCCTGTGAAGGGTCAATTGGAATTCGCCAGTTTACTGCTTACTATTTTCACGAATAATAAGCATATACTGTTATGAAATATTAGGAAATCAAAAATCACGGCGTAGTGGGACAGCTTGTCTGACAGGACTGCATGTAACAGCCTTTATTTGACGAACCCCATGGGTTTGGACCAAGCGTGCCGCACAAGCCCTGAAAAGTGAAGCCAAAACGTCTCGATCGCCCCCCGGTGGCTGGTCCTAGTATAGGTCATAAGCCCCGCCTCCCCGTGTTATTCAACGGGATGTGAGACCAACTAAACAATTAAATTACACTTCAAATATCTTTTTCCAAAGGTGGTTTCTTTCATTTGCTGTCGTTTTTATCACGCTGATGTAAGTTCAAGTGTCTGTTTCAAAAATAAGTTGGTTTTTAGTTAGTTACGTGATGCGGTGGTGTAACGTCATGATTGACAGCTGTGATTGACAGGTTCTCTGAGCGAAGTAGTCACTGAAGCACCAACGGACATTTTTTCGGGATCTTCGGAGGACTGAGGAGATTGTATTTACTTTATTTTAACAAGCCTCTTGTCGTACTGCAATCAATTTTTAAAAAAGTGTGCAGAATCCACTTTCCCTGAGGCGAGTGAGGGCGGAGCGTTGATTTCGCGGCTTTACTTCCTGCTCACCACTGCGCAGGTCTGGTCCCGAGATCGCTACTGCGCAGACTCAAGTTCCAATATGTCAGCGCCATATCGGGACTCTGGCGGCTTCAGTTCTCATCAATGGAAGAGAGCGAAGGGGCGTCGTCCATCTTTTTTTACAGTCTATGGTTTGGACACAGGGCAGCTCATTTGTCCTGTATATGCACAATTTTAGGATCAATAAAAAAGATTGGTACAGTTACAGTAACATGTTTGGTCATATAGCAACAATCTTTAACGTAAGCCTTGAACATGCAGTCAAGCCAGTCGCGGTTTGACGTGACCGAGAACATATTCGGATCATTCAAACCAAAAAAGTTATTCGTTGTGGTTTCAGAGTTCAGTAACATCAAATCGATCAAAAACATCATATTGCTGCTGATGTTTTTCAGAGACAGATGCAGCTTTTATTTGTGTGGGCCTATATTTAACCTTTTCAAATGGTCTATTGCTTAACTGATCTTAATTCTAAAATTCATTTAGAGCTTTTTGGATTCAACCCACTTTATTTTTCTATTTTGTTTGATTTAAAATTATATTGCATATTAATAAATTGTATTTATAAAATAGTTTTATTAACAAGTGTCATGTTTGTGATTTTCATATGTTAAGCCAACTTCAGACCATAAAATCATGATTTTATGACATTAATTTGATTTATTTAGAAACAGAAGTAATATGTTGTGTATTTTACCTTTATTTTTGTCTGCTTTGGAAACTCCAACAGCCTTCCTTCTTTTGACAGATGCCCCATTTTTGCTGCAGAGATTTTCAAGCCACTATATTTTCCTCTTTGTTTCCATGTGAAACAAAACTTTTTTATATATTATTAAATTGTATACATAAATTATTTTATCCTTTTACCAGATCTGATGTGTGCGTTGATGAATGTTTATTAGGGTGGTCCTTATTTTTAAAGTCTCCAATTGTCATGCTCTTAACCCTTCAAATTGTTCCTTTATATAAGAAAATACAGCTCAATAGCTTTAAACTTTCTGAGATTTTGATGATTTTCGTAAAAACAGATCATTTGATTTGGTATTGTACCTGGCTAGTAAAATTCCAAAAAAATCTCCATAAAAGCATCTAATGCACCATATATTCCTAAATATGTATTTTAGATATATATCTCAGTTTACTTATTGTAGAAACTAAATCCAAATTAATCCATCCATGACCCGGTTTAGCAGATTTACCTTTCCTGGTGGAATCAATACATATTTCTATTGATGACCATCTTGGTTATTGTTTGGGTTTAGAGCACATTTTTTTGGTTTAAAAAATTACATTACGTTCCTTGAAATTGACCCAGAACTTTGGCCGAATCAAGGAGATTATCAGGAGGCACAGGCAACCATGCAATGAAAGTAGTCAATGATCACGCCGAGAGAGGAGTGGCTCTGATTCAAGAATACAGTGGCTCTCTCACACACTCTGAAGAACAACTGCAGTTTCTCCTTCATGTGGTGTAAGACCACCGACGGATCTATCCAGACTGCAAAAAGTCAACACTGGCTGCTGAGCATCAGAAATGAGGGATTGTTGAAAACTTTGGGCTTTTTTTGAGATTGTTGTCATGTCAGTGTTGCTCTGATTTCAATAAAATGTAGTTCATTTGCAGCAACTTTTAATATTACTTGCATATCACAATAACGCCGCACAGCTTAACATAGGCAATCTTCCACATGATTGAGCTACCTCTAAATAAAAAAATTTTGTCAACATTTTTGCATATTTCTAATTTTTAAGGTAAAAGGAACAGTTTAAGAGGTTAAAGTCCCCGTGAACCGGAAGTTGCAAACGACTTTTCTCCAGAGTTATGACGTATTTCCAAGTGAAACGGAATATTGAACAGAGGGCAGGGTTTTACTTAGCGCTCCTCCTCTCAATCTCTCGCTCATAGCTAGGCCTGTCGCGATAGTCGATAAGTCAATTAATCGCACGATAAAAAAAAAAAGAGCTCGATAATTTTTCTGGCCGCGATAATTCCATTTGCATGCTTGTTTGTTTTCCTCGTCTCTCTCTCTCTACCAAAGAGACTGGATGACCACTCTCGCTCGGTTCTTTAGCGTATAGGAGGAGTGAACCCTCTTGTTGTCAGTTGCATGGTCTTTGTGTGGGGAGGCGGCGCCGCGGCGCTTGTCAGTCACATGGTCTTTGTGTGGGGAGGCGGCGCCGCGGCGCTTGTCAGTCACATGGTCTTTGTGTGGGGAGGCGGCGCCGCGGCGCTTGTCAGTCACATGGTCTTTGTATGGGAAAGCGCCGGCGGGACTGTTTGCGGCTACTGCCGGGAGAGAGAGAAGACGCTAGTTGTGAGTTGCGACAGCGAGCCCGATCACATGAAAATGCGTATCTATACCACGAATGTTATTTCTCGCGCTTTTTTCTACGCCAAAAATAGTTTTTGCGTGCATATGATACGCTCTTTATGGCGTGTAATACGCACGCACTCCTCACCCCTAATCCTAACCAAGTATTTTCAGTGCGTAGCATACACGCAATAAAGTACACAATCACTTGACAAAGTAACAGGAGGACAAAGTAACAGGAGTAACAGTGCAAAATTGTGCGATATGGCTTGTTGAGGCTTTTTTTTATTTGTTTACAAAGGTCATAACTGTCAGTTTTGCCTGTTATGGAATGTATCACTATTTATGCCTAATGTCTAAAGCCTAATGTTTAATATTTTTTGAAGTGCAATTTTGTTTACATCCATTTTATTTATTAACAGACATTTATTTTGTTAACAGACACTAAGAGTCCATTGCTTTCATTGTTTTTGGTTGTTTTGTTCATTTTTTTGGATATTTAAAATGTTTTCCGTTTTCAATGTTTAATATTCTTTAGAAATAAAAGTTTATAGATCGTTGAAAAGGTGTACCTGCATTATTATGCCATTATAATTATATTAAATGAAAATGGTCTCAGAACGACAATATTATCGTTTATTGCGATAATTTCTTGGACAATTTATCGTCCAGCAAAATTTGTTATCGTGACAGGCCTACTCATAGCAGACTAACGGTTTGAGGGGAGTGGTTAAGCGTTTTCAAACAAAGCCGTCAAACCTATGTCATCAGAAAAAGACGCCATTCCAGACCGGAAGAAACTTTTCAGATTTTGATTAAAGATTACCATGGTAAAAAAACCTTGCACGGATTAATTGTTCACCACAAGACTAGTAATATGCGCTAACAAAGTAAATAGGGTCAATTTTGATTTCATGGGGACTTTAAGACACTAACATTTTGCAAAAAAAAAAAAAGGCCTTGATAAGGACCACCCTAATGTTTATATGTGCTGTTTTATGGTGCATAAAAGCCTAAATTCAATCTGTTCACAAGTAGTGTGGTAGGAGATCGTTTCTGAAACGGCAGTATGGACGAAGGTTGTTTTCATTTTAAAATGCCGAGTTAAAATGAAAACGCACTAGTGTAAACAGGACCGCAGACTGGTTTAGTAGGTTACAGTTACAATAAAAATTCCAGTAAATAAAAATAAGTGACTTCATTTTAGAAAAATAACAGAACTGTACAAACAGACTTGTGTAATGCTCATCGGGAATTATATACAAAGTCTTTGAGCAGTCAAACAAGAAGGCATGGATGTGGTAACAAGAGAAGAGTCACGAGGCGCTAATATGCCTGTTTACCTCAGGAGGAATATTCTACCAAAACAGATCTCTACTGTAGGCCTCATTTTTCTGTGTTTCATATCTTCTGCTGTTGACAGCCTGCTGTGAGAACTCAATTAAAGCCCTAGAGGTACGAGACCCAGCGCTGGGTTTCAGTAAACATAATCACAAACCTTTATCCTGCCAAATCTAGCATGCCAGCTTTCTCTGATTAGCTTTTGGCTGTGCCGACTTCAAAGCAACACGACTGTGAATTTTAAAATTTCAACTCTCTTTCTCTGAGGTCCTCTCGGTGCAACAGCTCTGTGAACTACAGGATTACCTTTTTCATGGCGACTTAAGGGAGGGAGGGAGAGAGAGAGAGAGAGAGAGTGAGTGAGCAAAAGATGAGAGGAGGCCAGTGACTTAGATCTTCTGTTTGGGCTGGTGATGGTCTCGTGGGCTGGAGCAAATGGTTATATGGGGTTCACAGCATTCAATGATTTATTGGACAGTAAGAGATTAAAGGAAGAAAAGAAAAAAAAAACTTTGGTGCCTCAGTCTCATTCTTTTAGTTTTCCTCTCTGTTTTTATCTATCATCTCTCTTTCTCTCTAGTCTCTACTGTCACTTTAATGACTTTATGACTTATAAGTGAAGCAGCAACAGCAGGAGAAGCATTTTTAATCTAACACAGTCTCTGTGATAGGTGGTGCAGAAAGTGCACTTGGTCGTTCTGCAACAAAGCCTTTTAGCCACTTGGTGTCATACTTGCACAAAGAAGAAATGAAGAAATGCAGAAAAATGGGACATGGCTAGTAAACATGTCCATTGCATTCAAATATCAAACCAACCTAACAAAGCAGCATCTGCAAACAAAACAGCTTTTCTCAGAACTAACATCATTTTTCTGAGCCTTTTTTAATACAGTAACTTTTAATGAGGGAATTACTTTTAAACATCAGGGCCATATTCACAAAACATCTTGCCAATTAAAGGGATGGTTCGGAGTAATTTCAACCTAGGGTCCTTTGCACCATGACCTCGAGCCAAACACCCCCCCAGTAGCTTTTTTTCTCTTGGTTGAACATTATTAAAGTTAGAGCTTATTTAGGAATATCAGCCGGATGGCTTAGTGCAGGCGCTAATGGATCCAAGGTTGTATCTCGTAAATTACCGCACTAATAATGCCCAGAATGGTACCAAACTTCTACAGTAGTACAAATAGGTTCTGTACTCATAAAACGAGGCATTGGAAAGTTTGTAAGTACATCAGGAGTTTATTTAAATAACACTGATGGCTTATGCTACTGTCGAGGTCACTTCCGTGATTTGGGAAAAGCCCGTAAAAGTCCTGGCAGAAAGCGATGCATAAGGATGTAGTGTAGCGGCGCCCAGTTCCAGGAATGCACTAATATTTTGTTGGTAGTACTAGTTTATAACAATTATTAGTTAACACTAAGTTGTCGACACTTCAGAAAAAAAATACTTCATTTGGATATACCAAAAAACGTTTTCAGCAACACCGGGTAATCCCGCGAGATCCCGCACGTTCACTAGCTTTTCCTTTATACTTGTGAGTTTTGCAAAGGACTTTTACGGGCTTTTCCCAAATCACGGTAGTGACCTCGACGTCCGGGTTAGCGGTAGCATAAGCCATCAGGCAAGTGTTATTTAAATAAACTCCTGATGTACTTACATACTTTCCAATGCCTCTTTTTATGAGAACAGAACCTATTTGTACTACTGTAGAAGTTTGGTACCATTCTGGGCATTATTAGTGGGGTAATTTACCTCCTCTCGAGCTGATTAGATAGTGATCTTCCCTAACTTTGTTTATAAAACCTAATTTGTCACTTAGCCTACATTTTAAAATCTTAATTTGAATATGGCAACATTTTTATTTTTAAACCTTTATTTATATATGTCAATATGATACCTTGTTCTACAATATTAGATATAGTAAGTGTGATGACATTATCCATAGCAACAAGGTCAACCCCACTATTTCTCTTAGCTTAAGACTTCTCTCTACTGCTATTTAGGAGAACTCTTAGTGGTAAGATTAAAAAGTCAGTTCTCCTTAAAGGGGGGGTGAAATGCTATTTCATGCATACTGAGTTTTTTACACTGGTAAAGAGTTGGATTCCCATGCTAAACATGGACAAAGTTTCAAAAACTAAGTTGTACGTTTGAAGGAGTATTTTTGTTCCAAAAATACTCCTTCCGGTTTGTCACAAGTTTCGGAAAGTTTTTTCGAGTATGGGCATGTGTGACGTCAGATGTAACGGAATTTCCTTATATGGGTCCTAAGGGCACTTCTCCGGTAAGATCGCGGCCGCGCGCGCACTCGTAGACCAGAGCAAGAGAGTGAAAGCAGTTCGCCATCAAAGCGCCCTGCCCGGCTTTTGGGAAGTCAATGTCACCAAAGAAGTGGGTTTTTGGTTGCCAGGGCAAGACAACCCTGCACAGATTCCCAAAGAACCCAGCGTTAAGGAACCCGTGGATGGAGTTTGTTTTTCTGAGCATAAACGGAGTTGTGTAAGACTGTTTGTTCCCTGCATTTCGACGATGATTGTTTTATAAACAAAGCCCATATCGACGGATTTGCAGATCGTCTAATGCTTAAGGATCGAGCAGTCGCAATGGTAAAGGTTCGCGGTCGTGCGTTGGAACCGGACGGTGAGTAAAACTGTTGAACTGAACAAATGTCTCTGTGTGTTGTCACTAGCTCGGCGCGTTAGCACAGCTAAGCTTCGCCCACACGGCCCGCCCCCAGCCGCTCGTTTTTTTCCGGAAAGACTCGGTACAGCCGATCTTTCTTTTATAAATATAATAAAACAAAAGACTTTTTGGAGATATGAAGGATGCAATATTACTCTATAGGTACTCAAGATTAACAGGAGATTGAGTGAAAATGAGCATTTCACCCCCCCTTTAAGTTCACACTGATGTCCTATTAAAGTAACCGATGTGCAGGTGTATTTAATTATATTAACTGTCAACATGATCCAGATTTTATACTAGTTTTAAATAGCCCACTACCATTTAAACTTTTAAAAAGAAGCATAAATACAGTAAAACCTGTATTGTGAAATATTTTTACAATTTAAATAACTTTTTTCTATTTGAATATATTTTAAAATGTAATTTATTCCTGTGATGCAAATCAGAATTTTCAGCATCATTTCTCCAGTCTTCAGTGTCACATGAGCCTTCAGAAATCATTATAATATGCTTATTTGCTGCTCAAGAAACATTTCTGATTATTATCAATGTTGAATTTTTTTTTCAGGATTCTTTGATGAATAAAAAGTTCAAAAGAACAGCATTTTTTTTTTACATAAAATATTTTGTATCAGTGTAAATGTCTTTACTGTCAATTTTGTCCTTGCTGAATAAAAATATTAATTTATTTAAAAAAAATCTTACTGACCCCAAACTGTTGAATGGTTTGCCTGAAAAGTGTGCTTGTACTACTTGTAATTCAACATTTGAAATTTGACTTTCATATTTTTTGTAGTGTTCAAATACACTTTCTATCCATTATATCACATATTAAACTTTGTAGCAGTAATGCATACAAACACACATTGTTATTAGGGCTGTCAAACGATTAATCGCGATTAATCGCATCCAAAATAAAAGTTTGTTTTTACATAATACGTGTGTGTACGGTGTATAATTATTTTCTATATATAAATACACACACATGCATGTATATGTTTAAGAAATATTTGCATGTATATACTGTGTATATATATTTATATTATATATAAATATTTGACATATAAATAACACATTTTTCTTAAATATATATGCATGTGTGTGTATTTATATATAGAAAATAATTATACTCCATACACACACATATATTATGTAAACACTTTTATTTTGGATGCGATTAATCGCGATTAATCGTTTGACAGCCCTAATTGTTATTTTTCTGATTGAATGCAAATAGTATGGAGTGTAGTGTACTGTGTCTGGTTTAGTGGGCATTGAGCCACTGCTTCCTGCTGGGTTTAAATAAGGAAGGGTCAGTGTCTCTTTGATCCAGTGACTTTGCTTGTTTCTAAGGATTTGTCTGGGAAAGTATAATTGGGTTCATTTGGCATTGCGACAGAAGATTGTGAATTGATTGTGAACTCTGCACACTGTAAAAGTGCAATAATTTTTTTGTTCTTGTTCCTGTTCTTTCTGTTATGGAAATACATATAACGTGGAAGGTTTAAAATGATTTTTTTAGCACAGGTACTTGGATGTTTTGGATGTTCAGATTGTTCTTTCTGTGGCTGAACTGAATATGCAGAAGACCTGTTCTTGCTCATGGTTGTTACAGTTAAGTAATGTTATTCTGGGATGAAGCAGCTTTGAATATGCACATACATCCTCTGATTTATTTTCACAGGCACTTTGCACGTGAGCAGTGTAGCTGATGGCTGCTTTGAAACATTGATGACAAATGCCCCCTCATCTCCAAATGTCTTCCTGATCAACACAGACGGAACGGAACGTCACGCTGAGAATGATTCATAACATTCTCTTTATGGCCAAAAATGTCATTCTTTCATAAGAGGCCATTCTTTATTGCCAGAATTACCCGCCCATTATATTGAAAGGCCACAAGAGGTTGATTCACAGTCACAGTGTTTATAAGCTCTTGTGTGACTTTTTGATGATGTCAGCAGCTGACAATGCAATATGATTTCATTCTCCACAAAAAATAAAAATCAGCTCTTATGTTCACTTTATTCTCATCATTTTTCTGTTGACTTTAACAGCAACCAAGATCTTATATCTTATTGATTTCATGCATACTGTAGTACACGGAGGGGGAAGCTCTGTGCACCACCATACCTTTTTTTCTTTTAAAAAAACAGATTAAAATAGATTTGCTGCCATCTTGAGCCATTTGAAGATCTGTTAGTTCATACTTCCAACTGTATGAATTTCACACTTGTTTTCACAAAAGATTCCAGATGAATTATTTGTTATATTTGTTATGGTTATGGTGACGGTTGATCACTATAATTTTATTTTGTCATCTGCTTTGGACATGTTAGCCCCTAGGAGAGAATGTGTTGTTTCATTTGTTAAATCATCTACTTGTTATACCACTGAGCTTAGGGCTCTTAAGGTGAAAAGCAGACAGCTTGAACGCCAATATAAGAAATCAGGTTTAACTGTCCATAAGCTAATGTAAGATGACCTTTTGAGTCAATACACTGAAGCACTTAAGACAGCAAGAACAAAGTACTACTCATCTATCATTAGTGATGGTGCTGCAAATCCCAACAAGATTTTTAAGACAAAATGTCTTAGTTTTTTTATGGATAAAATTTGAAGCATCTATAAGTCTATCAGTTTGGTACCTTGCGAGTGATGGCAATGAATACAACTATAAGTACCCTCGACCCAATCCCAACATCTGTTCTTAAGGGGTGTCTCTCTTCAATTAGTCCCCTCATTTGTAGCATTGTGAACACCTCTCTTACAACTGGTATTGTTCCAAAAGCCCTTAAGGTTGCAGCTATTACACCAGTCCTTAAAAGCCTGGATGTGATAAGTCAGACCTATCAAATTATAGGCCTATCTCAAATCTGCCCTGTCTTGCTAAGGTTTTGGAACGTGTTGTTGTGGCACAGCTCCACTCACACTTGTCATCCAACAAGCTTTTATAACCTTTTCATTCTGGGTTTAGAAAGGGACACAGTACAGAGACAGCCTTGGTTTGTGTTATGAATGACCTGCTTGTCTCAGCTGACTCTGGAGCCTCTACCATCTTGGTCTTGTTAGATCTCAGTGCAGCTTTTGACACAGTGTGCCATTCTATCCTGCTAAATAGGCTGGAGAGCTGGCTTGGTATCACTGGTACTGATCTTAACTGGTTCAAATCTTACCTCACTGATCGTTTCCAGTTTGTTGTCTTGGGAAACAACAAATCTGAAACTGGACAAGTCCGCCATGGTGTTCCTCAGGGATCTGTCCTGGGTCCCATATTGTTTAGTGTTTATATGCTTCCTTTGGGGCAAATAATTAGGAAATATGGTTTGGGGTATTACTTTTATGCTGATGATACTCAAATTTACATCAGCTCCAAATCTGATCCTACTGTCACCTCTAAAATTCTCTCGGAGTGTATGCAGGGAATAAAATCGTGGGTGCACCATTAATTTTTTAAAATTGAATTCTTCCAAGACGGATTCTACTTATTAGCACACCTGCGGCTACTCACAAAGGGAGACATTTTAATTTGATTATGGATGATAGTGTTTTATTTCCATCTTCTTATGCTCGTAACCGTGGTGTGATCTTTGACACATAGCTTGCATTGGCTTCCTGTTCAGTCGCGTATTGCTTTTAAAACTCTCACACTTTAACATACAAAGCTATGCACTAAAGCCCCTTCTTATATCTGTGACTTAGTCAGCCTGCACGCGCCTTTCCGTTCCCTTCGGTCTACTGATTCACTTACTCTTCAGCAGCCTCCCTGTAGATTAAAATCTATGGGGGAGAGAGCTTTCTCTGTTGCTGCACCCAGGTTATGGAATGCACTTCCTCTTATTGTTAGAGATCTAACATTAGCCAGGCTCCAACATTAGCCAGTTTCAAGAAGTTGTTAAAAACTCATCTTTTGAAATTTGCTTATATAGACTGTCATGATTAGTATTTTACTATGTTGTACTGTAATGATTATTTTTGTATTACTCTTGTAATACTGTATTACTCTTGTAGCGCTTTGGGTTTTAGAAAAGTTATCAATTATCATCATTACCATTATCAATAACATTTATTATTATTATTATTATTATTGTTATATTACACGGATGATGTGAACTCAGATCATATTCATAATTAAGTCATTTTGCATGATTTCTTTTTTTTATTGCCATGACAGCCAGCTTAAATAATGAATAAGATTATTTCCTATAAGTCTTCCCTAATGCCAGAAAATTCCCTTAAATCAGCATCACGCTCCATAATTATGTGATCTCCACTAACAATGTGTCAGCGTTTTGAAAGAGGGATGCGAAGTCTGATGGATTTATTTTACAGAAGTCATCTCAGTACAGGCTAGTTGTATCTGCAATACTTTTTATCTAAACCTAATCAAATTACTTTAAGTTTGATTACTTAAATTGTGAATGTAATTTTAAAATAAACATTTTACATACTTGAGTGAATGTATCTGGTTACTTGTCTGTAACCCTGTTCCCTGAAAAAGCGGGAATGAGATGCTGCATTTCATAACGCTAATGAGAACGTTCTTTGTTCGACTGGTTGTGAAGCATGTGTGGCAAACATGCCAAGAACTTGGCTTAAATAACTTCTGACGATGACTTCATTGGAATGCTCGCTCGTGAGAGGCTATAAATTAACATGAAACGGACGCGCATTCAGGTTATAACTTTTTCTGAAGGCCCCCAGGGTGCGGCCCTCCATAGCAATTTATGCCACTGGCTGGTGTGGTGGAAGTAAGTCCGAAGAGCACAAACTGGACTCAGTAAGAGTAGTAAATGGCAGTGGACAGGAGGCTTGAAGAATGACCAGATGCATGGTCTAGAATGGAACTTTAGGAAGATAGTCAGGGTGCAAAATAGCCTTGACCAATCCAGGGGTAAAGTCTAAGCTGGATGGCGAGACCGACAGAGCCTGCAAATCCCCAATTCTCTTTAGTAAAGTAATAGCTCTGAGAAAAAAAAACATATTTAGAGTCAGAAGCTTGACAGGCGCTGACTCTAGTGGCTTAAAAGGGATCCCAACCAGCCCCTTAAGAACTAAGGCTAAGTTCCACGAAAGGACTTTTACTCTGACAGGTGGCCTCAGCCGCCTAGCTTCACGAATGAAGCGAGCGATCAGGGAGAGCAGTTTGCATCCACCCAGAGTAGCATCTGCTGCACCAGCCTGAACAGGGGGCGCAATGCAATAGCCCCTGAGATCTGTGAAGAAGTGTTTTGCTAAAAACACAGCCCTCATCTTTAGGGGGTTGATGTGCCAAGAGAGATGAGGGCCTTGCCAAAGACCCTGAGCTGGGCGACCATCCATGACAGTGACCCAGCTCGTGAGTGAGGTGTCAGTCGTAATGACGATGGCAAAATGCCCCTAGAGAGGGACCCAAGGTTACAAACTGGGGCTCCTCCAAATAGAAAGGGCACAAAGCACTCTGCGTGTGCCCTTACCATAATCATGGATTTTAGTAGGAGATGAACCCCTTGTTTTGAGCCACCATAGCATGTGTATGTAAGTGTCTCATTAGCGTTATGAAACTGAGCATTGAGCGTAGCTTTTAAACAGGGAAACACTATTTAAAATTTGTTTTAAAATTATTTTGACTATGGAAACTGATTAATCAATTTGCCTTAAGCTGCTATTTCTACGTTCATATCACTTCTAAAAAATGCTTTTAATATTTTTTTTTACTTCAAGGAAACCAGTTAATCTAGATGGCACCACGCTTTTTATGTTACCTGACAGAACTGGCAGTGTTCTCCCAGAAAATAATTAAAAAATCCATATTGATATCTATATTCATATTTAATGCACAACTATTAAAAAATGGATTTAAAACAACTTTATGGCTAATGTGATGAGAAAACACCCCCCCTACTGGAACTGCATTGGACATGTTGAATAAAGTGATTTACAACACAATTGCTCAAAGACTGAGATGGAAAACAGGACTAAAGTAGATTAATTATTGTCTCTCAGTATTAGCCACCCACAAATCACATCCATGCCAAATTGTGGATATTTCATTTGATATGCAAATCTATCACCATTCTCCTGTTTGACAACAATATGAGTGCAAAACAACAGACCAATGCTAAAAATAACAATCCTGTAATAGCCAACAGCAAATGAAAGGCATTATGTTCATCACCACACCTGAAAAACATGTTTAGCATGCCCTTTTAAATGTACTGTATGAGGTTCATGTAGGCATCCTGTTTTGTCTAAACGTTAGCATGCAACTCTTCATACAGCATTTTTGTTACAGACATGTATGATGCCTCAAATCCTGCGAATCATTGAGAAGCGGTGTGCGCTTGCTTTTTGAAACAAACATACAAGTTCAACAAAAGATCATCATAAACTTAAATTGAGGTTTCCAGAATGTCGCATACTTCCCTTCCCTACTATATTAAACATCAGGTGAAAAAAGAAGCATGCTCGAATTCACAGAACTCATAAAAGAGTAGTCAAAAAGTACCTAGTTAACCTATTACTTTCTGCAAGATTCTGAAGTGAAGTGAAGTCAAGAGCCAGCACCCACTCGGATGCAGCCATAGTCTTTAACTTAGGCTATTTTTACTTGAGCCAGTAAGCATCAAAATATATGTAAGGGACGAAGGCCAGTAAGAGCTGCGCGTGTAAACCTCACTCCCTTGATCTCAGCTTCAGGTTTTTAACGTCCTTGTTAGCACGCAGACTTCCACGCCAGAGACTCCCGTTTCGAAACCCGCTCAGAGCGGGTCGAGTTGGAGCGGTTACATATAGCAACCTTCATGAACACCCTAGCAACCGCATAATGACCTTGCATGATTTTACTCTTAGCAACTACATTGCGCTTTGACGTTTCACTCATATTTTCTCCTGCATTCTTAATGAATAGCATTATTCCAGATTAAGGATGTTAACCGATGACCGTTTGACCGATGGTTGACCGTATCAACGTTAACCGATCAAAGTTGTCGGTAGTCGGTAAAAAAAAAAAAAGTGATTTCTGAAGGTGCCTGTTTTATCCATTGGTTTTATCATGTTGCAGTCTATTAGGCAACATTCCGCATAAGATGGGCTTAGATTTGGAAATACATTACATCTACATTTCAGTGGTAACAGATAAGGTGATGATGATCATCATCTTTTTTTATTATTGTTAGCACTACCTCAAACTAAAGCGGCGTCTCTTCGGAGCTGTCATTTTCTTAAATGAGCCGCGGCAATGTTTCAAATGAGCTTTTAACGCTAGACAAACGCCTTTATTTTCAATGCGATCACCTTGCACCCAAACCATTTCGAAACTAAGGAGCCATTTGTCTTCCGATTACATACAAGCTCCTCGGCGCCGCGTTTGCAGGACTCATGTTTCGCGCTTTAGGGGATTTTAAAAAAGTAACGTGAGTGGAAGGGCGGCGCAGGGGCAGTATGTGTGTGTGAGCGGGAGGCAGAGCGGCAGAGAGATGCGACAGTGTTGCGAAATTGCAGGCGCGGCTCGAAATGGCTGTTATTTCAAATAGTGTAGCATATTTTAAACTAATCGGTTAACCGGTTTCAGCCGGCTAATGAGGCTCGGTGGTCAGTCAAGAAAATTTTTAGTTTTCGCCATCCCTATTCCTGATATGCTCTTGCTGGCTTATGCAGCTCACTCCATGAGCAAAGCATTTAAACAGTTTCAAACGTATTTAATCATACAAAGTGTGTTTGTCACTGTGGTATGCTGTGCTATTTGGCATTTATTTTAAAACCATTATTCACACTCACCATGAAAGTCACCATGGATAACAACATGTTTGAATTGCATCTGCTGTAAATTTATTTCAATGGAAGTGAATGCATGCAATTAATAAGATTTTAAGTCTTTCAGCAAAACATCATGTTCCTGTGCTGTGTATGTGTGAAAACTTTTCTATCACCCTGCCAGATTTCTTTAGATATTCCTGTACTGCATGATGTCAGTTGTTCAGTAAGATCACAGGAGTAAGTGTATCATTTCAAAAGGGGAATGAAAGAAATGTTAAAGGCTTCTGAAATAACTGAATTAACTTTCTTATCATCCAGGCTGATTTCTTTTTCTAAAACATGCTTTTCTGACAGAAAGTAGAGAATATGCTCTTTATCCTTCCTTTCACTAGATGTATTTACAGTAGGAAATGGTCTAACTGAGCTATAGCTCAAAGAAGCCTGGATTTGCACTTTCTCTATATTAAAAGGGCTTTTGCATAGAACTTTTCATGAATTCATAGCACTCCTACTTAAAGATTGCAAAGATCTAAGCTATAGTTAAACATTACTGGTGTTTCAAACCCAACAGAAATCAGGAATTATTGACGATGGCTGTTAAATGGTCACTGTGGATTCCTTCACAGACTGCTTTGTCATCAAACAGCCCACAGGAATGTATATCAGCAGCAAGAGACCATCTACCAGTCAGAATCAGAGGTGATTGCCATGAGAGCTCTCACCTTTAGGTGAACTATTGCACTTCTTGTGTGTATATATATACAGTATATATATATATATATATAGTGGGGGTAAAACAAAAGTCATAGACCAGTTGTGAAAATGCTTGCACTTTGCCTTTTTCTTATTTAAAACATTACCAATGTCATTGTCAGCATAATTTCACAGAAAATAGATTAAGTGGCAAATGAATATGAATTTCAGCATGTTTTTGTATGTGGTTTTCCCCCTATATGTTGTTTAATGACCGCAGCACTCAAGCTGCATGAACTCCTTAAGTTTGTGGAAAACCTGATGTTCATGTTTACCAGCATAATTTGAGAATAATCCAAAGAGCATCTTGAACTTTAATGGAAGCAAGAACGTCACTCATATGTTTGATATAGATAGATAGAAATAATTGTATTACTTTTTTTTCTTTTTTTTAGGCTCCATGCTCTTTTATTCATTATATTTTAACACTGGGTGATCATCATGAGCTTTCTGTGTAATAAAGGTTACTGGAAGATCCAATTTCACCATCATGGATAACTAAGCAACTGACAGAAAGAAAAGTCAATCTTTTTATATCCCATGCATTACTTTTTCACATAGAAGAATGTGTGAGTGTCCCCATTTGGATAAATGGATATATCACGGGGTGAAGATGACTTTGACCTCTGAATCTTACTGGCAGAAGTCAGACTGTACCGAATCCAACCACAATTACAGTGTGTGAAAGTCACTACAGAATGCAATGTTTTCATGTTCTTGCTTTCTTGTTCCTGAGAAGACCTGTCTGTGAGCATGCAACATGTTAGCATGTTTACATGTATGTTCTTAACCCAATTATGATTAATAAGCCTACAATGTGTGTGGTCATGTAAACACGTTTACCCATTTTCCTTAAGCATAAACCCATTGACGCTGATTTTGCCCGGTATGTAAACAGCTTAACCTTTGTTTGTCGGCTTATTAAAATATGCATGTATGATATGTGACAGGATAGCATCCTCACTGCAGATTTAAGCACATCATGCCTAGGGCTGGGCGATATATCGATATAAAAAATATATCGATATATTTTTAAATGCGATATGAAATTAGACCATATCGCATATATCGATATAGCTCAAATTTGCGCTCTGCTCCCCGCGCCTCCGCTCCTCCTTTTCCACTTTGCGGGTGTGTTTAGAGCATGTTATGTTACGAGAGGCGAATCATGACTAGCCTACTTCAGAAAACTCAGCACAATAGGAACTACCAGTCAGTGACATAAGTGTACGCTGAAATAAAGTCTTTCACCTCAGAAAAACGGACTTTCACCTCAGAAAAACGGACTTTCTTGTCCTGTCAGCCGTTATCCTGTGCTCAGAGCGCACACTCAATTGCACGCGCAAATGCGGCGGCGCGCGCTGTGTATCGCCTCACTGATCAAGTGCAAAAGAAACTACGAGCATGCAACGCCGTTACGTTGTAAATTACACGAAATAAAAGTAATGCAGGTATGATTTTCATTCTATTCACCAGGAGCAGTTTCCATGTTTCATTAACAGTTATTGTTAATATTGTGTATTCACCATGGCAACTGTCGTTTCCATATTAACCCCAAAATGCCACTTTATTTTCACTTTGTGTTATTTTTTATATTTATAAATGACTGTAGTGGCTCATAACAACATTGTATTAACAAAAACTAGTTTGGCACTGCTATTTAATAGCTTTAGCATAGGCCTAATGTTTATTTATTAGTACTAGTCTTTACTATTAGTCATATTCTTACAATTCATGTTAAGTAAAGGGGAAAAGTATATATATATGTGTATATATATATAGGCAAATTATAACATGTTTACACAAAATTTGTTTATATATATTCAATGTAAACTTTGATAATCATAATTAATAAATCGCAAATAACAATTCGAAGGGAATAATCGGCAATTATGATTTTTGTCATAATCGTGCAGCCCTAAGGTGAAGAAACCTGTTTATTATTTATTCATTTGATTTTGCAACTGTTCACTGAAATAGCTGGTTTCAATAAAACTACTTTTAACATGTCATATTTGGCTTTGGCTTTGACTGAACATTTGCTCTCACTGTACGGAAAAAATATCGGGATATATATCGTATATCGATATTCAGCCTAAATATATCGGGATATGACTTTTGGTCCATATCGCCCAGCCCTAATCATGCCAGAGTGAGTGTTTTGCGGTAGGGGAGGAAAAAATCAAGAAAGACTCTTTCTTGACCCAAGAATGAAAAATGTGTTTTCAGAAAGTGGTAAAGTCAAAATGCTGTATCCGTAAGTTTTTCTTGCATATCTAGGTCATTAGTTTGCATGTAAATCGGTAAAACGGAATACATTAATAAGCTGATTTTTAATAGATTTCATGTGCATGTAAACCTGCTTAGTGATGACCTTTGTCCTGCTTGTTGCTTGTCCATGACATGATCATTATTATAAGAGTGCTCCAGTGAGATGCATGGGCCCATTTCTAGCGATATCCATAGCAATTGCACTCAGAGATTGCCTGACCTCTACTAACAAGATCTGTCCCAATGCACAAGTTGTGTTTTTAGATTCAATAGTTTGCTTTATTTGTGTGCCAGAATTTTATTTTAATCAAGGCTCACCAAGACACATATTCTGCCATGCAATTAACACCAGCATCAATGTGACGCAAGAACTGATCTTAACTGATAAAGAGGACTGTTTTCAAAAAAACGGTCAGACACTAGAGGATTATGTGAGACCTTCCACGCAACTCATTGTTGAAACATCTTCAGTGAGGTGCGCTGGGACAATGACACGTTCAAGCATCTTTTCTAAAGCAGGATGGATATCCTTGGCTAAATGCTGCTGATGGGGGAGGATCACTGCTGTTTCGCCAAGTTTGTGGATTACACCTTGTGGCTGTTCGGGTCCTTCCTCACCACAGGAGTTGTCGAGGACAGCGTCACCAACTCCAACTCCCTGAGATATCCATCATCTCCAGCATCCACCTTCCTGTCCGCTCCAGACAGGATCCATCGTTCCAGCCCCAGAGTGTCCTAGAGGACAAGAGAAATATTCTGCTGTGGACCTAACCTTGATGCCTTAGCCCGCCACAAACCATGTGCGAGAGATGCCTACACCCTCAGAGCCGGAGCTTGCCAACTTGTCCATCCCGGAGCTAGAACTGGAAGCCACCTCCGTCCCGAGACCCGAACCCACTGCCAAATCCATCTCAAAGTCCACACTGTGGTAGCAATCCTCTCGTAAGCCAGTCAAGGAGCTCTGGCTCATCCAACTCACAGCGGAGCCAGCTCCCACCCTTGTTCCCGCCCCAGCACTCACTCCAGGGAATCCTGTAGATGACCCAGTCCCTCCTTGTCACCTGCCCACTCCGTAGTCCCCGTCATCACCTCTGGCTCCATCCATTCCCTAGGGCTCACTGGCTCTGCTGATGTCATGCAGATCCTTGGCTCTGCCTCTGGTGCAGACCTCCACCATTTCTCTGGCTCCCCCTCTAGTCTCGTCTCCACCCGCCAAGCTCTGATCTCCTGGCTTCACCTCAGGCATCCAGGCCCATGACTCCACGTTGGCCTGTCAGCCCATTGGCTCCACCTTGGCTCTGCGCTCCCTCAGCTCTGCCATTGTCCTACATCACTCAGGCCCCATCGGGCTCCGACTTGGTCACTTGTCTTCCTGGTTCCACATCAGACTTCCAGGCCTCTGGCTGCACCTCAGCCCACCACCCTTTCGGCTCCACCAGGTTCCTCTTTCCCTCCTGGTCTGCCTTGGTCCTCACTCCCTATGTTTTTTTCTTGCTCTGCCAGGCCCCCGTCTTTGCCTCGGTCACCCAAGTCAACAGTGTCTCCTCAAACTTCCGGGCCGTGGGACTTCGCCATGGTCCGTTGTCCTCAAGGTTTTGTCGGGGTCTCCACTGTTGATAGCTCTACCTCCATCAGTTGGCCCCCAGGCTCCGGTCAAGAAACTCATCAGGGCTCCACCTTAGCTCCTCCCTCCATCAGCGCCGCCTTGGTGTTCGCCTCTTTTTGCTTCTCTTGTTTCCTGTCCTTTGCCTGTCCCTTGTCCTCCTCTGAAACCCCCTCCCTCCCTCCAGGACAGTTAGTTTAGGTGCGAGGACACACCTTGTGGGAGGGGACAGTACTGTCAGGGTTATGTCTAGTTCAGTTGTGTTTTTGTTCATGTTTCAAGTACACTGTAAAAAAATAATTGTTGGTTTAACTTAAAGTAAGTAACCTGGCGGTGTTCACTGAAATTAAAAATATGAGTTAACCTGTTAAGCTTCACCAGTGCGTGGGCGCACTGAAGCGTTTTTTTATTTATATAGTTCAAAGTTACTATCAGATTTAATGTTATACCTTGACAAACTATACATCATTAAAAAGATATAATACTCAAGTTTCAGTATTTGACCACTATTGTATTCTGAGAAACTTATAGTGACAGTTATGTCTTAATTTGTGTCAGGAGTTATGAAATGAAAAAATGAGTCCATACCTTTAATATGAATTATGCGCGTCAGTCGCTTCCATTCATAAAAAACTCCCGTGCCGTCGTCATGACAGCGATACACAAAACAACGTCCTTCAGGGCTTTTAGCTCAAAAATGTGCAAACTTGGAGAAATATTGATATATTCTCATAGATTCACGTCATATTTCTAAAGACAGGAATAATATTTATTGAATTTATACCCAAATGCGTCGATGTAATCATTATGATTGCTTCTTACTGAGATGTGCAGTGTTTTCAATTCATACCAATAGCCTGAGGGCGCTATATGCACAAAAAATAATCCATATATGGGACATGAAGAAGAGCCATAATCATGTGACATTCCAGGACGTCACTGCTACACACAAAGCTACAGAGATCGTTGTAATATGCAGATAAAAGATGTTTTGAAGACAATAAACATGTTTGCTATATTTGATTTGCCTGTGTTCTTCAAGCCATGCCAGGTATTTTATATTTTATATTATATTTATAATGTAATGCTAATCGATATAGACTTTATCATCGTGCATAAAACTATAAATAATGTTTTCTGTCTGATTTTTTTTTTATCTGAAGCCAAATTATATCACAGAAGATTATTTAAAACACTCGATTGCGTTATGAAGTAAGTTTGGAGCACAAACATGGTTTTAATCTCATAAATGGTCGTGTATTGATGGTGTGCTAAGCTAACATGCTAGCTAGCCCAGGTGCACCTGCCACCAGGGGTTATTCTTTTATGAATTTTGTTCTAAATAAGAATGCTTACTGATATGTTTTAGTGCATTTGACCACTATTTAGTGCACTTCAAATGTGAAGTGAGAACTTTGATAAAAGAAATTAGGGATTAAAACCCTGTGAATAGCCAGTCGTTAGTAACTATAATGCAGACAAAAGAAATGCATATTTCGAGCCATAACCAGGCTGGAGAGGTGTGAATGTGTGCAGGGGGAGACTGAGACTGAATGGGGCTCGTTTGCACCACAAAACAATAGAGACAAAAGTCTGAATGGATGCTTAGAAGACGACTAAACATCAGTAGCATTTTTAGAGTAGCCTAATCAAAATAAAGTCATGACATGATCTTGAAAAACATTTAACTAAATACAGAGTTTTAGACTTATTATCTTCATATTTTAAATATAACATGGTCAGACATGTGGCTTTAGCTGTAGTGCATTTCTAGATTGCTCCAGTGCCAACTTCAATTTTATTTTCATTAATATGTTTCATAAAAAAAAAATTCTAATAACTTTACAAAACTTTGAAGCTATTTAAAAAAAAAAAATCATTATGACAATAATGAATTCTACATTTACAATAAACTACCAGGTGTCAGCTTTCAAATGAGATCATACTTGTGCTTTTAGTGCAAAGGGTTCATGAACTGTATCTGTTTCAGTTTGGGTATGTCATTTCTGGGGATTTTTCAAAAGTGGGGTTGCAGCTTAACAGGTTAACACAAAGAAGGAGATTGGTTTAATCAACAGAAAATCAAAATATTTTAACTACCTACTACAAGATATTTGGGGGGCGATTTTGGACCGATTTCTATAAACATTTTTCTTTTTCCCCCCCTGCAAATTTTTTGTAAAAAGTAGTCCATTCACTATTAGCGTCATTTCTTCTTGCCGGTCGTCCGCCATGTTTGTTTACTTTAAAGTCACGTTTAATGCAAGAGATTATACAAGATTTCCTGTGTTCACAGGTGGGACTCTGGTTGTTTGTGAATTGAATCTGTTAGTGGCGTGTTTTCCTGGTCACATTGCGGCAATCCACACACTAGAGGAACAAAACGGTTAAATCTATGATTTCTTATGGTCATGTTTGTGGTCTCTCACATTTTGAAAACCTTATAAGATTTTAAAAATCTTAAAAATAGCGTGGCCCCAGCTTAAGTTGATTTGACAGAAGTAAAAAAGTTGTAATAAATCATGAAAATTATTTTTACACTGTTGATCCTTTGTTTATTGTTTCCTAGTTAGTTCCCTTAGTTACTTATTACTCCTCATCTGTTACCATGGCTACTTATTAGTTACAACTGGTTTAGTTCCCTTGTTTGCTGCTTTTCGTTGTTGGTTCTCATCTTTGTATTCATGGTTGTTAATGTTAGAATTGTCTGTTAGAATTGAATAAACATGTGTATTCTCTTTTCTCAGAGTGTTTGTTAAAAGTGTCTGATATATTCTGCGTCATGCAACTAATTAACAATAGCATCAAAGTGACAACCAGGTTTTTAGTATAATTAACCAGGATTTGCAATCCTGCAAATTGTGCATTGCACGATTCATGCAAATTTTTCTATGAGAGATCGACAGACGATTTTGCATCTTAATGGGAGTTTAATTCCCTTAAAATGCATAAATGTGTCAGAATTTGTCTATGATAGGAAAATGTTTGAATTACAGGAGACTGCAGGGTATTTTATCAGAAATATAAGCTCTCAGTTTATCAGCCTTCACAATGCACTGCCTCACACTGAGACAACGTTTATCAGGTATTATTGGGCATTGTACAATACTTTTGAATGCGGCTGATCAATTGAGACTTTATAGTCTATATAAAGCGAATTCTTTTAATGTAAATTCAGTTATGATTTTGAGATGCCCTATTCAGTCATTGTGTATCAATAATAGCCTTTCAAAACTAATCTAAAAAGGTTAATATAAAACAGACCTCGTGCTACTTCCCTCACTCGAGAGCAAAAATTCATCACAAATCTCATAGTTCTCTCATTGTGCAGCATGTATTCATAATGAAACATGGGCATAGTGCTCCACTGCAGTGAGTGCCAGATGATAAGACATGAATGAAGATGTGTGCATGAAATTATCACAGACACTGAAAAAATGTTAATCCCCAGAACAGCATCTATCCTGCAGGGTTATAAATACATAATCTATTTTTTATTTATGTTTATTGCTTACGATTACATGTATCTTATGTGATTGTTTTGGTATATCTTTTACATAAAGAACTCTTTTCATTTGACATTCTAAGAATTCTTCAATTTAGGCGTCTTTGATCATACTAATTGTTTTAAGATTTGCATTGATTAAATGCATGGTTGCAAGATATTAAAGTTGCAAGCATTACTTTGTTGAGTTCTGTTGACATAACAACTTGAGGTTTACACACACACACACACACACACACACACACGTGCACACATACACACACATTTTGACAGACAATAAATATTGTATTTACCTGCTTTAGAAACATTCCAGTAAGTACTGATAATAGGGATTTAATAGTCAAAAGGGGAGACAATTACATTTTAAAGCATCTGTGTTAAAAAACAAACCTGGACATGAGGATTTGCGTACAACATAAGAGAGGTTCTTCGTGCATTCCAGTGAATTATTAATGGAACATATCATAAATTAAACCAGAAGAGCAGACCACAAATGCGCAGTATCATTTTTCACTCTTACTGCAGAATACAAAGGGAAAAAAAAGAAAAGAATCAGGAAGAAAATAATGTAGTGACTTAAAATAGCTCTTATAAATATTCTTGTTATACCACTTCACATTAAAATACCAAGCGTTACAATATTCTCTTGAAGTCTGAACATGAGAACATGAAGGAAATTTTACAGCTCATTCAGTCAAATTGACGGATAAGGATTATTTGTTGTACAACTTTATGATTTGAAATGATTTGTTTCATTAATTGTTCCGGTTTGAGGAAGTGCCTCACATATTCAAATGCTGCTCATTAGGAAAAAGGGGAATGCTACGGAGCTGGTGAATGCTTCGTTCTGATTGGTTGGCGAACATTTTAAGGTGTACAGTTTTTTTTTTCTTCAGTTAATGACCAGCTGATGATTATTTTCTTATTTTGAAAAACAAATGAAGACACAGTATTTTTTCCATTGTGATGAACAATTAATGCATCATAGGGTTAATATGGAAAACCAGTAATACACACGTGTTCACACTCACTCATTTCTCCATAAACAAACATGCATGTGAGAAGTAGTCAATTCAGTGATCTAATGAGGGCAGGAAAGAGGGTGAGAGAGAGGGAGAGGGAGAGGGAGAGAGTGGGAGGGAGAGAGTGGGAGAGGGAGAGGGAGAGGGAGAGGGGGAAGGGGAGGGAGAGAGAGGTGTACATGTAGCTCCATACAGGAGCAGTCTGTCTGCCGAAAGTGTGTGAGAGAGAGAGAGCACGGGAACGTCAGAGTTGGAAGACAGAGTTGTTCCCGGTCTTTGCACCCTGTGCTCGGAGCAGATGGCATGGCAAAGTGAAGCGCTCTCGTAGTGTGTTGTCTTCAGCTGCTGTAAGGTAACGGAGCATCACTGAGTCAATGTGTGGATAAAGCTTGCTTTGTGTGTGTTTGCCATTCTTCTGCTCTTATTTTGCACTGTTTTTACTTGCTGCATGCTGTGTGTGGATGTGTATTATTGTGGCGTGTGTGTACACATGCATACATAACAGTGAGAAACAGCCGTCTGACTGTAAAGGCTCCCTTATTAAATAATCATTAAATCTTATATTACTTCTGCTGGCTGTGTGATGCAGAACATGTCCATGAGATATAGATTCAGTTGTATTTGAATGTAGAGAAAGAGGGGTTTTTCAGTATTTGAATCACTTATTTGCCTTCAGTAGTTAATTCCAATGGTCTTGCTGTGTGACGAATGGATCTTTTAAAGTTGTTATTCCAAATAATTCAAGCTCATAAAAGCTGCATGCATAGTAATAAAACCCCTTTACTACTGTGCATAAGTGCTGTTTAAAGGAGATTTAGATGGAGTACAGCATTTACACAGCATAACTTGTCAACTTCCCATTAGTATTTCAGTTTCAAAAGCAGTTTGATTATATTTGACTCCACTTGATCTGCATTGTGTAGCGTAATAGTAGAAGCAATGAAATGCATTTAACCAGAAGTGCATAGTAACGAGTGCAAATGATAAAGTATGTAATTCACACACCAATATTTGCTTAGAATAGACCCTTAAAATAATAAATCAGAGATTGTTGCAATGGACGAGTAAATTACTGAACAGACAAAAAGTGGTGTTAGAAATGAATATGTGTGTTTTATTTCCATGTCTTTGAGCAGCCTTCAGTCAACTAATTGACGGCTGAGCCAGATTCCGTATTTACAGAGCCGTATTGAATGGTTTGTTTTGATTGAAAGTTTTAATTCATTCACTCTTAAAACTAAAGGTTCTTCAGTGGTTCTGCCTCTATATCAGACCCCCAAATCACATACACTTACAGCATGCACAATGCTGTGACATTTTGTAGTATAAATAGAGTATAGTGTGTTCACAAAAATCAATTCCAGTTTAAATATCCAGATGATGCACTTAATTAGCAGATAAAACGTGGTGTAGAGCGTTAGGGGTCATTCACACAGAACGCACTTTCCCATTCCACTGCGCTACTTTCCCATTGTTTTTCAGCGTAAACACTCGCTAGATGGACGTCTTTAACCATTGCAAAATCCGCACCGTTACAAAGCAGAATGACGGTACGGATCCACTTGTCCGTGCGACACTTCTGTCGCGCCGCACTCCACTTTATTCCTATGGGTGACGTCACGCGACTTTAATGCGCCCGCAAAGCATCCCGGGAAGGCGGCGCTGCATTTCAAAAAGATGCCCATCTTTATGCAAATGAGTATGTCCAATAGAAGATGGAAGTTGTCATCTAGTTGGTGAGACGCTATGCTATAAAGCAAATAAACAATGTCCCCGTCTTTTACTCTCACAACGTTTTCTACATTAGCTAGCTAGCCATGTTTCATACCTTGTCAGTGGAGTGGAAGCTAATATATGCGCATCTTACACCAGACAACGACGCAGAAGTATAAATGAAAACCAACGCGTTGCCTACAGCGTAGTCTCCCCGGAGTAGGTCCGACGCAGAAGTATAAATCAGCCTTTACTGAAGTGAAAGGGTTGGCTGGTGTCACTACAGTAACCTGGGTCGCCATTAGCAAACAATGAGCGCGTTCTGCTGAACAAACTACGTAGTTACACAATTTACAAGCATTTTATCTGCGTTATATGTTCTGTAAAAAAAAAAAAAAGTTCATATCAGCGGCATATTTGTGTCATAAACGCGATACCGATATATCTGAGACAGGCTCATATCGGCCGATAAATCGGCAGACCGATAAATAGGTTGGGCTCTACTATATATTTATTTTTATTGCTGTATAGGGCTCTTGAATTGGCTTTTTATTATTTTTTTTATCAAATTCCATATCAATATTCTATTTACATTCTGTTTTTAATGGTTTCATTAGATTTTAATAATCTAAAAGAATTTGACAGCCCTACTTTTTGATTATTTATCAATTCATTCCTGGGTCTGAAGTGATTGCTTGTTTTGTTAAGAATCGATTGGATCTGAGGTGGTTTGCTTGTATTGTTAATGGTTTGAAAGGAAAGGAAGACACATGTGTGAGACATTAGTAATATTGAATGCATCTATCTCTTATACTCCTCATGTGTAATGAGCAGAGCTGTAACGAGCACTGATAGGGATAATAGATGGAGGACGGGAGAGATGTAGAGAGGAAAATCCATTAGGGTTAAGTCTGCTGCGGGGACAGGCTTGGAGTCATCATCCTTCACTTTTCACCCCAGAGAAATCATAACTCAACTGTGTTAAACACCGCTTCTGTGTAAATAAACTCTGTGGAAAATGACCTGAGTTCAGGGCACAATGGAAATGCTCCGGAGCTGTCCTAATAAATTGAATAAATGAATGACTTATTGTAGTGTGAAATAAGGTCAGCAGAAATGCCTTCAGAAACAAAAACCTATGCACCAATTCAACTGACGAGGACAGAAGTATTAAATGCAGGTTATTCCCCATGGGCAGAACTGGCTTTGATTCTGAAACGCATTACGATTTCCGTTCAGTTACAGCAAAACACACACTGGCAGTTCGCCTGAGGAGACGGAAGATGATGAGATATTCTACCCTCAAACTGAACCAAGCACCTCAGATTGTACACCTTTGGGATCTTTTTTTCAGCTTCGGATGTGAAATGTCATGTCAGACATGAGTCATTATTAAGAAATAATCCACCCCAACATTATAATCATGGAAAGAATGTGGGTGGGCACTTTAGTGACACTTTTCTAAAGCCACTCGATACTGACTACTGCAAAAAAAAATTCTACAAAGTTGTAAATTAAATAAGGATTATTGGAGTAAATACTCTACTTCAAAATTTTGCATTTAATGTAATGTGTTGCTTGCTGTTTCTTTGTAATTGAAATTGTGACATTTCAATTGTGAAAACTAGCAGTTTCTGAATGAAAATTGTTTTCTACACCATTTTTTTCAGTGTAGACAATGAGAGAGAGAGAGAGAGAGAGAGAGAGAGAGAGAGAGAGAGAGAGAGAGAGAGAGAGAGAGAGAGAGAGAGAGAGAAAATAGGAAAGAGCTAATGAAGTCTACATGAAACGACATTTTCAACCAAATTTACTTAAGTAATGTGATGTTTTTCAGACTAAAACAGGATATTCAATGAGAAGGAGAAGAAAAAAAAAACAACATATATTTAAATTGATTAAAAAAAGATTGGATCGTGAAGTGATTGGATCGTGAAGTGATCGTGAAGTGAACGTTATTGCAGGGGTTGTAAAATGAGAGAGCTTGATGACATCATCCATAAAGGAAAATGGTTTCTGAAGCAAAGCAAGTTGTTGCCAAATGGAAAAAAATTTAAAATAGGTTACACTCTATTTCAATAGTCCACTTTAGACATTCTAACTGTAAGTAACTTTGCAACTATGTCAACTAGCCTAACTCATTAATTGGAACTCCCTGTCAACTAACTCTCAGATTGTTAGGTTGGGGTTATGGTTAGTAGAATAAGTTGACATGTACTTTTGACAAAGTTACTTATAGTCAGTAGAATATCTGTTGAGGAGCATCACAATAAAGAGTTAGCAGATATTAAACAGACAGTCAATGAGAGTTAGTAATAGTTGACATGTAGCTGCAAAGTTATTTATAGTTAGTAGAATGTCTAAAGTGGACTATCCAAATAAAGTGTGACCAAAAATGTATTTATTTATGTGTGTGTATGTGTGTGTTTGTTTATGGTATATAGAGTTGTTCACAATGAGATCAGAAACCTGTATAATGGAAGTAAACGGTTCATTTTGATTAGCATGCTAGCTCATGCTGTGCTAATTAATTTGGGATGGTGGTTGTCCCTTAATCAGTAATTTCACATGGGAAAAGTTCTGTTCGCACTTATAAAGACCTGGAGCAGCTGGAAGAAATCCTCCCCCTGAGACCGACCAGCCATTAGCAAGTCTTAAGTATCCGTGAAAGTGTGCCCTCTTCCCCAGCGACTCGTCTTTCTGTGTGCTGTTAAATACAAGAACAGTGGTCTGTAATTTGTGTGCACTGGTTATTCCATGAGATCAATGAATAGTCTTATTTTTTTCACGCATTAATACTAGCATTCATCCACAGAGATATGCACTGCTGGGATGGTTTCTTTCCACAACAGGAACAGTCATCTAAAGCCTCATTCATAATTTACAGTGATGGAAAATTGTGTCTGTCTGTAATTTCTAAGCTGCATCCAGTCAGAAATAAGGAAAATGCTGTTAGGATTAGGAGCGCTTTTGTACGTTTCTGACTTATTGCTATTGCTTACAAAACAGTGGTTGTATTATGATAAAACAGCAAAAGGAAACTCATTAGCATTTGAGTATTGTAGGTCTTTAATGATGCTGATTAGTGTTGTACAATTTTGCATCAGAATATTCAAAATATAAAATATTAATCTGGTTTTGAGACACTGTGTTTACATGCACAATTTTACTCGTTACACTTAATAAGGTCATAAACACTCGCAACAATAATTTGCACCTGACTGTAAGTCGCACCGGGTCAAAATTGCATTATTATTATGCATTTAGAAATAATGTAAAATACTGGTAAATAAAACAAAACATTTACAAACATTATACACACTATAAACATGTATTTCCCCTCAATCCGTAACAAATCCTTTAAATTTAACTGTATGAACAGAGCAGGAATGAAACATACAAGTATGAAACAAACATAAATTATAGTGGCATTCATTATAAACAACATGATAAACGGCAAGCCTAAATTAAATAATTTAAAGCGAAACTGAAACTAAATGTGCTATAAATGTAAACTTGTATACGTAAATACACACCTCTCTCATTTGGCGCGAGTCCACAAATGTTTTGCGTGTTTGACGTTAAAGGTGCAGTAAGCGATTTCTGAGAAACACTGTTGATTTCTCACCCCTCCCTTCATTACTCCGCCCTTAAAATGCACGAATACGCAATGCAAGAGTAATGTCTCTTTATCATAGCTGAAGCGAAGCAAAATAATGCTTTGTGAAAAATGAAACCAAGATGACGAACGAACGACAAGGAAGAACAAAAAAATGAACAAACAGTAAGAGTACACAAGCAAGAGTTGGTTGTTGGTCGCCAGCAGCTCCAATCAGACAACGGCACTCAAAACTTTCCTGGTACTATAGCTAACATTACAACAACAGCATTTCTTGGTTCTGTGACACATAGCAAAAGTAACGTTACTAATGTATGGAGCAAAAATAACGCAACCTCTGCATCCGTTTTCAGGCCTCCCGCTTGGCCAAGTCTCTCCACGCGCTTAACCCTTCTTTTTCCAGTGATATTCCTCTTTCCTTTTGTAATGTCTCTCAGCCATCTCTCTTTCTACAGTCTTTCTTCACTCTCTCTCCTCCCCCCTCATGAGTGGATACGCCCCCCCTCCTGCTGATTGGCTATAAGTGTGTTGTGCTGCTCGGTCTGATCCACTTTCAACAGTGTTTCTCTGAAATCGCTTACTGCACCTTTAATTGCAGTATATAGGTCGCTTTGGATATAAGTCACAGCATGTTTCAGATGATTAAAAAAATGCTTACAAAGTATATTGGAAAATACGACATATCAATTATACTTGCAAATCTGCATGTTTTGTTTACATTTTCATTTTAATACTGGTCAAAAATACTGTATTAGTGCTATGTAAACTGGAATTTTTATTAATTACCTTATTTTTGTGTTGTACATGGAAACACTCATTTCTTCTGTTGTATAAAGCAACTGGACACTGGGAGAAACCTGCCTGAAACACACAGGTCTCGTACCAGAGAGAGTTTTTGAATAGCTCAGGATGAGAAAGGATTCTCCTTTGGAGTCCCTGTGAAACGGCAACCTCTTTAGTTTTGTATTTGGTTGTATTTCTGGGTGAAACAGGGAATTCATTGAGACAGAATAGGGTGAAACTGGGAGTTGATTGGTCATGAAAAATGTAAGTGTTTGAAGGAAGAGAGGTTCAAAAGGGAAATGTCACACTATAGGCGGAGGAAGTTGTTACATTTTTGATAAAAGTCTGAAGTAAATCTGTTCTTTGTTGTTTATCTCTTTGTAATGTCACTCTATAATGTTTCTAGGGAGATTCTGAAACTATGTGTTCAATGGACATGAATCTGGTGTGTGATGGTTCTCTGTTCCCTCGTGTTTTCTCACTTCCTCTGCCATTTTCCTTTCCTCAGCAATATCTCTTCATCTCTTTCATGATCTTTTTCAGCCATCTACTTGCCCATCTTTTTGCTTTCTCTCTCTCTCTCTCTCTCTCAAACTGGAGAGTCTTAGGTGTATAATGGGGTCTGCTTCATGTCCCTGTAACTATATGGGAGATAAAAAAAACCCACATAACCTGTGAAATTGTTCACTTAACAGAGCAAAGAGAGTGTGGCTTTGGCTTATTGATTTGTTTGCTGCATCTATAGGATGTGAATCTGAATGACATAACTAAGACAGACAGAGGTTACAGAGGTCAAACCATGCCGCTCTAGTGCACGATTGCCACCTCTTTCTTTACCTATATTTAGTAACAGAGAAAGTCATACAGCCCAGATTTTGCAATAATTGCGTTCCTCATGGAAAAGGGTAGTTAAATCTGGTGTGTAAAGGTCCTTGCACACTGAGTTCGAAATTTTCACGTGCGTTTTTTCGTATTTGTGATTCGGTGGCTCTGAATTGTCAAAACACCATTCAAAATGCTTGCTACGGATGCGAAAACACAGAAAATCAAACCTGATCCGAATTTTTTTATGACTGATGAAAGTTTCGGAGGCAGTGTGCAAGTGTGATTGACATAACGTGAGGTCGCATTTATTTTTTAACGTGCGAAAATTTCGGATGCAAATGAAATCTGGTTACCCCCTCAAAAAAAAAAAAAAAAAAAAAAATGTAGAGAACTGACAAAGATAGAAAGAACACCTTCTGCAAACCAGAGACAGAGATAGATGGTGTTCCTGTTACTCGTCTCCTTCCTCCTCTCTCCTTATTTATCCTCCTCACCTTTTTGGTTCAGTGACAAAAATATATATTAAAAAATAGGGAAACTAAACCAAAAGTTTAAAGATTTCCCCTTTCGTTACTTGGGTGGATAATGTGACCCCTGAGTTACTGACAATGCTTCATTCACAAACGCAAGAAATATACAGTCAGAGCAACAACAAAAAATAGATATACAGTATTTGGTAAGAGCCACAAGACCGTCTCATAAAAACTGTATTTCAATAATTCAGAATAGACCTGTGTAAATTTCTGTAATCACTGAAAATAATCAAGTTGTCATTCAGTTGCTGCTTTTATCCAGAATGACTTTCTTTTGCTGAAAAGGAGGGAGAATGGCCTTTACAAAACTCCTCAAATACAATGCTTGACCAGCAGGGCATTATTGCCATTATTATCTGATCCAAGCATATATCCACTGACCCACAGAATCCCAGGATTGACAATGTCTGTTCTGACAATACTCGCTGTGCAAGAAAACATAATTTATTCAGAACACGATGTCCTCTTAAAATTGTTAATGAAATAATAACATTTGCTACATTTGTTGTACTGATTTCCACTGGAGTGACCATTAACTGTTAGCATTCAGAGTACGGTTAGTGCCAGACATAATAATAGGAAGGGAATGCCAACATCGCCATTAGCCAAGGGAGCAGTAATTGATTCTGTGTTCAGTTTATGACGACTTATTAAATAATGCCTCATGGCCTTCTGTAGCACAATGGACTGCATAATAAACAGCTGGCGTCCAGATAATAAGAAAAGCGTACAGAGATCAGAGATTATTAAGGTTCACTCGCTGTTTTGTTGATGTAGCATTCATCTTGGACTTGCTAATGCAACATTTTTCAGTTACAGCTGCCATTGTTCTGTTTTCTGTCAGACGTGATTAATAATGTCTGGAAGATAAAGGAAGTAGTATTCAGCTGGTCATGTGATCTCAACATGGCGGCCTCCATGAGGAGGACCCTCTCGATGTAAAACAAATCGACTTTTATTAGACTACTAATATTAGTTGAGTCTTCATCTCGACTGCACATGACTTATTTTACACATATTTTTGACAACTACTGTATACATCTGATCTACTTGGGATTCATGCTATAATGATACCATATTGGTTATAGTCTAATATTAGGATTTTCTTATTTTATTTATTGATTTGGCTAATAATGTAGATTGCATGCTAATTTCTTTGCTTTATATAATTATTTTCTTTTTCTTATACTATAATAGTTTACAGCATTAGTTGGGAAAGATATTTTTTCCTCAAAAAAATCGAAGTATCGGTGTCATCAGATATCATTCTAAATAATCAGCGGAGAAATGAAGTATCGGTGCATCTATTAGTATATGTTGTGATGCCTAAATTCACTTGTAGTATTTAAAATTATCTTTAAAATAAAATTTTATTTTTTAATATTTTTCATTTATTTAGACTAAATACTGCAGAATTTGAATTTTTTTTTTTTTATTAACCATAACATGAAAATAATTGGTTTATCGGTACGAGTCAGACTTTTTATATCAGTACATCACATCACTACTAATTATATATAATATTCAGATATTATTGCATGGTCCACATGATCTACTGGTTTCTGGAATATGGGGAACATATTTGTCAGGCTTTGCTGTGATCAGAGGAGAGATTAGTATTAAGGGAGGCATGCTGAGCAATCCTGTTCACTTATTAAATGTCAACATGTTTTCTTGCTAATAGATTATTCGCCAAAATGCTTTAAAGTTGTTTTTTCCATCAACCCTCCCTGCCAACTCACTCACCAGTCCACTCACAACTCAATCTACTGCTGTGCATTTATCAGATCTTTGGATTCTATTGAGATCTGCACTGTAATGTTTCTTTTAAAAATAGCTTTCTTGGAAATTCTTTAGCATCAAATACCGCTGTCCCTCATATCCTGTTGAAATAAAGTTAACAGTTCAGCAATCATTTTTGTCTTATCAATCAAAGAGCCACTTAGATGTGATGCTACACCTGACTGAATGACTTCAATGCCTGTAAAGGGATAATTAAGAGTCCTTTAAATGTAGAAGTCTGGTCAGGAGTAGATATCCATGCCCTCTCAAGGGAAATGTATTCACACATTACATGTTTAGCAGAACAGTGCAGCATTTTCATTTTGTGAGTCTTTGTCTGTGTGTAATTGGACTTGTGTGTGCATTCTAGAGTGAACATCGGTTGCTTTAGCAACAGCCAAGTGGGATCTGTTCTACAACAATTAGCTAGATAGGAATAATGAAATATTTCCAAAACACAATTTGTGACTTACAGTCTGTTGGCTTACAAATGTATTATATGTTTTAATTTAGAATACTGATTTTAGCATTTGAGGTTTAATTTAGGTTCCAGTATAAACTGAGAAAGTTTAGCAGCTGTTATGATGATTATTGAGTTTACAGCAAGAGATTCCTGCCCGACCTGTTTTTCCTTTGTAAGTTAAATGAGTCAGATCACGGAGACGCTAACCTATTGTCTTTAATGGCTCTTGGAGCCAGAGCCCCACAGTCCAGACGTTGAATTGTTGGGCTGAATGGATTAGCACATATGCGTTTGAATGGTTATGCTGATTGAAATGAGACTGGTAACACTCTGGAGTCTGGGGCGGGTTCCTTAACCTGTATACCTAATTTGCATGCTTTGTTCAACCTCAATGTAAATCCCTCCCCCTAAATGTCTATAAATTTGCAAGGCAACTGTCTTGAGTTAGTCTTGATGACGATGATGATGAACTACAGACTACTTGGAAGAATAAATCTCTTCTGCTTATAAGATCCATCTCAAGTCTTTTTGCTTCGATGAAGGAATAATAAGTTCCCAACAAGTCCATGACCAAACGTATATAGACACCTCTTTATAATTGACAGACTTAGGGTCCTATGCTCTCCGAGATGAAGAAAACGTGGACTGAATCACAGAATCCACAGATGGATAAATCAAAAGCAGAGTTGTACACTTGTGATATGGACTGGTGTCTGTGAATATTACAGTTTTTCTCGATTGCTTTAACACATTTCTTGAAACTATGCCTCGTATTCTCAAAACTATAAACACAAATCCATAACGTCTCACCCAATTCCCCAAACATCCTATTTTCAGGTCAAAATGAAGTTCTACATTCAAAACCATTACTCTTGCTGAAAAACCAAACTTTGCCCTCAAACAGGACACACAAGCCCTCAAAATCACACACACTACAACATAGTCTAACACACTGGTGCAATAAATTCAAAACAACATTTCCAAAACTGGTAAGTTATGTTGCTTGTGGTTCTCCCCCTCACAAACCTTTTCACATGATGAACACAAAAGACACAACCAGTGGATACATCGGCACATTTTTATTCATACACAGAAAACGTTTTTTTTTTTTTTTCCTGTTTTACTCTTTTTTTTTTTTTTTTTTTTTACTCTCTCCTCTAATTTTTTTTTTAGATTTACTTACAGTAAGATATGTGTGACCAACATATGACAGTAAAAGAGCACACACACACCATATTCTAATATGGAATTCGAATTGTATTGGAATGGTAAAGAGTGTTGGGACGTAACAGGAGGGCCTCCACTCAAGGATACAATATGATGGACACGTCTAAGAATGTTCCCCATATGGTTGAAATACCATCATTTGCCTAGAAAGATAACATTCTGGGAGTCAAGACTTTAAAGGAGAAAGGAAGCCCTCCCTTCACTGTCACACTCTGCAGCCACACTGTGTGACTGTACGACTGCTGGCCTTTTCTTGCAAGAAAATAAACCTCATCAACGACTATTGGAAATGTTTGTCTCTTATTCAGTGATAGAATTTTGTTTGCCACCACACTTCCCTGAAGGTTCTCGAGGCGACGGTAAAGCGACTCAAATTTGGCCTTACTCGTAGCCCAGCCTCTCTCATAATCATACCATTGACAAAGACATGGGCAACTAGAGTGGCTTGAATTTCATCTGAGACTGCTTGTCTTCTTGTCCTTGCCCTTCCTCCTCCTCATTCTTATCCCTCTTCCTTCATGTCTTTCTGGATCCATTGTTCCAAAACGCAATAAACTGATTTGGGCCCTTTTATATATCTATTGAAGGATCTGATTGATGTGTGTTAAATTTTGACTCTTAGTGTTTCCACCTGGGTAATTGTGTGCTAACTGAGCTGAAGCTGTGCTGACTTGAGTGAACAATTTTGAATGCTAGTGCTTTCTAAATGACAACATGGTCTAAGCAATGAGAAATGAAGGGATTTGTGTGTAGAGTTTTGCAGTGACAATTCAACAAATCTGACTCATGTGTCAAAACAGGGAATAGTGTTTATAGTTTAGTGAAATGGGTGTGCTTTTTGATAAATGGCGTTATGGCTTTGAAACTTTAGTTCAAAAGCCTGGTTATAGTGTTTAAGCAATCGAGAAAAAACTGTAAAGAGCAAAAAGACTGTTATCTAAATATGAATTCTGCTTCACAAGCATTTCACCATTTCATTTGATAAAACTATTGTCAGATACTCACAGAAATTCAATTCTCTTCACTACATCCCACCTAAATAAAAGTTTGGTTTAACTTGAAGAAATTATGACAGACATATATTATAGACAACATGGAATATGTAAAAACATAAAGCGTATTTCATAGGTCCCTACGGATTTGACTATTCCAGTTTGTAGATGCTCAATAAGGCCATGTGGATGTAGTGGCCATGTATTTGGCCATAAAGCACAATGTCCAAAGAATTTGCACTTCTATTTAACTGAACTGCACCAGAGCCTACAGAAGGAATGTCATTTTTTCTTGTGTACTGTATGATTGGTATGAACATTTAAAGCCTGACTCAACATGAGCCTCTTCATAAGAGATCTGAGAGCTTAAGATAGTGTAGTGTCTTATTTGAGTTTCCAAGACAAGGTCATGAGTACCATTCCTATTTCGGCTGTATGGAAACCTGAGGTTGAGCTCTCTCTCTCCCTCCCTCTCCTGAGTTGAACAGCACTGTGCTTCCTAAACCCCGTATAAACCATTTAAAAAACCTGGTATCCAGCAAAGATTGCTTTAATGTTCTTAATGTGTCTTTGACATTTTTTTTTTTTTGTACAATGGTCCTAAAAGCACAGACTTCCTTGACGTCTTTCTCAATTTAATGTGGTTATTTTAAGAAATAATGACTAGATTAAAAATATTTTAAGAATCCTAGTTTTCATATCATGAATGTTTATAGGATGGGAAGCCAAAAAACAAGGGAACATAAAGTGGTTCATCTGACTAATATGTGATATATTTCAAGTCTTCAGAAACTATGCAATTGTGTGAGAAAATACCAAAATTTCATTCAGTTTTCACTGATAATCTTCCCCTCGGTCAGCTGTCAACACTTGTTCTCTGTTCCGTATGTTAGAACAGGCATCACGTTTGGGTCTTACGAATCCATGAAAGGGCTTGGTTTCTGCCAAAACTTTTTTTTTTATAAATGTTCTACACATTTTTGTGCCAGTCTGATTCTTGCAACGCATAAAAAATTGCATGCAGCGCCAACTTCAGCCATTGGCAGAGGTGGACGAAGTACACAACTTCCTTACTTGAGTGAAAGTATAGATACTACTGGTCAAATATTACTCCGTTACAAGTAAAAGTTGTAAAGACCTATTTTTACTTAAGTAAAAGTACAGAAGTACTCGTTTTTAAAAATACTTAAGTATCAAAAGTAAAAAGTAAATGTTAATGCATTGTTTTATTATTGTTGCATTGTTGTATGTAATACTTAAAGTACTGTATGCCTCTGAATCTATGCCTGCCTACCCTCATATCAATATCAAATTTATTTCTAGAACACAGTTCCAGTAGTGGGACTGAATATGAGATTGAATAAGTGCACTAAATAACATCCACAATGGTTTCGGACACCCAAATGGCTGTTCCCTAAAATATTGCCCTATTTAAAGTTTTTTGGCTTTTAGTGTGAATATGTTAGCCTTACTGTTATCTATAATCTAGTGTGCTCCAAAAAAGTGACAAAATTCGCATTTAGCAAACCAAACCCAACACTGAAAATGAAAATCAGGTTTATGTCAGAATCCAATGTCAGATTGACGTTGATCTCCAACATTGGACAGACGTTGTATTGTGGTTGAAAATGAAAATAGGGTTGACGTCAGAAACCAACATCAGTCGGGTTCTGACGTCAACCCGACTTTTATTTTCAATCAATATCCAACGTCAATCTGACGTTGGGTTCTGATGTCAATCAGATGCAGGGTTCTGACGTCAACCCGACTTTGATTTCCAACCAAAATGCAACCCCTGCAACCAAAATCATCCACTGACTGATGTTACTTTCTACTCAAGGACCATGACAGAATTGTAGTGGAGTAAAAAGTACGATATTTGTCTTTCAAATGTAGTGAAGTTAAAGTAAAAAGTTTCCAGAAAAAATAATACTAAGTAAAGTACAGATACTCAAAAAGTGTACTTAAGTACAGTACTCAAGTAAATTTACTTTGTTACTGTCCACCTCTGGCCATTGGAGGTGCAAAACCTCAATGATTCTTTTGAAGAAAATTAATTTAATTCCAGAGAAACATCATCAATTAATAATCTTTGGTCTGTTTCTCTCACAAAGCTTAAAATATAGTTAACTAGTAGTATAAGCTGCTTTTGGTCATTTTTTGAGTTCAACAGCCATGGTCATTATGAACTGTTCTATAGAAAAGAGCTGTACTTAAGAAGTTCTCCTTTTGTGTTCAGTGAAAAAAAAATTACAGCTTTGGAACAACGCAAGGGTGATTAAATAATGGCAGAATTTTCATTTTTGCCATCTATACAACTAACTAGAGAAGTTAAAGCTGAATGACATGAAATGGAAGCATGAATATACTGACTATGGCTTGACAGTGGTGTTTGTCATGGAGCACAGAGGTAATCTTCATGCTTTGCTGAACACAGGTAACATCTGGGAAACTTCTGGAAAATTCCCATTACACAGCAGTGAGTTTCAGGAGGTAATGAAGATGAACTCAGCTGAAAGACTGAAAGGTTTAATGAGCACTACTGTACCAACCTGCTCAGCTATAGGGGAAATAAATAGTCTCATCTAAAAATAGCTATACATTTCCCTTGCTAGCGTTTTACAAGTGAACAATATACACGTGACTATTCCTTCATTTAATGATGTCGCCTCCTCAGTTTCCTTCACTTATAGGCTGCCAGTCAGGTTCTTCTCATTACGGAGCAGTAAATCAGGACTGTATGGGTGTCAATATGCTTTTCTTTTTGTCTGAGAATTCCCTCAGAAAGAACACTGAAAAACATATTCTTGTTAACCGTACTCCAATCATCTTTGAATTATCTACAACTGCGAAGAATCACTTTTTACAGTGTACCATGTGAGGGAGATTTTAGTGATTTACTGTAGAACAATGGCTTATGGCAAATAAATGACTAGATCATTCTTAATTTGATTGCTGCTGCAGAAAAAAACTGTAACTGTAGTCCTAGCTTAGCAACAGCGGTGGAGCTTGTTAGTCGCATTGAACGCTATAGGGTTTCTGACAATGTAATGGTAATGTTGAACATTTAGTGTTTGATATTCATCAAAAACTTAATAGTTTAAGATTCAGTAAGTCAAACAGTTACTGTATTAATCAAATATTTGCATTCTTTCACAGCCCAATCACAAACCCCAATATTTAAACCTCTTCTCTCATCATGTATTTTACAGACCAACAACCATAAAAATAGCATTCAGAAATGTTATTTCTCGGTGAAATTGAATTCTGTATTTTATTTCCGATCTGTCTGCAGTCGCTTAAGCCTAAATGGTCTTAAATCATTTGAAAACACCATTCTAATGACTAACAGAAATGCAGCTGGGCATCTGAAGAAAGAACAATTTAGAAGTAATTGTACCAGATCTGGCAAACCTCATATAATGTTGTTAGCCCTTTATAGAAATAAATAGGATACAATCAATTTTCCAATTGCCCTTTATGGTTGTACAATGTCCAATGAGAGATTTGATGGAGGATGTTTCAAATATGGGAATAACCTGTTATTCACTGAACTGGCTGAGGTAATGCACGTTTGGGCAAGAGTGTGTGTGTGTGTGTGTGTGTGTGTTTGTTATTTCTTCTCTTATTTTTATGATAATTGGCAGAGATTTTAGTATCTGATTTTGGAGCCTGACTCAATGCAGGCGAGGAGTATCTTTTTTTTTTCCATCGATTTATGTCTTTTGAATGGATTGATTCTGGCATTTATGATGGCATTTAGCACCATATAAGCTCAATTCCCTGGAAACACATATAATATTCTAGAAGCGCTTCTTTTTAAAACATATTTGAATAGACTTTTGCATTCATTTCAACCCATCACATCAGCTCATCGTAGTATTTATAAAGAGGCTATTTCAAATAATGAAGTCTGTTGTTAAAGTCCCCCTGTAATCTATAATTGACCTTTCGCCGAGCCCCGCCCCCCTTAGTTACTGTTGCTACGTCCGACAAACAAATGGTCAAACACGACCAGCGCGACAGATTGCCATGACGGAAAGAGGTCAGTGCGTGTCAGTGACCTTTTTTGGAGCAATACCTCCGCGATATCCTCCAGATTGAGGCAAAAAGGTTTACAGTATGCAGTGGAGGGATATATTATAATATAAAAATACGCAATGAAGGAGACACGACTACTATCTACGTCTCTATCGAGGCTAATGCATAACGTTACCGGTGTTCATACACATCATTTGTGATTATGACAAAGAACAAGGAAACAAGTGTTTAAAAGCATTGTAAGACACTTACTGTTGTGTTTTTGTGTGAAAGAAAAAACTGTCTCTGAAAATAAAAGTATATTCTTATACTTAAGAATATAAAAGAAAGAAAAAAAATAAAAATAATTTCTTATGTGTGTTTTTTCGCATAACACGACTAACATTTTAAATGCTGCAAAACACATGGGAGTTATATTGCCGATGCTGTAGTTTATTTGATCTGTCACAGTATGTCATTAATTTGACTTTTCAACTACAATTAGGCAGGTGAACTGAAAGCTTTTACAATAGCTATAACTTAGGCCTATATCATTGACAAAAGTATGTGGTGCATTTTATTCCAAAAATGATTTTCTTTCTCAAATTCATGCTTCAAGTTGACAAAGCACAATAAACGAAATCACACAATAACTGTTTAACCAGACATAGCCTTAATTTGCATCTAAATAACTTTCATTGATTGTCTTTCATAATGCACTTACCATAATATTTATTAGGGGGACAACAGATCACAAAAATCGCGGTTGAGACCATAATATTTATTAGTGGGGCAACGGATCATAAAACTCGCGGTTCAGACAATATTATGTTTTTTGAGTTACAGATAGGATCGTTTTTCAGATCAGAAAAACAAAACAAAAAAACCTTTAAGTAGCCATCGATACCACAGCCAGCAGACGTATTTATGCTTCGTAATGTTCGACACATTTAACTGGGATTGGGGCCGTCCACACTGTTTTATCCATTGTAGGCACCGCTCACGTTGTGTTTTCGGCTTTGGGAATGGAAAGAGCATAACTCCTCCAGACAATCTCTCGGGGTATGTAGTGTCCGATTTACAAACGCCATGGGCGCACGCTTCACCATCTTGCTAATTTTTGTCGGACCTGCTCACATAGTAACGGTTGCTATGATGTGTGATTGGACAATGGCCGTTTTGGGGGAGGGGCCGGCGAAAGGTCAATTGTATCCCTTAAAACTCGTCTTTGATCACCAAAATTACATATTTAAAAGTTTTTTCTTTGAAAAAAATGTCTTCATGCTTTAAAATAGCTTGAATGTAACTCTACACCCTTGCCTCATTTAGTATACACGGTTCTGTGAATATGCAAATTATCCCTGCCTCCACTCACTCACACCAGCTCTGAGATCCCCTCGTTGACGATCACATGTTGACATGATTGGTTACAAGGTAGTTTGTGACGTCAGAAACACCAGCGATTTCAAACTTGAAATACATTTGAAATTTCGTTATTTCAAATGCAGGCGCGTTGCGCGTGGTGGGCGCGCTCATAATCCGCCGGCGCGACCACAACATTGTCCAACATCAAATGGCAAACGTAATGCAAGCGGAACGAAACTGCTCGTGGTTGACGGACCGTTTATCAGTTTGGACCAAAGCAGCGCGAGCCGATCTTGATCAAGCGACACTGTTACTACACAGCGCTGATAAGAGATCCAGTAAAGAAAGCGTTTGAATTCGCCACAGAAGTAATAACATCGCTGCGAGATCTAGTGAGAAACATTCACATTTCTCCGTTATTAATGGATCAAACAGCACTGACGTGGAAACCAGGAATAAACATTGTGGCATGAATGAACTATCCAGCGTCCACAGATCAGCAACATTCACCATGGATTTACCGTAGTAACATTCACTGCAACCATGTAAGTTTGGCAGGAATAGTAGGCTACAATGCCTTCAAGTAACATTACGTCGGTTTTATTTTGACAATGTTATGAATACAATTGCCTCAAATGTTAATCATTCTGAACTAAAATAAACCTTTGTTTATAACTACTACAATATTTTTTCCAAGGAGCTGTTTTGTTTTATATGCTCCTAAGAAGAGTCAATTAAGTTATAGCTCCAGAATTGCTCAAAGTAAAAAAATGTCATACTTTATGATGTTAGTTTTAATTAAAAAAAAAGATAAAAAAATAAATAAATCCAGGAAATTTCTCTGGTATTTCTTTCTTTTTGCTGTATCAAAAATGTACCAAACCGAACCGTGGTATTTGGATACCAAACCGAACCGTGACACAAGTGTATCATATCGAACCGTGAATTTTGTGAACAGTTACAAAGATTAAAGTGGATTAAATTTTGGATTAAAGTGTTTGAACGTTCACCGGTTACCGCCTCTTTCTTCCCTTATCAATGTAGCAAAGTTAGTAATTCAGGGAAGAAGGAGGCGGGAACCGGCGAACGTTCAAACACTTTTAATTCCATAAAACAAATCAACAACAAAACGAAAGTAAAGTGGCAGCCCCTCTTGTAAGACTGACGCACACACATAAAAAAAAACATAACATAAATCCAGGCCTGGTCCTCTCTTGTCCTTCACTGGACAAGGTAGCCCGGTGGAGCCATAGGGACAACAGTCCCAGGTGGAGCTGAGGGGGCGAGGAGCCACGGTGGAGCCGACTGGTAGACTGGCCGAGGTGGAGTGATGGACACGGAGGTTCTGGGCAAAGAAAATGGTCGATGTTCCAGGGCTGAGCTGGCGAACAACCAGCCAGAGGCGGATTTATTAAGCACCAAGTAGGAGAAGAAGGGCTAGTGAGAGGCAGTGCAGACAGGACTGAAGGATTGGGCAGTGCAGGTAGGGGTTTCACAAACAGCTTTCCTTGATGATTCAGGACTGATGGGAATCTTGGGAATGGCCTCTTTGGCCAACACGGAACAGGCAGACATTTTAGGAACGACCCTCTTGGCCGACTCGGAACAGGCAGAAGAAGTGGGAGTGGGAGTGGCAAGAATACAGGCATCAACAACTCGGTGCAGGGTGACGAAACAGGCTTGGTGCTATGATCTCTTAAAAACACAGTCAGGAGCTCAGAGTTCAGCTCATCCACACTCACCTTAGTCGATGGAACGGGCTCCACTAGTGCTGGGCGGTATGACCAAAAATTTATATCACAGTATTTTTAAAAATTATACCGGTTTCACGGTATATGATGGTATTTTTTTGACTGGGTGTTAACCACATTTTCCACTGATTGAGAGAGGAAATACTGCAGTAGATTGACTTAGAATTCCCTATTTTACTGTCATGAGTGAATATTGTAGAAAAATCCACACTAGTGTTAATACAGGCTGAACACAAAGCAGCGCTCATAAACGCTGCTTTATCAGGAAAGATAAAGAAAGATTCAATGAAAATAACATTGAAACTTTTCTAAAGACAGTCAGTTCCCTTCAAAGATGCATTTATATAAAAACACCCGCACCGCGTTTTGACTTTGAAACGTGCAGTGCTCATGTTTATTCAATGTCAAAGCCCTTTTGAAAAATCTATTTGTGGCGGGCAGTGTTTATATTGTGAATCAATGTATGGGAAACACTGTAATATAATTTGAGAGCTATCAATTATAATTTAACCTTTCCATCTTCACCGTCACACTTAGTAACACATACAGCTGTGCGTCACCACAGTGCAACCGTGAAAGGAGACCCTCTCAAACAGTGTTGCGCCGTGTTCCCAACGTTGTTTAAAGCGACATACACCGGTATTGCAGCATATTAAAAATTCATATCATAACAAAAATAAACACCGGAATTCGGTATGAACCATGATACCATGTTTAACGGTACAAGACATTAGGAAAATATGAGATACGGATGTGCCGTAACATTACATTTCTAAAAATCATTTAATAGCCTATCCTTGCCTTGTTTTTGAATACATAAATCAAATTGTATAAAATATATTTTAGAGAAAGTTTTTCTCAATCTTTTCCACTTGCCAAGTAGTATTTTTAACTGCTTTATATATTTAATGTAAACAGATAGGCATAATTGATCATTATTTGCGCAAAAATAGTTTCAGACCATGAGTTCTGCTATTATCATGCGCTAAGCAATCCTGTATTTAAAACATTAAAGCACAACATGCCACAGGAAAAGTGTTCAAAAGCATCACATCCACTACAAATATTTCTATTTATTAAATTATAAAAAATGTTTTAACTTCTCCGTAATGATTTCATGTAATTTAAGTGCTTAACTCCATTAATGAGAGTGGCATATTTAATCTAAATGTGTATATCAGATGTAAAACATAGTTTATTTTATTTATTTAAACTGTTATTGTGACCATGCACTGTATTTATGATTAGGTGGTTTTCCTTCATCTGCCGCTCACCATCGGTGTCGCCATGTTCATACGCATGGGTCTGAGTTTGCGTGCAGGTTCGCAAATTTTCCCGTCAAGTTTGTTTTTATCAGTCACAGCTTATGCGTCGGAAGTGGTGTACGCCTCTTTCAGGGCCTGTTTTGTGCGACGCAACAGTTATAAATGAGGCCCCAAGTGTGTCATCCATTGGGCCGGGGACGGTGATGGTGTGCGTGGTGTGGACTGTGGTGGGTTGATCCTCCTCCATCTCGCCGATGGTAAAGGGGGACTCGCAGTGGAATAAGACCCAGTCCACAAACTCTTGAAAGCTTCCTCGAGGTCCGTCTCCAGACAGGCGGGCTCTCGTCTCAGTGTTTAAGCCACAACATGAAAAAGGCTATCGTTGTTGTAGTGGACAAGGTGGCATAATCCCAGGAAAGCCTGCATGTGTCTCTCGAGGGAGCTGTCCCACTGGGAGAGGAGGAGGATCCGAACCTCCGTTAGATCCAGTTCTTCTGTCTCGAATGGTTGCAAATAATGAGGATAGAACTGAGCTAAATGCAAAAGTTTACAATTATTTTACAAAGAAACTCAAGACTAGAAACAGAAGAAAAAAAAAACAAGTATGATACAATAAGAACTGTCAATGAATTCAAAGAAACACAGGGCTTAAATACACAGGTGAACGATTCAATGAAATTAACAACAGGTGTGAAACATGACCAAATCAATGAGAAACCATGGCAATGAACTGAAAACTAGGACACAGAAACAAACCCAGACAATCCCTTACATTTAAAGGGTTAAAGACTCTATTTTTGCGAGTCTCCTGTAAAAGTAAACCACAATGATGCAACAAGTTTCCTATGTTCAACCCATATTACTCATTTTATGAGGTCACATATTATAGGTCAAATCTTTTCCACCATAATTAAAACATCTGCCAGCTAAAACGCATATTTTAAAGCATGATGGTTTTATCACTTCAGCATCTTTGAAGAGGCTGAAGGCAGTAGGTGTTAATTGCTCGTTAAGCTACTTGTTCCCTCATGAAATATAGATGCAATTTTGTGTCAGGCTTTTATCTGTGAGTTAATAGAATTTAAATTCCCTGTCATTAAAGCCCTGAATTTCTCACTGCTAAGATGGATGATTTCAATCTCACATACAATTTAATGGAATCTAAAAAGGCTTACGTGGAAAGGCTTATATCATTGGTTCTGAGCTGTGGAGTGCAGGGGGAAAAGAGTGACAAATGATAAACGTATTATTATATAATCATATCATATATGATCATATAGTCTTGCATTAGAACAGCAATACAAACATAAACTTTTAAAAGAGCAGGAAAATGCTTCCCATATGTTTCATTGTAGAGATATCCAAAAACATATTCTGCGTATTGTTGGCCATGTGCATTTTAATATTAAAACATTTCCCGGTTTCATTTCAAGCAAATATTTCTTATTTACTTGAGTACAATACATAATTTTGTTATCATGTTGGGTCACCACTTGGTGCCCGATAAAATAAGGGTCCTAGTTGAGAACCACGGATATATCTGTAACATGTACATTTACTTATTCTATTACTGCGAAATATGATATCACTGAGATCACATTACAAGTGTAAGTCACGCATCCGTGCTGCTCTAGTTTGGGTGGTTGAAAATGATGACACTGAATATTTTTCCTGTTTTTTGCACAGCACCTCATTCTGCCATTTCATGAGGAATTATTCCACACAAAGTATGTTCTATTCTTTGCCAGAAGGATGTCGTGCTGATTTTTTTTATTCACATACCCGTACTCCTTATTTATTACATGTCTAGTAGTACAAACAATAATTTGGAGTATTATTCACAAATCTGTTCAAAGCTTCACACAGCAGTGTAAAAAAAATCACCCACCATATGGAGATCATCTTAAAATAGGCAATGACTGTAAAATACTTCCCCAAAGGAGCATGGGAACAGGTGAAAGGAAGAACTGGCAGGCGTTAGGAACAAGCGTTGAAATTGAGCAGTATGTCTGAAAATACTCTGAAAACAGTGTTTTAACCAGGTGTGACTTTGTATAAAGTGACAGTAAAAGCTTTTCCATGTAAATCATTGATTTTGAGACAGAATAGGTAAATAACTTGTAATGTTTCATGCTTTTTTCATAAACATATTAGAAGTATGGTATATATATATATATATATATATATATATATATATATATATATATATATATATATATATATATATATATATATATATATATATATATATATATATATATATACCATACTTGCATAGTAATATATGTACAGTAAATGTTTGATCAAAAATACTGTAAAAACAGTGAAAAATTATTAAAATTTAAAATCTATTTTAATATATAGTAAAATGTAATTTATTCCTGTGATCAAAGCTGCATTTTCTGCATCATTACTCCAGTCTTCAGTGTCACATGATCCTTCAGAAATCACTCTAATATGATGATTTACTGCTGATTAACATTTATTATTATTATCAAAGTTGAAAACGGTTATGCTGCTTCATATTTTTGTGGAAACCGTGATACATTTTATCTTATCTTATTTGTATCTTTTTATTTTTATTCTGAGATGCTGATTGGTGTGTGTGGTCAATTTTAGATTAGTGTTTCCACTTACAGTATAGAGAAGTGCGTTATATCAGTTTATGTAATGATGAGCTGAGTGAATCATATTGAGGAGTGCCTTATGATTGAGTGTATTGTGCAAAGTATATGCTTCATGGGGTAATTAGTCATGGTTGTGAAGGAAATATTTAGAAAACTGGAATATATGTGTGTTGAGAGATAAATAATGTGATTTTCTTTTGAGTGATGATACCTTATTTTGGATTTGCAGCTTGTAAAATTTAATTGAATGTGTGGGTAATCAAGAAAAACTAATATTATGATATATTTCTGTAACTGTGCTGTGTATGATGACGTTTATGGAAAATTCGTAATAACTGCATTCTCAGTTCAGCAATGCTGTATAATGGAGGTTACAAAGGTTATTATCAGTAGATGCTCTAAAATCCAGGTGATGTCAGTAGCTCCTCTTGTTTAACCCCTTTCCACTGATTAAACCTCAAATAACCCTGACGTTCTCGCTTCCTTTTTCTGCTTCTTTCCCTCCTCTCATTCTCTCACCCTTTCCTGAATCGTCCCTGCTCCTCCCATTGACTTCTCCTCTCTACGCTGTCACACTGTTGACCTTGAGCTGTTGAGGAATAAGGCTAATGTACGGTCAGGTTGTGATGTTAACGTTGCAGTAATTTCAGACTCAGGCTGAATGGTTTTGTTCATTCATCATGCTTGTATCTTTGTAGCAGCCCTGACACAACCACACATTATCACACGCTCCTGGACTGTTTGGTCATCGTTGTTCATCTATCACTTTTGAAGTGGTCTGTTTAAGGAAAATTGAGTGCCAGCTCGCAGCACAGATCATTTAGCTTCTGCTACCATGTGCAATTCTATTTCCATTTCATTTTTTTGAGGTAGACACTGACACCATCTCTGATTAGTATGAAGCACCAAGCCACCAGTTCCTGAATTTAAAGTGCCCCTATTATGCTATTATAAAGGTTCCTAATTTTGTTTTAGAGGTCTCCTACAATAGGTTTACATGCATACAAGGTCAAAAACACTTTAATGTTCTCATAATATACATTGCAGCATCAGTTCGATCAAGAATTCAGTCTCTCTAAATCCCTCTAAATCCGTGAGAGTCCTCTGCTCTGAAGAAAAACAAGAACAGTAACAATGGCCTCGGTTTTATCACCGTATCAATGCGAGTGCGAGTCCTCATTCTTTGGAAGTACACTCAAAATGGATTTGCTTTCACAGCACAGACAAGAGTGTCTTCTCAACATGTCGACAACACAGACCAAACTCTTCCACTCTCAGCTACAATTACAGTGTTTGAGTAGACGCTGTTCACGAGCAGACGATGAAGACCATATATAGGCTAGCATTATGCAGATATGTTTCAAATCTACGTAGGGTCATGCAGGAAGACTGAAATTACAGACGACTCGTTTAAGGCATGTTCAGAATCGGTTCTTTCTTTTAGGAGACAGTAATTCAATTTATTGTTTACTTTAATTTTTGAAACTTTGAAAACCTTCACATTCACAAAAACCCATATTTCATACTACATTAAAGGTAATATCTAAAAAAAAAAAAAAAAAAAAAAAAATTTTTTTTTTATATATATATACATACACATTATAGGGACACTTTAACATAACAGAAGAGGACTTGCAGTAGTGTTTCTGGAATACTAGAATTAACACTGGAATTAATACTGGAATTTCTAACTTTATGATACAGATATTTAATACCATCTTTTATCCCACGGGAAAAAAAGTCTGGCATGGATGTTTTAAAAAATCATTCCTTTTAACAAAACGTGGCCATGTTATACTAATCAGGCAACAATATCTTGCAGTATTCCAGATGAAATTTTCCAGTATTCCAGACCTCAACGCGACTTCATACTTCATGGTCAAATGTAAAAATTATGTTTTTTTTCATGCAGTTTCACTTACTCATACCAAATTTGTTTTAAACATATAAAATGTGAGATAATGTCCTCTAAAAACCACAGAGTTCCGAACATAGCAATGAAAAAAAGCTATTCTGGCCACAAATTAAGAATTTGTTCTCATGACTTACTTATTTTTGGCCATGTTTGATTAATTAATTAGCCTACTTTTGTTTTTTGTTTTTTTATGTAAAACTTTGCTTTGGTTTGAGACAGTACAGCCAGTAGTGCAAGAGTTTTTTTTTTCTTTGACAATTTGTAACCGTTTTTATACAAATATTATTAAATGTATATTGAATAAGTAACAATAATATTTTTTATATATATATATCTGTGCTGGGCATATAAATTCTGACTATTTTGTGACCATGTTTTATTACTTTGTTCAGTTGTTTTTTAAGTAAATGTGACCATGTTGTACTAATTTGTCCTTGATTTAGTAAATTAACTTGATTCAGTTAATTTAGTAAAAAAAAAAAATGTTTTTTAATTTGCAGAGAACATCTTGGAAATTACATGAAAGACACATTTTACTGAAGGCAGGGCTGATTTGTAGATGTAAATGAGCAGTATGAATATTGAAAATTCATATTGGAGCATTTAGTTTTTTTCTTTTTAGATTTTTAAACTAATCTCTATTGCTTTCCGTTGTATACAGCGTACAGTACAGTAGTTGTGTTTTCCTTCTATTGGTCTCTCAGGGTTTGTGTTGTGTTGTATAGAGTGCAGGTTTAGCTGTCAGGAGCGCCTCCAGAGAGCGCAGAGGGGTTAATGTGGCCAATGCCCTGTTTATGTGTGTACAGTGTGGTAGTAAGCAGAAATGATTGCTTTTTGTACAGTATGAATATGATCGCATTAGATGGCGAAATAGCAAACCGAGGTGTAATAGCCTAAGAAATTTATTGACTATAAAATTCACAGTGATCTCAATATGAACTGTCAACACTTGTCTTTATTTTTATTTCTCCTCAGGTATTTTAGAAACATAACTCCACTGAGTCTCCTGAATTATTAGAAAGCAACATCTGAGCAATGTAATTGTCCAGCATTAACCAGCATAAATGAATCTAGGCCCGTATGGAATATGATGCTAGTCTGCTATTTCCAACTTGATTAGTAATCTTTAATCATGGCAGATTGTGGAGAGCATTTTACCTCCAATTGGTCATCCGGGCCCAGTTCATTACCCTCATAGAGATCAGTGATTAGATATTATCTTCATGATATCACATCGTTGTTTGTCAGATTTCATAATCTTTTTTTTTATCATTTTAAGTCTGCGACTGTGTGTGTGGATTGTTTAGGAAATTGAGGCAGGGAATGGACCTTTGCTGTTACAGCGGTGATCTGTTTGATGCACAGCACTGGATTAGATTAGATTAGATTCAACTTTATGCAAGGTACAAGTACAGAGCTAATGAAATGCAGTTAGCATCTAACTAGAAGGGCAGAAATATAGTGTTTAATATACAGATAAGTGCAGAAACAAGTCCACAGCGTAAGTGGAGCTATAGCTTACAATATGTACAGAATATATGAATATACTAAAACCGTATAGAAGAAAATGGGCAGAATGTACAAGTTATGTACAGTATGAGCAGCAACAACGTATTACAGTTAAAATATAATTTGTTATATGTACAGAGCAGTTAAACAATGTTCAATCTGTGCAAAATATAAATTGTAAAAAAATAACATGTCCATCAGTACTGTGAACAGTGCAGTATAAGTGCAAGCAGCAATTCTTGTCCAAAAAAAGTACTATGAATGCATGAGTGCAATGAGTGCAATGAATGCATGAGTGCACTATGAGTGCAAGGTGCAATTAGAGAAGTGGTGTGGAATTCAGTAGAATCACAGGCTCGGGGAAGAAGCTCTTCCTAAGCCTACTGGTACGAGTGCGAAGGCTCCTGTAACAACTGCCCGATGGAAGGAGGGTGAAAAGTCCATAGTTAGGGTGGGAGGCATCCTTGATGTTCCTTGCCCTTCCCAAACAGCCTTTGTACTAGATTATCTCAATAGTATAACTGAGTGCCGGTGATCCATTGGGCAGTTTTCACCACCCGCTGGAGTGCCTTACGGTCAGATACGGAGCAGTTGCCGTACCACACTGAGATACAGTTTGTTAATATGCTCTCAATGGTACAGCGATAGAAGTCCACAAGGATCCTGGGACACAGGTGAGCTTTCTTAAGGCTCCGTCAGAAGTAAAGGCGCTCCTGCGCCTTTTTTACAAGGTTGGAGGTGTTCAGAGACCAGGTGAGATCTTCAGAAATGTGGATGCCAATGAATTTGATACCAGCCACGCCCTCTACCACAGCTCTATTGATGTAGATTGGGGTGTGTGCATGGCTCCTAGCCCGCCTGAAGTCTACGATGATCTCCTTGGTCTTCTGGGTGTTTAGTTCCAGGTTGTTGGTGGCACATCACACTGCCAGGTGCTCTACTTCATCCCTGTAGGCTGACTCATCGTCATCTTTGATCAGACCTATCACTGTGATGTCATCTGCGAACTTGATTATGGTGTTGGAACCATAAACAGGAATGCAATCATGGGTGAATAGGGAACACAAAAGAGGGCTCAGCACGCAGCCCTGTGGCACGCCGGTGTTCAAAGTAATAATGGAGGAGGAGAGGTTATCTAACTTAACAGATTGTGGTCTGTTAGTCAGAAAATCCAGAATCCAGTTACAGAGGGAAGTGCTTATTCTAAGTTTTATGAGCTTGGAAATCAGCTTGGGGGGGTGTCACAGTGTTAAATGCTGAACTGCAATCAATGAACAGCATTCTGACATGTGAGTTTTGGCTGTCTAGGTGGGTTAGGGCAGAGTGGATTTGAGGTGAGAGAGAACCAATCTCTCGAAACACTTGGCAATGATGGGGGTGAGTGCGACAGGACAAAAGTCATTAAGGGCCGAAGCAGTGGAGTGCTTCGGCACTGGCACAATAGTGGTGGTCTTGAAACTATTGGGGACAGCTGCCTCGCCCAAAGACAGATTGAAGATGTTTGTGAAGACCACGGCCAGCTGCTCCGCACATGCTCTAAGCACACGCCCCGGTATTCCATCAGGACCAGCTGCCTTCCATGCATTCACCTTGCTCAGAGTAGAGAGCATCTGAGCATCATATTTAACATCTGAGATAGAGAGTGTGAGAGGCAGTTCTCCAGGTGGAAGATCTCCTTTAAGGGAGACCTCCATGTTACCTCAGTCAAAGCGAGCATAAAATAGGTTAAGCTCGTCAGGGAAGGAGCCAGAACTGGATAGAGGCACAGTGCTGGATGGCTTATAATATGGTCTGTATGCCTTGCCACATACGTCGGGGGTCAGAGGAGTTGAAGTGCTGTTCAATCCTCTGTTTGTAAGTGTATTTAGCCTGGCAGATACCCCTCCTCAGGTTGGTTCTGGCTGAGCTGTAAGCCTCCCGGAAAGCATCTCTTTCTTTGAATAGGAGGCGAACCTCTCTGTTCATCCAGGGCTTCTGATTGGGGAAAGTTTCTATTTTTTTGTGTGTGGTTACTTTGCCCACACACCTGTTGACGTACTCCAGAGTCTGTGTGCCTAAATTGATGCTGAAGTGTGGAGTCAGCACTCTCCAGCCAGATCTTGACAATTCTCGTTGTGGGTTTCATACGTTTGATGACCGGGATATACTTGGGGAGCAAGAACAAGGAAGGATGGTCAGACTGTCCTATGTGGGGGATGGGTGTGACTTTGTAGGCATCAGTCACACTGCTATAGACATGGTCCAATGTTTTATGTCCCCTTGTGGTGCAAGAGACATTTTGATAAAACTTTGGGAGAACAGATCGTAAAGTGCAGTGATTAAAATCCCCAGCGACAATAAAGGTCCCATCCGGATCCATGGCTTGCAACTTACTAATTGCAGCCCAAAGTTCTTTTATAGCCACTTTTGCATTAGCATCCGGCGGTACATAAACTGCAGCAGCAACAATGCAAGTAAACTCGCGTGGTAGGTAGAACGGCCTGCGATTAATAATCAGGAATTCCAGATCAACAGAGCAGTAGGTATCAATAATGACAGAGTCCGTGCACCATGTTTTGTTTACATAAATGCATACGCCACCACCCTTACTTTTACCTGAGGCTGCCGCTACTCTGTCTGCCCTGAAGATAGTGCGTCCATTCAAATCCACCACACTGTTTGAGACATCGTTACAGAGCCATGTCTCCATGAAGAACATGAGATTACAGTCCATAAGCCTTCTCTGTGAGATGGTCCAGATCTTTAGTTCGTCCAGCTTGTTCGTCAGAGACCGTACATTTTCAAGGAAGATGCTAGGCAGAGCTGGCCGATGTGGGTTTAGCCTTAGCTTCGCTTTCCCTGCTTTTGTTTACGGTCTCGACGCCTACGCCGGACATTGGCGGTCGGTGTGAATAAACTGCAAATCCGCGGTGTCCTCTGAAGCTCCAGAGGAAGTTCACTGAAGTTTCACGAGTTCACACTTACATCAATTAAACAGAGTAAAGATTATGCGTATTTGGCGTGCTGTCCGGGGGAGGGCTCCGAGCTCGGAATTTTTGCCCGAACCCAGAGTACTCCCCCCCCGTTGTTGTAAGAGTATTTAGGACTAGAAGTGAGGAGATGGGGTGGTGGAGGGATGCTGTTAAACTGTCAACGAACGGAGGCAAGTTTGCTGTATATATATATACCTCTTAACTCGTTGATTGAGTTGATTAACAGAGAGTGCTCCACACGTGTCTAATTAGGTTTGATTGTCTGAATGTGCTCCACATGTGTTTAATTAGATTTAATTATCTGAATGTGCTCCTGCTGAACTTTGTTAATAAAACATAATTAAAAGGATAATCTATATAAGCACTGGAGACACTGCTAGAATTACAAATCCATGAACCTGTCCACATCCATGACAGGCTTTACTGGCTCTGTCTACAGCATGACACTGAGTTTAAGAGCGCATACTTCATTCAACAGCTACAGTCTGATCCCTCTGACTCCTCTAACTCTTGTATAGAGGCAACCCTTGACTAGAAATGCATCGATCCACTGTCCATCAATCGGGAACTGGACGGTTTTTGCTTCAAACACATGATCAGCAACCGTTTTTTTCTTGTTTTATTTTGGCCGATATCTCTTCTGGATTTCCACACAAACTGCATTGCAGACTCTTCTCAAAATGTAATTTGTGTGGAAATATTACAAAGTCTGTAAACAGGACTTTAACAAAGGCTAGCGGTGGGACATGCTGAATATGGACACGAAGAGGAGAGCAGAGACGCGTCAGCAGAGCAAATACTGTGCAGGTGTTGCATTTTTGACTCTCGGACACATTATTACCCCCCTCATTGAGGCCGATACCTGATTGCTTAATCCGAACCCCACTCCTAATCCTAAACTTACCTATACAGTGCCCCTTTTCACCGGCGCTGGTGAAAATCTAAAATATCTTAAACTGTGTTACGAAGATGAACGGAGGTCTTACGGGCTTGGAACGACATGAGGGTGAGTCATTAATGACATAATTTCCATCTTTGGGTGAACTAACCCTTTAACAGCCTTATTGAGAGAAAGAACTACAATCCCATGAATCATTGGGAACAGCATCAAATTAAAAATGACTAAACGATTAAACATCACTCGTCATCAGCGGGTTCAATGAGGCTATTCAGAGTTGTAGACAGACAGTCACTGAGTGCTGCAAACAAACAGAAGCCAACTTTTACTGTTCCTCCTGAACAACGAGATTATGCTGCGTTCATACCATGTCATAACCGTAATTACGAGTTTATGCGTTTCTATGTCAGCACTATCAACGCTGAAATGAATCTGCAGCAGTCAGGTGGTGTAAGTCAGCACTCTGGAAGTTGTTTATGTTCATTATTATTGTAATGTAGGGCTGTCAAAATTGCTCAAAAATGACGTTCGAATATTCCCTCTAAAAAACACACGAATATTCGAACTATTCAAACATCTGGTTGCGCATTTTGTCAATGACGCGCATTACGTCAATAACTGGACAAATTAATACAAAGAGACATAACTACTTGTATAGGTAGTAAATTTAAGTTTAAACATATTTGACAATGTATTAACAACACAAAACCAAGTAAATAAACAAATGGCCAAGACCGCAGACCTCACTCTCGCTCACTCGCAGGCACTCTCTCTCTCTCTCTCTCTCTCTCTCTCTCTCTCTCTCTCTCTCTCTCTCTCTCTCTCTCTCTCTCTCTCTCTCTCTCTCTCTCTCTCGCCCTCGCGCTCACGCTCTCTCTGCGCATAACGGTTTAAATTAACAACAACAATAAGCACATGTTGAGTGCTGATCAAGAGTTTTGTGCAAGCAATTTAAGGTCGCGACTCTTGTCACAAATATAGCAGGCTTCATTCAGTGATTGAAACAAATTTATTAACATTAATTGAAGTTTTACAGTATAGAACCGACATTGAACGCTCCGAGCGAGCTGTGCTGTGGTAAACATGGAACTTTTATGTTTAACGTTAAATAAAATGAGGCACACAATTCCGAGAAATGTGACAACAAAGAAATTTTACCCTGAGGTTCATAAAAAATAAAGTGCTATTAAAAAAGAAAAAGCCTACTTACATTCTTGGTGCTTGTATTAAAAAAATGAAAAACTGACTGCAATTTACTCCATTGTCTTTTTTGTGCACTGTCAACTTTCAGCAGTGACGCTGTGCTAGACAGTGCGACTCGTGTGACCTGTCCCTCAGGCAGCGCACGCGCCCACTCGCAAAGCAGACAGCCGCGCATCTGCTTCCGCGGGCGTGTTTTTCCATATTCGAAATTCACATTCGAATATTAATTTTCACGTTCGAATTCCTGTTTTTTAAAACTATTCGAATATATATTCGAATTTAGAATATTCGTTGACAGCCCTATTGTAATGTTATGTGCTTTGAGACATGAGGTAATTTAACACCGTCTCTCATTACGCTTTGCAGACTCTGCTGTGAGAGATCATGTGGTTTGGAGGAGGAGTGGCTTTGGAGAAACTCTGAAGGGAGGGTGAGATCTCATGCTTTCAAAGCTAGCTTGCTATTGCTAGTTGTTCTGAAATGACCTAAAATAGACTCTTTAGACTCAGAGGAATCTGGTACTCGGAGCGCTGTGAACTTCTGACGTTTCCTTGGAAACTGAGTTGGCTTGTCAGTTTCCCTCCCCGCACGTGTTTTGTGTATTTATTCAGCACAGAGTCACCCTCCAAACATGCAGAGTGTGAAAGAGTCTATTCAGAGAACCCCCCGCTGCCGTCTCTCGATACGACTGCGTGTAAGACACATGCTATAATTACCCAGCTTTACTGTTACAGCAGAACCCACGCTCTGTGTTCGTCCTGTGAAAGCACACCATCCAGCTTCAGCAACAACAAGGTCATTCAGTCACTGGAGCCTGTGTGAGAAAACATCTCATTATACACATTAGTAAAATAATAAATAAAATATAGATCCGTCAAATGAACTTAATTTAGGTCATTAATTATATTCAGATATAATATGGATGAACACTACTAGTTTTGGGTTGGTAAGTTTTTTTTTTTTTTTTTTTTTTTACATTAGTCTCTTATGCTCAATAAGGCTGCATTCATTTAAGCGAAATATTACAATTTAAACTCTTTTCTATTTTAATATATTTTAATATGTATTTTATTCCTGTGATCAAAGCTGAATTTTGCATCATTACTCCAGTCTTCAGTGTCACATGATCCTTCAGAAATCATTATAATATGCTGATTTGCTGCTTAAGAAACATTTCTGATTATTATCAATGTTGAAAACGGTTTTGCTGCTTATTTTTTGTGATACTTTTTGGGGGTTCTTTGATGAATAGACAGTTCAAAAGAACAGCATTTATTTGAAATTGAAATCTTTTGTAACATTATAAATGTATTTACTGTCACTTTTGATCAATTTAATGCGTGCTGTATTGCAACAATACTTGCTGAATAAAAGTATTGTATGTATGTGTATATAGATCAGTACTTAATAATTATCACAATCAAAAAGATAAACAATATATTGACTTCTGAAGACACATCTTAAATGTCTATTCTATCATTTGTCTACCTTCATGTTAAATGTATTCTGGTGCTGTTAAGCTCGTTTTAAAGGATCGCAATATTTCATGATTTTCTGTCTTCTGTCGAGCACAAAACAGCATACAAGTCTTTTATGTCATATACAAATTTGTTTTTAATTTTAAAAAGTGGCACAATTAAAGTAGTCCATTTGTGATAAGTTTTCTGAATCTGTACAATAGCTTGACAAAATTGAATTCACTCGTAATTTTCCCATCATTTATGTGAATAGCACTTTCACAGTCTTTATTTGGGTGAATGATGCCTCTCACCTCAGTCTAATATCCATGAGTGAAAACACTCGGCATGACAGCTGAGACACTCCATCAATATCCTTTTGTCTATGGATCTTATCCATAAAAATAATCTGATTGAAATTTAGATAAATAGAAACTTTGTGACAATGCCAGGCTGTTGATCATACTGAGTTTGATGTTCAGACTTATGGAAGAATAATCACTCCTACTCATTATTGCCACTAGCAGCACTATTATAATTAGTCATGACTGGTTACTTAGAATGATATTTTCTTATTTAACATGAAATTTGTTTTTAGTGCTTTTGTAAAATTTTGTTGTAAATACAAAAATCTTAAAGTCTGCATGAAATGGTAGTTGTGATAGTCTTTTCTTCCCTATTGTGATGTATATGTGAGTGAAACGGCTTCTCGAACGAGAACAAATGTGGGCGGGGCTTGATTTAGTCCATGGGGAATTGATTGGATGGTTGTGGTTTGCTATTGGTGGATCTCAGGTGAGTGACAGTTTGTCCCGCCCTCATCATCAGAGAAGAGAAGAGATGTCGCTTTAGGTAGGGGAAGTTATTTTGATTAAATATTACGAGGAATATGAATTTAAAATAAAATTATTAATAATAGAAACTGTAATTTTCCATAAAAATAAGAATTGTCCATTTTGATTTCATAGTAACTTTAAGGTTAATTCTTACCCTGTTAATGCAGTGCAACAAAAGTTGACTGTTTTGTTGTGGATTATTGGAGAGAATTTAGTTGCTATGGCAGCACAATATTTTTTGCCGTACTTTCATCACAGTCAAGTCATAGATCATGCTGTCAGCAGCAGGACTGCAAAGAGAAATTGATTTATCTTTAAAAATCTGTTGGAATGAACAACGTCTAATTTGGGATTAATTATGAGATTTGTTATACTTTGTATTTAAAATTGATGTTGCTATTACAATCATGACAGTCAATTAATAAGAGCCAACCAATCCACTGAAACATTTTGATGTACGATAATTAGTCTTTGACTGTTTTGATGGCTCATTGATCTGTTTATAATTACTATTTAATTTAATCATGCTCGCTTGTATTCATTCCAGTTAATCAGCTCATCTGGATATGTACAGGAAATGTGTGATTAGGCTGTTATTATGGTTTTATCTATTTCTCTTAGCAAAATAGCTTTTTGGCAAGAGGAACAGATGCTTGCTTAATATTCACAGATACGGTATATCAATAAATTTAGAAGGAACCAAGGAAATTATGCAAATAAGTGTTAAAATGAGAAATGAACAGAATTCATTATCATCTTGATATTTTGATTGAAGTCAAATAAGAAAGAATATGAACGGTAGCGGCATTCTAAGATTATTATGCAATCTTAGAAGAAAGGTTTTATATTGAACCTTTAAAGGTTCTGCTGGCATTTCAAGAGATGTCAACAAGACTGATCTTCAAGTTTAATTTGTGTGTATTGTCCCAGATATGGCTTTTCTTCAGAATGTAATGCCTAATCTTTAAATCTTTGTGCTCATATAAATGTATCTTTTCTCTTTGCATCAGTCCACTTTAATTGGCTGTTACCGGTTAAATATATCTGATTAAAAAAGATTCATGTTCCTTTTTAAACAATTACAAGTTTTAACTTCAGTTGAATCCCATTTGTCATGGGTTCGGCGGCTGTCACTGGCTGTGGTGACTGTGAAAGCTTTAAATAGAAAGCCTTTGCAACACCAGTCAATGTGATCAATACATCGGTACGAGGAGACGAGGAGGCGGCTGAAGATCAATGATGAACAGTGTGTTAAGGACACTCGTATAGTGCAGTACAGTCAGACTCTGTTATTTTTAAGGTTAACATTAATGTTGCATTTGCTAATGTTTATTTCATGCAGCTGAAATAAGCTGAAATAAAATCATTTTTATTTTTACCTACAGCAAGGAATATAAGAGCATACAAATAATCTTAATTAATAGTAAATAGTAGGAATAATGAATTGTAAATATACACTGACGAGCAAAAACATTATGGCCAGTCACAGGTGAAGCGAATATCATTGATCATCTCATAACAAGGCCACATATTAATGTCTGGGTTGATTAGATGGTGAGCAAACAATCAGTTCTCATAATAAACGTGTTGAATGCAGGAATAAGGATCTGAGCGACTTTGACAAAGCCCAGATTGTTATGGCAAGGCGACTGGGTCAGAGTATCTCTGAAACAGCAAGGCTTGTGTGTTGCTCCCGGTCAGCAGTGGTGAGGATTTACCAACAGTGTCTGAGGAGGGACAAACAACAAACCAGCGACAGTGTGTGGGGCTCCCAAAGCTCATCGATGCACAAGGGAAACGAAGGCTATCCCGTCTGGTCTGAGCCAACTGAAGGTCTACTGGCACAAGTCATAACATTTTTTTTAATGATGGTTATGGGAGGAATGTGTCACAACACACACAGTCTCATTTTCTTTTGCATAAAGTGGACGGCCGTGTGCGCTGTTTACCCGGAGAAGTGATGCACCTGGGACGACAAGCCGGTGTAGGGAGTTGATAATGTTCTGCTGGGAAACCCTGAATCCGGCCGTTCATGTGACACGTTCATGTATTTGACACGTGCCACTTACCTAAACATTGCTGTAGACCAGGTCCACCCCTTCATGACAATGGTGTTCCCTGAGTGCAGTGACCTCTTTCAGCAGGATAATACACCCTGCCGCACTGCACAGATTGTTCAGGAATCGTTTGAGGAACATAATGAAGAGTTTAAGCCCTGGCCTCCAAATTCCCCCAGATCTCAATCCAATCCTGTGGGATGTGCTGGACCAACAAGTTATACGTTGTAAGTTATACGTTATACAAGTTATAAGTTATATAATATAGCTGCGAGCAGCGATGACGGGCCCAAGCCGGTGGCACCGCCACCCCGGTGCCTTTAGTTACCCTACCCTATATATATATCTCCTACACTTTACTATGTGTGAATGCATTAATGTATGTCCTTAACACGTTATTTATGAAGTTAAAATTAATGTTTGGGTAACCAAAAAAGTGCATTTTTAAACTTTCTATAAGGACATGTCCATAATTTCCACAAAATCTTACATTTTATCACTCTTCTCTGTATATTCCTTGCATAATGAGTATATTTTTTCATTCTAATTAGGACATAAATCAATATGGCATTATCATTAATGTACAATAACAAATAATAAATTAAATCTTGGTCTTTTTTGCCTTTTTCATAAAAACAACCTATAAAAGCAAGTGTACTGGCAAAACACTTATTATATGCCTGTTGCTAAGCAGCAGATTTTTTTTTTTTTGTGAAAAATGTGTAGATAATTACAGTGATTAAGTACAGTGATTGCTAAGCTACAGTATGAAACAAAAGACCCAACATATAGCTGATTATTTGCATAAATTCATGACTAGAATTCACCACATAATTATTTTTTTTCAAATGGTGTCAGGTTTATGAAGTTACAACAATTAAATCAAGCTTTAATTAAAGCAGGCAACAATTAAAGACAGCTTACTTTTCAAGAGCCAACTGGAATGTGTCAAATGCACAAAAATGATCAAATGTGCATTTGGGGTATTTGGTAGGTATACTTAAAATTATATATATATATATATATATATATATATATATATATATATATATTTGCTACAGTTAGCTAAAATTGTAATACTGGGTATGTCTTAATGAAGCTGTCTCATCCACTTCTTCTTCTTCTCTCCTGCCATGTATCAGGTCATGGTCATTCTGTACTTCGGGCATCGTTAGTAGTAGCCTAATTATGCCTTATATAAGGCATTTGTTGTTACAGGATGGGTAGGAGACTTAGATCAGAAAGTTCTTGTAGTAAACAACATGGCTGTTCTGCTGCCTGTTTTCAGTTCATAAACATTTCTAAAATGTTACAAACTGGTTCAGACAAACAGATAAATAAATAAGTAAATATTTTGTGGTTTCTGCATGGGGCAATCATTTAATTCAAGCAATAAAACATTTTTGAAAAAAAAATAGGAACAAAACCAAATCCACAACCTCAAAGATCATATAACATCTTTACTTTGACTTTTGGTCTGGTTTATTTTCAGCTCTCATAAAGTTGGTTAAACTCATAAAGCATCAAGCTGACACTTTAATGTTATAGTGCGTTCAAGTCCTCATGAGAAGTTCACATTTACGAGTTGGGAAGTCATGTTTACGACGTCAGGTGCGTTCAAGTTACGCTGCTTCTGAAATTGCATTCTTCCCTACTATATAGTAAGCGAAAAACAGTATGTGACAAAAGAAGTATGTCCGAATTCACAATACTCATAAAAGAGTAAGCAAAAAGTACCCAGATGACTTACTTTTTTTTTCAGTGAGATTCTGAAGTGTGTGTATGATGAACACTTTACTATCCCATGAAGCCACAGGAGCAGATTTGTGAATGACAGAAAGCGTTGTAACTGATGCTGGTAGGTCACATGATAAGGTCAACATGGCGATGTAGAAGCCATACATCCAAATTACATTCATAGAACATATTTTTTTAGCGGTCCTGATTCGAAGTAATTACCTATTTAAAATAAGTACCTACTCAAGAGAGTATGTGATTTCACTTTCTTTGGAGCAAGATAGCAGTGTGCGTCTCTTAATTAACTACACAAAAATACAGCAAGGTTTTTAAACTCTACTTCCAGAAAATGAACTAAGAATGTGCATCAGGTGTGTGTGTGTTTTGCTTTGTTTTTTAATTAATTTATGAAGTCACTCTAAACTTTATTACAGGCTATTCATTCTACCAGAAACGTACATTATCTGTCCTTGAATTGTTACAGTGAATAAAAAAGTATTTCATCCTAAAATTTCTAAAACTGGCTCATAGTTGATTTCTGTGAGTTGTTCTGTAAAGGAATATGTCATTCATTAGGTTCTCAGATATTTTTTTCTTTATTAAAAACACTTTTGAAAATTACAAAACCTGTCCATGTCCTTGTCCTCAGCCAAATTGGAGCTACAGCTTTCATAGTTTTGTTATGCTACAAACTGTTATTTAGAAAAAAAACTCCATCAATAACAAGTTTAAGCTGTTATCATTCACATCAACTGATCAAAAACATGAAATTATATATAAATTCTACAAATAAATTCTATTTTACAACTGTCCCCATGTTTTGGTCAGTCCTGTCACGTTTACATAAAACTCTACATAAAATGTGTGAAATACGCCTTTAAGGGTATCACTCAGAGGAAGTGACATCATTTGACCCAGGTGAAGCTTACATTGATCAAGGCTGAATTCTGTCATTGAATTGTATGATTTTAAGCTTGTTTTTGTATGTTTTTTTAGGAAGACGAGCTAAAGGGTCAGGCCCTGTCACAGTAAAACATTCCAGAAAATAATGATAATGTTTCAAATCCAAAACATGTCTAAAAAGGTTACTGAAATTCCTTGCTTGCATGTTAACAGTTTTTATGCTAGCATGCTAGCAGGCTGAGTAATGGCAGTTTAAAATGGCCAACCGTCAGGCCCTGTCACATTCCTGTGTGACACGGCCTTACAAATTAATGTTATTGTTCTTTTTTATTACATTTATTGCATATATTATGTATTTAACGCATGCAATAGTAAAATGAAGTTCCAGGTGCTTGATTTTTATACAACATGTGGCCATATAAGTGATTTGAACACCTGAATTCAGTTATTTGGAGGGCTGTCCCAATACTTTTGGCAATATTATGTATGTCCTTGGCTGAATTTTACCATAGTCTAATATTACATTAACATTTAAATTATAATAATAATTTAAAAAAGAAATGACAATCAAAACTTAAATAAAGAACACAAAACATAACTTTTTCTGCATCATCAAAATCCATAAAGTCAGTCCTGTCACAGTACCGTCAGTCCTTTCACACAGGAAATTATGTACTATTTGAGGAAATATTAATTAATTAATCTTTTTAACTGTGTAGATGAAGGTGGGGGTATATATCCACTACTATGTTTTTAAAAAAATCTCCTATGTAAAGGTAGTTATTTTACAACTATATGAGTGCCTGGTTGGTATTCTGTGATTCTGTGTAGGTACTACAGTTGACCGAAAAGTTACTTATATTTCTTAAAGGAATTATAAAACCATGTTAGAAACAATCAGGGACATGTGATCAATAAGAAAATGTTATTTGTATCAAAGAAATTCATTAGGAAACCATTCTAACATATACAAATTTGTCTGTGACAGGGCCTGACATTTTAGGGGTGAAATGCGTATAAAAATGTATTTTATTTAATCATAAAAACATGCTGAGATGGCATGATATGTTTTTCTTATAGTTTAACTTGTCCTCCATATGTCTCAACGTTCAGATTTAAGAAAAATATATGTTTTCCCCCAAGATTTTTTACAAGTGGAAATGTACGTTTCTTACGGAAGCCCTGAACCGCAACGTTAAAAAAAAAAAAAAAAAAAAAAAAAAAATCCGTCAAAAAAAAAAAATTTCTAGTAGGCTACCTTAAAAAAAAAAAAAAAAAAATCCGTCAAAAAAAAAAAAAAAACATTTCTAGTACGTTAAAAAAAAAATCCGTCAAAAAAAAATTCTAGTATTTCGAGATTAAAGTCGAAACGTTTCGAGATTAAAGTCGAAACGTTTTTAGAGAATACAGTCTTCTGTAGAAGTTGCGTGTGTGTGCATTCATAACGGTGCGCGTCCACTGGTGCATAGGGCGTGTTTCCAATTCTGAATTGTGTGTGTGTGTGTGTGTGTGTCTGTGTAAAGAAATGCACTTGTGAAGTCGAACTGCCTCGGACATGGATCTACACAAAATAGTAGCTTTTTACTTTTATCTGGGCTTTCAACAAAAAGAAAATTCGAGGTGCCAATCTACCAACATGCATTACCATGGCGTTGCCTATAGACGAGCACAGACTCCGCCGGAGTAGGTTCACAATCTGGTCGAAACTTTATGTGGCAGTGTTTTTGACGTGTTTTCGTGCTCGTCTATAATAGGCAACACTATCTGGGTCGAGAACACTTAACAGTAACCGCACTGATTACCTCTTCACCGTTCTTGATACATTTTAAGTGCATCATTCTGTATCCAATCATTTGGCCGGATTCCGTTATTTCCTCAGATATAAAGCTGGCTACCTCCATCCAGTCTGAAAAGTGTTTTCGCCTGTAAAGTTTATTCCGGCGCAGTATATTTTGTAACGTCCTAAGACAAATGGTAATGCCATGTTGGTAGATTAGCACCTGTAGAATGTCCTTTTGTTGAAAGCCCAGATAAAAGTAAAAAGCTATGTTTAGATCCATGTCAGAAACAGTTCGACTTCACGAGCGCAGGTCTTTCCTAAAAAAAATTAAGACTTTATTCTCGTAATGTTTCGACTTTAATCTCGAAACATTTCGACTTTAATCTCAAAACATTTCGACTTTAATCTCGAAATGATAGCATTTTTTTTTTTTCAGATTTTTTTTTTTTTTTTTTACGTTGCGGTTCAGGGCTTCCGTAGTTTCTGGTAGAATGTAAATTGTAATATTACAATGCTATTTGCCTATTTTGTTGTAAATAAAAAAGCCTGGAAATTTTACTACAAATATTGTCTATTCCGCCACGTTTCTGACTGACATGCGCCCCCGCAAACATGGGGCTTAAAGAAAATTCCGAGCTTCCCATATTTACGACTTTGTGGTGTCGTTCATGTGCGTTCAGATCGTAAATACGATCTTTTCGACATGACTATGATAAGACATGAGGTTGGTCTCTCTCGGTATCGGTAGGGTTAACGGAGCGCAGCGTCAGCGGTGTTGTGCTCAGCACGCGCTCGGTACTGATAGGTCAGTGTGTGGTGGTCTGCTCCACTTCCAGAGGACCGGCTCGACTGAACTCCTCCTCCGAGAAGCAGTGATTGCTCGCCCGCCCGACTCCCCTCCTCCGCCGCCGTGACGGTCTAACGGGAGTCATTGATGAAATGAATGCGCGGTGTTGTGTATAAAGTTGCGGACTTCACTAAAAGCTTTAAAACGGGCGCAGATAGAAGCCGCAGAGTTTAATTTTGCCTAGGTTGCTGCCTAGGTCGGTTTGACATGAAGAAACGGACTTTTAGTGAGTTTTAATATGTTGCGACTTCTTTTACCACGCGAGATGTCAATCATAATTTGTGGAAAGTGCGCGCGCTGGACATCGCGGCTGGTGAGGGTGAGTTAGATGCAGTTTATTTTCTTCACAATGTTGCGGGTTTGCAGACAGATTTTTTTGTTGTCATTTTTCATGATGCTTATTAGGAGGAATACACTAGCTCTTAGTCCACACACTTGACTTGAGTACGCGAGATTTAAAACACACAACTAAGATGTTAGCTATTTTTTACAGTCTATGGATGTTAGATGCAACGGGTTACTGTGATGATATGTGGAAATTCATATAAGATGTTGTGGTCTGTGAAAGTTTCAGTTACCAATGGTTTACACGGGAGTGAATTAAACAGATGGTAACAGTGATAACAAAAGTTAGATGGGGCCAGATTCTGGCTGCAGACTGTAGAGTCCCTGTGTGGAGCAGGGCATTATATATATATATATTATATATACATATATATATATATATATATATATATATATATATATATATATATATATATATATATATATATATGTGTGTGTGTATGTATATGTATATATGTATATATGTGTATATATATATATATATATATATATATATATATATATATATATGTGTGTGTGTGTGTGTGTGTGTGTGTGTGTGTGTGTGTGTTACTGCTTGTGCAGAGAAATAAAAAAAAATAATGATCCCAAAATGTCTTCATAATTAAATGGAATGTTTGCATAATCAAAAAAAAAAAGTTTATTCTCTTTGAGTACATTTCAGTGGCCATTTATTTAATTAATATTATATTATCTGCAAGGACAGTTTATATGTATAAGTTAGAGCTTATTTAGAGATATTTAAATAAACTCCTGATGTACTTATATACTTTCCAATGCCTCGTTTTATGAGTACAGAACCTATTACTACTGTAGAAGTTTGGTACCATTCTGGGCATTATTAGTGGAGTAATTTACGAGATACAGCCTTGGATCCATTTGCGCCTGCACTAAGCCATTCGGCTGATATCCCTAAATAAGCTCTAACTTTAATAATGATCGACCAAGGGAAAAAAAGCTTCTTGGGGGGGGGGGGGGGGGGGGGTGTTTGGCTCAAGGTCATGGTGCAAAGGACCCTAGGTTGATTTTACTACGAACCATCCCTTTAAGATTTTAAGTACACTACAAGTGCACCTTCAATGCAATTAAGCACACTTCTTTTTCACTAGGCCTAAAGTGGATTAACTGTAGTTTTGTGCAGTCTGATTTGTTTTGAAGCAGTGTTGTTCAGCACAGGCTGATTGTCAGTGTTGTTCTCGAAGCTTTTTCATGGCGTGGACTTTATTTCAGCACCCAGACTTTTACATTAGTGCATTCTGGATTAAGACCGGAAGGTATAAGGAGTCGGTAGAGCCTACTTTTTGCTCATATTTCTGTTAGAAATATCTGAAATGAAGCCTTCTCTCTTCTCTCTTCTCTCTCTCTCTCTCTCTCTCTCTCTCTCTCTCTCTCTCTCTCTCTCTCTCTCTCTCTCTCTCTCTCTCTCCCTGTGTGTGTGTTTGTGCCCTCATCTCCGCTCTATGCTGAGAATTTCATTATCCATGTTGTGGATGAAGAAATTTGATTTTGATTTTGGAATACAGCAGAGACTGTGTATCAGAATGTCTCAATCTCATATTGGCCTTCTTCTCTCACTCACACACTCAGACTATTGTTGCTTTTGTAACACTAGCTCTTCCCAGCTGTCAACTGGCTCACGGTAGTCTCTCTGTGTGTTTCACTCAAAGTTAAAGAGCAAAGCTGTGTGTGAATGTCAGCAAGCATGTGTTTGTGTGTGAACAGGTGTTCCTTCCAATATAAAGATTTCACTTGTTGGATTTGTCTGTGTTATGCAGCTAGACACTAGATGATCCTCATTCAGTGTTGTTGGATTCAGATGTAATGGTATAAAAGGATGACATTTTCAAGGAATGCAGGATCGTTCTGAATTCAGTCTGTTTAATCTCTAATACAGTCTTTCTACAGTTGGAACCACAGGTGATTTCTGTGGAGTGATTTGTGTGTCAATCAAAACCCAGCAGAAGCTGTATTTAAAGATGAGTGAAATGAAAGGATTTAGAATCAAACGCATGATACTTTAATATATATCAGCTTCTTATCTTCCCGGGTGGACTTGAAGGCACCAATACAGTGTATAAATATGCCATTGGGTTATTGTTTTGAAGAGAGTAAGAGGATGAAATCAATCTCTCTAGCTGACAGGATCTCTTCACTATCATGCCAAAGGTCAAAGGTCACGCAGCACCGCCGTAAAGAGTGGAAAATGTATGTTGGTAAGAGGTGTGCTATCCATTAAGACAGAGTGTGGCCTGGCTTGGATTATAAGTGACAGTGAACATGTGACATTAGAAACTGCACAGACCACATGGGTGTTTATGCACTGGATTACTGTACAGACATTAATGGAAAATATGATTACAATAGTTTCCACTCATGATAAACTGTACAGAATTCTGGATTTAAATACTTTACATGGAACATGTTGCCAAATGAATCTTTTATTTCGAATCTTGATTGCTGATGATTCAGTTTTGGAGGTTGGTGTGTATGGTGGGCAGAGAGGGTGTGTGTTCTGCACATCCGCTGGCAGTGGGAAGCTCACACCTCACACACGATGCTGATCTGAAAGAGGAGCGAGTGAAACGCTGGCTTGTGTTGTCTTTGCAGTTCGTCCCAGCGACTGTCCTGCTGGGATGTTTTCCAGGCCAACTTGTTGAAATTTCTACGCATGGCAAGTTACATAACATTACATAAAAACAGGAATAAAACTAGCGTGGAGGAATGAACCTTTGTATCTGGTAACCTATTTCCTGTAGACATTATGGAAAAGATATAGGCTATGTGACTTGTGAGAAACAAGCGATATAAATGTGACAAGGGAACATGAACAGAAGCTTGAGTTTAAACACCCTTTTTTGTTATGTACTTTATTGAAATGTTGTAATGTTATACAGACCCTTTCCAAAAAATTAGAATATCATGGAAAAGTTTATTTATTTCCATAATTCCATTCAAAACGTTAAACTTCCATAGATTATAGATTCAGGGCCCACAACTTAAACGATTTCAAGTATCTAGTCGTTTATTAGTACATAATTTGGGCTTCCAGCTCATAAAACCCACGAAAACAGGATTTCAAAAAATTAGAATATTACATGAAATCACACAGTAATTACACAGTGATACCATGGTCATTGAACCAGGTTTTGGTTCTTTTGGCAGTGTGGGCAGGTGCAAATCCTGCTGGAAAATGAAGTCAGCATCTGAAGAAAGCATGAAGTGCTCTGGAAATGTCCTGGTAGACGGCTGCGTTGAGTGGACAGCACAGTGGACCAACACCAGCCGATGACATGGCTCCCCAAACCAACACAGACTGTGGAAACTTCACACTGGACTTCAAGCATCTTGGATTGTGTGCCTCTCCATTCTTCCTCCAGACTCTGGGACCTTGGTTTCCAAATGAGATGCAAAATTTGCTCTCATCAGAAAAGAGGACTTTGGTCCACTGTGCTTTATTAAATCCAGAGTCAACGCAGCCGTCTACCAGGACATTTCCAGAGCACTTCATGCTTCCTTCATTTTCCAGCAGGATTTGCACCTGCCCACACTGCCAAAGGAACCAAAACCTGGTTCAATGACCATGGTATCACTGTGTAATTACTGTGTGATTTCATGTAATATTCTAATTTTTTGAAATCCTGTTTTCGTGGGTTTTATGAGCTGGAAGCCCAAATTATGTACAAATAACCAACTAAATACTTGAAATCGTTTAAGTTGTGGGCCCTGAATCTATAATCTATGGAAGTTTAACGTTTTGAATGGAATTATGGAAATAAATAAACTTTTCCATGATATTCTAATTTATGGAAAGGGTCTGTATATATATTTTTATATATACTGGCCAATGCATCCAACCTTTTGGGCAGTCTTTGGGCATACATACATATATACATGTGATATTCCACCAGTATCAGCACTGGGACTGTTCACCATTTGTATCAAGGTGCGTTCATGCCATGTTGTAATTACCATAACGATTCTGAACTATAAAAAGCCTTCACGCGCTTGTAGAACTTAATTACAACTTGTGATTTTTCTGAGAGCTACAACTTTGACCACTGCAGATTTAAGATGTGTTCGACTTGAAGCAGCGCTGTGCAGACCGATTGGTGTGTTACATCAAAGTACCGCGAGAGCTTTATTTACGGTAATACGACATACCGTGAACAGGATCACTCCGTTTGTCTCTGCACGTGTTAGACTCTACAGCATTTCTCCCAGCAGATGGAGGAGGAAAAAACACATGATAATTTTCAAAATGCTACTGTTGTTGTTTCACGGAATGTAGTTTTTAGAGTTTTTCAGATGAGAATGTAGTTGTTTAAACCTCAAATCTGTGGTTTATTCATAAAGATATTTGAAAATGTGATGCTACAACGTTTTCTGAGTTGTGAGATCAAGGTGATCATCAGGATGAGAACAGCCTGACCTCAGCATGTCTTTCTGACACTTCACACTTGCTCTGATTTCTCCATAGTGGTTAAACATAATTTACCTTTAGTAAATCTAACAGGCAATCTTTGGTATATTATATTATATTATATTATATTATATTATATTATATTATATTATATTATATTATATTATATTAATCATTTTTGCATTACAGTTATGACAGTCCATTTTTTGCATTACACTTACAATATTATCATTTAGAAATTCTATCATATTGCAATATTATGCTATATTAAATAATTTTTTGCATTATAATTACAGTACCGTTTTTTACATTACAGTAATGAGATTGTGATTAAGAGTTATGAATATAATTATACAATGCTAAATAGTTTTTTCTTTCTAAGGACATACTGCATTTAAACACCTGTACATGATCTTGACATATTTTGTGAGATTTCCCAGATATATGTAATTGTAATAAAAAATGTAATTTCCAGATATATAACAGATAATCCAAGGCTCAAAGAGTGAGGTATTGATTATGTATTAAGTATTTCATGTCTTTTATCAGTTTCTTCAGTATCTCATCTGCTTACAGTTTATCCTCGAGTGGTTGATCTGGATTTTACTTGAATCATTTTCTTTTAGTTTTACACTTTCTGCATGGTTCATATTCGCCTCTTCCAGGTTCTGGCACATGTCCCTTGTGTCTTTATACTTTATCTCTCATCTTACATCAAACACTTTCTAATTATAGCCTGTCAAATTAGTAAAGATGATTAGCTTTCGACATTATACAGCAGTTGCCCTCTGCAGTAACTCGGTCTGGTGGATCCGCAAGCGCTCGTGTGGATGTGTTGGGATCTAGATTAGGGGTTACAGTACATCAAGCAGAATGTGGTTTCTCTCCCAGCCTTTCATCACATGACCTTAGCAATCAGAGGGAAACTCCTGCTGTGAGTCTCCACAGAGACACGCGCGCTGCTTATGAAACACAGCTCGTCTGTGCTCGGACCAATCCTTCACGATCTAGACCAATGCATTAATAGAGCTTAAATGCTTCTGAATACACTCGAATCATCTAGTACATGATATAATGAAAATGAAGAATGAACTGTCAGCTGTTCTGTGTACAACATTCAAAGGCTTGATGAGATCAATTCTTCTGCCAGAGAAAAATACATCACAGAGGTCAAGTATATCACAATATAGCAAGTAGCGGCAGAAACTGCAATATGTGTTGGACTGTTACACCACAAAAAAAACATATTTGCAAAGCATTTAATTTAATGTAATGCAATATTTCTGATTTAAAAAAACAAAACATTTGCTCCTGAATACTTAATATAATGTAGGGCAGAACTTCATCCATCAGGTTATCTATTTTATTAATGGGGAATTAATATTATTTTTCCTCATTCACATGACCTTGGTTATATAAAGTTGTTCCAAGTTATTAGATTTTGATGAAGGATGACTGTAATGTGAGTTGGTGTCTTCATATGAACCGCACTCTTGTCTTGATACATCTCAGATCCCAGCAGGAGGATCTTCTCCTCTTTCACAGTAAATTATTTATTTATATGATGTTTCAATTAAAAGAATTTCAGTAGGTCTCTTTACAAGTCCTTCAACTGTTACTTTTTAAACCTCCATACTAGTGGGCTAAACTATTTGTTTAATATGCATTTTACATTTAAATCTGGATAATTACACAGGTTTATACGGTTCTACATGGTATAAACTCTATAAATGGACTAAACTGTACAGTTCTCTGCAATACTTGATTCTGATTGGTCGGTCATTAGTCTGCTTGTGTATATAGAATACCGTTCAAAAAGTTTAGGGTCTGACCGATTTTTATGCTTTAATGCTCACCAAGGCTGCATTTATTTGATCAAAAATAAACAGTAATTTTGTGCACTTCAGCTTGTATTTAACCCAGGCACTTCCTTAATTATGGATTTTGTTTTGTAGGTTTTATAGATTTATAAGTTTTAAAAAAAGTGTTCCACACATGTTCTTCAAGTCTGTGATGTAATTGATCTGAATTATTTTGAGACAACTGTCACAAACATATTTTCTGATTGCATTTGCATGTCTATTTTGTTCACTTACCAGCACCCGTATTCATTTTGCTTGTAGCAAACATATTTGCATCTTTTTTAGGCAAAAGGAAGGGGTAAATTTATTCTGCCCAGTTGAATGTTCTGTAATGCTCATTAAGAATGCGAATCACTGTTATTTTAGTATCATTGAGATACTGTTATAGTTGCTAATAATATGTGATTTATTTTTTAATATTTTCCAGTATACTTTTTCCCGGTAGCACCCCCGCACCTAGTTCACACATATTGTAAGAATAATAATTTCACATGTGATTCTGTTAATGAGAGAGAGGAAGAGAAGTGAGGTTATGTAGCAGCGATAGCCTTGAGTGTCTGTCTTGACACAATGACACAGCCTCTCATCTCGAAGAAACCCAATCCTGTCACAATCTGTCAACGGTTCGCTCGCAACCTGACAGCGGCGTCCTGCTGTTCCGCAGAGAAATGTGGAATGGCTTCGCTAAACATTATACATTTTCTCCTCTGATTTGCAATTTGCATATTGGTTTAGTTGCTTCATTTTCAAATAATCTGATGCTGATGTTGGTTGTGATTTGTGTGCCGGAGGCCTGAGCTGCTCAGTGGAAGTGATTGTTTAAATATTGGATGTCAACTGGATTGTATTTGTGTTTCTCAGTACTGGGTCAGCGGTCAGGGTGTTTGGCCTGCGGGCTCTTTAAACGTCTCTCATTGGGCTGTTTACTCTAGTCATGCTTTTGTTTGCACTATCTGGTCCTTTATCACTTTCGTCTCTATTCTCGTTCAACTGAACACTACCCCCCCCCCCCCCCAGTATTATAGTAGTGTGATTTATAATGAAACCACAGTGCTGTGCTTCAAATCTGGTTACTTGAATTTTATTTTTCAGTTTGAGGTTATTCCAAAAAGTACTTTTTCAAATCACAATGAAAATTCTGTCATCAATTACTCACCCTCAAGTCATTCCAAACCTGAATGAACAGTTCTTTCAACCAACCTATCATGCTTTGCAAGACAATATTGAAACTAGTAGACAGAATGAATTCAAACTGTACTGCTTTCAGTAGTAATTATGAGTACTGAGTATGTATGCATGTGCGCGCTCACAATTATTGTGCTTCATTTTTGATTTGCTGATTTATCTCTGTGTTTGGTGATGCATCTTATCCATGTGACTGTTTGTGTCTTTGTATGTATTTTTAACAATATCTTTGTGTCAAACACTTAGTCACCGGCGTCCTAGTTACCTGGCATCCTATCACCTTACTCTAATCTTTAGGCTGTGGCCGCTGTATGTGTCGGAAGATTGAGATGCAGGGCATTGTGGGAACAGCAACCTCAGGAACGTGACCAACCCACAATTCCTGCTCCAGACATTCCCAACCGTCTTCAGGCTTGTTGTTGGACAACCGGCGTGTACAACTCAGGAGAGAGTCTTTTTACACAACTGTTAAAGGCAATTGAGTCTGAGTTTTTATGCTTGTGTTTGTGTGTGTGAGACCGTCTCGGACCTGCGGGGAGTCCTGGAGTACTGTTACACCGATAGCCACCCCTTATGCATGTTTCATTTGCTGGGAGGAGAACAGAGCCTTCCTTTGTCATCTAATACGTCCAATCCACCAGCTGTAGGCCTCAAACACTCCCAGCAGTTTTACCCACCTCCACCAGTTCGTCCACCCAAACACCATCAGGTGCCCTTTATCAGTTCAAAGTGTAGCTAAAACAAGAAGGAAAGAGCCCGGATTCTCAAGCAATCATCAAGAAAGGATTCTGTAAGGAAATTCAGCACAGGACTGGATGTTTGACTTTTGACCAAAGTACATTTTGTGCTCCGGCTCTTTACAGACGCTCAGGATCAACTTAACACCTCCGCTTCCTCTTAAATCTTTAACTTGGTCGGTTTGGCAGATAGCCTCTCGCCTTCCCTGGGATCGGGCTACATCTCTATTTAGCTTCTTAGCGGTGATCACAGCGGCAGGGGTGGTGAGTTTGGAGCATGACGGATACCCTTCGACCACCATCCCTCCAGGTGCACGTCCCCCAGGACGATCCCGGCCCTGGAGAGGAGGAGGGCGGAGGCGGAGGAGGTCATGACAGCCTCGTCTGGTCCAGCTCGTCCACCCCCACCCTACGGCGCCGACGGTTTAAGATGAGACGGATGAAAAAGCTGCCCAGTGAGCGGGAACGGCTTGAGAACGGGCTACTGTGGCAGCCAGGATCACGCTCGGCTTCCAAAGAGTACCTTCAGCTGCCCTCCATCGAAATCACACCGTCCAGCGACGAGGACGCGGCCTGGTCCAACAGCTCCACCCCGAGCGCCTCGCCTCGGCGCAAACGCTTCCTGCTGCGCAAGTGGCTCAAGGTGCGAGAGAAGAAGGAGCAAGGCAGTGAGAGCAGGTTGGTGTTTCAGACGTGACTGTGAGATATAAACATAAACCTCTCAATTGGTGATTTATAGTAGGAGTTACTCTTGTTCGCCCAGATACTGTTAGTGTTTCTCAAATTATATTCATGGTTTGGTTCTTTTTGCAAAAACAAAAACTATCATACAAAGTAAAATGATTATTTATTATAAATGCCACCATACATAATCAATATATTTTTTAAAAACACAAGAAATATTTTTTAACTTAAAGGGTTAGTTCACTCAGAAATGAAAATTCTGTCATTAATTGCTCACCATCATGTCGTTCCAAACCTGTAAAGGTGATGATACACAGGGCAACTTTTTGTTGCTGTGCTATCACATTGCCAAGAGATTGTTACTTGGGCACTTTCCCATTGAAAATGGGCAATACATTTCTATCTGGATAATTTTTATTGGTCGTGGGCCCTGTCTCGTCTGGTTGCCCGTTGACGGCAACATTGCTCAAAAAGTTGCCCTGTGTATCATCACCTTAAGACCTTCGTTCGCTAAATACGTAGTAAACCCAGTGCAGCGCTTCCAGGTTCTACGTCAGAATGCTTATTCATCATTGGCTAGCTCCTGCATCAGCATCACATATGTGCGCTCACGTGAACCGCGTCGGCCAATGATGAGCCTGCGTTCTGACGTAGAACCTGTTTACTACGTGATCCGCCTAGGAGACTGACATGGAAGAGATTGTTGAAAATATATATTTTGGGGGTTGTTTTGCACTCAATAAATATTCTCGTCACTTCATAACATTAAGGCTGAATCACTGTAGTCACATGGACTATTATAACAATATCTTTACAAACTTTCTGGGCCTTGGAAGTGGTAATAACGTTGCAGTCTATATGGAGGGACAGAAAGCTCTCAGATTTCATCAACAATATCTTAATTTGTGTTCCGAAGATGAACAAAAGTCTTACGGGTTTGGATCGATATAAGGGTGAGTAATTAATGACAGAATTTTCAATTACGATAAAACTAAAAACATTTTGATTAATATTCTCTTTGAAAGATCTTCGTGTTTATTGTTAAGTCTTATTAAAATATGCGTCATCTTTTTTTTTTTTTTGATCTGAAATCAAGAGAAAATACTATTTAAACAAAATTATTGTATTTTTTCTATGAGGGGTATTATTATATACTTTATAACAAACTGAACAAAACTGGTTTAAACCAGAAACCATTATCATGTGTAGTTCACTCTGTAGGAATTGGCTTAGCTCTATATGGTGGATATTAATTGCACATGCAGTAGTAATGATGACTGGATTTTAAAAATGTATACAAATGATTTTACTTTATATTCATTTATTTCAGATTTTGTGGACGTTCTTCTTTTAGTGTTTATTATAAATCTGTTTGTAGCATGCAGCTTTGTGGTTTTATGGTTTAGGCTTGAATCTTGTTAAGTTGCTGCACAGAGAATTGAAAGTTTAACTTGCTGAATGCAATAAAAATCTTGGCCAGTGGCAGTTCAAGATCACCTTATTGTGGTTTATTGATGATAATGACCAACTCACAATAGATTATACCTCTTATTGCATGGCTGCTTACTAAAAAAATGAGTTAATAAACCATGATTCCTGCCCAAATGAGAAAGTCTAATTTGGAGGAGGAGGAGGCAGGATTGAGTACTAGGTACAGGGAAGCAATCTTTAACAGTCTTGGATAGGGTTCACTGACAGAGATATGTAACTCATCAGCTGGGAAAAGAGACACGGAGGACTTGGCAGAGTCACTGCCTTGCTTGCTATTTGACAGTAATTTGCAGTAGGAGGTTGAAAAGCCACAAAAACTCATTCGGCTGTGATATTAAAAAACATTTTTGTTTGCCACAGTTGATTTGCCTAATTTTGCATCAGGTTCCAGCCAGAGTTAAATATTGTAGGTTCAGTCCTTGGCAGAAAGTATATCCTTGAGCAATGCTCGTCTATCCCGGGATCTCCCCACTCAGTGCTGGTTTCTTTGAACTAAATAGGGCTGCTAAATGGAAACAAATAAATGTTTCTTTTGAGAAGAGCCCATAATGTAATTTAGTGGTTCGAATTTAATTTTGTGGCTCATTTAAAACATTGAGAGGAAAATAAATTGGATTACAAAGTCTGTGTTGCCTGTGTGAAGGAGATGTCCCTTTAAAGCTAATATGATTTCATTCAAACCAGGTTTTCTTGAGTGTAGGAGAAAATGTGACAGAAGAGAGCCAGAGAAGGTGTGGTGTAGAGAGGAGACGAGGTGTGTTGCAGATGGCTGATTTCAGTGCAGACAGCTTCGTTGATTATAATAGGAGCAATTTCATTTTGGTGTGTCATGCGTGCAGTGTAGGTACGGTGTAACTTGGCACATTTAATATAGAATTAGCAGGGCTCCAGACTGAGACCAAATGGCATTTTGCGACCAAAATTTGAGAGTGTGCGACTGAATTTTACATCGAGTCGAACATGGATAAATTTGCCCCCTTTTTATTTTTTAACACGTTTAAACGTGGAAGCGGCGCGTCAACGGACCACTGTAAGTGGCTAATGTGTGGAGGGGGAGGGTCCTAGAGATAACCGAGCACGCATAAACGTCTGTGGGAAGGAGACGGAGACAAATATCACAACCTGCTATGTGCGTCTGAGCAATGAGCAAGCGAACTATTGACTCATTCTTCCGACCTGTGACTAGTGTGCCAGTACCAGAGTCTACAGTGTCACAGTCAGATGATGATTCAGAGTCAGAGGTTTGTGTGCCGAAAAAGGCCCGAACCCACCATTTTCGGGAAGACTTGCTGTGTGAATTCAGCTGCTTAAGGTTCTGTAAGGAGACGAACTCTATGAACTGCGAATATTAGCAGGAATATTAGGCTGCTGTCACTTTAAGACCGAATGCACGGACTGAATATAATCTAATAGGAAGAGAATTGGCACTCTCTGGTTACTTCCGGTTTCTGGACTGGCTGCAGTAACACGTCTCTGTCCATATGGGGGCGCTCACAGGCGAGTGCAGAATGAATGGAGGTCTATGGCGCTATACCCATCAAAATCCACTTTTCTCAGGATATAATTTTTTGTCTAGTAATTTGAATATTTTATTCGAAAGGAGATGCAAAGAAATTACACATTGCTGGGTGTTCGATTTTTTTAGAGTCACTTATTTGCTTTAAAAAGTCTTTTAAAGTGTCAATGACGTCATACACATCGTACGACCAGAGATACTGCTTTACGGCAATCCTTCAGTCGCTTTGGTGCTTTCGCGCTCTGCACTTTCTTTTCTCTCGAGGCATCGACAACACAGCTGACACAGGTAAACACACGTGCTAGAAGAGTTTTTGTTTAGTTTGTTTCTGGTCCCGCTTCAGATGCCACGATGCCATCAAGCGGTATCTCTGGTCGTAATCAGTCCTTCACTGACCAATCAGCGTTCATTAGCAAAATGCTAGCGTGTTATGGGCAACAACAACTCAACCTGTAAGAAATCAAAAGGACATAAGTACTCGTTCATTCAACTTTCGACCTATAACCCATGTTGAACTTGCAAAACCTACAATCAAATCTGAGATTTGTCAACGGCAATCGGGTGAAAGTGACAAATTTAGCCGTCTAGCCCCATAGACTCCCATTCATTTTGCACTCAAGGGCGATCGCCCCCAGTGGAACTCTGGTGGAACTACAACCACAATTCGGTACAATAGGACTTAATAGGAAGTGCCAAGGCTCTCCGTAGACGGGCTCTGATATACTGACACACATCCGGTTTCTTTCTCAACTGTTCACTTATGACATAACCGAGAGAATACTTGTCATTACTTTTGAGTATTTTGACACAACTTTATGCATATGTGTCTGTTCAAGTGCAAGTAAACGCAAAAGAGGAATCAGTTCGGTGTTCGAGCGCTATCTGAAACACACCTCTCTCTCTCTCGCTCTTTCTCTGTGTGTGTGTGGCTGTGCGCACAGATAACAGTCCCGATGTTTGCATCTTCTTCCACGTTTAAAATAGTTTGAATGTGTAAATTGGCAAGACAAAACACGTCCAAATGATAAACATTCACTCGATGATGGTTAAACGGAGCAGTTAATCCACGAATCACGTGCGTGCCGAACCATGGGCCTGGTCTGTACAGATCAACTGCGATCCGTTGCACTCCTTATAATAATGAACACACTTATCGCCATGATTGTGGTCTTACCAGAGATGGAGAAAAGTCCTACTCCAGTAAGTAAACGTGTCCCTGTCCCCAAAAATGCTGGCACTCAATAGTGCTTCACTCAATGTTTTCTGGTGGCATCGTTTATTTTGACCAGTTCTGTGCACCCCTGACTATATTCATTTAGTATATTTTAGTGTCACCCACTCGGCAGCCAATAATGATTTGTTGTTTTATTTAGTTTATTGGTTGTGTACATTTGTTATGTTGTCTTTGTTCATTATAGCAGATTTGTACAAAGTTCAAGTCAAGACCTCTAGACAAACCCTCACAGTTTCATATTAACCAGATGATGTCAGATCAGATCGTGTTAATATTGTGGAAACGAACTGGAAACACAAGACTCAGCATTGTACTTACTGACCTTTAGACTGTAAAGCCAGAAGCAAACTACATCAATAAAACCATTATTCTTATACCAATTTAATGTTTTTTGTTCAGTAAAACTGTTTTATTTAATTTAAAAATGCAATTAATGTTCTTATTTCTTGTGAAACAGACCTAAACAAGCATTTCTAAAAAAAATTAAAATAAAATAAATGGTTTTTTTTTTCCCAGCATCCTGCCAGCTAGTTTTGCATATATGGCAAAACTGTATTTACTGTATAAAGGATACAGTATACAGTAGATAGATGACTGAAACATTCAGCACTTTTCAGCACCCATTGTTAATACATCCTTTAGATGATTTGATGATTCAGTCTTTAGTTTTGAAGTAGTTTCCATTTTAAGAGATGGTACATAAACATGTGATTTGAAAGGGACTGAATGGCAGATGCACAGCTGTAGGCTACAGTTATATAATGCATGCTCATTTGTAATATCTACTCTCAATTATCAATCAAGAAAAATTAAAGAGATTAATAATATAGGAGGTTGGTTTTAAGACTGATTTGATGGGTTGAGTATATTTGTTGAATTGAGTGTTCCTGTAGGTCCCGGGAAATGCATGACGTGCTCAAATGGGCCTCTTCAGAATAAAGTGCCTGTCAAATGCACAAAGATAATGAAAATGCAATCGCACTTCATCATTGATCATTGCCTCTGACATGATCTGAGAAAATCACACTCTTCCAACAGTGTTATATAAATAACAGTTCAAATAACAGGTCTGTTCTGTTGATGTCAGTTGTTCCTCTGTCCGTATGGTGGGCTGCTGTTGTTGTTCGCAAATATGCTATTATTCATAATTCTTTTGATCAGCATTAGTGTTTAATTTTCATGTGTTTATTAAATCTGCTCTCATGCATTTGAACACAGCATTTTCATTTTTGTACATGCATGCGTCATTTCCCTCTCCAGGTTTCACGGGTGAAGCTACAGGTCTGCATACAGCATATATTTGTACAGTCTGCTTCGCCATGCTGAAAGCATCTGTAAATTCTCTCTGGATGTTTAGCCATAGCAATTAAAGGGGACCTATTATGCCCTTTTTAAGACATAACCGACTGTTTATGTGAATTCTTGCCATTTTGATATCATTTTTTGTCTTTTTTAACCATTAATTAGCCGCAAAAAAAGAACTCGAGACTCGCAGGGTGTTTGAGAGGCGGCTTTATTTGTGCTCACTTTGGGTGTTAGCGCGAAACGGGAATGGGTAAAATCATGCTGAATTCAGGCCCTGTAACACCAACACTATATATCGGTGTATCGATACTGCGGGAAATGAGTATTGGAAGTTTGGAACCGTTTCAGATATTTCATTATCAATACATATTGGAAAATCTACATTTTTGACACTTGCATAGAGAATAAATCAGCAGCAGAATAAAGCAATTCCCAAACGGTCCCAAAATGTCTAAATCAGAAGTCTCATGTGTCAAGATTCCTTCGCTTTTCAAAACAGAACGTGGTGAATTTGTTATGTAGCTTAATGTTGAACACAGAAGGCAGATTAATAGTTAAACAGTTAGCCGTGTATTCTGACACTTTCCTGTGAAGTGTCAGCAGTGAAGAAACTCAGAAGCTGCCCTGATCCCAAACACGATCGCAATTATTCAATCCATCCAGCAGAAAGGTGGGAACGAAAGCTGAATTTTGGGTTTTTGAAGTGTCATGAGATTTTCTTTGTTAGTGACTGAGGCTTGATGTTTAGTATTTGATAGTTTAGATCCATTTTGCAAAATATAGCCTTTTAAATTGAGATTCTGCAATATATTTATTATTTGCGGTCTCGAGAGAATCCATGCTCATTGCTCAATTTATTTCACAGCCAATATCAGAGCAGTAGTGAAAGGTTTTCCTTCTCGTATCTCACTTGCTCTCCTCATTCAGTGTAGATATTCTCTCTGAGAGTCTGGGTTCTGGAAGGTCTCTTATCTGGGCTTGTGTTTGCCGCTGCGATGTCTCTTCTCGTGGGGTTTTCTCCTTCTGCTGAGATGTATCCAGAGCTTTCCCAGTCTGCCTTGCTCTGATAAGAGCTTCTGCTGCTATTTTAAGACATGGGGAACTTGTAAGTGTGCACTTTCCAGCTGAGAGACTCTGTCCATGTTGTTAATATTTCAGATTTAAGAGTTATTTTTTTTTCTCAGCTGTAGAGGAGCACAGTAGGTGTAAAATTGTTCTCATAATGCAAGCATAAAGTCAATGGGGAAAGCCCTAAACTGCTTGGTCTACTCTTTTACCGGTCATTTGATTAGATGATCTGGATGTTGGAGTTTGAACTTACTTGATTTTTGTATATTTTTGAAAGAAATCATGTGCTCGCCAAGACTGCATTTATTTGCTCAAAATATAGTAAAGAACAAAAGGTCTTCTTTTGTAAAATATTTTAAAATGTAATTTATTCCTTTGATTTTATAATAATCATAATTTGATATGAGCATAATTTCTCCAGTCTTCAGTGTCACATGATTCTTCAGAAATTATTCTAATATGATGACAAGCTACTCAAGAAATATTTCTTATCAATATTGAAACCAATTCTTTAATGAATGAAAGTTTAAAAGGACAGCATTAATTTGACATAGAAATCTTCTATTACATTATAAATATCTTTACTGTCACTTTTGATCAATGTAATGCATCCTTGCTGAACAAAAGCATTATTGACTACATAATATGTAGTAATTCTATATATTTATATAACTCCTTTATATCTATAAATGAATTAAAGATTTTTTTTGATGAATCTAAAACCTTACGGTTGGTCATGTGATTAGGCGAGTGTGTTTGTACATATTTTTATGTGATTGCAGACTCGCTTTGGCAAGTCTCTAAAGGAAAAGGCTTCAGTGTGTGTTTGCTGCAGGTTTGCTGTAACTGATTCAGCAATGCTGACGGGAAGCTGTGATGGAGAGATGGCTTCCATTTAACAGGAAATCACATTGTTGTATTATCACAGAAAAATTCACTGTCTTGGCTATTTCACTTCCAGTTGCAGTAACATGCATTCATCATCATTACGTGAGTTTGGGTTATGTGCTCTTTTTTTTTATATGCTCTTCTCCAAAATGTATATATTTTCTATTAAAGCTCCGGCAAAGCTTAAAACTCATGTTTTTGAGCTGTGGATGATTGACAGGCGAGTATAGGCGAAGCTTTGATCTTTCCCAGGACACAAATGGACCGATTGGCGTTTATACTACGAATGCCAAATATAGTGTGTTTCTGAAAATCCAATCCAATCGCAAACATTTTGGACCCGGGAGCTTTTCATTGACATAGTGCCTCTTCAAGTGTGCAGGATTTATCATTTTTTTGCAAGTTTATATGTATAAAAAATGACATATTCATCATCAGACTACTTCATTTGGCTCTCGGGCCGGCATTAAACGAGCGTGTTCCTAGTCTGACGTCAGTCTGAAAGCGCTGGGGTTTTGTTTCAGCATCAGTTAAAACACACACAAAGAGTCCGACAGGCAGCTGTCATGAATGATTCAGGAGTGTTCTAGGCCATGTCGAGCTTCAATCCACTCTACTTAGCAGTTATACGTGAGGGCTCATTCAGAGGAAAGTCTGGACCCTCAGGCATGTGTGCATAAACTCACACTCCGGCTAAATCTGCAAAAGTGTGTTAAGCAAACAAGAGGAGCTGACAGAACAACTGACCATAAATGAGAGATTTTCCTGCATAGTTTGAATTGCAGATATGAGCTTTCCTGTCGGTGTGCGTAGCCCGTAGTCACCACAGGCAAATACCTGCACGCACCTGAGCGTATCGCACAGCGATAAATCCCCGGAGCTGATGGAATGAGGAGATCCAGCTTGCCGAATGGGATTTTTTTGTGTGTGTGATTTATACTGGATATTCCACCACAATATACACATATTATACATGCAAGTTTTTCTTTAGTAGTAAATGTATCAAAGTTAAAATTAAAGGTTTTTTTTTTTTCACTTAATATGTTTGTGAATGTAAAAGGTCTGCAAAGTTTCAAAAATTAAAGTTAGTGTCTCCTAAAGGAAAGACTGATTCTGAACTAACTGAAACGAGTCGACAGTAATTCCTATTCCAGTCTTACTTCCAGCTTGAACATATATAGGTTTGTAACAAATTTGCATAATGCCAGCCTATGGTCTTCATTGGCTGTCCGTGAACAATATCTACTTTGACCCTAAAACACTGTAGTTGTTGCTGTGACTAGAAGTATTCGTTTCGTGTTGTCGACATATTAAGAGGACGCTGTTTTGCAAATCCACTTTGCATGCACTTTCAAAGGACTCGCGCTGGAATTGATATGGAAAAACCATGTGAACTGATACTGGTTTAATTACATTTAATCCAAATGGGTAATGTAAAGTGGTCTGTTTTATTTCAAATCAGAGGAGAGGGAACAATAAGAATGTATTGGCAAATAATGTCTGAAGAACAGGTGAGCTGATGTGTTTTCTAGCGAATGAGTAAAGCACCGATAATGAGGATGAATATTTATTACAAATATTGACTGGACATATTTAATCTAAATAGCTTGAAATTGAAATGAAATGCCCCTTACTGTAGTGTTTAAGTAGTTTCAGAAGCCTTGACCAAGCATAATAAAGGCTGTGAGTCAACACTTGTTAAACTCCACATGAAACTGTTCATTTAGATGTTGTGCTGTACATGGAGTCTGAGTGAGACTGACTGCGCCCTCTTGTGGTGAAATCATACCATACATTATTCAAACAGAAAATGCCACATGCTCGATGCAACTGATCATTACTCAATAAAACAACAGTCAACTTACATTTTAAAGTCATTTCATAGCACATATTCCAAATTATTATAATTTTATTTGAAAGTTTAGCCATGAATTTTTTTTTTTTTTTTTTTTTTGCTGTTGTAAAGTATTTCAAGTTTGGGGTCAGTACGATTTTGTATTATTATTCAGCAAGGACACATTGACTTGATCAAAAGTGACAGTCAAGACATTTATAATGTCATATGCTAAATGCTGTTCTTTTAAACTTTCTATTCATCAAAGAATCCTAAAAAAAAAATTTGAATCATGGTTTCCACAAAAATATTAAGCAGCAACACTGATAATAAGAAATGTTTCAAATCAGCATATTAGTTGTTTTTTTTTAGTTTTTTTACTGAATGATCATGGGACACTGAAGACTGGAGTAAAAATGCTGAAAATTCATCTTTATTAACACAGAAACCTATTACATTTTAAAATATATTAAACAGGAAAACAATTATTTTAAATTGTAATAATATTTCTCAATTTGTATTGCATTGTATTTATTATTATTTGTCAAATAAATGCAGCCTTGGTAAACATACGAGACTTCTTTCAAACGCAAAATTAGACGTTTCATGTTGTCACGGCAGGATGATTGACACTTCTCAACATGACTCTTTCCCAGCAGCCAGCAGAGCAGCCAGCAGAGTAGCCATGACGACGACTCCAGCCGATTCCTGACTCCCTCCATCCGCGAGGACAGGTACGTGCACCGCGTGTCCTGTGTCTCTGCATGTCAGAAACATCAATAATTAAGGTCCGTTTTAATAAATGAATTGATTTGTGCAGAGGTACTCAGCCAATCAGAACTCCCAAGAGCTCAGGGACAAAGAGGAATCATTACATAATGCTTTCCAGTGATGCTCAACTCAGCGGCTTTAACAAGCATGACAGGCGTAAACATGGATTTAACAGCCAGGCTTGATCTGATGATAATAAAAGCATAGTTTTCATTCATTTTTAGTTCATGATTCCTAATGCATTATCTAATGGGAACAAATCAAACCTTATTGTAAATAATAATAATTTCCTTAAAAAGAAAAACACTTGTTTTGATAATTTGTTACTTAATGCAAATATGCTTTTGCCTTTTTAAGTGTACAAATACTTTTTGGGGACTCTTTTAACATGAACAGTCATCGTACACTTGCCAACTATGTAAATGGTTACAGAGAAAAACTGGACATCTGAATCAGGGCTGAACGCAGGGTCTTATAAATACCAAAGTCCCAAAAATGGAGAAAATTGTTATTTTCCTGATCTCGACATGTGCATTTTAAGGTGGTTTGAAGGCCAAAAAATGGACAACAGTAGCTTTAAAAGCATGTCAGTGGCCAGTAGCATGAGGTATTTTATCAGATAACAGATTCTTAAACATGAGAACCAGTTTAAATGTCACATCCACACTACAAAATGGAAATGCAGAATGTTTATGCTTATTGACAATACACAATCACATATTCGAAACGGGAATTATTCAAGGATTATTTTGCATAGATGTTACATTTCAAACAAACGCCAATGCAATCCTTCTGTGTCCAGAGGCATATGAGCAATTAGTAAGAGCATCAAAGATCAGTTTCAGCTACTTTTTCTTTCCTAAATTAATCAATGTTTTTGGACTAATCTGTTGTCGCCACCTACTGGCTTAATGATGCAAGTTGCGCAAACACAAACAAGCGGAGTGATACAAACAGTGAAAAGTCCCAGTGCTGAAACTAGGGAAATATTCAAACACATTCGAGGTAACATTATACAAATATATTTGAAGAGTTCAGATGCAAAAGCCTCTAAGTGCCATCTGAAATTTTCTTCTAGAATGATCATTTTTATAAATCTTGTTTATTTAAGTTCAGTAATTTCACTTAAATGACAATTGATAGGTAATTTGCATTGCCATTTAAGTCAAATTATTGAACTTAAATATACGAGCTTGATAAAAATGTTCATTCTAGAAGAAAATTACAAATGGCACTTAGAGGCTTTTGCATCTGAACTCTTCATTTATACAATAATAATGGCAATATGTTTAATAGGGTGCTTGTGTTGTTAAATTGAGCTTATAGTTTCCACTGTCTTTGATCAAACTGATTATTTCTATTTATTCGGTCATTTAAAACTGTTTAGTTTAGCGACTTGCATCTTATCTCGCACTGTATGATCGTTAATTTTTTGCGCTTCTGTGAACATAAATCCCGCTTGCTTTGATTGGTCTCAAACATTTTGACATTGACGAGCAGTGTTGAGCTCAGATGAGAGGGTCAGTTATCGTGGCGAGGGGCGAATCATTGCAGCACCAAATTAGAGTTAATATTAGGCAATTATTTCACAACTTTCATTATATACACTCAGAAAAATGGCCGAGGTCCGGACCTCAACGGTGGGTACGGCCCTGCACTGAATGATTGAGGATCACACACTAACAGACTTTCAAGAAGTTTCGAACACAACAAACTCACACATAAACGTGCCTCAATGGTGGTTGTATGACAAATAAAAAATCAGCTCAAAATATATCAAACATACTTGATCGCCTCCAGCTGCATGGAATCATAGTCTGAAGCAAAAAAAAAACTAAAAAACTGCAGGTCTGTGAGTCTTTTGAACTTCATGCATCATGCGATTTTCTGGGAAATCTTTCAACTTCGACTGCCCAAAGTATGCAGACTGACTCTGACTTTCAGTAACTAGTGGACTGCAATTTGGGACAAAAACTGGTCACATGTTGTGTTGTGTATTCCAGCCTTTACAAGCATCTTAAACTGACTAACACTGTTGGTTTTCTCACAGGGCTGACGGTGGAGCAGACAAGTGTAGGTAAGAATCAAGACCACATCAGTACCAGACATCCTTCTGTTCTCGAACGAGTGTGTGTGTCTCTGTGTGTGTGGTAGATATAGTAATCTTGATCTACATATCTCTGCAAAGCTCAGTGCGACAGCTGTTTTGTTTGAGGTGAGATATCTCAGAGCCCCGCTGTACTTTTGTGAAGTTGAGCCCTGAATACAGTTGCAAGCTACGGAATGTCATTGTTTGCCTTTTTTATTGGACAAACAGCTCCGATCACAATGCCAGGGAACAAACACACTGCCGTGCTCAAACCGGGCTGTCTGGGGCTTCAGCCGTTCCGCTTTCTCTTGATTTCAGTATTTGACCTGCGAATAAGAAATATATCCAAGGCCAGACATCTGACCTGTAGTTGTGGGATAAGAGATAACAATCCGTAGTTGTCCAGGAACAGAAGGTAAGTGAAGGCCGAACACAGATTAGGTCTTGTAATGAATCTGTCAGCAGAGATGTGTTTAAATCAGTACAGTTGCATCTGTTGCGCTGATGGTGTGTTTTGTGCATCTGTGCTTAACAAGTTCAAATCCTCTCTGTAAATCACTTCTAAAAGAGTTTCCGAACAAAGTTTTCTCACTGAAGTTTTTCCACATGAACTCCTGTAGAGAAGTGCTGCGTGACACTGTGTGCTTTCATGTATCTCTCTGCGGCTGAATATAAAGATGCATTAGAAGTACTTCAAAAAAAACGTGAGATTTTTTTTTATTATTTTTTTTTTGAAGAACATGCCTGAGGAATAAAGTAGGACTTAAACTGAAGTCTTTGAAACTTATAGTAGCTCTAAAGGCCCTTTCACAGTGATAACTCAGCTCACAGCGAACATTATTAGAATGTTGTGAACAAACGTTCTTCCAGTAACATTAACAGAATGTTCGTGAGTGATCAGGTCTTTAAAAATGTTCTCAAAGCGTTAGCACTAAAACGTTATTTATTCTTCGGTCATGAAGTGTTTTTTTTGTTTGTTTGTTTTTTTCTGAAATATTTTAGTTGGAATGTTTCAGAATGTTCAAAGAACATACCCATAATGTTTGCAAAATTCTAAAATGGAATGTTCCTTTAACGTTCGCATAACCAAAAAAACATTTTTAAAACATGTAAGACACTGCACTTTTTGAACGTTCAGAAATGACGTTTTCATAACCTAATGTGAACGTTAGCAAAATGTTCTTAGAATGTATATTTGTTAGTTGGGAAGACTGTGATGCATCAAGTTGTACGGCACAACATCAAAGCCATCAAGAAGTTATGGTTATGGTATACACATTAGATGCTCTTTGAAGAGTTTTACCGCTTAAAACAACAGCATGAGATACAACGCAGTGTTGGGTTAGTGCTGTGACCGATCTGTACTAGGAGGTCAAATCTTCTGTCCTGATGTGTTGCTGTGTTCTGAGTGGTCAAGACTGTTGTCTGACCACCACCACATGCCAGTTTAACCAGTGGCAAGAGGCACAGCCCATCTCTTTTGTTTCATGTCATTGGCCGCTCGTGGATTTAGAAAAGCGTATACAACATACCACAATGGGAGCTGTGTAAAAGTGTGGATTTAACGCATTGTCTCATGTCAATACAAGATTTAACTCTCTGCAAAGGACGGCTCTCTTGTGTCTCGCATTGTTTTTTTAAAAGTGCTGACCTCCTCATTTTTGGCTTCTTTTTGTACATATAGTGTAGATCCATAGTAAAAGAGAAAGAGCATACTGTATCTCTTTAATATCACGATTGTTTTACCTAGACAGTAATGATATTAATTAGCCTTTTCTTCCGTACAGTGACGTATATTTGAGTGAAACGGCTTCTGGAAGAAAAAAAAAAAAAAAATGGGTGGGACTTGATTTTGTCCTGATTGGTTGTGGTTTGCTTTGATTAAAAATCACGAGACACATGAATTAAAATAAAATAAAAATAAAAATAAAAATGTGCATGAATAAATCATTTATAACACTGCAATATTCCATCAAAAAAGGACTGTCAATTTTGATTTCATGGTGACTTTTAAGGGGTGGTTGAATATGATTTAACTTTTCTAACTTTAGTTGGTGTGTAATGTTGCTGTTTGAGCATAAACAACATCTGCACGACATTACGACGTTCAAAGCAAAGGGAGATATTTTCTTTTAAAGAAGTTGCTTTTTAAGGACTTCAACAAACGGCTGGTAGAGACTACACGACATTCCTCCCGGGTTAGTGACATCACCAACCCTAGAATTTACATAAACCCCTCCCCTGAACACGATGTATTATCAAGGCAGAATATGCTAATCAATGACTAGAAGATAATTAGAAAAATCTGCATAAATTCACCAACTAACCATTCAGAAATGTTGTCTTCATGTTGTCACTTCTTCTTGAGTCTCTCCATCTTTGTCTGACTTCGGTTTGAACATAAAAGGCTAAAAGTTTTTGAAATTTTCAGTGCACGTGCACGTGCACAGTGAGGTGAGAGGACACAAGCTGTTGAAGCTCCGCCCCCTGTGCCGGGAGCAGCAGCTCATTTGCATTTAAAGGGACAGACACAAAAACGGTGCGTTTTTGCTCACCCTCAAAAAGTGACAATTTTAACATTCTATATAAAAATATCTGTGGGGTATTTTGAGCTAAAACTTCACACACTCTGGGGACATCAGAGACTTATTTTACATCTTGTGAAAAGGGCATTATACTACCCCTTTAGCACTGAAATGTGGTTGAAATAATGGCTGTTCCTCAATATGTGCTCTTAAAGGTAGGGTAGGTAGGATTTTTATAAAAAACTTTTTTTCAAATTTGTTTAAACTGTCTTTATATACCAATACATAATTAAAATGTAAGTGCTCTGAAAAAGAGAGTATAAAAATCGAGTGACTGTAGACCTTTTAATCTGCGATAAACACAGCTCATTATTTCCATTCGGGACGAAACAATTGATTGGTTTGGGCGACTGTCACTCACTCTCGCCATGGCTACCACCCCTGTTGCTAGATCTGCCCATATGCGCGCGCACCCGTTTGATTTGAGGAGTGCAAGAGAGGCGCGGATCCTACGAAGAGTAAAATTATGGCAGAGAAAGAGCATTCAAAATTCAAAGCACCTGTATATTCAGTCAGCGAAGGCAAACAAGGCAAAAAACTACTTCCTCGGACCCTGGTTGCCCGCACTCTTGAACGACCTCCTCTGCTTCACCCTCGACCCCGGACCTGTCCTCGAACCGACGAAGCGGTACACTGAAAAAAATGATTCATTGACTTAGTTGAATTTACTAAAAAAAATTATCGTAAGTGGTTCCACACATTTGATTTTAGCTACATTTAAACAAATGCATTAAGCTGAACTTAGTTCAACGTAATGCATTTGTTTAAATGTAGCTAAAATCAATTATGTGGATCCAATTAACATAATTTTTTTTAGTAAATTCAACTAGTCAATGAATAATTTTTTTCAGTGTACTTGTCTCCGGAGTGTAGTCCTCATTAGAGTCAACAATGTTTTCATCATGGAAATTCGCAAAACACCGTATATGTTATGAATCTTACACGAAATTCACCTTCATCACAGTGTAACTGATGGTAATGGAAAAACGTGTATCAATGCAACCTGTTTTTAGCTTTGCCTTATAAATATAGCTCGTTACCTATAAATATAGCTTGTTACCGAATCAAACAAAGTATATTTTAAACTTTACCAGTATCGATATGCTAGCTTAATAGTGAGTACTAAAATAAATCTTATTTGTTTATATTTATAGTGAGAAAGTTAGGTATTTTATTACATGTGATTCTGACATGGTCACTGCATGCACTGCGATCCTTCCTCTCCACTCGTCTCAGGTAAATAAATGTGTCTTCCAGCTGAGCCTGAGCGTTTGGCATCGCACGTTCATGTGTTTTGGGGGCGTGGCTTTGGAAGGAGCCCAGAAGGGAGGGGGTGGAGTGAATGGAAATAATTAGATGTTTACAACAGTCGTGAGAGGTCTACAGACACTCGATTTTTATTCTCTCTTTTTCAGAGTACTTACATTTTAATTATGTATTGGTATATAAAGACAGTTTAAACAAATTTGGAATGTTGTTTTTTTAGAAAAATCCTACCTACCCTGCCTTTAAGCGATCTTGCGTCCTTGTGTTCTCGTATTACGTCATCATCAACCATTGAAGTTCAATTCCAATACTCAAATACACAAATTAAGTGCATACAACTAAAAGTTTCATGCTTCAAAAAGTACAAAAATGCGCAGTAAAAGTGATCCATATTAATCTAGCCGTTAAATCCAAGTCTTCTGAAGAGACAGAATAGCAGGATGGCGAGTTAAAGATGACAGAATACATTTTTGGGGGTGAACTATCGCTCTAAAAGAACAAACCCTGTTTTGTGTTTCTTTTATTTTTGCCTTGCAATGCAGGCTGATAAAGTGCTGATTTGGATAAAGACATATCTGTTTTACAGCCCTGTGTCCTCACCTCACCTCACCATAAGATGTGTGAGAGCTGAGCGTTCAGAGAGCTCTTCAGGAGCAGATAATGATCTTCAGAGCTTGACTTCAAAAAGCTGCGGACATCTTGGAATTTACTGTGGAAGAGAAGAGAGTTTGGAATTTCAGTCTCACTTCAGTTTGCATTGCTATTTTCTTCATGGAGAATCCCAAAATTAAAATAAAAAAAATAAAAAAAAATGCATAAATAACATTTTAAAATAATTTAATATTTTCGGTTAGAATGAATGATTCAATGACTCACTCATGAAGACTTCACTTGTTTCATTACTGGATGAATCAGTGATTTTGAATTCCTCTCTTGAATGAATTATTCGATGACAAATACATTTTTGTGACAAATAAAAAGTCACTTGTCGCCACCTACTGGTGTAACGATGTAAGCGATATGATCTTTATTTAAAGTTAAAGGAGAACTCCGGTCAATTTTAACATTGAGCTCATTTTATTGTACATTTGGAGTGCTGTCAATACAGAGAACAATGACAAAAATCGGTGTTGCCTACACCGAGTTATTCTATTTTTAAAATTTGCACCCTGTTGACTTCAATGGGGCAAGTACTAAACCTGCTTTTAGGCTCTTAACATCCTTGATGTGTCATTACAAGTGCACAGAAAATGTGAGTGATTCCTTCAGAGTGAACACGAGTGAGTCTGACTGCAGTAGATGTGAAAGATATGTATAAAAATGATGTTATTTAAGCCAGCGCAAATACCTGTTTACATCCTGTTTTTCGGTTGGAGTCCAAAGTAGTCGATTGCCGAGTTCACGCGCGTGATCATAGGTAACTAAACCTATGCGCGTGAACTCGGCAATCGACTACTTTGGACTCCAACCGAAAAACAGGATGTAAACAGGTATTTGCGCTGGCTTAAATAACATCATTTTTATACATATCTTTCACATCTACTGCAGTCAGATCCACTCGTGTTCACTCAGAAGGAATCACTCACATGACCTGTAATGACACATCAAGGATGTTAAGAGCCTAAAAGCAGGTTTAAAACTTGCCCCATTGAAGTCAACAGGGTGCAAATTTTAAAAATAGAATAACTCGGTGTAGGCAACACCGATTTTTGTCGTTGTTCTCTGTATTGACAGCACTCCAAATGTACAAAAAAATGAGCTCAATGTTAAAATTGACCGGAGTTCTCCTTTAATGTCAAGTTACTTTAAAAAGGTGATTTACTCTATTTCAATCACTACCGTAGACGCTGGTGTTTATATCTGAGCCGAGCACCCACAGAAAAATAAGAGATGTTCATTTTAACCAACCGGCGGGTCGTAACGCACACCTGATAAAAAAAAAAAATAAAAAAAAAAAAACCTGTTTTCTGTTTTTGCATGATGATAAATTACATTTTAAGTAATTAACTAAAAAATTATATCAGCGAGAGAGCAACTTGCAAAAACACTCATGTATTTCTTGTTTGGTTGCTAATGTATTTGCAGTCTGTGTGATTCTCTTCGTGAAGCACAAATAACATTTGTGTAATGAATTCATCAACCGCATCATCACACGGAGAAAAAGACTTGTAAAAAAACTAAAGAAGAACTGCATTTTCAGATAAACAAAACACAGATAAGTTGTCACGTTTTAAAATACTGGAAAATAAAACAAAACATTTACAAAAATGTGTAACTATAAAATGCACTATAGAAATAAACGTGGGCTCACATACGTCTCTCATTCAGCACAAACTCAAATATGTGCGCTTTGTGCATGCGATAAATTTCATTGTGTAAGTTGCTTTGGAATATAAGTTGCAGCACATTTCAGATAACAAAACAGGGGCGTGAACATGAGATCTCCAAATCAAATTTCCTTCTATTTTGTGGTGAAATATGACCTTGATTTGTTTTGATGTATAATGAATAATGAATATGATGTATATTTGCACGTTAATGAACAATCTACACTTCTGTACAGACTGTAAATGAGCCAGACTATTGCATAAATGCTCATTTTCATCTGTAGTCCCGTATATATACAGACAGAGAGCAGAATGATCTGTCTCTTGAACATAAATGAATATTGTATGCGTCCAGTGATCTGTGTATGAAGAGATGTGTGTGTGGTGAGCTGAGGAGGGTCAGTCCAGGTGAAGTGTGTGACTCCGGATGAGGACGTCAGCCACAGGCTCTCTCATTCCCTCTGTAGCTGAAGGGAGGAGTGCAGATCCCTCCATCATGGTGTCCAGAATTAGCCTCAGATTACTCACAGCCACAGCGGTTCTGCCATTTACATAACTCTGTCCCCTCACTCTCTCTCCATGCCTCCTCCTCACAACTGAAGCCAGCACGCTACAGCATGGCTGTTGATCTAGAGAAACTCAGTTTCCTCACATAACAAGAACGGGGATCCTAACCTGAGAGAGAGAGAAGGTGAGAGAGATACTATTCTATTCTTCAGTGGTTCTCTGCAGGTTTAGTAAATAAGTCTGCCTATCTAGAAGCTTGAAGGTTCTGTGTTAAAATGACCTGTTTTTGAATGCTTTACTTTACAAGTAGTGAGTAAATAGTTGGTAGAAACAGGCTCTTCTTTCATTTGTAAATGTTTGCATTGAATTTGGTCTGTACTGTAGATTCCATTGCATGATTGTCCTATGCTGACAAGTGTTGGGTTGGTGTTTGGAAAGAGTATAATGTGTCGTTAATTATCAAGACTATTTTAAGATATCAGAGAGAGATCCTCTCTTTATGGGAGCATACATTTGAAACAAAATGTATCTATTTATGATGGTAAACCTACTACATGTGAGGAGAGCGATCTCAAAGAACTCGGATGGATTGTAGGTTCTTCAGATCAGCGTATTAATCTCATCCGAAAACAGAGGAAAACTAGTGTGTTCACACTTGGCAGGTTTGGTTTCATTAACACAATCTCTGGTGTGATTGCTCTGTTAGTGTGGTTCATTTGAATAAGTGTGAACGCTGACATCTGAACCCTGGTGTGCACCAAACAAATGGACGTGGATCTCAGTCCGCTTCCAGTGGGTTTGACTGAAATATGAACGCAACACAGACCAAAGACATCTAAACGAACCAAAAACAGGATGTGATGTCACAAGATGTTACCCTAAAAAGGACAAAATGCTCAAGCATACTTGGTTCCTCTAGTCATCGGAGCGATGTTGCCCATCACTGTTCAGTACAGGCCGTATACGTGCATAAGATGCAGAGGAAATCCTAGTACTCTTCTGACTCCTTTACTCATTTTCTTAACTCTTCATGAGTTCTTTTAGCCTGACAAGCCAGACCCACATCAAGATGTTGGGTCTGGGAACACACCATTGGGAGGGCTCAATCCGAGGGGCGGGATAAACAGTTGTCTTTCAAATTCCCTCTGCACGCAATAGGATAGCGCTACAACCAACCAGAGCGTTTTCCCACCAGCAGAGCTAGTGGATAGATTAAACTTTTGCCCTATCCGGTCGGCAAAACTCCGAACACATCTTCCTTTTTTAAGAATGACTTCAGTGCCGTTCTTTGTTCTTTTCTCAAAGAAAAGCTTAACTCCAAGTCTTCCAGAGTCATGGCAAAGGTGATTCGAAAGACCCATCTTCTTTATTCTCAAGTCGCAGGGAATTCACACGGAACCGTCGCAACTCTGCCGTCATTATGTTAAGCCCGCCCACCGACTCTATACACGATGTGATTGGCCTGACTAGAGTTTGGTTTTTCCAGCTCGCAAGCCAACAGAGAGTTGCTAGACGACACTGGCTGCAAAATAAAATTTGCTGCCGCTAGGTGCGTCTAGATTTCTAGGCTAGAGTTCTTTAGGTTTTATATTAAAAATGACAGTGTGAACACGAAGCGAACCAAGACTAAATGTATAATTTTCTTTTTTGGACCAAAAGAACCAAGAAAACCAAACTACAAGTGTGAACACACCTGGAAGCTCTACTCTTTGAAGCATCAGTTTGTTTCCTTTGTTTACTTTTTAAAGTAAAATTGTTCCATCTAGATACAGTGTGCAAGCATTCTCATTTGTAGAGAGCACTAGATTTAGGCATCTGCTCAAAATGCTTGAGCCACATTGAAATAGATATTGTACTGCTAACTATTAGGATACTGCCTTATTTTAAATGATGTACCCATTATACAATGTGCAAATACATTTTTCTGTAGTTTTGTATTGTCACTTTTTTATGCTTATAAAATAAATCATTTATTAGATTATGTGTTCTCCCTGGTGTATTGAAATGGCACCGAACCATGGATTTACTTGCATCCCTACTAGTTGGTAGCAGGTTGTTGTGTAATTTATTGTACCAAAAAATGTCTTTGGTCCGTTTTTCCAGATCAGAAGGACTGTACATGTTAAATGCATATACATTTTATGTAGTTATGATTTAGGTTTACACTTGGTGTACATAAATTATCTGAATCTAACAGACATGGATTAAAGGTTTTTGTAGCAATACAACAGGTGTTGTGAAGAGGTGGGTGTGTGTGTGTGTGTGTGTGTGTGTGTGTGTGTGTGTGTGTGTGTGTGTGTGTGTGTGTGTGTGTGTGTGTGTGTGTGTGTGTGTCCAACATCCTTGCCCTTGTGGGGACATTATTTGAGGTAAACAGCTTATAAATCATACTACGTGATGTTTTTAAAAATGTAAAAATGCAGAAAGTTTTCTGATAGTAAGTTTAGGGATAGGGTTAGTGTAAGGGGAGATAATATACAGTTTGTACAGTATTAAAACCATTAAATCTATGGGACATCCCATAAAATATTAAAATCCAACGTGTGTGTGTGTGTGCTTCTCTCTGGGTAGATTTATGTTTGCTGTCATTGAGGGATTTCCAAGACTTTGTGGTTTTCAATTGGGTTATTTGTTGGAGCTGAAGTCGGTCTCGCTCTCTCTCTGGTGAAGGTTGCTCGCCCCTGCCTATTACTCACAGTCCCTGTGATGTCCTTCAGTAGCTCAGAGCTGAGGACTGTTGGAGATTTATGAACCACTCATACCACTTTTAACCCTATAAAGCCTACTATATCATATATGATGCATGAATTCCTAAGGCCTTTAAATCATCAACATTATCAAAACTTGAAAAACCTGTTGTTCACAATCTACTACATGCCTTTTGTTGATTGATAGTTTAATTTTAGGAAGTAAAATGGAAGTAAAAAGCCTTTAGGGGTGTGTTAACTTCACACTGCAGGTTTGCTTTGATTAACATGCAATTCTCTTAGTGTGGTTCATTTGAATAAGTGTGAACGCTACCATCCGAACCTTGGTTTTAAAATCATGAAATCGTATAGGATGATGTTATTTGTCAGCCGTGTTCTGATGAGGCGCACATCTTACCCTCTCATTACTGTGGTTTATCATGTTGTTCCTTTTTCATAATCAGTTTAGCTGTGGTCTGCACTTTTGCCCATTATCACAGCTCAATTTCTGTCACGTCAGTCTGAGACGCTGTGTGTTGGTAATACAATCCAATTTCAGTAGGGAACAGAACTCACAGTTGAAGTAAGTGGATTTGACACCGGTGATTTGAGGGTCCCACAGAGGATCGTTATGTCTAATAGAGCTAATATTAATACAGTAGAGGGTTGTGTAACTGGTATAAAATCACCACTGGTTTCACTGTCTTTTAGAGTTCATCCCTCACACAAAGAAAACATATTTCCTAATAAATGAATGATCAATACATTAAAATTAATGATTTAACGGTATATTCGAATATATACAGAATAATATAGTGTAAATATATTACAATTTATTGCCGGTTATGTCAAAGTTTTTAGAGAGGGTTGTAGCTGAACAATTAATAAACTATCTAGAGAGTAATAACCTCCTTCACCAACATCAATTTGGTTTTAGACCACAGCATTCCCTAGAAACAGCAATTAGTTATTTCTTGGAAAAAGCTAGGCATTCTTTGGATCAGGGACATGTGATGGGAGCATGCGTTCATTGACCTAAAAAATACAGTTGATACAGTTAACCACACTATTATTTTATCTTAATTAAGTGCATTTAATTTTGGTAAACGTCCAATTGAGTGGTTTACCTCATATTTAAATCTAAGAGATCAGTGTGTTAAAATTGAGCATACAAAATCATTGTTTATGAGAAACAAAATGAGCTTACCTCAAGGCTCAGTCTTAGGTCCTTTTACAATGATTGTTTATAAATGATTTACCATGTTGTCCAAAATAATTCCAAAATAATACAACTTAACAGATCTCCCCCTATATTAATAGTGAGCAAAACACAAGAAATAACACCTAATTTTAACATTTACTCTCCTTTAACAGTCAGAACTCATTCTGTGAAGCGTGTACGTGTGTACAATACATTCACATTTATATGGGAACATGTATGTGCAATATCAAATCAAATCAAATCAAAGTTTATTTATAGAGCACCTTTTTAAAACAGCAGGTGTTCACCAAAGTGCTGTACATACAATATAAAGTAAACAGTAAAACAAAAAAGAATAAAATAAAATAAATAAAAACACAATAAAAAAGCAATAAATACAATAATGAATTATAACACACACTTAAAAAGAACTCCTAACAGGTAACGCTCATACTGTGTTATATGCTGTACTATACAAATATGTTTTTAAATGTAATTTAAAAACAGCAAGTGAAGGTGCCTGCCTAATGTACAAAGGTAAATTATTCCAGAGTTTCGGGGCCGCCACTGCAAAGGCACGGTCACCTCTGCTCTTTAATCTTGCATTGGGGGAGACTAAAAGCAGTTGCCCAGCAGACCTAAGTGCTCTGGATGGAACATATGGCTGTAATAGATCTGAGAGGTATTTAGGAGCAGTGTTATTTAATGATTTAAAAACTAAAAGTAAAATCTTAAAATCAATTCTAAAACGAACTGGCAACCAGTGAAGGGAAGCTAATATAGGTGTAATGTGGTCCTGTTTGCGTGTCCTTGTTAATAGACGTTCAGCCACGTTTTGTACCCTCTGCAAACGTGTTAGAGATGCCTCACCAATGCCTACATAGAGACTATTACAATAGTGCAGGCGGGATGATATAAAAGCGTGGATAACCTTCTCAAAATCAGTAAAAGATACAAATGACTTGACTTTAGATAATTGCCTTAACTGATAAAAACACGATTTAACTACCAAATTAATCTGTTTATCTAGTTTAAAGTCACCGTCCATTAATACACCTAGGTTTTTTACAACGGGCTTCACATACGACTTTAAGTCGCCAAGATCTACATCAGGGGTATTGATGGTACCACCAGGTCGAAACAAAATGATTTCAGTTTTATCTTCATTGAACTTTAAGAAATTGGAGGCCATCCAGGCTTTAATATCCTCAAGACATCTCAACAAAGGTGCTATAGAGTTTGCATTGTTTCGTTTCAAAGGCAGATAGAGTTGCGAGTCATCTGCATAACAGTGAAACGAGATGCCATGTTTCCTAAATATGGACCCTAAAGGTAATATATATAAAGAAAATAAAATGGGTCCAAGAATGGAACCCTGAGGGACTCCACATACAAGAGATGCAGTAGAAGACACAAATTCCCCAAGACGTACCGAGAAAGTTCTTTCACCCAGATAAGATCTAAACCATTGTAATGCGGCACCCTTTACACCAACACAATGCTCAAGACGAGAGATCAGTATATTGTGATCTACAGTAAGGTGTCAAAAGCGGCAGTAAGATCTAACAGCATAAGAACAGCATAGTTACCTGTGTCAGTGGCCAATAATAAAATCATTCTAAACTTTTAACAGGGCCGTTTCTGTGCTGTGAAGTGATTTAAAACCAGATTGATAAATTTCTTGCAAACCATGCAAGTCTAGAAAGGACAGTAATTGTTTAAAAACAACTTTTTCCAATATTTTAGAAAGAAACGGGAGTTTCGAAATGGGCCTAAAATTAGCAAGAACCGATGAATCCAGGTTTGGTTTTTTCATCAGTGGTTCCACTATTGCGTGTTTAAAATGTAGGGGTACAACTCCATGAATGAGACTACTATTTACAATCAATAGTATATTGTAGGGCCAAGGGTTTCAAAAACCTTTTTTTAGGAAATCTGGGGAAATAATGTCTGGATTCATTTTGTCAATGATGTCTTTTAAACAAGCAAGAGACACTGGCTCAAACTGATTAAAAACAAAGGAACATACAGAGAAAGAAGACATATCAGCAGAAGGGTGAACAATATTAGCTCTAACAGTCATAATCTTGTCATTAAAAAACTGCAAAAAGTTTTCACATGTTTCTTTGGAAAATTCCAAAGTCATTTGTTGAGATGTATTTAAAACAGAATTAATAGTGTTGAACAGAACACGAGGTTTATGAGAATTATTTGCGATGATATTTGAGAAATACCTTGACTATATAATATATGTACACAATAGAGTCTAACACTTACATTTGTCTTCATTTCTAAATATTTTTATTAGAGGTGGGCATAGATTATTTTTTTTAATCTAGATTAATCTAGATTAATTTTTAAATTAATCTAGATTAATCTAGATTAAAATGGCTCATTTGAATTCTGACGAAGGCATTCAGAATATGTGTGCTACCCAAATAATGACTATAAAAGTAAGTCTTTGAGAACGGGTTTCTCAAGCCAGGTGGCGCATTAGACCAGGTGCTCATCTCCTGTTTCCAAAATGCATCACAAACTGCTTGAGAAAGCTGTTCTACTCATAGACTGTAAAAGGTTACTACTGTACTGTTACCGTCCGTAGGCAACATTAGGTAGGCCTATGTTATTATCAACTACTATAGGCTATCAATTAGGGATGGGCGATATGGCCTAAAATCCATATTGTGATATACATTGCAGCCTCTTGCGATAACGATATATATTATAATAAAACCATTTCAGAACAGGTTACACAGACCCTGCTAAACAACTGCTAAATGTTTTTTGTTTTTTTTAAAGGGTGTATGTAGTTTTGAGAACATAAATTGTGCAAAACTGTAAGTATACAACATAATTTTGCAGATAAATAAAATGTAAGTACACTAGCTGCAGAGACTTAAGTAGGTCTAATGTTTATTATGGCTTGGAGCTTATGAAACCCCAAATTTAAAATTAGAATATAGTCTAACTGATGTCTTTTCAGTTAAAAAGAAACACAACTACGATTCTTAAAATCGGGCGCAGACAGAGATTATGTGCTACACCACTAAGATATATTGGGAATAATACGCGCGCTGGTATTCAGTGATATCATGTTTCGTTTTGAATTTGAGGGGGTAGAACGGATTAGTCGTGTGTTAACTTACCGAACTGTGACCCCACACACTCTGTCTATAGTTTGCTGCTGCTCGTCGGACGGCTTAAATCCGAACCAAGTCCAAATAATGGATGTTGCACGGATCTTTTTCACCAGCTTTCACTTTCAGCCGTGTTTACTTAAGATGACGATGAATATGATGCGTTGCAGCCGGGTGTACCTCGCGGCCGCGGGTAGATTGCGTCATCATAGCTTGTGTAGTATAGAGTAGTTCCCAACCCAACTTTGAGAATAGATTAACGGCGATATTTTTTTTATCGCGCGATAAGAGTCTCGCGTTAACGCAGCACGTTAACGCCGATAACGGCCCACCACTAATTTTTATATGGATCAATATATCCTTACATGGTCAATATATATACTGCAGTATATTGAAAAATATAAGCAGTAGTTCTCCATCTGTGGAAATGTATTATGTAATATATCGCATTATATTTTGCAGTATATTCCCATATATTTTTGTCATGTAAGAGATGCTTCTGCTTCTTTATAAGTGGTGTGTTTGAAGCTCATTTACATTGATCAGTAGATAGACACACTGTACGATTGTGGGCTGTCCCAGGCAAAAGATGACCAATCGTGGCGATTTCTGTGGTTGTGGCTCCTAAACGGTGGTCATATGTCGTACAGTGAGAGAGGTTCAAAGACTTGAGACTAAAGATAGCCTGTGATAATGTTCTGATCGTCTCACAGTGTGTTTGCTGCTACGACCTACGTCTACTGACTAGCCAATAAAAATGCGACATGAAATGGTGGATTGATTAACGCAACATGATGCTAAAACTTTAAACTACTTACCTCAAGCTCCATTTGCAAAATTGGCATGCCAAGTTGGCATCTATTCAGTAGTCATGACCGCTTCCATATTCTTTTGCTTCCTCATCTTTTTTTCAACCCACATAAAAACCACAATTGCCAAAGTGAGATTCATCTTGCTCTATTTGTTTACTAGCGCACGCTAACAACGTTTTATTCTTCTATTCTATCTTGCATCGTAGCCTTTGATTCAATGGGTGTCATCATGGTACAGTCTACATACATGTTGTACCCAAGTGTATTAGATCCATGTCGTACAGATTTGTAATGATCTGTAATGCTCTGTAGGAGGCATTAGATTATTAATTGAGTTGATTCTCCTATAATTTATAAAAAAGATGAAATTTCTTAAAGGGGAGGTTGAATATGATTTCACTTTTCTAACTTTAGTTAGTGTGTAATGTTGCTGTTTGAGCATAAACAACATCTGCAAAGTTACGATACTCAAAGTTCAAAGCAAAGGGAGATATTTTCTTTTAAAGAAATCGCTTTTTAAGGACTTCAACAAACGGCTGGTAGAGACTACACGACATTCCTCCAGGGTTAGTGACATCACTAACCCTAAAATTTACATAAACCCCTCCCCCGGGAACGCGATTTATAGATTATCAAGACAGAATATGCTAATCAATGACTAGAAGATATCTACACATCAGCTACATAAATTCACCATCTAACCATTCAGAAATATCCTGTTGCTTCTTCATGTTGTCACTTCTTCTAGAGTCTCTCCATCTTTCTGACTTTGGTTTGAACATAAAAGGCTAAAAGTTGTTTAAATTTTCAGTGCACGTCTGTGTGAGGTGAGAGGACACGAGCTGTTGAAGCTCCGCCCCCTGTGCCGGGAGCAGCAGCTCATTTGCCTTTAAAGGGACAGATACAAAACGGTGCGTTTTTGCTCACCCTCAAAAAGTGACAACTTTAACATGCTATATACAAATATCTGTGGGGTATTTTGAGCTAAAACTTCACATACACACTCTGGGGACATCAGAGACTTATTTCACATCTTGTGAAAAGATCATTATACCACCTCTTTAAATTATTTTGATGAGTCGCCATGACTTTTTTTACAGTTTAGAGGCTGTTTTTCAAACTATAAACTTACTGCCTACAACATAAACTCTTAAGGATCAGAGAGAAAAATTCAAGCTCTCTCTCTCTCTTTCCCTTGGCAATACTGCATCATGTTATTTACCCGTCAGTTTTGTGCAGAGTTTGTCTGAGGCAGGAACATCTCGACCCTTCCACAAACCCCTCAAGCTGAGAGCCGAATGAGGGACTCGCTCTCACACACACTAAAGCAGCTTGACTCAGTCCCTCTCAGATCAGGCAGCATTAGAGGGAGCGAGAGCACTGTTGTGAATGGAAAAGATGGAAGCCTCTTGAGAGCAGTACAGTGCCATGAGTCAGAGTGTGTTTGTGTGTGTACGTCGAGAGAGGACACTGAATGTGAGCATGTCCTCGAGGGGCATGTGGGTGCTACCGTAGCTGTGTTCCTGTGATTCATTCTCAGTGAGGTCAGTGAGTGTGTGTTACTGCCGTGCCTACCTGTGTGTATTAAACCTCTATTTGCAAAACCCAAAAACATTCTCAGAGGCAGACAGAATTGGTGGGCGATAAGGAAAGACGTCTTTCCTTCAGTATCTTCCCCCGTATGGCAGGAAGTTTTGTGGTTTCTCCTGCTCATTCGCTGTGTGGATTGTGGCGCTGACGTAGTCCTGTGAACATTATATTATGTGGACTGAACAATATGTGTTCACATATGTGGTCTTGTATGTGTTTCAAACCTCCTCCTCCTGATGTTGCAATCGGCCTCATATACAGCATTTCCACCCTCAGATGATCCCCCTTATGACAGTCAGATTACAAACATTATCTCTTTTGAAAGTTCAAGTGAATTTTGATTGAATACGTAAAAAGTGTAATTTAAATATTTAATATTAAATAATTTAGCACTGTATAATTTGTCTCATTTTATTTATTTATTTATTTATTCAGGGACAATTTACAATATATGGAGGGCCAAATTAAAGATCAAATTCTAAAGCTTCTAAAGATCAATTCAAATATGATGGTAAAAATGAGCGCAAAGTAATATATATATATGTATATATATATATATATATATGTATATATATATATATATATATATATATATATATATATATATATATATATATATATATATATATATATATATATATATATATAGTGCGTATATATTTATATATATATATATATATATATATATATGTATATATATATATATATATATATATATATATATATATATATATATATATATATATATATATATATATATATATATATGTGCGTATATATTTATATATAATTTTTTTATCTCATCTTATTTATGTCTTTTTTATATTTGTACAGGGACCATTAATAATAAATGTATTGTAAGGGTATTTGCTAAAGTCTAAATGTTAACTGTATTTCCTGCAGGTCAAACTGGTGCTTTTAAAGAAAGTATACAACAGATTAAATATAAACGAAATAGCCATCAGCCATCCTGTTCTGTATCAAGCTTTGAAAACCCACATAACTGTGTGTTTTGTTAGTGTATTTGTTTTGGGGTTTTTGCCACCAGAGGGCACAATCTGCACCTTTTCACCTCTCACATTCGGCCAATTTCACACACACACACACACACACACACACACACACACGTCTGGTTTACTATCTTTGTGGAGAATCTCCATAGACATATACAGGTTTTTATACTGTACAAACTGTATATTCTATCCCTGTAAAAGAAAACTTTCTGCATTTTTACATTTTCACAAAACATCACGTAGTACAATTTATAAGCTGTTCTCCTCATGGGGAACCGAAATTGTTGAGGATTTTGGATATTGCCATCTTTCTGGCATAATGTAGGGATTACCAGGCCACACAAACACACACACACTTGTGGTACACAGATCCGGGAACATGGTGTACCTGTGGCATATTAAATAATCACAGGAAACACAACTTCACACTCACAGACTCTCTCTCTCTCTCTCTCTCTCTCTCTCTCTCTCTCTCTCTCTCTCTCTCTCTCTCTCTCTCTCTCTCTCTCTCTCTCTCTCTCTCTCTATGTGTGTTTGTGTGTTCATTATCACTGTTGAGAGAGTGACAAAAATCAGCTCAGAATAACCCGTCAGCACACACCGGCACTTGTTGTCACGGTATAATCGGCCCCTGCATGCGGCCCTGAAGTGTCTGTCATGGGACCGTGCTCCAGTGTTTCGGGGCCCATTAGTCTCTATGGAAACTGACCATCTTGTCAAGAAACATATTCATATCTGTCACTTATTTGAATGCCCTATCCATTTGGCATATTCTTACTGATAAAATAAGGTTTCTTGTGGATCATTTGTGGATTTTTTAAAGATGTTACATTTTATTTTATTACAATTTATTATATTTGAGAGACAAAAATGAGTGTAAATTGAGTTTCTATACAGTTTTTATACACTGGATGTGGATGATGTAATTGGATTGTGTGTGTGTGTGTGTGTGTGTGAAAGAGCATCTGTTTTCTGTACGCAGCACTGCCTCTTTCACAAGTTCATGTTTCTATACACCCTTGTGAATGTAAGCATATTCAACCCTTTACATAGACAATGATGAGAGAAGGGAAGCACAATGACACTGAGGAGGCGATGAAGAGGAGGAGGGCTGATTCACACACTGAGCGTGGGGAGACGCCACAATGACACGCCACTGAGATTTAAAATGCAGTATATCTAGAAACAAATGGCAAATGAAGCTGGGAAGAAACCATGAGAGTCGGTTACTTGGTTCCTTTTATAAAGGGATTCATCAATATTACAGTTCTATATTTATTGTCTAAATAAAAAAAAAAATCTAAAAACTAAAATCAGTAATTTTGAGATTCGTTTTGAGTTTGGGTCAGTATGATATATATATATATATATATATATATATATATATAGTATATATACTATTTAGAAGTACTTTTATTTAGCAAAGACATATTAAATTGATCAAAAGTCACCCTAAATAAATGTTATAATAGATTTCTATTTCAAATGCCGTTTTGGACTTTCTTCTCATCAAAGAGACCTGAAAAACAGCTATTATTATTCATAATAATATTTAAAAATGTTACTGTATTTTTGATCAAATAAATGCACCAATGGTGAGCATAAGAGACTCTTTTCAAAAAACATCTTTAAACCTCAAACCTTTGAACAGTAGTTCAAATATGTTATCAGTATGATATACCAATATATTGTGCTAGTGCGAGCTGATATATTTATGTCTTCTGTGGGATTCTTTCAGCTGTTTTATCATCCGCCGGGCAAAAACGACTCAGTTTGAGGCATCATTCATGAAGTGTAAGTTCAAAACCCTGAATACTAATAGCAGTCTGAGCTACAGTGACTTCAGGTGTCGACTGAGATCTGGTTGTACTGTGTCTCTGGAGCTCGTACAGATGTGGAAATGCCACACAGTTACAGCTGCTTTAAAGGCCAGAGAAACTTCACAAGCCTAAACTTTCATCCGTCCTGCCCATCGCTTTCTCACAAACCTGTTTCTGAGCTTCGACATCGTGTTGTGCCTTATGTGGTCAGAATATGCTAATGAGGGCTGCCACTGATTGGCCGTTTATCAGAATAATAAATATTCTCGTTCTTAATTCACCTTTACCCCACTCAGCTGTGTGTACACTTCCACATGGGGATTTTCCATACGGATTAGTGAGCGAGAGAGAGAGAGAAATAGAGCAGTGTGTGTGTGTGTGTGTGTGTGTGTGTGTGTGTGTGTGTGTGTGTGTGTGTGTGTGTGTGTGTGTGTGTGTGTGTGTGTGTGTGTGTGTGTGTGTGTGTGTTTTATAGGAGGTGGGATTACCGCATACCACCACATATCCTCACTATGACACTGAACTGGTGTGACAGTCACCCGGTCAGCTGACAGCGAATGCTCACCTCCCATTGGCTGCCATTCATCAACCTATGCAGCTCTAAAAATAATCCACAATGGTCCCTCACGCAGGGTGTGTCCAAAAGAGAGAGAGAGAGAGAGAGATTGGACGAGAGACCCAGACAGAGAGAGGGAGGAAGTGAAAGTTGCAGAAATTGACATGTTTTCAAAAAATGACCGCTGTTTTGTTGGATGTCCCACATCACAGTGGAGGCGGTCTCTGATGATGGATGCACTCCTGGACTGCAGCATATGTGGAGTTATTGATCACCTGAGTCACATGCATGAAACATGTTGTGAACAAATCAATATGTCAATGGCGTTAAGCTGCATGACCTGGAACTGCATTAACACAGCACTGAATTAAATACGAGGAGACCGCAGCCAAATAGTTTTTTTTTTATTTAATTTTAGTCTAATTAAAAATGAAATATTTCACCCAATATTTGTGTGCTGTGTATTTAAAGTTTGAAGTCAGTAAGATTTTATATGTTATTGAAAGTCTCTTATTGTGAACTATTATTACAGTTTAAAAAGCTGTTACTGTTATATATACAGTATTAAACTGTAATTTATTCCTGTGATCATTACTCCAGTCTTCAGTGTCACATGATCCTTCAGAAATCATTCTAATATGATAATTTACTGCTCAAGGAACTTTTCTTATTATTATCAATGTTGAAAACAGATGCTGCTTGATATTTTAGTGGAAGCTTGAAACATTACTCATCATTCTTTGATGAATAGAAAGTTCAAAAGAACAGCATTTATTTGAAAATGAAATCTTTTTAACATTATGAATGTCTTTTACTGTTATTTTCGGTCAATTTAATACGTCCTTGCTGAATAAAGGTATTAATTTATTTTTAAAGAAAAACGTACTAACCCTAAACATTTGAACGATAGTGTAAGTTTTTCAATGGCCAATTCCATTATAGATATCTGGTGGCCAATAGTGAACTGATTCAATGAACGGCAAAATATGAATTGGTCTATCACTATTTGAATGCATCTCTAAGATAATAATACAGTGAGTAGCATGCAGACACTTATAAGGCTCCACTTCAGTTAGGATGCCACCTTGGCAAACAGCTGTATAGACTTTTGCATTTGTTTTACAAACATTTCATAGATTTTTTTTTTTTTTTTTTCATCTACAAGAAGTAAATATGGCCTGTTAGACTGCTTATATCTCTGATACACACGCAGGTATAATGCAGTGGGTCTCAGTGTAAGCTGAGTGTGCTGTGAGGAGCTGTCCAGTCAGCACCACTCCACTGTGAGCCACACATTACATTATCTCCACATCTGTGACTGAGGACGGCGATGTGCTGTCATCTTCCGATTGGACTGTTTTTCGCCTCTTTAAGGCTGTAGGGATTCATTTTAGTGGCACTAATATACACACCTAAACACTACCAGGGCTCGCAAAATCACTATCCCGCCGTCCCGGGGCTATTGTGTTTTCCAGTCGGGCTTCCAGACTGAAATAGTGTAATCAAATTCCTCCCTTTATTCACATTATTGACTAGTTATTTTAAGGAAAAATATGAACACGCAAGTTTTTGATCGTGCTGATTTATCCGCAGCGCAATTTCTCATGAATCTGCGTGTCTGTTTTAGGAGAAACACATTAAATTAAAAGCTCCACTTTCACATGAATGCTTTACTTTGCGTGTCAGAATGTTTGAATCCATGTGCTAACACACTACCACTGTAAAGCTGCTTTGAAACAAACAAATCTGTATGGTAACAAGCGCTACGTGAATAAAGGTGACTTGACCGTCATATATTCTGCCACATAAACAGCATAAAATAATTACAGCACCATTTACTTGCCTCAAAAAACGTCTGATATTGTTATTATTATAATTTATTGCTGCACTTCAATATGTGAATTATTCCATCAGAAAATGAACGCTGTCAGATTTTAAAACAACGGAGCTGCGCACTTCAGTTGATGTCTCTGACACAGACTCATGATCCACACTGATCACACACACACATTTCAGTTCAGTTAGAACCAGATGCATATTTGTATTGTTGATTCTAATTTGATTATTTTAAATCCAATTGTTGATATTTGTGTTTTGAAAAAAAGTTTTTTATTGATGTTTTGACTCCTAACCAGTTTTCTACATTAAAAATAGTTTTTTTTATTTGTGCTAGTAAAATTCATTTCGGGCTACTGTAGAAGATTTTATTATTTAGAAAATAAGTAATTTAGCTATATATTTGTACACTATTCTTTCCTCTTTGGTTTGACTTTTGGGGGCTTAAAGAAAGGTCGGAATGCTGATGCAACAAAGAATTATATTTCAGTATGTCACATGGTACAAAATATTTCTCAAAATATCTATGTATACAAAATAACATGCGAGAAGCTGGCCACTGAGCTGGACTGATCTCCTGCAGGAGATGCTCGGCTTTGTTGTAAAATAAAGTCTAATATTCCTGGCATCAGAGATCTCGGAGAAGCGATTTCCCAAAAAGATTGAAACCAAAATCTGAAGAGTGCCTGTCCGAAGGGCTACCAGCGAATTTGAAATTTTGCGAGCCAAAAGACGTACTGTTAAATGTATTAAAAATGCATTATAGTATATTTGTATTGTACTAAAAACATACTCAAGTACATTTTTAATACATTTAATAGTACGTCTTTTTCACATGGGTGACTACCCCTTCCACCAGTTGTCCAGGAAAGGATTCCTGCTCCAAACTCATATATAAGTGAACACACTACTCGCACTGGAATATTAAATTGTATAGGCATAGAATAGTGCACGAGTATGTGAATTGGGACGCACCTTTAGAGCCACGTTTCTCCTCAGAGCCATCCAGTTTCCCAGAATTCTCTGTTTTGGCTTGGATCGGTGTTGCAGCCACACTGCAGTGACGCATGTCAGATGCCTCATGTTACTGTTGGTGTCTATGAGATGCCATTATAAGTGTGTTTATTAGTGTCCAAGTGTGTTTATGGGAGCGTGTGGGTTTTGTGCAAGAACTGTGGGTATTTTCCAGGAAAGTGTGTGACTTCTTCGTTATGTGCTACGTGTGTATCAAACAGAACCCTCAAGCTGTGCATCTGAACATCAACAGTCTGAATCTGTCAAACACTCCACACAGAAAATATCTGAATATCATTGATGTAAACCAGTGTTATTTTAAATATTATTTTATTAATAAAATAATTAATAGTTAATAAAGTTTTATTAGCTCCTTAAAATAAGTTGTATTAGCTCCATGCCTTCAGTGTGCTAAAACCTTCTCTGGAGATGTCATGAAAAAAAAATCTTGTTATATTTGCAACATTACAAAGATTAAGTCTCTAAATGCATTGTCTTTATAGCATCACCGCTACAGCCATTAAAGCAACACATTCACTGTCTTCCACAATAAATTCCAAGACAATTACTGTCAGACTTCAAATTGCGGCTGTAAACCACATTTACAGCTTAGCCTTATGCTTATGATGGCTAAGATAGTTTGTGCAGTTAAATGTTATATATTAGTTAGCCTATTTTGTGTTGATTTATTCACTCATTAGCCAGTGGAACTGCGTTTAGTGTCCATACGTTTCTTAAAAATGTGTCTGATCACTGTCAGGTGGACATGACAGCCTAATTATACAATGTTCTCTTAAGACTAATTGGTCATCTGGCTGTGCAGACAACATCACGACCAGTGTATCTTGAAAATGTGTATTTTTGCTTATCCCTAGAAGCACCGCAGGGCATGAACAGCTGCGGTGTGCGTGATAGGTCAGAGCGTGTGTGTGTGTCAGTCGTGTGGGTCTCTATCAAACTCTGTAATGCGCATCTCTTTTGTTTGCGCTCTTGCATTTAGATTTCTCACCTATAAAAGACAAGGCTGAGTGGATTTAAAGTGCACCTATTATGTTCTCTCTTTTTTCTTCTTCAGAATATTCCCTTTCTTGCTGCAGTGTGTTATATAGCGGTTTATGAGTGTAAACGTTCTGCAAAGTTGTAAAGTTGAAAGTGCACGATAAGTGAAGTTATTGTCTCCCAAAAGAAAGCATCGACTCTGAATCACCTAAACGAGTCGTTTGTATTTCGAATCCCACTGTGTTACAGTTCTACGTCGCTAGATAATACATTCGCATAATGCCCACCTATGTTGTACGTTGTCCATCTGCAAACAACTTGACCCGTCCACAAACACGTCATTTTACTGACGACTGCTTCTCAAGCTCAACGCGTGATCCGCAAAACACTTGCTCTGGAAAGTTGGGTCAGTACCCAGTTTATCTGGACCAGCTTGCTCCTCAGAATCACAACTGTAAGTATGAATAATTATTGATGTATATATTTTCTACTGGGTGTTCAAAATACGTAGTTTTGTGTTTTATATTGTTTAAGTTTCCGGCTAACTGGCTAACTCACTTTATTATTGTCTTACTGAAATAGTTCTGCTAATCAGCTGTGGGCCACCATTACCTAAAACTGTGTCCATTAATGCAGATTGTCTGTCGTTTTTACTACTTTGAGTAAAGATAAAGGATGGAGCAAGATTTGTTTTGCAAACTTTAATGATACATCAGTCATTCAAGTTAGTGCTCGGCTAACGTATGCACTGTTATTTATACAGTTAATGATACAGTTCCCTCATGTGCACCGCAATAAATTCGAAATATACACATGGGTTTGTTGATGGACATACACTTGCTAATGCTGATAGTGAGGAATTACAGTTACAGTTCAAATAAGTACTGTATCACTGAGAAACGTCCTGCTCAAGTCGTCCTTCGGGTTGAATAACTGCTTCTTCCATTGTTTCATCGTCGGACTCGCGCTCGGATTGATATGGTAAAATCGACGTCATTGTTACTGTCTTTACAGTGTGTTCAATCGCTGAGCTTTAGGACGCCTCCGGACAGAGCTGAAGTTTATGGCATTGGTCCTTTGTTTCTGATGTGTGCTGTAAGCAGTAGACCAATCACAACAGACTGGCCATCTGACCAATCAGAGCAGAGTAGACCAACCACTGCTCTGATTGGTCAGACAGCTCAGTCTGCTGTGATTGGTCTACTCTGCTCTGATTGGTCAGACAACTCAGTCTTTTCTGATTGGTATACTCTGTTCTGATTGGTCAGATGGCCCAGTCTGTTGTGATCGGTCTACTCTGCTCTGATTGGTCAGATGGCCAGTCTGTTGTGGTTGGTCTACTCTGCTCTGATTGGTCAGATGGCCAGTCTGTTGTGATCGGTCTACTCTGCTCTGATTGGTCAGATGACCCAGTCTGTTGTGATTGGTCTACTCTGCTCTGATTGGTCAGATGGCCAGTCTGTTGTGATTGGTCTACTCTGCTCTGATTGGTCAGACAACTCAGTCTTTTCTTATTGGTCTACTCTGTTCTGATTGGTCAGATGGCCCAGTCTGTTGTGATTGGTCTACTCTGCTCTGATTGGTCAGATGGCCAGTCTGTTGTGATTGGTCTACTCTGCTCTGATTGGTCAGATGACCCAGTCTGTTGTGATTGGTCTACTCTGCTCTGATTGGTCAGATGGCCAGTCTGTTGTGATTGGTCTACTCTGCTCTGATTGGTCAGATGACCCAGTCTGTTGTGATTGGTCTACTCTGCTCTGATTGGTCAGATGGCCAGTCTGTTGTGATTGGTCTACTCTGCTCTGATTGGTCAGACAACTCAGTCTTTTCTGATTGGTCTACTCTGCTCTGATTGGTCAGATGACCCAGTCTGTTGTGATTGGTCTACTCTGCTCTGATTGGTCAGATGGCCAGTCTGTTGTGATTGGTCTACTCTGCTCTGATTGGTCAGACAACTCAGTCTTTTCTGATTGGTCTACTCTGTTCTGATTGGTCAGATGGCCCAGTCTGTTGTGATTGGTCTACTCTGCTCTGATTGGTCAGATGGCCCAGTCTGTTGTGATTGGTCTACTCTGCTCTGATTGGTCAGATGGCGCAGTCTGCTGTGATTGGTCTACTCTGCTCTGATTGGTTAGGTGATCCAGTCTGTTGTGATTGGTCTACTCTGCTTTGATTGGTCAGACAGCTCAGTCTGCTGAGTAGCTCGCAGAAAGGAGGGATTTAAAGAGACTGAGGGGCTATTCACATATCGTGTCTTTTGCGCGCTCAAGTTCGTTATTTCAAATGTAGGCGTGCGGCAAGCGCGTTCATAATGGAAGCGACGCGGTTCATGGTTGCATAGCAACAACAGACGCCCCGGGAGCGCAAACGCTTTGGAACGAAGGAGACCGCGGAGCAGTAGACGCGATATGTATACGGCCCCTGATTCATCCATCGAGTCGTTTAAGAATCATTAAAAAATGTAGTGATGTGCAATGTATATTATAAGAAAATGAAAGTGTTTTTTGACCTTCAATGCATTTAAGCCTGTTGTAGGAGACCTCCAAAACACAATTAGAAGCCTTTAAAATTGCATAATAGAGACACTTTAAGTCACTTATGCAGGGCTCTAGACTGTGACTCAGGGAATATTCTAGAGGTCTGCAGTCCGCGGGACCCGACATAACAGTGCGGCGCGGGACAGGTTTTGAATTGCTGAGTGCAGATGCAGGAGAGAAGATACTGATATGTGCGTGGGAAGTGGGAGAAACAAATGACTTAAAATATATTTATCCTAATTATAACAGCGCGCACAAGTCTATCACTGGAGATCTGAAGCTGTGTGTGTGTGGGAAAAAACACACATTAAAATACACAACATGCAGTTCATCCAAAAGCAAAGGAATACGGATAATATTTCAGGCAGGATTTAAAAACAGGAAGGGAAGGCGCAGATCTAATGAAGAACTGTTCACTGAAAGGTTATTTGGGGAGCCAAAAATAGTGCTTTTGTGGAACCCCCTTTTGGAACCATCATTTTAATGAGTGTACATAAGCTTCTTCAAAAAGCTTAGTTTTCTCAAGACAAAAACAGCATCTCAATGTGGACGGAAGGCTATAACAGAGAGAAAAAGATGTAGGTAGTAGACAAGCAAGGCTTGCTAGCTTTTGGAACAAAGCCATAGTATGTGTGCATTAGCAGATTAGTATCCCAGCCACTATTCAAGACTTAATTGTGGCTGACGGGAGGGCAACAAGTCTTCATAATCTCCCAGACCAAGACCAGAAGACACCCCAGTGAACGACCCAAACCCACATCACCTGACCTCCGCTCGCTCGCCAGAGGGGACAGTCACAGCTAACCAAACAACCGCGTACGTCTGAGAGAAGCAGACCGGCGAGGGAGGGAGAGCGATGAGCATGCTCAGTAACACTCGGCTCAGCGACTGCAGCTTTTAACTGCAGAGAGAGAGAGACAGAGCACACGAGTGAGCTTATACACGCACACACGCGCACCGCAACTTCAAGACGCCGCGCGAGTTTGTTTGGTGACCGCGAGAGGATCGGTCCTGCAGCTTTATATGGGACCATCTGGATGGTTGGACATCCCGTTAGTATTAGAGTTAGTTGAGGTGAGTACGTAGACCATCATCTCTCTGAATGGGACGGCACAGCGGGACACGCTCATCATGCAGCCTCCTGACGCCGTACCCAACACGCTACCAGCACCGCACCAATGAGAGGCTTCAAACTCGCCTGGTAAGCACCAATCCTTCCAAACTACTGTGTTTTCTGACTGAGGAACACTGGAGATGCTGTGTGCATCGGTGCGTCTGGGCCTGATATTTTATAAAGTCTCCTCGCGTCTCTCTGTGGACACCGTCACGTGTCGTGGACAACTGCAGTGCCGCCCTCCTTTTTATATTCTTCCGCTGCTCCTCCAAACTCCCTTTCCTTTTTCCCCCCATCTTTTGTTCTTTTATGCACCTGTGCCCCTGTTCCTAAACTCCCTCTCTGCGTCTGTCTGCTTTCCCCTCTCCCCTCCCGTCCTGTGCATGTGTTTGTGAATGCGCCTCAGTCATGTGCCGGATATTTTTAGCCACAAATCACAGCGTGAAGCGCTGAGGAGAAACAAGCGGCAACGTGCAGCCAGCTTCCTCTCGCATTGCTGGATGTGCTTTTCACAGTTTTCCTCTCTCTCTCGCTCATTCCCTTTTGTTTTTCCCCACTCGTTGTCCCATAAGAAAAGATATCACATTATCAGATTCTCCCAGACAGCAGTGATATTGAATGGAGAACAAATTGAGAAACATAGAGGCAAAATATCAGATTTGGATCCTCAGAAAAAAATGTATCATGCATTACAATTTCACCACAAACATCTCTCATACAATTCTTTCAAGTCTAGATTAGCTGTTGTAAAACTTCTTATTTGATTACCTTTTGGATTTAATCAGATCAAACTGAGAACAAATGAAAAATTGGCAAAAACATCAGAGTTTCATTGTGAGGAAAACAACCTAGTCTCCTCCATCTCAACTATTTCCCACGCTGTTTACCAAAATCTGCATTCAGAAGTCGTAAATTGCAATATCATCTCCAACGTTTCTTACAAGATTCATTCAAAATCAGATTACTAGCTGTGCATCTTCTGATATTGATATTTGGATTTAATGAGCTACAACTGAAACCACTGTAAAATGCAGATTGTTGTGACGTTGCATTCAACCGTAAACAGCCTACAGTTAGACAGATGTTGCTTGCCGGGTGACTTTTTCAGATATTATTAGTATTATTTCAAAACACCTCATGAGAAATGTATTTATTAATTGATAATTAATGTTTTTATTAAATAAATGTATTTTATTATTATTATTAATAATAATAATACATTTAACTATGTGTGTTAAAATTTGTTAGAAATATTATAAAAAGAAGATATGTATTATTATTATTAATAATTAAAAATATCATGCAATTAAGAATAATTATTATAATGTAAATGCATATTAATTGATAAGAAATGCATTCTGAATGATAAATGTGACTGTGCACTTTGTCTAATAAATATATCAAGTTGTATAATTGTGTATGGAATTAAATTGTTTAATAACATGCTTATTTTATTAACAAAATAAATTACGAGTTAATAAATTTTACAAGCCAAAAACACACTTTATCCATAATAAGATGACTGTAAATGACGGCCTCTCGTGGATTGTTTTCCACATTCATTTTACAGCGCAATACTCTTTCTCAACAATTGTCTCATTTATGTCTAGTTCTGTGTCTCTTGCGTGATTTTGAGAAAACATTTGAGACAAACTCCCTAAAAACTCGCATTACCTCTCCTGAGCTGTGAAGGATCCCTCACATCCCTAAACTCTGTCATTGCTTCAGAGAGAAAAAAAACATGACATGCACTGCGTTAGATTAAACTGAGAAGGGTCATAGCACTTGCATATTGTCATCCTACTGTTAGTTTAACTGCTTCTAATGTTCTCATTTGTAAGTCGCTTTGGATAAAAGCATCTGCTAAATGAATAAATGTAATTGTAAATGCTTCATTGACTTCGGCTCAGTTTGCAGAGGGTTGCAGGGTTACTTTGATTATCATCCTTCCAGTGGGTTAGAAGTGTGTCAGGTGTGTGATAGTGTGCTTTTTATACGAGTCCTCTGAGATTCGCTGATTTCTCAAGTGGAGCTGTCAGATTTAACCGGAGCACCTGCTGCTCATTCACACAGGAACTGGAAACATATCTTAAGCTAATTTATAGGAAAACTTGAAAATGGCCGTTTGTCAGCTCCAGAGCTCCTTGTGGGAATAAGTAGAGCATATTCTGTGTTTTCTCAGGCAATCCCCATCAAAGAAATGATTGTTAACTCTATCGGGTTCTGTTCTGTCTGACGATCTCTTGCTCTTTAGGAAACAACACAGACTTGTGACTCCAAAAACCCAGGTTCTGACTGAAGCCGTGTGATTAGTCTCTTTCTCTTGTTCTCTCTCTGTCACCTGCACTGGAATACTTTTATATCACTCTGATTTCCCTAGGGATGCTCTTGCTCTCTTCCCTATTCTTCCTGTCTAAATGACAGCTCAGTCATGCTCTTAAATAGGGCAGCACACCGTGGAGTTAGGATCTATTCTGATACAAACACAGCTCTGTGTGCTCTATAATTATTATAGAATGATGGACAGGGATTCTTAAAGACTAATTTACTTCATGTAAACGCACAAACATGCATCTTAAACCATACTTTAGTTTTCTATGGTACCGTATCACTGATGAAGTAGATAAAGAGATTCTACAACCATTTGTTATTAGTAAAGTAGATGAGTAGATAACTCTTTATATTCACTTTAACAAACTGACAATTAGTCATAAACAGGCTAGCCTAGCCTGTATAGTATGCTGTTTAGTCTTTTTGGAGCCCTGTTATGTGCAACTTTGTTATCCATGCTGGCCTAATTTATTTATTTTTTTATTAATTTAATATTAACTCTTTCTCTGCCATTGGCAGAATTTTCCTGCTATCCATGTTTTCAATGTTAAGCGTTAGGAGGTGCTGTTACACATCTTCTGAAAGAGTACAGAATCTCCGGATCAAAACACAGGCGAAGAAGAAGCAGAAACAAGCAACAAAAGCATTGCGTATCAAGTGTTGATAGAAAAAGAATGCATGAAGCTAGAATATAAGTTTTTTTTTTAAAGAAGTGAAAATGAATAAAAATTAGTGGTGGGCATAGATTAATTTTTTTAACCTAGATTAATCTCACTGTAATCTTGGAATTAATCTAGATTAAAATGGCTCATTTGAATTCTGCCGAAGGCATTCAGAATATGTGTGCTACCCAAATAATGACTAAAGGGCACGTGTTTCTTAAATACAAAGTGACATTTAAAAGAACTTGTGAAGAAATGCCAGAGATTTTTTTTATTATTATTAAAACTAACATAATATTACAAAACTAACAAAGTATGATTTTTTTTTTTGATTTTTTTTTTACTTTGAGCAATGATGGAGCTATAATAGACTCTTCTTATGAGCATATAAAACAAAACAGCTCCTTGGAAAAAATGAAATGTAGTCTATTGTAGTAGTTATAAACAAAGGTCTATTTTTAGTTCAGATTAACATTTGAGGGCAGCAATTTTATTCATAATGTCAAAATAAAACCAACGTAATGTTACTTGAAAGCATTTTAGCCTACTATTCCTGCCAAACTTCCATGGTTGCAGTTAGTGTTACTACAGTAAATCCATGGTGAATGTTGCAGATCTGTGGACACTGGATAGTTCATTCATGGCACACCACGTCAGCGCTGTTTGATCCGTTAATAACGGAGAAATGTGAATGCTTCTCACTAGATCTCACAGCGATGTTATTACTTAAGTAGCGAATTCAAATGCTTTCTTTACTGGATCTCTTAGCGCTGTGTAGTAACAGTGTCGCATGATCACGATCGGCTCGCGCTGCTTTGGTCCAAACTGATAAACAACGTTCCGTCAACCACACAATAACGAGTAGCTCAGTTTCGTTCCGCTTGCATTACGTTTGCCATTTGATGTTGGACAATGTTGTGGTCGCGCCAGCGTCTCTTACATTATGAGTGCGCTTACCACGCGCGACCCGCCTACATTTGAAATAAATAAATTTTGGTCGGCAGGAAAATGCGTACCGAACACCGAACCGAATTCGGCTAGGTATACATCCGCGCTAAAATATCAAGGTGAAAGTCATCATAGCTTGCGTAGTATAGACCCAGCTCCCAACCCAACTTTGAGAATAGATTAACGGCAATATTTTTTTTATCGCCCGATAAGAGTCTCACGTTAACGCAGCACGTTAACGCCGATAACGGCCCACCACTAATAAAAATGCAACAACAAAAAAACGTGGCCGGTCAAAAAGTTAAATCATGTTTATACTTTGTTTATTTAATTATTATGTTTGTTTTTTTTACAAAGAAAATAACAAAATCACATGTCCCAAATGTTAACAGAGTTACAAAAATGGCAAACATTATCTAAAATGAATACCAAATGAAATCAACCTATGTAATATTTACGTTAAACATATATGTTTATTAGGAGTGTAACGATACACGTATTCGTATTGAACCGTTCGGTACGAGGCTTTTGGTTTGGTACGCATTACAAACCGAACGATTCGTTGGACCATTTTTCTTGCCGATGCGACCAAAAAATGTTTTAAATCAATGATTTCTCTGTCATTTCTTTCTTTTTGCTGTATGGAAAATGTACCGAAACATTACACCACTGTGTTGTATCGAACCGAACCGTGAATTTTGTGAACCGTTACACCCCTAATGCATTTGATGATAAAAAAATTAATAAATGAAAAAAGTGCCATTATATAAAACTTTGCCATACGTTTGTATTAAAATGATAATGTTGACAGATCTGTTTAATGGGCCTTTACCATATTAAAAAAAGTAATGCACTGAGATGATAAATATGCTAAATACAAAATGGCCAAGATTCAGTTTGTATTTACTTTTGCATTCTGTTCTGAACTCTGAACCATTGCGTGCTTGTGTTGTTTTTTGGGGTATTAATGTGTCAGGAAATGCTTTAACGCTTCCTAATCTTCCACCACGGGACAGGTTAGATCACACAAGCCTTCTAGAGCACTAATGAGGTCAAAGTGTTGTTTACAGCACTGCCATGTGGTCGATCAGGAATCAGTCCCTAATATCAATATCTATAGTGATGCAGAACAAGACCTGGTGTTGCTGCTTACTCTGTCACTTCCTTTCTTTAATGTTTTCTTTGACTCTTTTCCTCCTTTGGTCATTGTTTTGTCATGTGCCGTCTCTCTTGAGTGAGCATTGGTAAAAGCATTAGAGTGTTTATTTATAGGGTTCAGAAGTTTAAACGTGGCATGCTTCTTTTTGTGTCCAAACAGATCATTCTTTTTATTATTTTTCCATTCCACGTACCAAACAATAATAAAAAAGAAAATGTTATGTTGTGTCGTAAAATATTGTTCTAATATATTTGCTTTTTTCACCTTTTGTTCATATTTTTATAGGATGAGTCATGGTTTCCATTGACTCAGGGTGCTATTTATAACTTGCTCTTATGCAAAAAACTAAAAACAAAACAAAAAACATTCACCTGCACAGATTGAGCTTTTTTTTTATGAAAGAAGCCTGCATTGTATTGATAGTTTTACCTAATATCATCACAAAAGCCTTTGTCACAGTCAGGACTGCTAAACGGAGAGCAGATGGGACCGGGCAACACTGATGGTCCTGGAGGCTGATGCGGAGCCACAGTGACGAGTGTCCGAGGTGGAGCCAGGGTGCCTGAGGACTGAGGTGTAGCCGGTGGGACTGAAGCTAAGGCAGAGCCAGACGCAGCCGAAGGGGTGTAGAGATGGAGCGCAGCGGATGGTTCGTAAGTCTGTGGTGCAGGCAGGACGACGTCTGACCAAGGCAGAGCCAGAGGGGCGAGGGAGCCTGGTGGAGCCGTAAGAACGATGGTATCTGGTGGAGCCGAGGGAGGGAGGAGCAAGGCAGAGCCAGAGGGATGAGAGAGCCTGGTGGAGCCGTAAGGATGTTGGTATCTGGTGGAGCCGAGTGAGAAAGGAGCCAAGGCAGAGCCGACAGGTGGAATGACTGGATCAGCGGCTGGAGGCAGAGCCAGAGGATCCACTTGCCTGGGCGACGCTGGAGAACTGAGGACTCGAGACAAATTAGGCGAATGGTGTCAGAGTAGGAGTCGAGGGTCTGAAGTGAACCAGTGGAGGCTGGGCTGGCGGACTGGCTCAGTTTGGAAGAGGAGGCAGGAGAGGGAAGCTGGGTTGGAGCTCAGGTGACACAGAAGACTTCGTGCTGGACAGGACCAGTGGGGACACAGGAGATTTTGTGCTGGACGGGACTAACAGGGGGAAAAGGAGAGTTTGTGCTGGACAGGACCTTAGACTGTAAAAAAAGATGGGCGATGCCCCTTCACTCTCTTCCATTGATGAAAACTGAAGCTGCCAAAGTCCTAATATGGCGCTGACATCTTGTGCAGATTTGGGACCTGCTTCTGCGCAGTAGTAACGCGGGACCAGAGTCTGCGCTGTAGTGAGCGCAGAAGTAAAGCCGCGATATCAAGGTCCCGCCCTCACTCTCGCAGAAACCGTTAGTACAGTTGACTGCAGAACTCATGTCAGTGTGAAATAAACAGTTAAGGACATGTAGAAATTAAAGCTGAAGCTCTAATCTCCTTCCGAAAATCCCCAAAAAAGTTTGTTGGTGCCTCAGTGACTACTTCGTTTTAGAGAAGCTGTCAGTCGCAGCTGTCAATCATGACGTCACATTCCCATTTTTATAGCATCAAATAACTAACTAAGACCAAACTTATTTTAAAAAACGAACACTTCAATTTACATCAGCGTAAAAAAAAAAAAACTAAAATGACAGAAAACATCTTTGGAAAAAATTCATTTGAAGTGTAATTTGATTGTTTAGATTCCATCACGTTCATGAGACTTCATGGGGAGGACGGGGTTTATGACCTATACTGGGACCAGCCACCGGGGGGCGATCGAGACACTTTGGCTTCACTTTTCAGGACTTGTGCGGCACGCTTGGACGGGACCAGCAGGAAGGAGAGAAAAGAAAATGAAACTCTTCCAAATCAAAATAGTTCCCAGTGACCAGGCACAACACATCCACAGTGGGGGTGGGTTCCCTCCATGCCCTCGAACTCGAACATCCCCACAGGGACAGATTATGTAGCCTGCTCATGCACCTGGTCAGACATTTCATGAGGCTCAGGCTCCGGGGCAGTTCGTGACCCGCTTGAGCTCTCTGTCTGCGTTGGGCTCTAGCATTCGCTCCTTGCAGTGGGGTGATGGCTGGCTGTGCTCTGGATCCGGAGTGAGGCTGGTGATGTAGAATCCATTGTTCACCAGCACCCACTCCAAAAAATGCTGCAAAATCTTCCCTTGGACCGTCCACTGGAAGGCGTGCCTTGGCCCGCTCGCTAAGGCTGATTTAGAAAAAGACACAGAGTGAGCGGTCCAGATAGTGAGTCAGCCAAGCCAGATCAATAAAGTCCTGGGTATGGTCCTACATGGTCCCCCTGACGGCGGGCAAAAAAAGGGGGAAAAACTCTTCAAAAATATCTTCAGATTAGGTTCTGTGTTCTGTCACCGATGACTGCAATAATAAGAGCACCGAGACGAGGAAATCAAAGAAAACAGTCTTTATTACATTAATCCAACACAGAAAATCACTGGAGATCATAGGGAGTTACATAACCATAAAAAGAAGACACGGGACACCGATCAAACAGAACTGATGGTATAAATACACAGAGGGAGAAGATTATCTGATTGGGAACAGGTGAGGACTAATTAAAAACCATTGAAACAAACTAGACTCCGGTAAGGACAATGACTAAGAACAGAACTAAACAGAACAAACGTTATAATTATCTTAAAATTTGAAGTACACTACAAGTGCACATTCAATACAATTAGGCACACTTCTTTTTTTACAAGGTAGAGATGCTTTTCAATCAGTGCTATAGATAGATATGTTCTGTACAGCACTCTAGTATAATGAACAGAGGCTGTTTTCCACCAGTTACTGAACTTGTTTCCTGTTGTACCAGTAACTGAACCCAGTTGGCCAGCTCCAATGAGCTAAAATGGCTCCAAGTTGTCACAAAGATAGATTTGGTTTCCTCTGTGCCGTTAATTTGGCCGCTATTTGATTGAATTGAATTGCATTGTGTGACATCATCAGTGCTGAGTTAGATCACTCCTCCGTTGCTCCAGCCAATGAGATTGCATGATGTTGCCATTGGAGGACATTTTTCTTGGCATTGCTGATGTATCCATTGTATCCCATGGAAGTGACCTTGCTCATAAAAGGCAGTAGCACAAGCCTTCTGAAACGTCCCGTGCATGTCCCTGTTTGGACATATGGACACACACATTGACTTCTCAGAACCACACTGATTCTCTCTCGTTTTATGAGATGTTAGACAGGTAATTATACTATATTAGGACAGTTAGCCTAATTAAAATGATGTGGGTTGACCTCCATGGTTTGATCTTTCCAGCAACTTGGCCATTGCTCACACTGAAATGATTCTATCACTTATTCAAATGGTTGAGGATTTATTTTTTCTGATGTAATAATTTTTAGGTTTTCATTTTTTCAGTGTACACACACAAACCAACACTATTGTTCAAAATATATATGTTATATATGATTTAATACTCTCAGAAGTCTCTCTCCACAAGACTGAATATTTGATCAAAATACAGTAAAAACAGTAATATAGTGAAGTTTCCTATATTTTAAATTGTAATTTGTGATCAAAGCTGAATTTTCTGCATCATTACTCCAGTCTTCAGTGTCACATGATCCTTTAGAAATCATTCTAATAAGCTGCTTTTTTTTTATCACATCTTAATTCTTTACCTAAATCCCTTCATGTTTGATATGAGGCTTTTCTCCAGGGAGTGTGATGTTTCAGAAGAGCGCCCCCTGTGGGAGGCTTCATTTATGTCAGTCTGAGACCAGCAGAGTGTTTGTGTGGGGCTCTGCATCCATGTGTGGGCTGCTTGCATTTGTGTTAGAGGTTGTTGGTGTTTGTGTCACACCTCATCAAGCTTAAGTCCAGCATTCCTCCTGTATGTGACCGGCTGCCGCTGTCACCATGGATACGGCTCTTCCATGATAACAGCCGTCACCGGGAACTTCCGACCCAGCTGGGTCCTGCCAAGTCCGGTTTGCCATGACAACGCTGTAAACAGAACAAAGGTAGCTGGCAACAGAACAGTGGTTTCCATGTTTCAGATTCAACACACTTACTGTAAGAGAATCCACAAACACACACACACACACCTTTTCAGTTTAGCATATTTACTCTTTTTCTGCTGTGCTCGAGTGTTGTGTACTTAAAGTGTTGCAGCTTGGAAAAGAGACCTAATGCAGTTTGAATTAAGTAAATGAATGGGAAAAAAAACTGCCTTTAGTATGTCTGTGCAAATTATTTCATATACTGTTACATGAGGCATTCAGTTTGAGGAATAATCGAGCACTGTTGATGTTGTGTAGTATGAGAGTCCCTTCCCTGGTTCTGGCAGGTCTGTTTATTTGGGTTCAGCTCTCATCGTACACTGATCTGGACCATACTATGCCAGAGCATCAACATAAATGGCCCCAGATCTAACCGCTGATGTTTAGAAAGGGATTAGCAGATGGTGATTTATTATAATTTATTTTCTATATTATTTTGCCTGTTCTAATTTGTGAAATTTTCATTATTATTATCGTTATCCATATGCTTTTCTTAAAAAGAATAAGTAAGTATTTTCATTTTAAAGTATTGGTATATGAAAAAAAAAAAAAAGCCAGTGTAGTGCAACCAACATGCATGAAGCCATCTTGATGTCATGTGACATCAACACCGCAAAAAGAAAAAGAAAAAAACTTTTTTATGAAGTAATGTTAAGTCAGTTCCATGTGTCAAGTGGAAAAACCCTTGACCCCTGACAAATATATATGAAGGATACCTTTAATACTTTTTACCTTGAAAAATTAGTTTGAAAATGTATACTCATATTTATTAAAAGAGTAATAAATTAGTTCACCCTAAATTTGTCAACATATTTGTTGATAATAGTACAAACGTAGGTATTTCTTTTCTTTGTCTTTTAGACATTCTAATTTCATATGAAACAAGTGCAAGAGAGTTTTTAAGCCTGCTTGTGAATTAGTGATTTTATGTGTGTGTGTGTGTGTGTGTGTGTGTGTGTGTGTGTGTGTGTGTGAGGTCTGTAAAAGTAAACTGAAAGCGAATGATGTCAGATCTGTTTCTTTCATCAAGACTGAATAATTAACAAGCCAACGGCTTGCAGCGCCAAGCCACCAGAATGCATCTCTCTCTCTCTCTCTCTCTCTCTCTCTCTCTCTCTCTCTCTCTCTCTCTCTCTCTCTGGCTCTCATGCACACTAGGTTTTGTCTCTATCATTTTCTCACCTACCCTTCCTCTAGCTTTTCTCTCAGTCTCTCTCGCTCTCTCTCTCTTGTTGTTCTCCAACACTGCCTCCAAACGGTGTGCGAGACGTAGCGTCTCCCGAGCGCTGATCTTTTAGACGTGAGAGAGAGAGAGCTGCTGCAAGCATGAAGAGAGAGGGAGAGACACTATTGCGGGAAGAGCGGTAGTGCCGTTCACTCATCCTTCATCCGTTTGGGAATGTCCTCCCCATCTTCTGTGTCTCCATCCCTCCATCTCTCCTTCGCTCCAAGTGGTGCAGAGCGCAAAGGAGCTGTGATACATGGCAGCCAGGTTAGTCCTGACAGACGTGTGTGAATTTTGCAGCCGTTTGTGTTGTTGTGTTCAGGTTATGAGGTTGTGCATTGGTTATGTTGTGTTTGTTTGAGGATTATAATCACCTAACGGCTTCATACCGCTGCTCTCGTCTAAGCCTCTTAATGCAGATTGGTTTCTTTCCGACACTTGTCCGCCTGTCTCTCTCTCTCTCTCTCTCTCTCTCTCTCTCTCTCTCTCTCTCTCTCTCTCTCTCTCTCTCTCTCTCTCTCTCTCTCTCTCTCTCTCTGTCTGTCTGGTGTGTCGTTCTAATGTGAGGAGTGTGTGACTGTGTGTTTTGATTCGGCAGCAGGAATTGGGTGCGGCACATGGTCTCTGTCACACCCACACTGTGTGTCTGTCTGTGGAGGGTGAACATACACACACACACACACACACACTCACATCTATCTATCTATCTATCTGTCTATCTGTCTATCTGGAGTTTTAGTTGGTTATGGTGAACCAAACAATAGTTGTTTGGTCTATAACTTTAGTTGTGTTCATCAGGTGTTGTTTACAGTTCTATGTTGAGGAATAAACAGACAGACAGACAGACAGACAGAGAGACAGACAGACAGACAGAGAGACAGAGAGAAAGACAGACAGACAGACAGAGAGACTGAGAGAGAGACAGACAGACAGACTGAGAGAGAGAGAGACAGACAGGTGGAGTGACAGAGGTCTGATCTTTAAACCTGAGCTTGTGTTTTTGAGGGTAAGAGCACACACGCTCACTCACAATCACACACATTTTGACTTGTTTTCCAGTTAAAATATGTAAACATCCTTAAAACAAGATGCATTTACATGAAAAAAATATAGAGTACTTGAAGTTTTGAATCATTTTTGTACCCTATTGACATAAAAAAATATATTTTTTTATGTATTGTTTTAAACTTTTGTTAGACTTTACAAAAAAAATTTGCTAATGCTTGTGTGAAGTGTAGCCTGTTTCCTGTGTGTGTGTGTGTGTGTCCTGGCAGTTGGTCATTATTCACGCTCAGCCAGTACTACAGAGAAAACAGAGCCTTCCGGAACAGCCCAGAGTCCTTCCCATGGCAAACTGGACAGGGCCATTCTTGTTTAGACCCGTTGCAGTTCAGAGAGGGGCTGTGGATGTTTTGGGGTCCTTTGGCAGTAAAGTGAAAGTGGGATTATTCGTTTTCAGGAGTGCCTGTTTTGTCCGTAGAAGGTTTGTGTGGGATTTAATTTTATTTTTCTTTATTTTTGTTAACTTGTATATGGTACCTTACAAAAACAGTCATAATTTCCAGCAATATATATATATACACTCACCAAAAGGATTATTAGGAACACCATACTAATACTGTGTTTGACCCCCTTTCGCCTTCAGAACTGCCTTAATTCTACGTGGCATTGATTCAACAAGGTGCTGAAAGCATTCTTTAGAAATGTTGGCCCATATTGATAGGATAGCATCTTCCAGTTGATGGAGATTTGTGGGATGCACATCCAGTGAACTCATGGTCATGTTCAAGAAACCAATTTGAAATGATTCGAGCTTTGTGACACGGTGCATTATCCTGCTGGAAGTAGCCATCAGAGGGTACATGGTGGTCATAAAGGGATGGACATGGTCAGAAACAATGCTCAGGTAGGCCGTGGCATTTAAACGATGCCCAATTGGCACTAAGGGGCCTAAAGTGTGCCAAGAAAACATCCCCCACACCATTACACCACCACCACCAGCCTGCACAGTGGTAACAAGGCATGATGGATCCATGTTCTCATTCTGTTTACGCCAAATTCTGACTCTACCATCTGAATGTCTCAACAGAAATCGAGACTCATCAGACCAGGCAACATTTTTCCAGTCTTCAACTGTCCAATTTTGGTGAGCTCGTGCAAATTGTAGCCTCTTTTTCCTATTTGTAGTGGAGATGAGTGGTACCCGGTGGGGTCTTCTGCTGTTGTAGCCCATCCGCCTCAAGGTTCGGCGTGTCGTGGCTTCACAAATGCTTTACTGCATACCTCGGTTGTAACGAGTGGTTATTTCAGTCAAAGTTGCTCTTCTATCAGCTTGAATCAGTCGGCCCATTCTCCTCTGACCTCTAGCATCAACAAGGCATTTTCGCCCACAGGACTGCCGCATACTGGATGTTTTTCCCGTTTCACACCATTCTTTGTAAACCCTAGAAATGGTTGTGCGTGAAAATCCCAGTAACTGAGCAGATTGTGAAATACTCAGACCGGCCCGTCTGGCACCAACAACCATGCCACGCTCAAAATTGCTTAAATCACCTTTCTTTCCCATTCTGACATTCAGTTTGGAGTTCAGGAGATTGTCTTGACCAGGACCACACCCCTAAATGCATTGAAGCAACTGCCATGTGATTGGTTGATTAGATAATTGCATTAACCCTCTGGAGTCTGAGCGGTTTTCTGGGCCCTGGGGGTGTTCTGACATGCTCTGACATTTGTGCTTTTTTCAGTTGCTTATAAACATATTAATGGCAAAGGTGTAAATTCACTCTATATAGCACAAACAGGTCTACAATAATATGTGAGCCACATGTATGTACATGTTTTTATTTTTGAGAGAATAATGTTTATGCGTGGTTATCGAAAAAACTAAAAATTAAAGTTTTTGAAATAAGGCCACAAAACACATACTAAATATGTGGCAATAAGACTTTTGTAGGGCCCTATACATTTTTTTCAAATTCCGTTTGATTTTTTTCAAAATTCCGTTTTTTCCGTTTTAATTTTTGCAAATTCCGTTTTTTCCGTTTTAATTTTTGGGAATTCAGTTTTTTTTTTACCATTTACTGTTATTTTAGTCGTAAAAAGAGTGTTTTTAATGTTAATTAAAATGTACACAAATAAAATAAGAATGACCCTAAATTTATTGAGGTAACAAACAAAATTCTCGTTTTAAGAGGTGTTAAATGTGGTTTGGTTTGTTTACTTTAGTAAATGTATTAGGCTAACTAACATGAACCACGAGCAATACATTTGTTACTGTATTTATTAATCTTTGTTAATCTTAGTTAACCCTAACCCTGCATTTTTATTATGTTACTTCACACAGTGCATTAAGCTAACTAATGTTAACAAATACAACTTTTCATTTAAATAATGTAGGCTACTAAATGGTGAAAGTAACATTAATAAAGATTAATAAATGCTGTAGAAGTGCAGTTTATTAATAGTTAATGTTAACTGATCTAGTTAACTAGAGTTTAATAAATGGAACCTTATTGTAAAGTGTTACCGATTTTGTTATACACCGAACCGATTCAGTGTTGGACAGATCAGTTGTTTTAACCATTCATTAAAGTGAAGTCATTAGTTCGCGAATCGGACGTATCATTAGCAGACTTGTACGCGTTGTGTGATTATCCCGGCAGTTAGGACATCGCACAAGATTTGTCAACACAGAAAACATTTCATCATTGGATAGGTTTTGTTTAGTTTATTGAAAGTGTTTTTTATGTCAGCTGAATGGGCGGAACGCTTTTCAGAGAAGAAGGCAAGGTAAAAAAGTATTTTTTTTGCACAATTCACACCCAGTGGTAGCCTAATTCAGGAAAAAAAAATATCCGAATACTCTACGTGAAACTTCGTTCTTCCGATCTTTTACCATTGTGTCAATTCTCAATTGATTTAGATTAATAAGCGCGAGGGAGTGAGAGAGAGCAAGACAGTTTGAAGACGTGCGCGCGACCGGGCCTCTCTTTCTGCTCGTTCTTTCAGTAATATGCGATTTTCCTCAGACATACGTTTTTCTCCCACACAAAAACAGAATTTTATTCCAAATATCTAAAATTCCGCGAAATTCCGCGTTGACACTAGATTCCGCGTTAATTTGCCAATTCCGCGATTCCGTCCGCGATTCCGTGATCGCGGAAATTATAGGGCCCTACTTTTGACTAATGGATGTCGTTGCCTATAGTTTTTTCTTCAAAATTATGTGAAAATAGTCTTGCTTTATCGTTCACATAAAACCATACATTGATTTAAATTGATGTAAAACAGGTTTTGCTTGGAAAGCCAATATGCGAGGGGGGCGTGAAAGAGGAGTGGTTTACACCTTAGAATACAATGTCCCATCCACTCTGCATAATGACTCTGCATAATGAGCCATTCATTCAGGTGTGACACTGATTGAGCCACAATGCAAGGACAAAAGATATATTTAGAAGAAGACTTATATTGACCATTTAAGATTTTGCTTACATCTATCTTGTAAATATGTTTTGCTATTTTATTAAATAGGTTACAATTACAACAATAATTACAATTTCAACAATATTTCAAGTGTACTCTTTCTTTGTAAAAAATAGTGACAAAAAATAGTATTTTATATATAGAAATTGCTAAACAAAAGCTTATTTGACGAGGCAGTATATTCTACAGTAAAAACTGTATATTTCTTAAACTTTATAAACTTTCATATTTCGCCTGACTGTAACGTTGTTTTCATGAAATATTAGGGCATATTGTTAATTTGCAGTTTAATACGTTGCTTATACAAATAGCCTACATTTTATTTCAACATATTTCAGTCGATTTTTACTCATCTCAGTATAGCAATACAGTTTGCTAAAACATCATCATTCATTCACACACGCGATTTAAATTTAAACTGTCTTTGCCAGCTGTGGTAAACAGTGCGCATCTCTGCCGTTCATTCATTCATAAACAGAAACCCACGTGAAGAAATTCACGTGATAAGGAAAAAAAACTTACTAGTATTCCTCAGCTCGCTCCTCGATATACCCGCACTTCTGAGGGACATTTTCCATTATTATTATTCCTCACAGCGCTGCAAGACGGTGTAAACAATTAATGATCTGAATAAACTTGTGTGTTTTCTCGAGCTGATGGGGGCGTTCACAGGATTGCGCGGATTGCCTCAGCCATTTGCGTTTGAATAGCGCACGCTCTCCGTGGGCGGAGTCACATTACATCTGAATCAGCTGTAATTAGGTCGACTGGAATCGCTCTCTTTTAATACAGATTTCACAAGATGAGAATATTTGTTTTTTATATAAATTACTTCATTTAAAAGAAGAGAATTCAAGCTTCATGCCTGTGTGTCTGTATGCCTGTTTGACTGAGTATTCGCTGAGCTACAGTTCATTTTCGGACGCGTTTCAGAATGGACTTTACTGGCAGAGAGAAGGCAGAACTCGCTTCGTGTTTATTTTTCTTTATTTGGCAAAAAGCACAACACTTTGTTTTTATTGTGAGTATACACAAAAATAATACACATTTAACAGAATCGATTGATGTATGAAACTCCTATGGAAAATCAAAGTCAACAGAGTATTTATGAGTTTCTTTTACACTGATAAAAAAAAGCGAGCTGGTATCGCCGGCGATACCGCCGACCTCAGGGGGTTAATGAGAAATTGAACAGGTGTTCCTAATAATCCTTTAGGTGAGTGTATATATATATATATATATATATATAGAGAGAGAGAGAGAGAGAGAGAGAGAGAGAGAGAGAGAGAGAGAGAGAGAGAGAGAGAGAGATACACAGTATAATCAGAATTAAAATCGGAATCACTAAAATTCAAAACGAGACTCAACCCTAGTCATGAAACTCTTCTGAGCTGCTGATTGGTTCCCATAAATTCGGCTGCTTTGGCCAGTCAATCTTTTTGTTCTATCAATATAACCTGTTCAATCCCACCCTGAACCAGCTCAACTCAGTGCAGGACACTATGGGAATGTTCCCTAGCCCTCCACCTTCCCCAGCACCCCCTGCCTAGATCTGCTAAGGAGGCTCTCCCTACTTCCCTTGCATTCACTGTATTCATGTGCATGTTTCGGCAGTAGCATTTACTCTCAGCAGCGTAGCAGACCTAGTCCACCATGACAAAGCCTATGTACATTCCATTCTTATCAATAAAATGCCATTTAATTCTATTCCAAGAGTTGTCGTGATTGAAATATATATATATATATTTATAGTTATAAAGTGCGAAAAACATATTTTGTATGTACAGTCTTTTCCAGTAATCAAGAAAGTCATGGCAATTTAATTGGTCAAAAGTAGCCTGATTTAGTTGTACAAAACTGTTGTACTACAGCTTCAAAGTAAAAAGATGCTTACCATTTAATAAGATATTACCATTACCATGATATTACCATTCTAAACATTTGTAAATGAATGAATAAACAAATTCATTTAGTTTTTGTTGGAGAGTGTGTTAAGTTGTACGAGGAAAGACGATAATGTGAGCTGTAAAATTAAGCAACGTACTCTGAATATTGCAGAACGCCCCTGTTGCCATAGCAACATTAACACAGCAGAACTGTCATGTCATGCTCGCACAAACACGTAAACCACATATTGCACTGTTGTGCACCTGAGAATCCGATTGTTTTTGGATGTTTCCAGCGGACACGGACCTGACATCTTTGATAACATCATCAAAGCACATTTCCACGCTGCACGCCTGCGTTTGTTATCTAACATTCCGCCATCTCTCTCGTTCTCCTCATCCCTCTCTCCTTCCCTGTGGAGTGCAACCACTTCCAAACTTGGCCAGTCCTGCGCTGACTGTTTCCATGGAAACATATTCACTTGTGGCAGGCTACAGTGAAGGAAAAGAGCTGGTGCTGTGAGTGAGTGAGTGTGTGTGTGCGCGTCATTCCCATTATTTAGGAGGGTCTGCCCTCTCCGCTTGACTGCGTCTCGCACAAACACAAATTCATTCTCCTTCACACATTTAGCTTTTAATGTGGGATAGAACGAACCACTGTGAAATGATCGGATCGGTGAATAGATGCAAGAAAGAAAAGGAGGAGGTGTGAAGTTTGAACCAGTATTATTATTATTTCTTAATCGTAAAAATGCAGAAAGTTTTCTTATAGAGTTAAGGAGTTGGTCATAGATGTAACTAGCTGTCAGTGTCATGTTAGTTGAGATATTGTTATGCTGTATATACCAATGAGGTTCATTCTCGTGTTACGCAGCACGTTTGAGTTTCCGCAAGAAGTTTGTCCTCACGCGTAAAGCAAGTACGGTCGAGCTTCTGTTTATGTTCACTGAAGTTTTGCCTAAAGCCTAAATTAAATCTGTTCATCATAAAATGATCGAGTCTCTTCAGAAAATTTGGACTAAATCGCTCAATTCATATGGATTAGTTTTACAATCTCTTTATGAACTTTTTGAAGCGTCAAAGTGGAAGTTGTGTAGCTGTCAGTGGAGGGACAAAAAGCTCCCAGATTGTATTAAGGCGAGACACGGCAGGCAAAAACATCGATTTTTCATGCAGTGGTCAGTTTTGAGATTTTGGGCTAGTTTACTCCTTCAATATGTGTTCTTTCAAGCTGCTATAAAGAAGATGTTGAAAATATACATTAAGAAGTTTATTTTATTACATTTTGTTTACTTGCGGCTGTAAGTTTCTCCTGAATTTTCCAAGAAGTTAGCATCCAACGCGACACGCCGAGATCCGTCTGTTTACTGAAGTCTGTCATCGTTGTAAAGCTCTGAGTCTCCTGCACAACACTATGTAACCCAAATATTTCCTTTCTATCAGTAACCAATCGTGAATGTCCAAAGGGGGATTTAAAGCTAACGACGAAATCTCATTTAGAGCTATTTAAATCTTTAAATGTGTTTTCTCAAAATGAGTTTTTTGTCATTCTCCAGTACAAACATCTCAGCCTATGTACACCAAACTTTCCAGTTATACTTAGCAGTATTCTGAAGATATTTTCTGAGGGATTTGTTAATAAATCATTCATGGCCTGATTTATGTGACATTTTAATCAAAAAAATATGGCGATTTTTTTTAAGGCTATGGACAGTATATTTTTATTTACTAGGTAATGAAAGCATATATCCTGATATTCATCTGAATTTTTTTTTTTTCATCTTGTGTGTAAACAAAATGAAAAAATAATTTTGCACCTGGCTTTATCATATGTTCAGATCTATCTACCGAAAATATATGCAACATCGTGCATATTTAATGAGATAATGCCTAATTTGCATAATTAAACATACAAATTTCAAAAACTTGTAATATATATTTTTTGATATACTTGTGTAAGTAATCAACTGAGGAAGTTTCATGGTGATATCTATTATTTAAAAATTTTGCCCCATTCACCTGTAGTGTCTCGCCTTAAAAGATCTTCACTTAAAAGTCTTCTAAAACGGAATAAAATATCTTGAGGGTTTGGAACGACATGAGGGTGAGTAAATAATGACATAATTTTCATTTTTGGGTGAACTAACCCTTTAAGCCTTGCAAATGTAATAATTTGACAAGGAAGATAAAAGAAAAACCTTTGTGCTCATATATTAATTTGATAAAGTCTGGAGATTAGTTATTCCTCTCTATGTGGTTCCTGGCATGAGAAATCATTGAAAGCAGTGATTAGCTGTGTTACACTAGATTGCTAGACTGACGCTAGGATTAGCATGCGTCTTTAGGAGAGCACCTGACGGATATCTCTGCTGATCACTGTGATCAGTCCACACACACACACACACTCCGCACACTCTCTCAAGGCCTCGCTGAAACTGTAGAATAGCGTAGTGACCTCGTTTTACAATCGTGATTGGCTAGTAGTGACGTCAGATGTTGCATAAGACCCTATAATGTGACCAGGTTGCTCCCGTTCGAGGCTGGAGAGAGTCGAGCATCCACAGAGACAAGCCAGCAAGTTTTGTGATATATTTACATAAGGGTTTGAACTAGTGTGTGTGCATGTGGAGTTGTGTTTGTGTTCATTTGATAAGTGTGTGTGCATCTGTAGTGACTTTTTTACGTCTGTGGTGTTTATAGGTGGACTTATGTTGGTCAGTGGCATTTGTGTGGGCATTTTAAGTTTAGTGGTGTTAAAGTAGGCTCATTTTGGTCTGTCATTTGAGTTGTTTAGGTCAAATACAACGTATAATATTTTATAATATTATATAACATAATATACTGTATTAAAAGAATATGTTAATATACAGTACAGGTCAAAAGTTTGGACACATTACTATTTTTAATGTTTTTGAAAGAAGTTTCTTCTGCTCATCAAGCCTGCATTTATTGATCAAAAATACAGAACTTTTTTTTTAAATATTGTGATATATTATTAAAATTTTTAAAAATTGTTTTTCAATTTATTATACTTTAAATTATCATTTATTTCTGTGATGCAAAGCTGAATTTTCAGGATCATTACTGCAGTCGATCACATGATCCTTCAGAAATCATTCTAATATGATGATTCATTATCAAAGTTGGAAACAGTTCTGCTGCTTAATATTTTTTCATAACCTGTGATACTTTTTTAGGATACTTTGATGAATAAAAAGTAAAAAAATAAAAGTAAAAAAAAGAAGCACATTTTAAAAAAAAATAGAAATCTTTTGTAACAACAATAAACACTACTGGTCAGTAATTTGGGGTCAGTAATTTTTTTTTCTTTCTTTTTTTAAAATAAATCAATACTTTTATTCAGCAAGGATATGTTAAATTGATAAAAAGTGATAGTAAAGAAGAAAAAAAAGCCTTTTTTTTATAAATGCAGTTCTTTTTAACCTTTTATTCATCAAATATATTAGGCAGCAGAACTGTTTCCAACACTCATAATAAATCAGAATATTAGAATGATTTCTAAAGGATCATGTGATAGACCGGATGTCACATGTGACACTGAAGACTGGAGTAATGATGCTGAAAATTCAGCTTTGCATCACAGGAATAAATTATTTTTTAAAGTATATTCAAATAGAAAACTATTATTTTAAGTTGTAATAATATTTCACAATATTACTGGGTTTTTTTTCTGTATTTTTGATCAAATAAACGCAGCCTTGATAAGCATTAGAGACTTCTTTCAAAAATATAAAAAAAACATAATGTTTCCAAACTTTTGACCTGTACTGTATATGATAATACATGTATTAATAGTATAATATTTTATTCATTATTTATTTATTTATTTAATATTATTAATTTATTTTATTTTGGTCAAAATCAATCTGTTTTAGTTAATATATGTAATTATTGTATTTTTCTCTATACATTTGTATTTGAATTAGGGTTATTATCGTTAACTAAAGCTAAAACCATAAAAACATTTCCATTACTTTAAATAAAATAAACATTAACTGAAATAAACTAAAATATATAAAACTTAAACTTATTTCATTTCAGCTAGTTGACAAGGCAACATTTAATTTAATTTAAATTGAAGTACAGAATAGACAAAACTAAAGAAAAAAAATTAAAGCTGAACTGAAGTCTGGAGTAATGATGCTAAAAATTCAGCTTTGTGTCACAGGAATAAATAAAATGTTTACATTTATTAAAATAGAAAACAATTAGTTTAAATTGTAGTAATATTTCAAAATATGACTATTTTTACTGTATTTTTAGTTAAATAAATGCAGCATTGGTGAGCAGAAGACACTTCTTTTAAAAACATTTAAAAATGTAAATGTTCCCAACTTTTATTTAAAAAATAAATAGTAACCATTACAAAATGACTAAAATTTTAACTAAAATGAAAATAGAAAAATAAAATCTAATTCAAAATATTACCAAACCATAACAGTATATCAATGCTACTAAAATAAGCAGTATTTTCTTTGCACAAAGTGTAAACAGTACTTTGATGCTATTTATACTTCGTGCAATAGTGGTGTACTATATGCACATCAGTATATTGTAGTAAATTATAAAACAGTATGCAGCAATCACATATTCAGTGTGTATGGTTATATTTATTGTTTGTTTTTTGGTCCATTTATTTATAAACGGATGTTGCCGTATTGAGACTTGTCCCTGTGCCTAAAGCCCCCCCCCCATCCAACCCTAACCCTAACCACACTGAACCTGCTGATCAGTAAAGGTGTCAATGTCATGTTGTACTGTAGCCGTGCACTGGACATAATCTTTACTTGGAGAGAAATTACCTCATAATTATTACAATAATCCTGCTTCTTTTTCACAAGCAAGCCAAAGAATGCATGTTTGGCATGTGACATGCTAGGATAAGCCTAAAATGTCTATGTGGTTTTCATTGGTGTTTTTGATTGCGTTTGGAGGTTGTCTTTCCAAGAAATCAAGTGACAACATAATCTTTCTAGAGCTTTAAGTTCTTGATATTTGCTCCTTTTCTCATTTCCAGTGTTCTCATAGTTGATTCATTATAGTTGGGTAAACTTGGAAACTTGAACGGAAACTACAACAGATATAATTGTGCTGCCATTTGCTCAAATAACAAAAGAATAAATCCATCATAGTGTTTCCATGACTTTCCAAAATAGGAAAAAACAAAATGTCAAAAATGCCGTCTTTCCCCAGCCGTATGTTCATAAAATGAACACTTCTTATTTTTTATGGAATATTGCATTTATTATAAATGATTTATCCGTGCACATCATTATTTATTTTTTTATTCATGTGCCTCGTAATCTTTAATCAAAATAACTTCTCCTCCCTCTTGCAGCGACATCTTGTCAGGGATGGGTGAAGGGATGAGGCGAGGACTCAAGAATGCAGATATGGGCTTTTTATTAATCAAAAAAAATAAAACAAATCAAACAAAAACTACCGCATGGGGGAAAGCATGACTGGCTGGACTAGGCAGGACAAGGCAGGAAACAACAGGGAGCAGGTAAACATGATACGCACATACGACAACCATCCGGCCCAGGACTGCAAACACTGAGAGAATGAAAAAAAGGGAGAGCAAACTAAGCAGGGAACGAGGGAGGACAAGTAGGACAAATGAACCTATAATCAGGTAACAAGAAGAGCGGGGTTAAGACAATAGACAGGAGAGCGCATAGAAACAAACATGACAACATGAAAAAGCATGTGACGGAAGAAAAACACAAACCGCGTGTTACACCGAACACAACAACCCACGCGGCCCGGGTGAACGCACGCTCACACAACGAGACCAGAACGATGCTCATTCGCTCAAACACACAGAGCATGAATGCCTGAGTCCCAACACAGAACCGAATCCAAACTAGACCGAAGTGCCGGGATCTGAACACCATTCTCAACACACACACACACACACACACAGGGCTCCAGACTAACTTTTTTTACTAAGAGCGCTGTAGCCCCTGACTGAAAATTTTACGAGCGCAAGCAGAGAATTTAGGGGCACACCTCAAATCAGCTTGCAATGCAATTATTCAAATTTCCCACAAAATAACTGTAATACTGACAAATTCTTTAATAATAAATAGACTTAACGTTCAGATATTACAATGTGCAGTTTTCATTTAAGTTCACAGGGCTCCAGACTAACATCTGTGGGCAGCGGCACCGGAGCCACTGAGCTCTACAAAGAAATCTGGTAGCACTGGGGCTGACAAGCACTAAGCTTAATTTATGGTGTAGATGAAATTAACTTGAATTATTATCATTCATAATGTCTTAATATTAATTCAAAAGCAAAACGAGTGAAAATGTATACTAAGTCCTGAGTCAAAATAGCCAATTAGCATCCTACTGTTTACAATGGTCATTTTTATTTTTAAATAAGTGTTTAAAAAAAGAGTTTTCCTACATCTTAAATTTTTTAGTTTTAGGACAATCTTTGAAGGATGAACAAAAAATGTGTTGGTCATCATCACATTAAAAATAACATGTATATATAATATTATAGTTTTGACGTGCTGGAACAAGATGTGTAGTACTTGTAAGCGTTTGACTATTTCTGTCACAATACCATAGTTATGGATAGAGTTACTACAATAGCCTTAATCCATGGTGAATGTTGCTGATTTGTGGACTGAATGCCTTCTGTAAGTGTTTCCACGTCAGCGCTGTTTGATCTGATATCTATGGTTTATAACAGAACTCTGAATGTTTGTCACTGGATCTCGTAGCGATGATGTTATTAATTCTAAAGGCGAATTCAATGGATTTCTTCACTGGATCTCCAGAGTCTGGATCTCCTAGTAACAGTGTTGCGTGATCGAGATCGGCCCGCGACTGGCAGGTTCGGGGCGCTGCTCTGTCTGTTGTTGGTCCGAACTAATAAACGGTCCGTGAAGCATAAATAAGTAGCACATTTTAGTTCCGCTTTCATTTTGTTTGCATTCGCTGCTCGTCAACGTTGTGGTCGCGCCAGCGCAACCTAAATAAATATTTGGTCGCACCGGCAGAAAAAATGGTCGCAAAATGCGACCAATTGGTTGCAGTCTGGAGCCCTGCACACAAAAACAAAACAAAAAAACAGAAAACAGGAGAGTGTACGGCCCGAGCGAACTCGTAAACACACACGCTCATAATGATGAAACAGTCTGAGTGTCAGGGCTCTGTCACCAAACAAGAGTAAACCACACCGAAGTGACAGAACCCTGACACATCTCTTCTCTGGCGGGACAATCCACAACCATCCACTCAATCCCCAAGGAAATCTAGTCCCGCCCTGCATTTTTTCTTGCTCGAGAAGCCATTTCACTCTTCACAATAGGGAAGAAAAGTCTATCGCAACTTCCATTTCATGCCGACTTGAAGTAGTTTTCTGTAATTTAATGCCTAGGAAATTCCACACAAAGTACAGTATTATAAATGTGTTTTTTAGATTTACATTGTTAATAACTGTGTAAATGTGTCATGACAGTCTGTGAAAAGTGTCCATTGTGGTGTTCTGTGTGTCTCGTTCTCTCAGCACTGCCAGTAACTCTAACCGGAGTTCCCCTGCTTGCTCTCCGGTTCTGCGGAAGCGCTGCCGCTCTCCCACTCTGCAGAACGTCGAGGCGGATAACATGGTGGAGAAAGGCTCTGAGCAGTCCGACACCTCCAGGTCCCCGTCCACCCCTGAGCAACTGGTCACGCGCACCCTCTCGGGACAGTCCACGCGCAGCGGGACCAAGAACTCCAAGGTAAGACCTTCTCACTCTACAACATCACCTCCGGTGGAAACCGGCTGTATCGTGAATCTGAGGCACTTATGAAGATGTTGAACGGCCTTGTCTGAGATGCGGGGTCCTACCCGCTACATTACCTCTTGCTGTCCAATCATAGCATGTGTCAGGCGCATAGACTCTGATTTGGCAGATTTTCTATTAATAAGCATCTTTTGGCCATTGTTAACGCACCGCTGCTTTTAGGCCGTGTGTCCACCAAAGCGTTTTTTCACGCGGCTGGCGTATTTCTTCAATTTTCAATGGGAGCGCCGGCGCGGAGCGTCTTTTTACAGGTCGCAGAGAGTTGAAGAATGTTCAACTTTGGGTAAAACGCAGCGCTCATCACTGTCAACCCAACCGTCCAATCACAGTGGAGGAGGGGCGGGACTAATACCACACTGACCAACCGCCACATTCTGCTTGTACAATGTCAACAGACGACAACAACTAGCATAATAATGGAACAAAATCATTTAAAAACAAGAGCCAGAGAAAATACATTACATTGTATCAACGTTTTAATATAGAATCAACACAGAAACAAAAAATTGTGTGTGAAATGAGATACTAGTAACACTTTCGCGGATATTCTGTATTAGGCGTTTACAGCAGAGCGGTGGACACACGGCCTTACAGTCTTCTATTACCCAACCCATACTTTTTTCATCATTTTACAACAAAGTGTGCTATGCAGGTATACTGAATTGCTGTAAATTCTTTTACATATTTATTTTCACATTGCAATTGTTATGTTCAAAGGTGACTTTAGTTTAAACGAGTCTATCTCAGACAGGAAAGCACTCCTCCTGTGTTCTGTGAACATATGAAGTCAGGAAAGGGTGAAGTATCAATGAAAACATGTTCAATCAACACCAAACCGAGTATCACCCACGCACACAAATACAGAACCTCAAATCCCAATCCGAAGGCTCATTCTCAGGAAACTGTGCCATTTATTATAGAAAATGGCAGGGAAATGTTATGTTTTGTCATTTCTTTTGAAAAACACTTTTGAAAGAAGTCTCTTCTGCTCACCAAGACTGCATGCATTTGGTCATTAAAAACAGTGATATTGTGAAATATTATTACTTTTTAAAATAGCTGTTTTCTATTGTAATTGCAAATGTAATGTATTCCTGTGATCAAAGCTGAATTTTCAGCATCATTCTTCAGTGTCACATGATCCTTCAGAAATCATTCTAATATGATAATTTAATGCTCTAGAAACATATCTTTTAATGTTGAAATCAGTTGTGCTGCTTCATATTGTTTTGCAAACCATGATAAAAAAATGTAAATAAAATTAAAGTTCAAAAGAACAGCATTTATTTGTAATACAAATTTTTTGTAACTTTATAAATGTCTTTACTGTCACTTTTGATTAATTTAATGCATCATTGCTGTATACAAATACTAATCTCTTTATATATATATATATATATTACATTATTGTTATATAGAAAAATAAAAAAAATAAATAAAAAAAAAATAATTTGGCATGTAAATTAAATATTGTAAAATCTTATCTAATAATGTGACTAAGTTAAACAAGCATTCTCTAGTTATGCCCCTGCTGGTGGATATGTGTAACTACACTATATGTTTCCACAAAGCATCTTTCTCAAACTGTCCTGTTTTCTGTCCTGAAAGCTTATGGATAGATTTACATTATAAACCTCCTTGATGGAGACGCACACAACACTGTCAATTGACATCTTTTTCTGAGAATGACCCGGAGATATTTGTTAATATATTTTTAAGAACCGCTAATAGACTGGGCTAAACAACAGATGATTTGTTTATGCAGCTCTCTCTATGTCTATGTTCCTATGCAAAACATCTCCAAAATCACATTCACATGTGGGAATGAATGGATGCATGAATGGAGAGATGATTATGTGAAATGATTTGTAAAATGCAGAGTAACTCACATCATCATTCTGTCTCATTTCAGCTGTTACAGTCGCTTGTTATTCCTGATTTCTTTGATTTTGTCACTCACTCTGCCATTTATTTTCTTTTTTTTTCTAGAGTTCAATACTTTTGCTGATGTCATATAAAATGTCTTTGATCTAAACTTGACTATCATGTTCTTCTCGCTGTTTGTGGTTGTTCTGATTTGTGTTCCGTTTTCTGATTTCTGTTTTTCTCCTCGATGCATGCTAGTCTCACAAGCGACTTTCCAAAGTAAGCATTTCTCTCTTCTGTTCTGTATTCACTCAGTCTCTCGCCCTTGTTTACACCCGCTGTGTCTGCATACCTCCTCCAGTGATCTGTTTCTCTGTTATTGATTTGTCTTGTCTGACTCTGCTTGTTTGTGTGAATGCAAGTGTGTGTCCAAGTGTTTGTTTAAACAAATACCATCCGCTTTCCTGTTGGCAGCCGTATGTGTCACCTGTGATTCTTGTATTCTGCATTATAGTTCGATAATCGGTTAAAGAGATAAAGTGTTTGACTCAGGCCTGCACAATAATGGTTAAAATATTGTTGTTTAATTGTTCTCATTTGATAAATGTATTTGGTTTCACTTTATTTTAAGGTGGCGTTGTTACAGTGTAATTTTAATTAAGCACATGTACTTGTATAGGGTTTGGTTTAGGGTTAGTTGTAATTGTGCACCATTTACTGTTATTGCTATAGTAAGTAAGATGTGTAACTATGTCACCTTAAAATTTGGTGTTCCCATTTCCTTTTACATTTCATCAGAATTAATGCAATTTAACATAAGCACAAATCAAGAGAACGCCAAATCATACGCATGGTTTATTTCACCTCATCTAGTTTATTTATCATGTACATTAATACATTATGTACATTTTGAAAACTGGTAAACCCTAAAGAGTGTTCTCACAAAAAAAAACACTGAAACTGTGAAATTCCTAACATTAATTCCAATAATTCCAAATTATGTTAACATTTTTCTAATAAAACAACAAAAATACTCTTTTATCATAGCACAGATGTTGCATAAGTGTATTCATTCCACAACCACAATCTCAAACAAAATGTGACCCTGGATCACAAATCCAGTCACATGTCGCACGGGTATATAGCAAACAATACATTGCATGGGTCAAAATTATCGATTCTTCTTTTATGCCATTAGGATATTCAGTAAAGATCATGTTCCATGAAGATATTTTGTAAATTTCATACCGTAAATATCTAAAACATTTGTTGTTGTGAGAGAATGCAGCACAATCGCCAACATAAATGTAGAACTTTAAAGGCGATTTTCTCAATGTTTAGATTTTTTTGCACCCTCAGATTCCAGATGTTCAAATAGTTGTATCTTGCACAAATATTGTCCTATCCTTACAAACTATACATACAATGGAAAGCTTATTTATTCAGCTTTCAGTTGATGTATAAATCTAAATTGAAAAAAATTGACCCATGTGACTGGTTTTCTGGTCCAGGGTCACAAAAAATCGAGATTCAAGTATGGATTTATTCAACGTGATCTCATTAATATTCATAGGTACATTTACTTACGTTTCCATAGACAATGAAACGCACAATATTGGCATATCGACAGCACTAAAACGGAATTTATATATGTATGAACAACTTTACAGATGTACAAATGTGTATGAATCCCTGTTGATGATGATTAATATATTGATTTTAATGTATTCAATTGTCATATCAGTGACACAACGAGGATTACAAAATGTTAAACCAGACTACACTTTAAAACCTTTAAATGAATAACATTTCTGTAATCGTTTAACCATTATTTAGTTTGCTGTGGAACACTGATGGCATTTTCTCATTATTGTCTTAAGCTGTGACTGTCAACAGAACCATAAAATATGCCAAAAATGCAACATAAATTCACAAAAGTAGTCAATTTTATTTGTGCGCTGTAATCCATATCTTTAGAATCCATGTGATCGTGAAGAACTGACCCAAATACGAGCTTTTATTCAGTGATCTTCATCTCCGGATGTGTCAAATCCCGCATTCGTAAGAAGCTTTCCGACACGTTTTCCTTCAGTGATATCAAACGCTCAGTGCTTCATCACAGATCGTGACATGCCGAGTTTCGCTTCACGGAGTTTAATTAATTCTCAGCAATTAATATCTAAAATTCTGCTCTGTTCCTCATACAAAATGATTATATCCCGCCAACACATCGTCATCTGAAATACTTTTGGGACCGCTTTTGAAATGTTTGCAATAAATAAATTGTGATTACACTTGTCTGCCTGTTATGTTTTTCTTTATAACGCTACATATTTTTAAAGAAATGGTTATGTGTAGGTTTACAGACAAGACTGGGATTAGCATCTTAAAATAATGCTATAGTGTGTCACGAGTGGCTGCAGTGATCGCACGGCGAAGGAGAATTAAACAGAAAACTTTTATTAAAACTTAAACTAATAGCCCTCAGGAGAGCACAGATCTCACGAACGAGACCCAACGAAGAAACTAAGAGCTTAAATACAGAAGGAGACATCATGAACTGAACAGAAACGGGTACGTGGAACGAATTAACAACCAAGGAAACTAACCAGGAACTCAGGAACACAATGGCTGTGTTCGAAATCGCCCCCTTATTCACTATTCCCGACATTAGTCCACTAATATAGTTCACTTGAGGGAGTGAATGAAAACGAGTGAGTGAATGCGGACACTGAGTGCGCTGGAAGTCCTGCCGCTTTTCCATAGCTTTATATGTGCTTGCTGTTTATTAACTGTTTATTATCTGTCGTGGAAACTAGCATGTATAAACCTTAATGAAACTATTTAATAATACATTAAAAAGGAATTTATACCTGTATGGTATTACGCTGTAGCCATATTGGACCAGCGGTTTGACTGGATGGATGATTCAGTTTCGGCGCCATCTTCTGGCGAGACGCAGGAATTCATTCGGCATGACCCTCACAGTGCATTATGGGTATTCTCTAGACGTTGAGCGTACATCGGTTGTACACTCGTCATTGCGGTGCATTGTGGGATTGAATGAGTGCACTCGATAACGTTCGGACACCACTACAAATGGCTGTCCCCTCAAATACTGCCCTATTTAAGAGTATAGAGGGCGATTTAGACACAGCCAGTAAAATCGAAACCAAATCTGACTATACTTGTTATATATACATATAGTGTTACTAAAATCTTAATTTTCCTACACATTTCTTTATTTCTTCATATTATGTTTTATGTATTATTTTTATATCATCTGTACAATTGTTTTGTTGTTTAGGGGTAGGTTTAAGGGATCTAAAAATGTATCTATAAAATGGTAAAAGGGCAATTATACAAATATCTTTATGATTTTTAGGTTTTTTTAGCGGTAAATACGTAATATTGTTTACGTTTGATTGTTGTTAATACGTCCAAATTGTACGTTTCAGCATAAAAATTTATGCTTTGAGCGCTTTGTACCTGTAAATGTTACGTATTAATACCCATGTATTAACAATGAGAGCAGGCTGATTTAGTACAGTTCGTCACTGAGAATATTTGATTGTAGATTTGTTCGTAAACAGCACAAGCCGTCTCGTGAAGAAACACAGACTGGCTGGATTACACTCATTTGAGCAAAATATCGCACCGGAGATCGCTAGACTCCGACGTACATGTTTGCCTGTGTTTTCAGATCATCAGTGCATTTTTTGCATCCCAGAGAAAGCATGTGTGCATGGTTGCCATGTTGGGAAGATTGAGGAAAACACTGTGTGATCTCATCATGAGAGGACCGCCTTTATGTACGCCTATATTACAGAGATTATGCATTCATTTAAATTGTGGGTAAAACTTTGACATGCAAAACTTTCAGCAGTTTTCATCTATATGACTTCAGAATGCTGTGTGATGAAATCATTGAATAATCAGCTCTGCTGTATGTGTCTGTGTTTTCAGACAGGTGAGGATTTATGTAGTAGATTGAGGGAATTCCCGACCCAGGAATTCCTGACTGTTTTCTGATCGATCATTTAGTAAAAGAGTGTAAATCTTTGAATTATTAATCAATCACATGTAAAACAGACCATAAATCTATCTTTCTTTCTTTCTTTCTTTCTTTCTTTCATTTTTTTTCTTTTCTTTCTTTCTTTCTTTCTTTCTTTCTTTCTTTCTTTCTTTCTTTCTTTCTTTCTTTCTTTCTTTCTTTGTGAAGCACATGTGATTCCAACAGTTAGTATGATGCTATGTTAATGACTCGATAATCTAATTAATAAGACAAGAAACAAATCAAATTGCATGTAGGTTGGATTTAGTAATGGTCCTTTTATAGATTTGTTTGGTATTATTTTAATAGACATTGCTCTCTACTCCGTCCTCTATTTTGGAGTCTTTGATTTTGTGAGTGTGTTACTATGATGCTTTAAAATGCTGTTAGGTAGTCAGTCGACTGACACGAGCAACGCCTAGGTCATGGGTTCGATTCCTAGGGAACACAGTTTGGATAACGGCATGTGCCGAATGCATAAAATGAGCTTCCAGTTTCTCTGTTTTTCTTTTTCATTCTGTTTTCATTGTTTTACAGTATGACAGATTAAACCTGATTAAAGTAAGCATTTCATGTTGTTCTTCGATTGACCCCTGAACTAACACTAGCTTAAGTGTTAGTTCATCCGTGTTAGCACTCCTGAACTATTCTTCCAAGCTCTCTCTCTCTCTCTCTCTCTCTCTCTCTCTCTCTCTCTCTCTCTCTCTCTCTCTCTCTCTCTCTCTCTCTCTCTCTCTCTCTCTCTCTCTCTCTCTCTCTCTCTCTCTCTCTGTCCATATGTACACACGAAAGGCCCGTCTCACACCTCTCTTGAGTTTAGATCAGATTAGCCCTCATTAAACCGCCCAATCCCTGAGCCTTGACGGAATAGACCAGTATGTGTGTTAGCAGGTCTGTGTGAGTTTATCTATAGGTTTAAAGGGTCATGGACGAGACACAGCTTGAGCTGTGTGCTGCAGGTCAGGCTAATCTTTCACAGTAACACACACACACACACAGGTGTCCTTCTTTTTGGAGCAGTAGGCTAATTGAATGGCTTATCGGCTGACACACACTTCTTGTTGTTTTGTCTGCTCACTTTAACCAAGACTATAAAACAAGTGAGCCCATTATGTGTCATAGCTTTTCAAACTAATAAAGCGTGAGAATTTCTCTTCAGCTTCCCTTCAGCTTCAGAAGATCTGTAAAGCTAGTTTATCTCCAAAATTCAGACTGTTTTTGGAAAGACATGTAAGTCACACTACCGTTTCTGTTGGCAAGAACATTTATTTTTTCCATGAGTTGTTGGCTAGGCCGGTAATCATGCCCTTAAAGACCCCATGAAATGTTTTTGACGAGTGCAAATTTATGTCCTGTGTTGATCCTTTTGAAACAAGTTGGGGTCGGATGTATCAAACGTTAATGTATCAAACGGTTTGATCTTTTAGTTAATGTCACAGCCTGGCGAGTCACTTTGCAAGATATAAAGTTATAATTAAAAGAAATTGTCACATTGCGTGACAATTTCTGTAATATAATGTAAGATATAATATAATTATGAGAAATAAAGTCACATTTTGAGAAATAATGTAATAATTATGAGAAATTGTCACTTTTGTAAGATATAGCCAATTATGAGGAAAAAAAGTGACATTGTTATATATAATGTCATAATTACAAAAAGTGAATAATGTAGTGAATAGATACAAAGTAATAACTACAACTAATAAATTGACTTTTCCAGATATAGTCATAATTACAAAAAATGGCACATTGCAAGACATAATGTCAAAATTACAAGAAATAGTCACATTATGAGATATAACATCAAATTATGATAAATAGTCTCATTGTGAGACACAAATGCATAATTACAAGAAATTGTCAAGATATAAAGTCATAATTACGAAAAATAGTCACATTTTGAGACAATGTCATAATTGTGAGATGTAACGTCATAATTATGAGAAATAGTCTCATTGTGAGATATAGGGCCCTATTTTAACGATCTGAAACGCAAGTATCAAACGCAAAATGCAAGTAACTTTGTGGGCGGATCTCGCAAATCTAAAATGGGTTGGTCTGAAGTAGCTTCATTACTCATAGTGGTTTTGGTGTGACGTGAAATAAACCAATCAGAGCATCATCTCACATTCCCTTTAAGAGCAGGCGCGCTTGTTCCATGGCGGATTGCTATTATAACGGCGGGTTTGCCGATCACGCCAGGAGCGGTTCACAGCCGAGGAGACCGATGTTCTCGTCAGGGCCGTAAAACACAGAGAAATGACATTGGGGGATGGAGAAACACACCCAAATTAGCTTCGGTTAAACAGGCGTATAATAATTTGGGTAAACGTGTAAGCTAGATTTATGCCTATTTTATTCACATCTTCATGGACACCACAATGATTTCCCTCATGTGTTAATATTTTTCCTTGTAATAATGTATGATTTGCAAAAGTGTGAACTGCTGCATCTGTGTAAAGTAGAGAAGCAAAGTGCATGCGCGTTGTGCACACTCTACATTATGGCCAAGCATGCGCCCTTAAAATAGCATCTGACTTTAGACTAGGTTTTTTAGGGTCTGTGGCGGAATTGTTTTCTGAAACTGCAAAATAGCACCAGGGAACGTTTGCGCCAGAACACGCCGCCCCCGGGAGCGCAAGTTCATTCCCTAATTTACTGCCGTGCGTCTGTGGAGGGAAAAGTCTGCTGTGCGTCGGGTGCAAAGTAGGAATGAGACATGCGTCGCTGTACAAAGTCAATTACGCTGGGAGCAAGATAGGGCCCATAAAGTCATAATTACGACTTATAAAGTCAGTTTGCAAGATATAAAGTCATAATTGCAAAAAAAAAGTAATAATGATACAATCAAGAAATATCATAATGTCATTGCAATTTAAAGTCACATTACAAAATATAATGTCAAAAGTATGAGATGTAAATTTGCAATTGCGAAATATGAAGTCGCTATTCGATTTCAAGAGCAAGAGCTGATGTCATCAATAATTTTGGTCCAATTTTTGGACCAAGCAAGCAAATTTTAAATATGTCTATATACTAAAAGTTTATTTTAATAGCCTTTATATGTTTATCATTTAGCTGTAAACTAGCATATCGATTTCCTTGAAACTAACCGATATGAGCCTACAGACATTTAAATAGAAACAACACTCAGATCATCTAGACTGAGCTGGACTGTGTTGAGTTATAAATAGAGCGGTAGTGATGTCAGGCCTGTACACAAACACCCCCTGAAAAGTCTCTTTAAGTTTCTATTTTGGTTCATGCGGGTGTGAATTTGTCTTATTCCCATGACATTTCACCTTTGAAACTGCTCATTTAGCCATCTATCTTTGTATCTCTCTATTTGTGGAAAGGCCAAATGATGAATACGTGTAATTATGCAGTGAAGGGAAATGTCAGACTAACAGACTTTAGCAGCTGTCACATGACAGGCCCTCGGCCAACCCTCAGTCTGCGAACACACACTCTGTGTGAGGGGGCGTTTGCAAATAAAGCTCTCTTTTGCTCTCCGTAATATAATAATAATATTCTTCTCCTTCTCTTTCAGAAAAGCCAGAGCTGGTACAACGTAAGTCACACTTCCTATTAATTGTGTGTGTGCGTTTGTGCATGCATGTGTGTGTGTGTGTGTGTAATACTTGTACTATTGATTGTGTGTCCACCTACTTTGAAATATAAACAGCCATAAATGTTACAATACAGTGCGTTCTTTGTGTTACAGTAACATGACATTGTTTGGGCAAGGGAACAGGATAATTTAATTACTTTTATTTTATTTATTATTTAATTATTGTTTTATAATAGGGATTATTTAAGAGAATTATTTTCAAATTGACTTTGCGTGTGTCAGATATGAAGATTGACGTGATCAAACAAGTATTATGGTGTTGTTTTAATAATGATTTACAGATGTGTTGCTCTTTCCTCTGTCATTCAGCGGTTCAGCTGCAAATATTATCGGACTCACGATCTTGTTATCAATTTCCTCATTATTTACATCTGTGTGTCAACGTGACTGATTACAACCATCCGCCTCTTCAAGTTTTGGGTCAACATTGTTGTGTATCACATAGTGTGTCAGAAATTCACAGCAACACACCTTAGTATTTACTTGGTACTAGGAGGTACTTTTGCCTAAACTTATTTTACAGTCCATGTACATACTATGTACTTATTATAGCAATTACAATAACTTTGAATACTTTTTATGTTATATCATTAATTATCATTATAGTACGGAGCCCCACACATGACATGCGGATGACATGCGTCATCACGTTTTACTAATTCGTTCCCTTTTAAATTGTGTGCACGATATAATCATTTTTTTCTTGGTTAACTAAATCGTGGCCATGTTGTTTTAATTCATTCCCTTGGTTTAGCTAAAGCACAACGAGGGAACAAATTAGTACAACGTGGCCACGATTTACTAAATCGAGGGAACAAATTATTATATTGTGTGTATGGTTTACTGAAAACCAGGGAACGAATTAGGAAATCATAGCCATGATTTTCTAAAACGAGAGGACGAATCCTTAATTCGTGGCCAGTATATAAAAAATAAAAATGATCCCGCGCTCTGCATAATACAAATATCAAGGTTTTTTTTTTTTTTTAGACCATTAGCCACAAGAGAGCGGAGTTGTATCATAATCTTTCAATCACTTTTCATTCCACAATATCTTCCTTTTTTCTTCAATCCTTTATCTTTGCTTTCTTTTTCTGTCTGTGGTTCTTTTCGTCTGCTCCTCTCTTCTCTCTCTCTTTCGTTGACTTTTTCTCTTCAGCATGAGAGACAGCACATTCTCAGAGTAAGCATGATTTTACACTCCACTTCCTGTTTCCTGTCACACCGAGGACTGAACTGAGTCTGTAAGGCTTCTCTAACAGTGGCTTTGGCATGCGTGTGCTCCTCTAATGACCTAATCATAGCATCTTCCTTTATGAACTTTATTAAACCAAAGGCTAAAACACGCAACGCACGGCATTAATACCCTCTTGTGAAAAAGAAGTACACTTTACCATATTTTTAAAAAGCTGTATACAGGTAAAATTATAATTAAATACTTAACATGTAACACATCAAAAGAAGTGTACTTCATTAAAGCACGACAAAAGATTATTAAACCATAATGATTTCAAATGTACTTTAAAGTACCACATTTAATTTGGCATTAATGCAAAGCACACTTTTAAAAAGTGCACTTAAGTGTGTTAAGAAGCAATCATGCAGGTGTACTCTCTTTAAGTGTATTTAAATGGCCTTTTATTTCATTAATATTATATTATCTGCAAGCACAGTCTTTTAAAAATATGCTTTTAAGATTTAAAGTACACTACAAGCACAGATTCAGTGCACCTCTTTTTCACAAGAACCTGCATGGTGGCAGCGTTAGAGAGTCGCAATAAATAGACTGTGCATCTCTCTGATTGGCTCTGGTTCTCAGCGGCGTGATGTGATTGGTTGATAACACTGCACATGCATGGATGTGAGCTGTTTGATGCATACTAAATGCACACTGGGCAGTTCAGCAGCAGGATCTCATGCAGTGGCATTGGCGTCTTATTTAAAGAGTGTTGTACATTTTTGATGCATCGTCTGTGGAGTGTATATGTGCGTCTGTGTTCATATGGGCAGTGATGATCTCCCATGGCCCTGAGAGCTCTGTGATTACATCTCAACCGTTTCCATGTGAGTTCTGAGCCCTACTGATAACCAAAGTGAATGTTGGCGACTTCATTGTTGTATTGCAGATTATGTTTGGTTTATAAGAGACAGCTCAATGCCGTCTGACACTGTACAGAAGCAAAGGTTGTATGTAGTTTATTTTAAGGCGGCAGTTTCATGACACATTTGTTCTCGCTACTTTCAAGGTAGAATTGGGAAAGTCATAAACAGGGAGTGTGAATTGAAAGAGGTTGTGTAACATTATCCCAGAGCAGACGCGTCACACAAAGGCCTTTTCATTGTATGGCTGTGATCATCACACATGTTTGCACTGCATCTAAATGATGCAAAGAGATTTCCTGAGGAGATCAACTCGATTCCTTCAGTATAGTTTTTATGTAACATGTTTGGACAGTTTCAGTATAGGTTGAAAACATTTTACTATATACATTATACTGTGCAATGTATTGTTTTAAGACTTCACCAACCTTGAATTGACTTCCTTTGGTGGAGTTCTATCCTTAAAGGGATAGTTCACCCGAATAACATCTATTATTTACACATTTCCATGTTGTTCCAAATCTGTATTACATTCTTTCTTCTGTGGAAGATATTTTGAGAATTGTCTCAAGTGTTTTTTTCCCTGTATTCAGTGGAAGTCAATGGTCACCAACACTGTTTGGTCACCAACATTCTTTAAAATGTTCATTTTTGTCTGATCAATCAAACTTTAAGGTTTGAACTCCTGCAATGGAAGTCTTGGTTGGGGAATCTCATATATATGCTAAAACAATAATCGTACATGAGACAAATGGTACACATGATAAAGGGTTTTAGGGCCAGATTTACTAAACAGGGCAAATTAGCAAAGGGCAAAGAGAGCTCAATCCCATAAAAGTGCCGATGGGAGTGGAAAGTTCTGTGGGTGATCTACTGACGACATGCAAATTAAAGAATACAGATGCAGCCGGATCATTTCCATAATGACCAATGCAATCTACCAAGAGCAGCGCAAATTACCATCTGGTTTAAGACATGCTTTTTGGGGTGTTAAATAATGGCGCAAATACCTGACTAGCACAAACATAATAAATCACCTTGCATGTTTCATTTAAATACTCTCCTCGCATAAATTTTGCGCCTGAAATGGAAATCCTACAAATGCTAATAATAAGGTCAGCCGTAAAAATAACCCTGTCCACGCCTTTTCAGTGCGTCTCTTGGGTAAATGCTGACAGTAGCTTTATATCGCCAAAAGAGGGTTTGCGCTGGCCTAAGCTGTTAGTAAATCTAGCCCATAATTCTACGTTTTAAGGAACATTTCAAAAGTTCAATATTTCAAAGTTACTCTTTAAAGTACTTTCACCGGAAACTCAAATAAATGCGTGTGAACTGAAGTTGTGTTTACATGAGGCGGTAACCATAGAAAACATTAATTATTATTATTATTATTAATTAGTTTCTAACTAAACATCTGTACTGGTATTTTATATGGCTTTATTATAAATATAGATCACACGTACTGTATATAACATTACTACTTTAGTGTGTTTTAAAGGCATTTAAAGGGATAGTTCACCCCAAAAAAAAAATTCATACAATGAATATCAATGGTCACCAAAATGTTTTGGTCACCAACACTCTTTAAAGTATCTTCCACAGAAGAAAGTAAGTCTGGTGAAACGTGGGTGAGTAAAGGATGACATAATTTTAATTTTTAGGTGAGCTATCCCCTTTAAAGTTGACATTTGCACATAAAAGATCGCACCCCGAAAGTTTGCACACTAGACATGGTCTCGCGTGCCAAGGACACGTAAGAAAACAAACTGATCTCCTGATGACATTATTGGAGTCGTCACACCCAGTCTTGGTACCAGCCACCGGCGGCTCTCATTATTTACTCTTTCAGTTAATATATAACCAACTTTACATGCTCATCGCCAGGAGTAAACACACTCACACACATCCAGCTCTACATAAATCAGCTGTTGTGCTCCAAAGTATCTTCTGAGGCTTCTGCTGCTCTGGATCTCCACCGGAGTGTTATTGGATATCTGCTTCTCCATTGGCAGAAACTATCCATTCGCCTTTATGGTTATTAATGTATAACCGCAGAAGAGAGAATACTTTTGAGACGGAGATTAAAGTTGTCGCTCACACACGCAGAATTCCATGACTGCAGCAGATCATGTGTCAGTCTTTGTTCTTGGTTATCTTTAGGTTTCTGACAGCACAAATGAGAATGCACAAGTGAGTAGAGGTTGGGGTTGAGAGATGGACGTGTGAATTGTACATTAGAACACGTAAATGATAAAAAAAGGACATGATAACCCAAGGAATTGGCACAGAGAGTTTCCAGATGGTCTTTATTTGTCGCCGTGGTCTTTTTTAAACCTGTAGGAGACCATTTGAAGTCTTGCAACAACTGGTGAATGCAAAAAAACAAGCGCAAACTCTGAGGACTAATGGACTGAACTCCAAGAAGAACTTTCCCTGAAAGCCAACAACCAATTTGCAATGGAGATAGTAGTAGCCATTGCATACTGAGGTAACGATTAATGATCGCTTGCGGAAGTAACTTGATGTTCCTCCTTTATCAACCCTTTAGTCACTGCGTTTACAGCTCGAAAAAGGATGAAGAATCAAGACGGACATGTTTACAGGCGCTTTCCCAGCAGCAAACTGGAACAAACGGCAGCATAATAAAGCATCTGTCTGCCAAGGTTACTAAAGGCCACTTGCATGTGAGTGTTTTTGCGAGCCACAATTGAATCATGTGGCGTTAGTCAGAAGAGCCAGACACTCACACACACCCTGATAGAGGACGTTACACCCTGATGAACATCTGCGATAGCGTAGACAAACCTTGGAGGAGCGACTGAATCTGGGATACTTATTTACAGACCCAACCGAATCCAAAATATTATCAGGATCTTGTCATTGATGAACTGATCGATCCGTTGGCTGTGGTGCGAGAGGGAAACAGAAACATGGATTCATCACTGGACTCTCAGGAGGACTGGGAGACACTAATGGAGCTGGAGGAGGCTTTGGCGGGATGGTTAGTTCAGGGTTCAGACTGGGAGCTGGACCGGCACTGGGGCCCGAGGGACGACCCGTACCAGGATGAGGAAATACCGGCCGTGAGTCTCCATAAAGATTCAACAAAAGACTAGTTTACGGTCCGCTGTTGATAGTAATAGGGCAGTGTACAACATGACATTTATTTAAATATATAATAAAAACAATTGTGTACTGTATATGTACAGTGTATACAGCAGGGCTTGACATTAACGCTTGGGACAAGTGGATTTTTTTTGAAGGGGCAAGTTAAAGAGAATCTCCGACCGCAGAAGCAGTCTGATTAAAACCTAAGACAAAATAAAACTTGGGAAGCATCGAAACGCGAGAATGATTCTAATTTTATTACATTCCATGTAAAACGGCAACTGAGAAATCAGAACAAATGAGCGTTACAGTAGAAAAACTCACAGAAGAAACAAACTGTGGTAAAGATTCAAAAAGTAGATTTTTTTATTTATTTATAACGATATAGTTATGCAACATAACTCGACCAAGGGAGCTATTTTGCTGAATATTATAACGACTGCAGATGTTACATTGATTTTATAGTTCAATAAACAAGTAGGTAATATTATCACTTATATTTTAGACACAGTATTAACTTTTTTTTTTTGTTTCACCAACGGAAATAGTTCCAAACAAAGATCGCATCAGAACTATTGCGCATTCTCGAAGCAACAGCGCTGTTTTGTTACTCGATGAAACATTAAACTTATTGCAGTTTAAATTATTTAATTTGATTGGTAACAACCCTATCGTGTATTATTTTTTATTATAATTGAATTTATTGATCAAATGTAAGAATTTGACATGAAAGATGACGCATACATTTGATAAGGTTGTTTTTTTTAAAGCCTTTATAAACACCCTGGGGTAAATATAAGAAATCTGCAGATTTAAGTATGTAAAAGCTGAAAGAACACTGATGAGATTATTGCTTCAGAATACATTTTATTTACGCCACCAAAAATTATTATTTTTTTTTTTCGGACAAGTAAATTTTTTACTCTGACAAGTGAATGACCGATTTGTCCGATTGATCGAGCCCTGTACAATATTGTACATACATAAATTACATTTTTATTCTTATAAGATAAACAAATATTTATATAATATAAATGAATATAATAAAAAAACAATAATATAAATATTTAATATATTTTAATTAATTACTCATTAACTTGGTATAAGGTAGAAAAATATTAAATTAAAATGTTAGCACTGAAGTGTCAGTTCTCTCTATATGTTAATATACATTTAGGAATATATATATATATATATATATATATATATATATATATATATATATATATATATATATATATATATATATTTATATATTTATTTATTTATTGATTTTGATATTACGCTTTGTCACTTTTTCAATTTTAGTTAGCGTGTAATGTTGCTTGTTTACTTATTTTAATATAGAGAAATTACAATTTAAAAACAATGTATTAAATGTCAACAGTGTCAGTACTGTCTATATATTTCATGTTAATTTCATATTTCTGAAATAGAATTCAGCAAATAAATTAATATAATATATACATCCTTCCATTCATTAATTCTCCAAACCGCTTATTCCTATTATATTAATATATAAATATAGTTGCCTTCATTTCTGTTTAGTCCTAAAGGTATTTTTGATATTTTAAAGGTATTTCTCATAAGATTATTGTTGTTGTTGTTGTTTTTACTTCCGAGTGTCACATTCAATATTGCGTGTAAGGATCACCATTTTACACGGTTGATTTCAAGACTCTTTATCAAAATCTAAAGTGATTGTCTTGTCTTTTCTTAGAGCATTTGTCTATCTTTGCTCTGCTGTTAATGATGCACGGTGTACTTCGGCTCATTAACAGCAGTGAAGATTGTGAAGGAGAAGTCGTCGTTTACTCGTGTCTTCTGTCGCGCCACAGTGGGAATGAACTCATCGTGGTTCATCTCACGCTGCTGCATGGCAAAACTAAACCAGCATTTGACTGATGATCAGCTGTGTGAAAGAGCAGAACGGCTGTTTCTTACTGAGAGAGTGTGTGTGTGTTCCTCATCTACTGCTTTATCTGTGTTGTAGGTCCTCAGTCCCACATATAAGCAGCGTAATGAAGACTTCAGGAAGCTCTTCAAGCAGTTGCCGGACACAGAGCGTCTCATTGTGGGTAAGAGTGTGATCATTAACAAATTAAAGACTTACTTATATGCAATCAAATTAGCATTTGGACATAGTATTCATGATAAGAAAGAGATAAAGTAAATAACTGTGAACAATATTTAAAAAGTTTTGGTCACCTAATTGATTTTTTGTATTATACACTTGAAATAGCGCAAAAGCAGTGTCATTTATTTAAGTGCATTTACATATTGATCTAATCGAAAATCATTTCAGTTTTGTTCAGTTTGTCTAAAAGCAAATAAAACTCCACATAGAAAAAAATGAATAGAAACAATTTTGTTTAAATAATATTTTCTCTTGACATCAGAGTGTCGATGTGCCGAACACACACTGGCTGGCTTTATGGCTTTATGATTGTTTTAGTTTTTTTAGTACAGAAAATAAAATATTTTTAAAAGACATCACAATAAACATTAAGGTCTTTTGAAGTTGTTTTTATTTATAGTAAGTAAACTAAATTAAATATTGACTAACTAAATGTTATTATTTTTATCTTAAATGAAAATTCTACTTTAATATTAAAGCTAATAGTTTTGTTTGTGGTGAAATTAAGTTGTATGAAGCCGTGTATGCGTGCGTGCGTGCGTGTGTGTGTGTGTATGCGTGCGTGCGTGCATTAAATATATACTGTATGTCACATTGACAATCATTGCGTAATACATATATTTAGCTTATGTTTAAAGAAAATATATTTATTAAGTATACGGTCTATATAATAAATAATATTTTTACTTTGTATTAATGTATTTGTCTTTGGGACAATAAATATTTTTGATTAACATTAAATCCAAATTTAAGGTTTGAACCAAACCATATATTTTTTAAGTTGGTCCAAAGTATAATTGTGTTTCTGTGCAAGTAGATATTTAATATTAATATATTTTCATTAAAATGTTTTATTATAATTATAAAATTGTAGATAAAAATTCCATTTGACTTTAAAGAGTGTCAATTTATAATTAATAATAAATTATATTTAATTATAAAACTATAACTATTAAATGGATAATTAATAGTTAATTTATAATTTAATTAAATGCTTTACAGTTTAAAGGTTCTTAATTAATTTGATTATTTTCTTCTTTTATTTGGAACTTGATGGATACAAAACTGAAATAAAAGGGGAAAATATATAGAATTGAATGATTTGACATGAGAGACGTCTTTTGAACGTTGACCTTGTCCTGTCATTGTCAGACTACTCCTGCGCTCTCCAGCGGGACATTCTCCTGCAGGGCCGCCTCTACCTCTCCGAAAACTGGATCTGTTTTTATAGCAACATCTTTCGCTGGGAGACACTGGTATGATATACTTTAAAGTTCCCCTATTATGCTTTTTTTGGATATTACCATTCCTGTAGTGTGTAATACAGCTGTTTGTGAATGTAAAAGGTCTGCAAAGTTTCACAGATCAAAGTGATAAATGGAGTTATTGTCTCCCAAAAGAAAGAAGCGATTCTGAACGAGTCCACGTCTTACATCCTGCATTTCGGTTTGTAACAAGTTTGCATAATGCCAGCTTATATATGGTCTTCATCGGCCGCCCGTGAACAGCGTCTACTTCGACCCTCAAACACTGTAGTTGTAGCTGGGACTGGAAGAGTTTGGTCTGTGTTGTCGACATGTTGAGAAGACACTCTTGTCTGTGCTGTGAAAGCAAATCCATTTTGAGAGTACTTCCAAAGAATGAGGACTCGCACTCGCATTGATACTGTAAAACCAACGCCAATGTTACTGCTCGTATCACTGTGTATCAAGAGCTGTGGAAGATCAGATATGGTAATGGAGTTTGGTCTCTGACTAATCACAACACACTGGGCCATTTGACCAATCAGAGCAGAGAAGGCTCTCAGAAAGGAGGGATTTAGAGAGACTGAATCCTTTATCGAACCAATTAAGACACTGTGAGAAAAGAGCTGATGCTGCAATGTATAGACCTTATGAGCCAGAGAAACGAGGGCGCCGCCATCTTTAGAATATTGTCTTTTAACTTCCGTTTTTGCGGTCACTCTGTATATTTCTATGGCGCTGCTGTCCAGGAGTAATTAGCTTTTGAAGAGGATTTACTTAATGTAAAGTTAACGAAAGTTATCATGAGGATTGTAATGTTTAAAGCAGATGATTTAACAAATGTCAGATTTTAAAACGAGCCGTTCATTAATATACACGCAGAATCGCTGTGAAAATACAGACCAGAGGCGGACAGAGTACACAGCTTCATTACTTGAGTAAAAGTACAGATACCCCTTGCTAAATTTTACTCAAGTACAAGTAAAAGTACTACAGTCAGATGTCTACTTAAGTAAAAGTACTAAAGTACTTGTTTTTAAAAGTACTTGAGTATCAAGAGTACAAGAGTACATTTTCTAAATATTGCATTACTACTGCCACAGTACTTACATTGGTAAACACAGCAAACACTTGAAGCGAAAACTATCATTTACTTGTTCAGAAAATTGAAATAGTCTGGCGAGGTGGGGCCACGGGTTGGCACATTCCCGGGATGCGATATTGTTTTTCCCAGGATGGTAGGGGAAGACTCATGAATATTCATTAGGGAAGTCATCCCTGATTGGTCTGATGACCTACCCCTAACCCCACCCCTAAACCTACCCGTCACTGGGGTTAAGACCAATCAGGGATGACTTCCCTAATGAATATTCATGAGTCTTGCCCTACCATCCTGGGAAAAAATATATCGCTCCCGGGATGGATCTGCTGCGTCTTCATCCATTGTTTCGTCCATGGTTATGTCTCTTATCTAAATCTGACCATGGAGTTGACTTTGGCGGAAAGCTGAAGGTAATTGCTGATAGGCTGTCCCAATCAGTGGCGCCTGCACAATCCAATCACATTTGAGAGGGAAACAACAAATTGAGGGTTTTCGAGATGTTTCTTTTTTCGTTTTTTTTTTTTTTTAGAAGTAACGGGTACTCACAGTTATGGATAGAAATGTAGTGGAGTAAAGAGTACAATATTTGCCTCTCAAATGTACTTGAGTAAAGTCATGAGTACTCCCCAAAAATGATACTCGAGTAAAGTACAGATCCCTCAAAATTGTACTTAAGTACTGTACTCAAGTAAATGTACTCCGTTACTGTCCGGCTCTGATACAGACCGGAAGTCAAAAGACAACGAGCACATCGCTGAAAAGGGGCGGGGCTACATAAGGTCTATATTATGAGAAAATTCAAGTGTTTTTTGACCTTGGATGCATGAAAACCTATTGTAGGAGACCTCTAAAACAAAATTAAGGACCTTTAATATAGCACAATTTGACTAAAACTTTTGGAGCTACAGCCTGAGAGATCCAGGAAGAGTCATGTTGTGTTTTATTGTTCTGTTGCATGTGTGAACAGCTTACAGTACGGCTGAAAGACATCTGCTCCATGACGAAAGAGAAAACAGCGCGTCTGATTCCCAATGCCATCCAGGTGTGCACGGACACGGAGAAGGTGAGAGACACACAACCGCACTCAGATACGACTACACACATTAACACATTCAGTTAAGTTGTTCTCCATCTTCCCTTCAGCACTTTTTCACATCGTTTGGTGCGAGAGACAGGACTTACATGATGATGTTCAGACTTTGGCAGAACGCACTGCTGGACAAGGTGAGAATATAAACACGGTAATGTTGTTGATACTGATACTGAAGAAAAAAAAAAGAAAAAAAGTCCAATCAGTGGTTAAAGTGATTTCTCTCAACTCAGTCATTCTATGTTTACTGTACACCTGCAAACCCCGAGCCTCGGTGGGGTTTAGTGAAATGATATAATGAGAAGTGGAAAGTCTCCGAAATATCTGTGCCAGAATAAGTAGAAACCGGGGGCTGATCATTTTTGCCCCATTTCAAATCTACCGTTTCTTTCTAAAATACTGGAAAGGATTGTTGCAGCCCAGGTCGGGGATCATCTTTCTGATAATAGTTTGTTCGAGCAATTTCAATCCAGTTTCTGTCCTTATCATAGTGTTGAGAGTGCATTAGTTAAGATCTCTAATGACTTACTGTTAGCTGCTGACTCGGGACTTTTATCCATACTTATTCTGCTCGATTTGAGTGCAGCATTTGATACTATCTCGCACAGCATTGTGTTTGACAGTCTATTGGCATCATTGGTACCCCACTGGTATCCACTTTACGGGTCGTACTCAGTTTGTACAGCTGAAGCAGTTTAGATCAGAGCCTTCGTTCGTCAATACGGGTGTTCTGCAGGGCTCAGTTTTGGGTCCTCTCTTATTTATTACTTATCTTTTACCCCTTGGTAATATTTTTAGGAAATTTGGTATTCATTTCCATTGCAACTTTACCTATCCTCCAAACCTACCTCTACTTTTCCTCCATCTGTCCTCTCAGATTGTTCAGCAGAGATTAAAGAGTGGTTTACATCAAGTCATCTTAAACTTCATAGCTGTAAAACAGAAATTCTTCTTGTCGGCTCAAAAACCAACCTGGCACTCAATAATCTTGCCCCTTCATACTTATCTGACCTTTTTCATAATTATATTTACACTCCTACTCGTACTTCTCGTAAGATCATCTTCTGCACTCACTCTTGTTCTCCATCGAACTCGTACAACTTCTATGGGGTCCCGAGCCTTTAGTCGTGCAGCTCCTTATTTTTGGAACTTAGTGGCACTGGATGTGCGAAACGTTGAAAGTCTTCGTGTTTTTTAAATCTCACCTTAAAGGATTAGTTCACTTTTAAAAAAACTTTTGCTGATAATTTACTCACCCCCATGTCATCCAAGATGTCCATGTCTTTCTTTCATCAGTCGAAAAGAAATTAAGGTTTTTGAGGAAAACATTCCAGGATTTTTCCCCATATTATGGAGTCCAATGGGACCCAAACGGTTCAAGGTCCAAATGACAGTTTCAGTGCAGCTTCAAAGGGCTTTAAACGATACCAGACGATGAATAAGGGTCTTATCTAGCGAAACGATCGGTCATTTCAAAAATAAATAAAGTTGAAGTTTTATAAGCACAAATGCTCGTCTTGCTCTGTTCTGTGATGCGCGTTCGTGACGTCACGTAATACGCAATTACGTTGAAAAGGTCAAGTTGACGTGTTTACAAATGTGCGGAAGGAGGACCATATACACATATTCAAATGTATTTGTGTCAGTTTATCGTTTAAAATGCCCATTTCGTGTGCGTATCCTGGGTGCTTTAATATTACAAAGCCTAAAAGAACATTTTCTTCAGGACAGAAATTTTTCAAGCGTGACCTTTTCAACGTAATTGCGTATTACGTGACGTCACGAACGCGCATCACAGAACAGAGCAAGACGAGCATTTGTGCTTATAAAACTTTAACTTTTTTATTTATTTTTGAAATGACCGATCGTTTCGCTAGATAAGACCCTTATTCATCGTCTGGTATCGTTTAAAGCCCTTTGAAGCTGCACTGAAACTGTCATTTGGACCTTGAACCGTTTGGGTCCCATTGGACTCCATAATATGGGGAAAAATCCTGGAATGTTTTCATCAAAAACCTTCATTTCTTTTCGACTGATGAAAGAAAGACATGGACATCTTGGATGACATGGGGGTGAGTAAATTATCAGCAAAAGTTTTTTTAACCTGTTAAGCTTCACCAGTGCGTCGGCGCACTGAAGCGTTTTTTATTTATTTAATTCAAAATTACTATCAGATTTAATGTTATACCTTGACAAACTATACATCATTAAAAAGATATAAGACTCAAGTTTCAGTATTTGACCACTATTGTATTCTGAGAAACTCATAGTGACAGTTATGTCTTAATTTGTGTCAGGAGTTATGAAATGAAAAAATGAGTCGATACCTTTAATATGAATTATGCGCGTCAGCCGCTCCCATTCATAAAAAACTCCCGTGCTGTCGTCATGACAGCGATACACAAAACAACGTCCCTCAGGGCTTTAGCTCAAAAATGTGCAGATTTGGAGAAATATTGATAGATTCTTTTAGATTTACATCATATTTCTATAGACAGGAATAATATTTATTGAATTTATACCCAAATGCGTCAATGTAATCTTTATGAGCGTTTGGTATTCTAATTGACAGTGTTTTCAATTCATACCAATAGCCTGAGGGCGCTATATGCACAGTAATATAGTCCATATATGAAACATGAAGAAGAGCCATGATCATGTGACATTCCAGGAAGCCTCGAACACACACAAAGCTACAGAATTCGCGCTGTAAAATGCAGATACAGATGTTTTGAAGACAATAAACATGATTGCAATGATATCTGATTTGCCTGTGTTCTTCAAGCCATGCCAGGTATTTTCATAATAATAGTTTATATTTATAATGTAATGCTAATCTATATAGACTTCATCATTGTGCATAATACTATCAAATAATATATTTTCTGTCTGATTTTTTTATCTGAAGCTAAATTAGATCACAGAAGATTATTTAAAACATTCGGCTTGAGTTATAAAGTACGTTTTGAGCATAAACATGGTTTTAATCTCATATATTGTCGTGTATTGATGGTGTGCTAAGCTAACATGCTAGCTAGCCCTAACTGTTAGTCACATGACATGGTCTTGAAAAACATTTAACTAAATACAGAGTTTTGGGCTTATTATCTTCAGATTTTAAACATAAAATGTTTAGACATGTGGCTTTAGCTGTAGTGCATTTCTAGATTGCTCCAGTGCCAACTTCAATTTTATTTTCATGAGGATGTTTCATAAAAAATAATTTCTAATAACTTTACAAAACTTTGAAGCTATTTATAACAATTTTTGTCATTACGACAATAATTAATTCTACATTTACAATAAACTGCCAGGTGTCAGCTTTCAAACGAGATCATACTTGTGCTTTTAGTACAAAGGGTTCATGAACTGTATCTGTTTCAGTTTGGGTATGTCATTTCTGGGGATTTTTCAAAAGTGGCGTTGCAGCTTAACAGGTTAAAAGTGAACTAATCCTTTAAGACCCATCTTTCTAGGCAGGCTTTTATGTGATTACTTTTATGTTTTTATCCAGTCGGTCCAGACTGTAATTTTGATTATCTGTTTAATGTTGATCGTTTTATTGTGTTTGTAAGGTGTCCTTGAGTGTCATGTAAGGCACCTTTAAATAAAATGTATAATAATAATGTTAATCCACTCAACACCGCTCAAAATGTATTTTTATTAAGCGCAAGTTTTGCACGCTTGCGAATCCTTTAATTATAACCAACAACATGTAAATGTGATGTAAATAAGAGATTCATTGTGTAGCGTAGCCAGCTTTTTATTATTATTATAATTGGATATTTTGCAAGAGAGCACAGAGAGTGAAATTCTGCAGTGCGGTGAGTTTGCGCTGAACTGAATTGTTTGACAGCTTCAGTAATTATTAGAAGAGCGCACTTTGCTTTTTCATGCTGCCAAGTACACACGGCAAAACTTCTGGATTGACAACATACGATTTGCTATGTCTGAGCTCATAATGACGGCTGTCTCTGTGTTCAGCCACTCTGCCCTAAAGAGCTCTGGCACTTTGTACATCAGTGCTACGGCAATGAGCTGGGACTCACTAGCGACGATGAAGACTACGTGCCGCCTGATGATGATTTCAACACAATGGGGTGAGTTAAACGTGCGTGCTTTGTAGGGCTTCTTGTCAACTAACGTTTAGTCGACTATTAGGGGGCATCCATCCTCATGCTTTCACAACTTGCACCCCACATATTCAAATTTGGTGTTTAACAGACATGAATGTTGGACAAATATAGCACATAGGTCGCCACATTCCTTCTTTGTGTGCTTCTTTATGCATGTTCAGATACTGTGAGGAGATCCCAGCCGAGGAGAACGAGGTCAGTAATGATAACTCATCCAAGAGCAGCAGTGAGAACAAACAAGACAACAGTTCACCTCTGACACACAAGAGATCCATCACCCAATCCACCATCACCTCCACCACACCTCCCAGCAGCACTGATACACCACTGTCTGTGAGTATACCAGCTCCAGCGCACTGCACAGATGCCGTTTTACGACACTACAGTTAAAGTGTGCCCTCTGCTGGTCTCAGTTTGACATTGCAGCTGAGGAGTACACAGACTGCCTCGCTGATGGAGATCTGCTGACACTCCCTCTGCTGGCGGAGGAGAGGAACAGCGAACCCTCGAGTCCTCTGGGCCCCGTGCCTTCTCCTTCACTCGACTTCAACGACAACGAGGATATACCCACTGATCTCAGTGATTCCTCAGAGACGCATGATGAAGGTTGGAAAAAATGCTTTCTTCTATGCTTTCACTGTTTCTTATATTCCTCCCTGTTCTAGCTTGTTTGAAACTATATTGCTAGCACTTCGTGAGTTACTGCCTCCTTAAGATGAATCACTTGTTCTGTTCCTCTTTTGTAAGTGAAAGCGTGAATAAATAAGTATATATAAATAAGTGAATAAGTTCAAATGTAAGGTTTGTCATCTCACAGACACACAGTTATTGCGGTACATACGGTCAATAGCTGAAATCTGAAATACCAGGGCCTGCTACTATTTGATTAGAAACTGTTATTAGTATTTTGTTGGCTCTCTCTGGTTTTTGCATGACATAAACTTTGTATGACAGTCATAAATGATGCCTGCACAATTTGGCATGTTTCATAAAATAATTGACTTCAAGCAATGTGCTTACAAAATCTTTAAAAAAAAAATATATATATAATATTTGAATAGAGGGTGAATATGTTCTAGTATATATATGTATGTAAAATGTTTAAAATATAAACATTACAATATAAAGTGCACTCTTTCACATTTTCAAATCAAATATCAAAATGTTTCCACAGTTTGGAAGCAACACAAAAATGTTGTCAATTTGTATTAATTTTATCAATACATGTAGATACATATTCAGAAGTCATAAATACATATTCTGTCTTACTATGGAAATGTAATTTGAACTGCGAACAGAGACTCTACACATAATTTGATGGCAATACTTGAGTAGTGCAGTACAGTTCATCTTTATGTGTTTCTTGAATGTGTGTTCAGGAGATGAGGTTCAAGCGTTCCACGAGGATCTGAATGGCCGTCACTACATTAACGAGGTGTATAAATTCAGTGTTGATAAGCTGTACGGCATCCTCTTCACGGAGTCCCAGTTCATGACAGACTTTATGGACCAGAGGAGATTCACAGGTCAGAACCCTCATAAACATCTCATCTCACTGAACTGATAGATGATCCAAAATAAACTCTGATAGAGCGATCAAGACCATGAGGAGGTTTATTCATCAATAAAGTCACGGTTTATAAAGTCACGGTATATTATCCTGATTATTACTTGGCTACTTGCCAATTAAATATTTGAGTTTGAGATGAAATTATTATTTTAATAAATGTATTATTTATCTCCTGTTTCAATACTTAACTACACGTCTAGAATAATTCTGATAAGTGTTATATTAGTATCATTGAGACACTATTATAGTTTTTATCAGTGGCGAGGCCAGTGAGTGGACCTCAATGCCTACTTTCAAATCACATCATTTTACAAAAGGCCTGCATGGGATAAAAATAATTTGACGATTAGTTAAAGGGGTGGTATAATGCCCTTTTCACAAGATGTAAAATAAATCTGTGTATGTATGTGAAAAAGAGTGTGAATAGAGTATGTATGTAAAAATGTTTAGCCTTTTATGTTCAAACCGAAGGTAGAACAATGGAGAGACTCAAGAAGAAGTGACAACATGTAGACAATATTCTGGCATATTCTGTCTTGATAATCTATAAATCGCTTCTCTACTAGCCGTTTGTTGTAGTCCTTAAAAAGCAATTTCTTTAAAAGAAAATATCTCCCTTTGCTTTGAACTTTGAGCATTGTAACTTTGCAGATGTTGTTTATGCTCAAACAGCAACATTACACTAACTAAAGTTAGAAAACTGAATTCATAATCAACCATCCCTTTAAAATGCCATTTATTATCAGCCAGTTTCATGAAAACAACAACATCCATTTATGAATAAAAACAACCAATGAAAACCGTATAAGAACAACAAACGAAGGTTTGGAATTTTCTCAGTCAAACCACTGACTGCTGCTTATGCTTTTGGAGGGAAAAGCTGGTATAGGATCCATTTTTTTCCATAATAATAGCATATTGGTGTTTCAGAAAGTGATCCAGAAGGAGCTTCTATCTCCTCTCTAGTGCAGCTCAACCAGGAATCACCAGGGATTATTTAAATGAGTGACATTGTGACACCAAATCTGGAAGAAGTGCATTGTTGTCAAAAACAAGCCGTTTGTTGCAGTTCTTAAAGTGTTTTCTGTTAAAGAGAATATCTCCCTTTGGAGTGAACTTTGAGATATTTTTATGCTCAAAAAGCAACATTACACACTAACTAAAGTTGAAAAAGTGACAAAGCATAATATCAATATATATATATATATATGTAGGCGGCTCCTGTAGGTGATGTTAGCGTCCTGGTTAGCGCCTATTTTGTATACCAAAACAATGGCCGCGCCAACGCCTACAACAACCACGCGTGACGAGGAGTTCGAAATCTACACTCCTGACAATTTGAAAAGCAACGTGTGGCGCTACTTTGGGTTACCAAAGAAACAGGGAAAAATGACAAGTAAGGACAGTCGTGACAGTGTGTTTTTCTTCTGAAAACATCATTGCCTGCCTATTGACATTGACTGATACACTGCCCTCTGGTGGACAGAAAAAATACAACTTAAGTTTGATACCAATATAGGTCTTACAGAAGGCATTTTAATGGTCAAAATATTATTAATAAATTAATTATATTATTATTATCGAATATTAATATTAATAAACAAACAAACGTCAACTATGATTTTTGGGCAATATTTTATATATATATATTAGGTAACTAAAATAACCCTGCTTCCGAAATGCTTGTATTGGTTCTACATTCAATTTTCACACATTCATTCATAGATGTGGTGTATCACCCTTGGAAGAAGGAGGATACGGGAAATCAGACGAGAGATATCATGTACACAATCTCCCTGACCAACCCACTGGCTCCTAAAACAGCCACAGTTACTGAGACTCAGGTGAGACGTTCATCTGGACCGCACTTCTCCTCAGTTCTGTTCTTTGGATTGTTTGTTTTGTTGAATATGTTTGAAATGCAACTTGTCTCTGAATTAGACCCTGTATAAGGCCAGCCAGGAGAGTGAGTGCTACATCATTGATGCGGAAGTCATCACTCATGACGTGCCGTACCATGACTACTTTTACACTCTAAACCGCTACATGCTAACACGTGTGGCCAAGAACAAGTGTCGGCTGAGGTACGGATGAACAGGATGGTGGTTTTATGGCCAAAGTCAAACAGAGAGAGGCATCATCGCTATTAACTTCGGCTCTGAGATTTAGGATACCAGTGTTAAAAAAAAAAAAAAAAAGAAGGATCCTTCTTGCCACAGGCAGTAAACTTGTTTAAAGAGCTAATAAAATATTTAGTCTTAGATCAATATTTCGTGTCTAATTTTTTACTTGTGGCAAGTAGTCGTTTAATAAGCGGGATAATGTACATCCAGCCGGTTGTTATCTCAGAATAAACCCCTTCAGGCTGATGAAAGACCTGATCAAGTCCTGATCACCCTGTCTGGGTTTATTCTGAGATAACAACCGGCTGGATGTACATTATCCATTACTTAATGCACAGCTAGCCGTAGATTATCCCACTTATACCACGGTCTTGAGACAGCATTTACAACTTAAAGCTGTTATTGATGTTTGCAGCGCAATATTTGACCGGAATGGTGAAATTAGCGTTTATTTTCGTCAGTTATGGCTCGTTAGATCTAACATTCTTTGAATCAGACACAGATAGAGTAGTGCGTAAGATTGTCAAATTTATTTATATAGCGCTTTTTACAATACAGATTGTTTCAAAGCAGCTTTACAGAGATAACAGGAAAATAATGCAACGAAGTTTGTTTTCAGAAGAAAATTGCGTCACAGTCCAGCTTAAGTTCAGTGATGTTTCATTTTTGTTATAAAAAAGTTATTAATTGAGTTAATTTATTTATATATATATATATATATATATATATATATATATATAGCCGCTTTGGAGAAAACCGTGATGTCATCGTCCTGCTCAGTTCAGTACTCATATAATGGTGTCAATGCAGGAAGATCAATATTATTGTTGACTATTAAAATAAATGTTAAATTTAATGTCCCCAACTTTATTTACATTGTTTATTTTCTGTGTGAATGCATGTTGAAACTTATTGAAGCAAAATTTTCTCCATGGGGATTATAAAAGTCACTACTACAGGTGTGTGTTGACATTAACGTGCTTCATCTGTCTTCAGGGTTTCTACAGAACTGAGGTACAGGAAGCAGCCGTGGGGGCTGGTGAAGGGCTTCATTGAGAAGAACTTCTGGAGTGGGCTAGATGAGAACTTTAAAAGCCTTGGTAAGACTCGATTTCACCCATTATGAACCACCTACAGCCATAATGAGCTCCACTTACAACTATCTTTAGCCCTAACCACAACCTTCTTGAGCTCCACCTACAACAATAGAACTCCACACGCAACAATACCAAGTCCCATACACAACAATATTTAGCTCAACCCATTACAAACTTGAGCTCCTTCTACAACATTTCTTATTATTATCGATGTTAAAACAGCTGTGCTGCTTAATATATTTGTGGAAACAGTGATATATATTTTTCCAGGATTCTTTGATTAATTTAATGTTTAAAGGAAAAAAGAACAGCATTTATTTGAAATAAAAAATCTTTCCTAACATTATAAATATGGTCACGTTTGATAATTTTAATGTGTCCTTGCTTAATAAAAGTATTAATTTCTTTTAAAAGAATAAACAATATCAAGCCCCAATACACAACATTGAGCTCCACCCACAATATAGAGTCCCACCCTCAACAAAATTGAGCTCCAGCTTTTGCCCACAACATCAAGTCCAATCCACTACAATATCAAGCCACAAGCACAATTGTAAGCTCCACCCTCAACAACAGTGAGCTCCACCCTCAACAACAGTGAGCTCCACCCACAGCAACATTTGGCTTCACCCCAATATTGAGCACCACCCACAACAACATTTAGCTCCACCCACAGCAATATTGAGCACCACCCACAGCATCATTTAGCTCCACCCACAGCACTTTTAGCTCCACCCACAGCAATATTGAGCACCACCCATGGCACTTTTAGCTCCACCCACAGCAATATTGAGCACCACCCACAACAACATTTTGCTCCACCCACAGCAATATTGAACACCACCCACAACAAAATTGAGCACCACCCACAGCAACATTTAGCTCCACCCACAGTAATATTGAGCACCACCCACAACACAATTAAGCTCCACCCTCAACAACATTGAGCCCCACCCACAGCAACATTTAGCTCCACCCACAGCAATATTGAGCGCCACCCACTACAAAATTAAGCTCCACCCATAGCAAAATTTAACTCCGCCCATAATAATATCAAGTCCCACTTTTTAATGGTGGTTTGTCACGGCTAAAAATAAATAAATAATACCAAAATAAATCTGTACCAGTAATTAATACCAGTAAATAAGCGCTGTTGATTTGTCAGAGCTGGAGTTAGCAAAGATGGAGGACGCTGTAATGGAAAGCCACAGACTGTCTCCTAAAGCAGTGAAGAACTCCACCCTGAGGCGGAGGAAAAGGGGTCTCGCTCACCTCCGCACAGCCCATCTAGATGAGACTCTCAGCCCTGTTACCACACCAACAGATGAGGAGGTCATCCACCGCATCAAACACGTGGCAGGTGAGCTCATGCACGTCCAAATACTCACAAACACTACATATTTTAGGTTTAATTTTATATGACATTTGCATTTGCATGTGCTCCGCCCACAGGTTCCACTCAGACAAGACACATTCCTGAGCACACGCCAGGGGCCGGGATTTTCAGCAACCTCTCCAAACCATTACTCATCATCAGCTTTGTGTAAGTAGTGCTAATTTTGCTTATACTAGTACTGACATGAGTTTATTCATTTTTATGTTTGTTTTTATAAATCTGACTTGGTGAAACTTGTTTTTTTTCTTATTTTTTGGTTTTGCCTCTTGTGGTTGGCCTTAGGATCTGTATAAGGTACATTCCCTTACTGTTGTCAAATATTTATCCATTCTGTTAAAAAAAATCACATACTGTCATTCTAGTCCATTTTCTTGGTTCCCCTCTATCAGTTTTATGCTGCGCTCAATTCAACGCAACAAGTCAGAATTTAGAATTTAGAACATAGAAAGCAATGGACAATTTAACAACATTACCATTTTGTTTCTGTGGACAATAGTAGGAATATCTCACGTTTGACTTTGAATTGAATGCAGCAAAAATGTATGGCCGTATGTGGCACGTTTCATAGACTTCCTCGACTAAGATCACGAGACCAGCGTTTGTCTTTGTTTTCCTCACTGAATGTGTCCATGGTCTTCTTGAAGGAGTGCTCAGCTGTTTGTTGTCTGTCTGCAGTCTGGTGCTACTGGTGTTTCTGAATGTGATGCTGTTCTATAAACTCTGGATGCTGGAGTATTCTGCACAGAGCCTCACCAGCTGGCAGGGCTTACGCCTACATGAGAGGTACAACACACACACACACACCAAAACTGCTTCACTCTGATGGAGCTTTGCATCAGCAAAGTCATTATTTTTCAATTAGCAATTTTCTACACTACAATTCAGAAGTTTAGAGTCAGTAATTATTTTGAATGTTTTTGAAAGTGTCTTGTGATTACGAAATTATTTGATAAAAATACAGTAATACTGTCAAATATGAATACAATTTAAACTAACTGTTTTCTATTTGAATATATTTTAAAATGTAATTTATTCCTGATTGATGCAAAGCCGAATTGTACTCGTCTTCAGTGTCACACGATCCTTCAGAAATCATTATAATATGCTGATTTGCTGATCAAGAATAATTTCTTATTGTCATCAATGTTGAAAACAGTTTTTGCCGCTTCATATTTTTGTGGAAACCTTGATAGATTTTTTTTTTCCCAAGGTTCTTTGATGAATAGCATTTATTTTAGGTAAAAATTAGGGCTGTCAAACGATTAATCGCGATTAATCGCATCCAAAATAAAAGTTTGTTTTTACATAATACATGTGTGTACGGTGTATAATTATTTTCTATATATAAATACACACACATGCATGTATATATTTAAGAAATATTTGCATGTATATACTGTGTATATATATTTATATTATATATATAATTTATATTATATATAAATATTTTATATATAAATAACACATTTTTCTTATATGCATGTGTGTGTTTTTATATATAGAAAATAATTATACTCCATACACACACATATATTATGTAAACACAAACTTTTATTTTGGATGCGATTAATCGCGATTAATCGTTTGACAGCCCTAGTAAAAATCTGTTGTAACATGATAAATGTCTTTACTGTCACTCAATTAAATTCATCCATGCTTAATACAAGCAGCCAGTCATGTATTTATGTAATGCTTTTGTATTAAGTGGTATTGATGTGAGACAGTAAACACTGTGGGATGCAAGACAATTTTTGGTGACTTTCGTACGGCCGTCTGCCGAAAGCTAGTTATTTTAGTCGATGAAGTTTTAAATATGGATATTTTTCTTACACGAAAACAATCGCTTCACTTCAGAAGACATTTTTTAATATAACTCCCGATTGTATTCATCTGAAAGAAGAATGTCATATACATCTAGGATGGCTTCAGGGTGAGTAAATCACGGGGTAATGTTCATTTTTGGGTGAACTATCCCTTTAAACTCACCCAACAGACCCATGAAGATCACTGAGTTGTGGGGCCCTATCTTGCACCCAGCGCAATTGACTTTGTACATCGACGCATGTATCATTCCTATTTTGCACCCGCGCACAGCGGACTTTTCCCTCCACAGATGCACTTCGGTAAATTAGGGAATGAACTTGCGCTCCCGGGGGGGCGGTTCTGCGAAAAGAGGAGGCATGTTCCGGCGCAAACGTTCCCTGGTGCTATTTTGCAGTTCCAGAAAACAATTCCGCCACAGACCCTGAAAAACCTTGTCTAAAGTCAGTGGCGCGTTGCGCATGTTATTCATATGCTATTTTAAGGGCGCATGCTTGGCCATGATGTAGCGTGTGCACAACGCGCATACACTTTGATTCTCTACTTTACACACAGACGCAGCAGTTCACATTTTTGCAAATCATACATACAAGGAAAAATATTAACACATGAGGGAAATAATTGTTGTGTCCATGAAGATGTGAAAAAAGCTTACACATTTACCCAAATTATTATACGCCTGTTTAACCGAAGCTAATTTGGGTGTGTTTCTCCATCCCCATACAATGTCACTTCTCTGTGTTTTACGGCCCTGACGAGGACGTCGGTCTCCTCGCTGTGAACCGCTCCTGGCGTGATCGGCCGCCGTTATAATAGCAATCCTCCATGGAACAAGCGCGCCTGCTCTTAAAGGGAATGTGAGATGTCGCTCTGATTGGTTTATTTCACATTTCGCCCAAACCACACCTATGAGTAATGAAGCTACTTCAGACCAACCCAATTTAGATTTGCGTTGAGCGCAAGAGTCATTTATCCCGCCGGTATAATAGCAACAGCGCCCGAGACCCGCCCACAAAGTTACTTGCGTTTCTCGTTTGATACTTGCATTTCAGATCGTTAAAATAGGGTCCGTGGTGTTCTTGTCACCATGTGTGTGTATCTTGTGTTTTAGCAGTAAACTGCCGCAGACACAGATGGAATGGGCACAGCTCCTGGAGTCCCAGCAGAGGTACCATGATGCTGAGCTGCAGAAATGGAGAGAGATCATCAAATCCTCAGTACTGTTATTGGATCAGGTAACATGTCTGCATACACGCTGACGTGATTTTATTGAACGCGATTATTATAACAGTATGCATACGTGTCTCCACACAGATGAAGGATTCCTTACTGAACCTACAGAAAGGTGCGGGACTGCGAGATTACAACTCGGACCCGGACGAGAAGAGGAGTCGATATCACTGACAGTCACCCTCCAGGCCACCAGGGAGCGCTGTGCAATGTAGAGCCACGTATAAGAGCGAAAGGCAAAAAACAAAGGGCCCATCTGTGCGTGTCTGACTATGCATACCAAACAAAAGAGACACTTGATAGAGACCAGAAGAAGAAGAGATGGACCAGACGCTGCCATCGGACGATCCAAGTGGATCCCAGTCAACCCGCGGGAAGCGGGGCCGTATCTGTCCCGTGGAATTGTGGGACGGTTACGGTCCGAGCGGACCCATCGCTGTTCCAGCTTTCTTTCAGGTTCTCTTTCTGAGGATGTTACTGTACACTCCTGTCAGAGGAACGGAATGGACACGAGGAAGGGTGTCAGGAAAATGAAGAGCATGCTCCTTTCTTTTGAAGTGTTTTTATTGGTTCATTGGTACCAAGAATGAGGAAAATGATCTTTTTAGCTTGATTTTGACCAGTAACGCCACAGCTGCCCTGTCCCTTTTCCACATGCGAGAGCTGTGATGAACGAGATCACTGAGCATTATGAAATCTAGTTCACTCGTACTATAACATCAGGGCTGGTTCCCTTGATGATCCTGCGCTGGAAGGTTTCATTCCCTGCTTAGTTTCTGCAAAAAGGGCCATTTGCGCTAAAAACGGAGACCTTCCATTTCTGTGAAGCGTTAACCATTATGCTAATGTGTATTTGCACCAGAGAAAGACTGTGAAAAGGGACACCGCAGACGGGAAGATGGATGAAACGTTGTTAGTTTTTGATTACTAAACTGTGATATCTCCTGATTTATTTGAAGATGTAGGAAAAATATATGAATATGTTTGAAATATATACTTTATTCAAGATTTAATATATATTTCAATATACGTAGAGGTCATTGCAGATATTTATTGTTGGTTTATGTACATAGGACACTTATCAAAGCTCTAGACGGAAAGCGTTTATAATTATTAAACCGCGTTTTCATCAGCAACACGCACAAGCACGTTTGAGACGTGTATCGTAATTCGATTCGGTGTCTATTTTGGTGAATGTAAGTGTGTTTGTGTGACGTTTGAAATCATTCCACTTCCTCCCGGCACATGAAGCCAGACTGCCTTGTTCTTGCCCAGCAGCTCAATCCACTGGGCGTCTGTTTACACATCCGCCCGGCTTCAGAAAGCCCCAAACCTCCATATATTCCCTGCTGTGAGGTGAGAGTCTGGACCAGGAAGCACTGCGGGAAACGACAGTTATTAATTTAGCCCGCCGTAGCCCATATTTTTGTCATTTTAAATCAGTCAAATAAAAGAAAAGTTATGGGGAGGCAGTTATGATATTTTTATAGAGCACAAGTGCTCTAGCCTAAACCAAATATAGTATTTATAGATGGTAGAATTTATTTATATACAATATGAAATGCAACAATTCCCTTTTTATGCAGACAAAAATTTTAGACGGCATGAAGAGATGTGGCACTTTACGTCAAGGCGTTGTGGGACAGAAAGCCTGATATACAGTAAATATATGTTTGCTGGCACATTGCCGGTGGGACATATGATAATATTTCAGCTACATGGTATTGTATTGATGAATGAATGTAAGATCTGGTTTTGAATGATGTTCTCCACAGTCCAGAGCTTTGGAATCTGATCGAGTTTCTGCTGTGCATCTGTAGTGTTGCTCTGAAGCCGGCGTCTTATTCCAGAGCGTACGTTTGTCGCAGTTTGAGATCATTACAGTTTGGACAGTTTCTCCTTCTGGTTTATTCACTGTTAAAATCTTCTCTCAGTTATAAATCTTAAGAGCTTTTATTTTGGCATTAGAGTGCATCTGTATAGGTTGTTGGGTGTGTGTTCTGATTTCTATGCGTGTTTAGAGAAACGATGAATCGTTTTGGTTTGGTATTTTGGAACCGAGTGAAAATCAAATGAATGACCGTCACAATCATGTTCACTGTACTGTATGTGTGTAAGTGTGTGTGAAATTCTTTGTGAAGCACCCGTTCACTTCTGCTAAAAGCTCCAAGAGTAAAACATTACTGACTCCACCAGAGCAAAAACATGACGATTAACTTTCAGCCTGATCTTCTTGCTCGTATGCAGCCACTTCTCATGATGTATCTGACCAAAGATTTGAGTTCGCATTTTGCAACTGAAAAGTGTGTCGTCACTATTAGAGACTGAAATTACATTGAGGAAGTATTTAGGCTTCTAAATTATATTTAGAATGTTCATATCATACTCGGTGCATTAGACCCGTTCCACTGACGTCATTTCCACTGTACCGTTGCTGTAGTTCCTTGAATGACATGACAACTGTGTCCAGGCAACAAACTGTCTTACAAATCAACTGTTTTATTTTCTTGAAAGTGTTCTGATTGATTTCTGTAGATGTCCATCTATGGCATCCCATAACTTAACTGCTGTAGCAATGACTTGCTGTATTTTTTTTTCTTTTTAGATCTATTTTTATCTCTAGACCAGGCTGGTTTGTACATGTTTCCATACGCACTGTATGTATATGACAATACGTGCAGTGTTCACTGATATAGGAAGCAGAGCTGTGCTGTGCACAGTTTTCCATTCTTCCAACAACTTTTGTCTAATAGAAGCTCTGATTCAGTGGCTCTCTGATCTATGTGAAGTAGACAGAGTGCAACAAATAATAATAATAAAACAACACTGGGAAAATGCCTTGCGAGTTTTATTCTGAATGCCCCTTTTCCCCTTGAAGTTTCCCCACAGAAATGTTACTACTAAATTGTACTTGTTTTCTCAAATGCAGTGTTACAAGTATGCTAATATCACACACAGACAAAATTGCATCATGCTTTTGGAAGTGTGCCTGAAGCTGAGTCAAAGCTTTTAACACCTCATTAAAATGGAAACTTACTATTTCCCACACAAGAGAGAGAGAGTGTGTACATTATCATGTCTAGCCACGCGATGGAGACATAACCCAATCCTTTCATTACGTAATAGCCAGACGCATAGCCTAATAGATTTTTATTTTGTTCAAATAAATCGTATATGCCTACATAATTTTAAATGTATATAAATATAAATATAAAATATTTTTAATATTCAATTTTGTATGTATATATATATATATATATATACACACATATTTTAATTCCAAAAAAATAAACATTCATTTAATCGAAGTCAATGCCAATATCTAAAAATATCCAGGTCGAAATGAATGACGGCTTGCTCCAGTTCCCTGCAAATGACAATGTCCCATGTAATAACCAAGTATTCATTAATTATCCTTATTAAGTCATCCACGCATGAATTTCCCTGTCGTCTGGCCTGTCGGTCGGTCACGCACCAGACAAATTAATATTCTCGGCGTCCATTCATTCATTCATTCGTTCGTTCATCCATTCATCCCGCCCATGCTTGAGCTCACGAAGACCGCCATGGTCTGCATGCAAATGAATCTGCAGAGGAGTGACCAATGAGAGCGTGGGAGATCCTCAGGAGGGCGGTGTCAGAGAGCTTACAACCAATCACAGCGGAAAGGGCGGAATATTCTAATGAGCAGGGAACACCTCAATGTACAGCAATGTGAGAGGAAAAAATTCAAAACTGATATTCCCAAATATTGTCCGTCCGACGGCAGGAATATGAGCAACCGAGGCTCGTGTTAGGGTAAAACACTCAAACCCAATGGATATGTGTCTCTTTGTAACGTGATAAACGTGCACATTGTAGCAGAAGCAGGCTGACGCAGATCATATTGAAAGATTGATTGCTTTTGTTCTGCTGGGAAGAGTGAGGAGGCTCCTGGTGGACCTCGGGGTTCCTCTGAAGATGATGGAAGAGCACAGGAGGATTAAACAGCGTCTGGAGGCCAGTTTCGCGTGGCTGTGTGAACTGGAGATCCTGAAGCAGCGGCAGGAGAGTCTGGTTCTCGGAGCCCTGTCGCTCGGGGACTCGGTGCCGGGATGCCCGGTCTGGGGTGATGTGGGTCCGGCTCGCAGCAGCAGAGAACAGGAGCAGCTCACTTTAAGACTTCAGCTGGTAGGTGATGAAAACCAGGAATTCCCTCCAGCGGGTCACTGGCGCTTTATGGAGATGTGGATATTCGCAAAGTATTGGGAAAAGTTGAGAAAAGACGAGTGATGCTGATGTATAGTGCCAGGCAGTCTTGCCATTATTATTCTAGCCAAGTGCACTTTAAAAAAAAAAAAATAATAATAATAATATATATATATATATATATATATATATATATATATATATATATATATATATATATATATATATATACATATATTGTTGTTTCTTTTTTTCTTTTTTTTCTTTTTTTTTTTTTGTGTGCATTTTTGGTCCACCAAGGAACCTTTTCGCTCTTAAAAGAATAGCCTAAAGAATATTTAAAGAACCATTTGTGGAATGAAAGGGATCCATGGATGTTAAAGGTTCTTAATGAAACCATAGATAGCCTACCAATAAAGGGCCTTTATTAGTGTGTATGAGTGTAGAAAACAAGAGGCTTGTTTAAAATATCTACTTTTTGGTGTTACGTAATTGGCACGTGAAAACTGCCGTGTGTCGATATGGGTTTTATAACACTAATATGCCACTATGATACCATTTAGCAGCATTTGTGCTGTATAAATAAAAAACCATTTCTTTTCACAGCACGTGAATGTTTTTGACAGCTGTGATTGATGTGCAAATGGAAAGAGGGCGGGGCGTGTGGTCCTTTAACTATCCATTGTTCGTTTCGTATATGGATTTATCAATTCCTACCCCTAGAAATATTAAGCTATGAATTTCTTGTTTTAAATATATATTATATTAAATGTTATGTTGTTGTCTAATTATCATTAAGAGTTATATGGCTTAAAAAATTAAAGTCTTAAATTTCGTTGACGAAACAGGTTGGGTTAATATTTATATTTTAATTATTATTATTTTAAACTCCGTATTTCGTCTACATAAGTGGAAGCAGTGTTTATCAAAGTGATATTAATAAACTAACAGAGCGCATAGTCCCTCCTGGGTACCTGTCCATCAGAATGTCTGCCTGCAGGGATTCGGACCTCACTCTAACTCAGTTTTCAATAAAAGGCCGGTGATAAGGTGGTGAGAGAAATCAAATTAGCTGTGGCCTCTCTTTTCCCCGGAGTTTCTCCCCCATAGATGGATCAGACAAAAGGCGCATGGAGCGGAATATTAATAAGTCAGACTCTCGCGGGACGGGCGCGTGCGTGTGCGCTCGAGACGCATCACCCAAATGAGCTGTCAGCGGCCACGCGCTCCGCTTCAGCGACCACCGGAAACATCCTTCAGTTCAGTCAGCAGGAGTCTATCTATCTATCTATCTATCTATGATCTATCTATCTATCTATCTATCTATCTATCTATCTATCTATCTATCGTTCTATCTATCTATCGTTCTATCTATCGTTCTATCTATCGTTCTATCTCTATCTGTTGTTCTATCTATCTATCTATCTATCTATCTATCTATCTATCTATCTATCTATCTATCGTTCTATCGTTCTATCGTTCTATCTATCTCTTCTATCGTTCTATCTGTTGTTCTATCTATCTATCTATCTATCTATCTATCTATCTATCTATCTATCTATCGTTCTATCGTTCTATCTATCTCTTCTATCGTTCTATCTATAGCCTACATCTATCTGTTGTTCTATCTATCGTTCTGTCATTCTATCTATCTATCTATCTATCTATCTATCTATCGTTTGTTCGTTCTATCTATACATCTATCTGATGTTTTATCTATTGATCTATCGTTCTATCTATCTATCTATCTATCTATCTATCTATCTATCTATCTATCTATCTATCTATCTATCTGTCTGTCTGTCTATCTATCTATCTATCTATATATCTATCTATCTATCTGTTTTGTTTTCCTGACTGATTAAAAATTCAGCTGTTAATTAACCAATTAGAATGGATCCAATTTGATCTCCTAGTCCTCAGGCAACTACAGCGAGGATGGAGTGCTCACACACACACACACACACACACACACACACACTCACACTCACACTCACAGCCCTGTGGGTAACATGTAATTACACATGCACCCTCTAATTATATAATTAGCAATGTAACTGTGAAAAATTCTTATAACTCATCCCAGTTTTTTCATGTTAATCTCTGCGCTTTAAACCAGTTCACAAACAAAGATTGCAAATAAACCAGTTTATTTGTAGTTCAGCTTTGTAGTTGAGAACCCAGCAGTGTTTGCATTACAGTAGCTAGTTTGTACAGTACATACATACATCTGTTCAAACACACATCAACCCTCAAGGCCAAAGTTTTCCTGCTGTAGTTGCTGTGGATGTGTGGATTAGTGCAGTTTAGAGATGTATTTTGGACTTCAGGACTGTTATGTTGATGTGTGTGTAAGCTGATATAGTGGGGGCAGGGTGGTATGTGTGTGTGTGTGTACGTGTGTGTAGAAGTAGGATGCTGGTTGTGTGTCCCATTTTGGCACATTAAAGGCAAGGCGCTCACGGCATCCGGATAATGAGAATACACATGCAGCCTGATCTCCCTCAGGTCCTGTCTGTTTCTGTGATAATCAAATAGACTGCTGCCTTCTGCATGCTTTTGTGCGTGAGGCCTCTGAGGGCGAGACACCGAACCAGCTGATCCGTCGCACGACAGTTAATCATGAAGCAGAATCAAAGATCTCCAAGGGAACACAAGACGAGGTGGAGTCAGACTTCAGAGAGAATAGCTGATATTAGCTCTGAAATCATCTAAACTGTTTTCAGTGGGGGTGTGGGTGTGTGGGGGTGTGGGTGTGGGGTGGGGGGGGACACACACCCCCGACACACTGACACATTGGAAATCGTATTGAATGTATTTCTGGTCCTCTCTCTCTCTCGCTCTCTCTCTCTCTCTCTCTCTGTCTTTGTCCTCTGTTTTTCCTTTCTATACTTGTCATTTTCTCTCATGCGCTTGAGCTTTGACCTCAGCCGCTAAACCATGTTGCCATGGTTTTATGAGCGATTCAATTCTAAGAACACATTCTTTAAGTCTTATTTTTGTCATGTAGAATGGCCAGGTGAATTCAAGCAGTGATGCAAACCTGCTGATTTCAATGGAAACGGTGTGTTGTAAGAACATAGAAGAAAGCAGTGCTCCATCATTTGACTCAAATATCAGAAAATGTTAACTTATCTCTGATGCAGTTGCCAATGAGAATTTCAGAGAGGTAGGTCTGGTTATGCTTTTTGAAATCCAATTTGCTGTATTTCCACTTGATTTCAAACTGATTATATCTTTCCAAACCCTTAAAATGGATCTAACGCAGTCTCAGCCATCAAACGCTCTGTGTTCTCCAGTGTGTAGGTTCCCTTATGGGCCTACTAATAGATGAAAAATTGGATAATGTAGAGAATAAAACATTAAAAGGCAAAAGATTTGCCATGATATCATAATTTTCACAATACCGATTATACTGGTATTACTAAAAAGAATATTAGGCTGAAAAAATAAAGTGAAAATAAATGATTAATGTACATAATTAAGGGATTAGTTGAACCAAAAATTAAGGACACATGTGTCTGAGACGTTAGCATGCTGTGTCCTAAATCGCTCCCCAATACCATTATATACTATTTGACTCGACGGCCATTTGTTGTGGTGTCAACAACATTGAGTAATAATTTGTTAGATTTATATAGCTCTTTTCTGGGTACTCAAAGTGCTTTTACATATGGAAGAGGGGAATCTCCCTCAACCACCACCAATGTTTAGCATCCACCTGGATGATTCGACGGCAGCCATTTTGCGCCAGAACGCCCAGCACACACCAGCTTATTGATTTAGAGGAGACAGATTGATGAAGCCAATCAGTAAATGGGGACAATTAGGAGGCAATGATAGACAGAGGCCAATGGGCAAATTTTGCCAGGATGCCGGGGTTACACCTCTACACTTTTTTGAAGGACATCCTAGGATTTTTTATGACCACAGAGAGTGAGGACCTCGGTTTAATGTCCCCATCACTATACTGGGGTGTTGGGACCCACACAGACCCAGATCACAGGATGAGCGCCCCCTGCTGGCCTCACTAACACCTCCTCCAACAGCAGTCCAGGTACTAACCAGACTCAACCCTCCTTAGCTTCAGTGGGCAACCAGTCTTGAGCTACAGGTGCCCCTTTTCCACCAGCATGAACCGGGTGCTAGTTCAGAGCCAGAGCTAATGTCGGTTCGGAGTTGGTTCGACTGACGAGCCTTCTAAGAACAAGTTTGCCTTTCCACAGGCCAGAGAGCCACCACAGAGCCAGGTCTTACGTCCCTGTATACATCTCATGTTACCCAGCAATGCATCTCGAACAAGCTTTCCATCAACAATGGCAGTCGTTGCTTTATTATTGATGCTCATGGCTTTGCGAACCTACATCGGCATCCAAACACGGCGAATCCAACACGTTCGTGCAGCTCGCCGTGATTCGCATAGACTGAGATTACAGTCGAGCTGCTATTAGCTCGATTAGCTGCTATTTAAAAATGGGGGTTACAAGTTTCTGTTCATCTTGTTGGTCACGGTAACCCCGCCCCCAGCCCCTGACACAAGCGACTCTTCTAGACCAGCAATGTATTGGTGCTACTTACAAACCACTTTTCCTGGTTCAGAGCTGGTGCTTTGGGTGTCGAAAGACAAAGAACTGGTTTGAAACTAGGCTCTGGCTCTGAACCAGCACTCAAACTGCCTCGGTGGAGAAGGGGTAAGGGTGATAGCTGCTGGCTGAACACTCATACAGTACACTCATTCAGTCCCATAATGCACCTCAATAACGAGTGTACACTGATGTACACTCAACGGCTAGCTACTAGAGAAGGTGTGGGCAACTCTGGCTTTCCTGCAGAGTTTAGCTCTTACCCCATCAAACACACCTGAACAAGCTAATCAATGTCTTGAGGATTAATAGAAAGATACATGTGATTTGAATCAGGGTTTGAGCTGAACGCTGCAGGAAAGTGGATCTTGAAGTGCCAGAGTTGACCAGCCCTGCGCTAGAAAATACCCATTCACTGTGAGCGCTTCCAGTGCAATCAGTGTCCGAATTCACTCACTTGTTTTCATTTACTCATTCATGGACTATGTAAGTGAAGTAACGTGTGGAATGTGAAGAGATGTGAAAAGAGTTTTAACCAGAAAAACAAAAAGTGTTTGCCTAACCTACCTTCAAGGCTCTTCTATACATCAAAATAATGACTAATGTCAATTAAGTTTCACTCATACTCATGTCTCCTCTTTAAATATAATTTTATACCTTGATTGTCCGTCATACGAGTGTAACCGTTATTACTGTGGCAAGCCTCCATGTTATATAAAGCAAAGTTATTCCAAACATATCTTAACCTTGTGCATCAGCCTGTCTCAACCTAAATTGTTGAAAGTCCACTGAAAAATTTGTTTTATTAGCTTTTGAAAAATCTCTCCTGTCTATTTCTCACATCTGTCTTGGATCTCTACACCCAAACATTGGTTGTCATCATTATACCCTTTATTATGGGGGGGAAGAGAACTGAGAGAACACTGAACTGAAAGTGGTTAAAATAATGACCCAAGTTGAACCACCTTTGCGTCATAGACCAGCGTAATATAACAAGAAACCAAAAATACTCACTGAGCGGTGATTCAGGCCAGGTGTGGAACGTACTGTGATGCATGGACAAAATCTGGACAAACTAAACCATGAACAAAACTTAAATAAAACCCAGACCCAGACTGCATTAAACACAGGTTCACTTGCAATATGGTGCCAACCACAATGTGTTTTGATCTAGCTGTCGGGAGAATGAAACTAGGTCCTGAAACAAAACCAGAGCCACAGGATTAAAAAATAGCATACTCAATAGTAACTGTCCTGTCTTTGGTAAATTATTGATGTTCTGGGATTGGTGCATATGCATATACTGCTGTCAGTGGTGCACACACTACACTGGTGACATGCACACAAACACCTGTGCTTGAAGCTTTCTATCCAAACCATCTTACATCCATCTGTCACGCAAATAATTATAGATTATTCTAATGCAGATGCACAATACATTATTATTACTATTTTCATTTATTCAAGAGAGCAGTTTTTAGGGCTGTAATATAACGGACCTTTTAAATTATTTAAGATTTAACAGTGTTTTATGCAGTAAGCCTGCGGGCGAGTAATGGCAATCTAGGGCATACATTAAGTTAATATGGGGAAAAAAAATTAACTATATATTAACTATATTATGCTGATGCACCCTACTACTGTCCTCTCAGCTATATGTATGTGCTTGTATTGGCGCTTTTCCACTGCATGGTATGGCTCGGTACCGCTCACTTTTGGGGGGTTTCCACTATGTACAGTACCTAGTACCTGGTTCTTTTTTTAGGTTGAGGTTCTGCCGTACCGATACTAAAATGTGACGTGTAAACACTGCAGATCGCTGAGAATCGTCACTACCAGCGTCATTGGATTTGCGACACGAGACTCCAAACCCTCTAGATTTGAATAGTCAGCAACAGCTACCGCAGTATCATTTGTTCGCACAACTTTTTTAAACTACTTGCTTTAAACGACGGTCACATGCAACTTGAAAAAAAATGACTGTATCGGGGTCAGTAGACGAGGTGGTGGCGCAACCATAACGATCAGTCTATAATCCCATCCACTTTGAAGGGGTAAAGTAAAGCCAGTCGAGCCAAAGTAAAGCGAGCCATGCCGAGCCGACTCATGCCAACCCGAGTCTTGCCACACAGTGGAAAAGCAACATCTGTCTGTTATTGTGTTTGTATTGGGTTACTGCATTCCTGTAGCTCAAACATTAACGCATGAGTGCTCCCAAAGTCAAGGTTATGGGTTTTATTCTCAGTAAATGCATGAACTGATCAAAGGTAAAGCTTGAATGCAATGCAAGTCACAATAAAAGTGTCTGCCAAATGCATTCATTTTTACTTGCCCTCACTATTGACCTTTCTGTTGTACCCTGCAGAACCGGCTCCAGGGTGCCCCCAGTCTGCTGATGCTGGCACTGCAACAGCAGCTCAGTGAGTTGAGGATGGATACAGGACTCATATGTGAGCAGAATACAGAGGAGGATTTGGACAGTCCCAGCACATCAAGCTCAGGTACTCCATGACTCTAAGAATCATTTATTCCAGATAGTGTTCTGCAAAATTGCACACTTGTTGTGGATATATTTTACTATGTACAGATGCACAAAAATGTTGGTCAAAACCCGATATTTGGTATAGTTGGTGTTATAACAGATGAGATGGGACAATGTTAAATATATAGGCTGCTGTTGCTTTTGTGTTCCTAAAGCTCTGATCTTGAGTTTACATGTTTCAGAAGAAGAACAGTAGAATTGTGTGTGAACTTCTTGAATACTTGTGTAACCTCATACAGAAAAAGAGTAATCCAAGCTTCTGCTTCTCACATCAACCTAACCATTCTGACACCAACCATTTCCCACTTCCGATATGGTCACGGATGTACAGTATTGCGCACACCTAGTTACAGTATGCAATGAGCTGGTTTTGTGTCAGGAAATGTGTTGCCATGTAAAGTCATTTTTAATAGTGAGGCGTATTGGTTACACATGTGAAAAACGTACACTCAGATGTTGTGAATAATAGAATGAAAGCTGATAACATTGAAAATAAGATTTCAACTTATCTTGACCCCTCAGGGTTTTATGAGCAAAGTGAAAGTCTGTCTCCTCCACTGCGTTCCTGCTCCTCTCCAAAACTCACTGCCTCCTGTCACAGGCCCAGATCTATGGGTGAGTGTTTCTTTTAATCACATCTCACACCCACGTTTTAGTTTATTCTATATCAGAGCATTAATTTGTACTCTCAGTACTATGAATTACCCTGTGGACCTATGAGTATTTTGTGATTTAAACTAAGGGGTTTCAAATTGATGCCCATAGACCCTGCAAGGTGGGTGCTTGGGGCAAATTGAGGGGGAAAGGTATTAAAACAAAATTAAATTAAAACTTGTGGTCTTGATAATATAATTATTACATTTTACCCACACAGTATAAAAGTGTCTACAATAAAACTTAGGCCTAGCTGCTTTTGAAGAAGGGAGTCGTTTGCAAGGGGATCATCATACTTGAGGTCCTTGACATCAGAAAGTTTGAAAACCCATGGTGTTTAGAACTAGTTTTATTTCTCATAAAATCATTAATTTTTTCACTTGCTGACAGATGCCTACATGCTGGACTGGGAGGGTCATATGGAGCCCACAGTACATGCCAGCCTTCCCCGCTCATTTTCTGCCCCATACCCCCCATTGGAGGGTATTGCAGAGGGAATAGAGGATGAAGAAGAAGATGAAGAAAGCCCTCAGTGGGTTACAGATCAGATTGCTGATGGGAATGAAAGCCTTACAGCCGAGATGAGCCTCACTTCTGATGCTCAGGCTGATCCTACAGTGAAGATAGATGACGGCCCCACCGAAGAGGACATCCAGCAGGCTATGCGTGTGGAGACGTACATCCTGAGACTCCTGCAGCGGCGACACTTCAGATCTACAGCAGGACTCGACTCTGAGCCCGATCGGTGGCAAGACTTACACAATTACCCTCCTGGTTACCCACAGCTTTCACTTGACCAATCGGAATGGCAGGAATGGGCACCGCTCTCAGAGGAAGTGAATGAGGGCGAGACCCAAGACAGATATTACATGAACCTTCCCAGTGCTCAGATTGGACCAACTTCCCTAAGCAGTGAGGAGCCAGAATCCTCCTTAGAAATTAATCAGTATGGAGTTAAAGAAGTTTACGACAGCAGCAACGACTCGCCTCGTCATCAACCGGTTTACAACAAACGTCGTCCCACGATGTCAGATACTATGAAACCACACATTCACACCTGCTGCAATCACACCTGCGTACCGTCCCGTGAACAACACCAGCCGATTCCATCTCAAAAGTGGGCTCTTCTTCGTTCCCTAACCAGAAGGGTTCCGGAGGAAAGGTGGACAACTCTAGGAGAGAGACAAACCAAGTCGACCTGCCGCTCTCGGTCTGAGGACAGTTGCGTCTCTCAAGGATGGGCCGCCCAACCGGAGCACAAATATCATACTGTGGGACGGGACATCGGCAGGCATCATAGTGATGAATTTCACCCATCCAATCAGCGACTCTGGTGCTCCACTGCAGATCTCAGTCAAGAAGAGGATGAGGGGATATTCAGAGAGGATGTGCATGAACTCAGCGGAAATCATTTACCGGTCAAACACGCTAGTGTTCAGTTTGTGGAGCAGAACCAGAGGTTGCAAGAGCGGACAGAGGCCGCTCCTGCGCCGCCCAATGGTTCCGACTCCAGTCTGAGTGAGACTTTCTCTCCAGGGACCAGTTCAGTGTCCAGTGACTCAGATGAGAGCGGAGGGCTGGTCTGGCCTCAACAACTTCCTCCACGTTTGCCCCCTTCCTCCTCCTCGTCCTCACAGAATCCCTCCAATGATGTGGTCAAGATTAAAGCCTCACATGCGCTCAAAAAGAAGATCATGCGTTTTCGTTCAGGCTCCCTCAAACTAATGACCACTGTATGAACATCTCTGCCTATTTCTCCACTAAATTCATTCGAAATCTTCTCTTAATCTGCTTGTTAAGTCGTGACATATTGAATACTGTTTCCGGGTCCAAGCTTCTACTCCGTTTCAAGTGAGAATACTGACCCAACAGACGTTTATGACCACTCTTCATTCAAACTTTAAAAACTCACGGTGCTCATGGTGTCCCAGACAACAATATTTGAACGATTCAGAAGATGATAAGGTTAGCATCAAGATTTTTCAGTAGTACTACAGCATACCGTGAGTGTATATTAGCACAGTTTGTTGTTTGCTTTTGAGATCCGACAGAGCGTTTGGACTCGGAAGCTCTGACGTGCCACCAGACTAAACCGGATTCAGATTTGTTTATAAGTCCGTCCCCTCTTTGTTTCTTGCTGTATCTTGTTTTTTTGATTTTCACTTCTGGGATTCTTGTATCTTTCTTCTGGTAAATAAAAGATTTGATGAGACGCAACCACAAGATACAAAGCAAACCCACAAAGCACACCAAACCCATTAAGGGATCATATCAGATGTGTTAAAGGAACAAATTCTGTCATCATTTACTCACCCTCATGTTATTCCAAACCTGTATGACTTTCATTTTTCTGCCGAACACAAAAAGAACATATTGTATTTTGTCCACACAATGGAAGTGAATGGACAACAAAACTGTATCAACTGTATTCAAACCTGTATGACTTTCTTTCTCATGTGGAATAAATATTTTGAAGAATGTTGGTGACCATGACAATATTTGACTTCTTCAAAATATTTCTTCCACATGAGAAAGACAGTCATACAGGTTTGAAATGACAAGAGGCTGAGTAAATAATGACATAATTTTAATTTTGTGGTCAACTATGCCTTTAAAAAGACCATGAGTCTGTAATGTTTCTAAATCACTTTCCTCAGCTTCACGTTGTCTGGCATGCCCCTAAATCTCTTTCTTTCATTACTATAGCTATATATTTTAGCTTTCCCCCCACTTAATAAGCCATTTTAAGTTATTTTGTTCTTGATTAATGACAAGACAGTGAAATAGAGGCAGGTGACCATGTGAGATGAGAGAATTGAACGATCGAGGATCGAGGTCTCAAACTGAAGAAGGCCAGAATTATGACTTAAAGCCATTTTAACCCTACATTGCTGATCATGATGTCACATTCTTCATTGTGTAATGCAGAATGGAAATATTTGTCCTGGGAATATTTTAACAGGATGAAGAGAGATATTCCCTCACCTGGAATTGATTCTCATTAGCTTAGCATTTTAAAGAGGGCAATTTTCACAGCCCATCTCACACACACATGACATGATGTGCCTGGGATTACGGAGGCATCATTATCAGTACTACGTACCACTTTGCCTGCCATGTCCCAGGTGTTGTGTCTAGTTTGCACAGTATGTTAACCATGAGAATGAAGTTTACTTGATACATATTTTGTAGCATGTCTGTTAAAACGCATTTGTAGTGTACTGCAGATTTTTCGACATTTATAGAAACTAATTAGTATTTATACTTTATGAAGTTTGATAACACATAGCTTCTTCATTGGCACCACCTAGTGTATTGGAGGACTGGATTATTTCATTTTCTTGCTGCTACACTGCCAAACTCCCTTTACCTGTGCTGTACAGTGGAAATGCACTCCAGTGTGGAGTGTACTAAAGTATACCTTGCCTAAACATAATAGTTCACCATGCATCTTTGATCTCATAGCCTGCAGTGTATTTTCAAGATTTTCATGTAGTCTTTGAAAATGTTCTTGCTCATTGCATGTTGTTAATAAACTTTTATTTATTTATCAGCCATTGTCTCAGATTCGTCCATGGGTATGATTTGAAATAATAGATTCAAAGTATTTTTACGTCAGCTACATAGGACTTACTTGATAGATTAATTATCTCAGAGTCATAGGGCCCTGCCTAGTTGTACAAATGCATACCAGAAGAAATAAAAAAATCATCTCTAGATGGGTGTTCAAAACTTTATCTTTATTTCATATTTTCAATATGTATACAGACATGGTTAAACAAGATGCAAAAAGTAGATTATATGTAGGCTACAAATGACTTCTGATAATCAGTCATATACATATATGTACATATACTACAGTCACACAAAACTCAAACAAAATTGCAATACACCTCATACAATACACAACAAACAGGAGAGCACGAGAGGATATAAGAAATATGAATTCTGTTCATTGCTTAACATTCAGTATTGTTCTCAGTTGCCATGGAGTGCTGTTATATTTAGCATGCCTTGTTGTGCAGTTAGAAACGGAAACGTTGCTAACACATAACCAGACAAAATTGGTTCTGAAATGTTTTAACAAAGGCTTTCAGAATCACTTTTACCAGATCACAGGATTGTACTACCTTTTTTGCCCGAAGTACACCCACATCACTAAATAGCATTGATGTTTTAACTTCCATTTTATTAGATAAAATCCAGGATAATAATATGCTTTACCTTGAGTATGAATTTGCAATTTTCTTCCTATATTTTCTAGAAGTGAAAAAAAAAAAGTAGTACACTAACATGTGGCCTCAAAGCTAAAACACATAGACCAAAAGCCACAAATCTCTAATGTGTGTAATCATGTGATGGTTGGGAATCAGTTTTAAACAGTCGCTCTTTACTGGCCTCTACTGGTTAGTCAAGCTCATGAACAGCAGGCATTTTACAACTGTGAAGGACAAAACACTCCTGGCAAGTTCAGCTTCTTGTGCTAATATATAAAACACGTACAAAGTTATGGTTGTAGGCTACCTTTGATATGTTTTTAACATTTATTTCAGTGCGGTACATCCACCTCACAACTTAAAAGCAGACAAAATGTAAACACAAAATTTTACACACAAAATTATTTCAATAATTGCATTTTTATTTAACACAAAGAGCACTGCATTTCAGTTGTGTCTGGTGAAACGGCTTCGTCACCTTCCTAAAATAATTGCCTAAGTCATTTTTCAGGTTTCTCAGAAAACACAAAAAAAAAGAAAAATAACTTCAGAGGTTTCTTCTTCTTGATGCAGCTCCCACCTTAAAATGCTTGTAAAATTGCCTTTTAAAATGTTAAAATTGCTTGTAAAATCTTTTGACAAGGCCAAATAAAACCGCCTAAGTCACACTCTTGACATAGGCTATTACACTAGAACTGCATGATCTGCTCAACTGAGGATGTGGGGATTTTACCAGAGGTGGCCAGCACCATGAGGAGATGACTTATATGCAAAAAAATAATTTTTGTCAAAAAATGATTTAGGCAATTATTTTAGGAAGGTGACATAGTTTTGATGAATGCAAGGGCATTTTAAAAGTTTTAAATGAGTCACCAAGAAATCAAATATTCTTGTTTTTGTTTTTTTTAGGCTAATATCACAGTGTAAAAATGATAATAATATATTAACTATAATATATATTTAATTCATGAACCACTTAATCTTTACTCATAATAACTTCCCCTCCCTTTTATAGCGGCATCCTGTCTAATGACGTGTTTACTGGCGTGAGGGCGGGGCAACCTGTCACTCACATGAGATCCACCAATAGCAAACCCTTTCCAGAAGCCGGTTAACTCGAATATACGTCACAATAGGGAAGAAAAGTCGATCGCAAATTTTGTTTCATTCCGACTTTAATCACAAGACAGAAATGCCATCCAGGTGTTAACCAATCAGTGACATATTATAATTGACATAAAATAAAGAAAAAAATAATAATATAAATGATTAACGAAATGTTAGGAATCAACCAAAATTATATTGTTTTTTATTGGACTACTATTTTACATCTTATGTGCAAATGTATATTTACATCTGTCTTACAAACTGATACTTATTTACTAAATACCTCTTCTGATAGGCTATATACAGTGAGTAGCCTACTTTTTTTTTTTTTTTTTTTGATAGCCATGGCATCAAGGCAAAACCGTAAATTATGCTTGCAGTGGCATTATTGCAGTGGCTTTCTCCAGTTCAGCATCTAGAGGTTTTGTTCGCTACACATGTAATGCACACGTGAATATGTGAATCAGACTTCTTTGTTTGGGGTTTATATAAACAGACCTTTCAGAATCTGAAATATGTTTGAAACTGAAATTGAAATTTAATTGACAGTTAGTGCATATAAACATTTCAATGGTTATGAATGGGTGTCCTCAATAATTGTGGGATAAATTTTACAAGTACTAAAACTAAAGTTTAAAAGGACTATTTTTTAACATAATGTCTAGTGACACAAATATAAATAAATACGTTTTATAAATCTAGAAATGATTCCGGAGGGCAGTATTTGAAGACTAGGGTTTATATTTGCACTTGTGATTTCATAGGTGATTCTCTCTGAGCGTCCCGTCTGTGGTTGACCTACTGATTGCAGTCGTGCTGGCTCGATTGGTCGGAGCCTCGGATGCGAAGTGGAGCACACTCCTCAGAGAGCTAATGAGATTGGCCTTGAAACCGCGGCCGAGGCACACGTAGAGCAGCGGGTTCAGGCAGCTGTTCACGTAACCCAAACAGACCGCCAGCACATGGGCCAGACGCAGGTTGGCTTCAGTGTGTTCTGACTGTCCGTACATTACCAACCGCAGAACATCCACGATCTGTAGGGGAATCCAGCATAGGAAGAAGCTGAGCACCACCGCCAGGATGACACGCAGCGTCCGGGCCGACTTGTCGCTGCCTCTTTGTCTCCCGGAGCTCGTCATGTGGTAAACCTTCCAATGGCTGGCGCAGATGATCAGGAAAGGCAGCAGAAAAGACATAAAACTGCGTGTAAGGACTACGGCCCATGCGTGAGATAAGCTACTGTAGAAGCTATCGCACAATATTTTAGTCTCGCTCGCTTCATATGCCTCCATGAGTGCAAATTGAGGAGAACCTCCAAGGAGAGCGAGAACCCAGACGACGAAACAGACGCTACGGGCCTGCCTCGGATGCCTGTGGTTCTGGCACCACACCGGTTTGGTCACCAGAAGGAAACGGTCCAAGCTGATCACAACCAGGAGCAGAACGCTGCAGTACATCATCATGTAGAACAGACCGTTGAGTAATTTGCAAGCAAAATCGCCATAAGGCCAGTGTTGGTCCTGGGCGAGCGGGACCATGAGGAGCGGCAACGACAAGCAGCACAGCAGATCCGCGATGGCCAGATTTAAAAACCACTGCGCGTTCACAGAGTTCGGCATTCTGAACGCGGTCACCCACACCACCAGACCATTCCCAGGGACGCCCAGCAGGAACACCATGCTGTAGCAGACCAGAGCGAACCAGTGCCGGGGACCTATCTCGGACACTTCAGAGGGGAACAGTGGCACTTCAGAGGGGAACACAAAATCGGTGCAGTTTTCATTGTCTTCGCAAAGGAAACTTATGTTATCATATAAGGGAAAATTGACAAAATATTCCTCCATTTCAGCTGTGAAATGAGAAAGAGAGAATCAATCAATCAATCAATCAATCAATCAATCATTAATTTATAGAGCACATTTAAGACACAACCGAAGTTGACCAAAGTGCTTTACAAGGAATAAAACAAATATACATACATAAATACCAGACAAGCCAAAAAGCACTCAATAGAATAAAAGAAAAATCCAGGAAGACAAACCACAGAGTGTTAAAAGCCAAGGTGAATAAATTATTCTTGAGCTGAGATTTAAAAGTACAGATAGATGGAGCCTAACAGAAGGAGGAAGGCTCTTCCACAGTTATTGCAAAAGCAATAACTGAAATAACTGAAAATGTGCAAAGTAGGCAAAAATCCTCAAACAGAATCTAGTGGTTATTTGAGAGTCATATCATGCTATATTTAATCTATCTCATTTTCAAGAGACAAACATTGCAATATTACTTTGTTAGTATACTATTGTAAGGTCTTCTTTTGTCTACAAAAAAAAAAAAAAAAAGTTCAACACTTTGTTATTAGTACAGCTCTAATCATGTTCAAAAAAATCGATCAAAATGAATAAAAAAGTTACCTGTGAAGTCGTGCAGATCTGCGACAGCAAATGTGATTCAGGTTGTCGTTTGCGTCCCTTATAGCCAGGAAATGATTGCAAGCTGCTGTGAACCAAGCCTTTTCCTTAGCAGTGTTGTGTAAGCACTTTTTACATGATGTTTAAAGCCGTCGGTGGCTAAAAAGTTTAATAGAGGAATCATTTAGAGAGGGATGCTGTCAATCACGTCATATGAAATATGTTTGTTTTGGTTTTTTTCTTTCTTTCATTATTATTATTGTATTGTGATTGGACAGAATTGTTAGAGACAACTACAAAATTATTTTCAGTAGTGGCACTGATGTATTTTATTGCTTTATACTGGTAAATAACCATTTGAGGAAAAACATTGTATACATATTGCAAAGAGAAATGCTTCACAAAGTTGCTTTGGAGAACATTACACAAAGTAAAACTGTTGTGTTTTCAGTTTGGTATAAAACACTGTTTGAAGGTTTTCTTTTCTATTCAGAGGTGCACTTGATGGTTAAAATGTAGTTTGGACATTTAAGTCCCCTTTATTTAGCGCTTTATACAGTACAGACATGACTGAAATACACCAACACAAAAACTGACATGGGGAAAAGAAAAGGGGGGCAGATACGGTACAAAATAAATATTTAAACATTCTGTTACAACATTTTTCAACTTCTGCATAACATCCGCCACAGATGATATGAGTGTGTAACGTCACAAAAATGTTCCTTCCTCTTTCACAGCATTTTCCAGATCCACGTGATAAAGGGGAATGTCAAAATGCTGACTGGTTTAAACATACCGAAACTAATTTTGTACTAAAACTGTGGAGACACGTTCCTAAAGTAATGGGGAAAAGAACTGATAAGCAGTGAATTAACCTTAATGAGCTACAGTACTATTTCATTTACAATATATATTTGCATGATGACTACAGTCTTCACAAGTTGCCGTCGCTCTCTTTGCTATACTAAAAGTGTCAATTGAATCTTGTGTTAATGTGCGACCACAATCAGAGTCGCATGGTCCACTTAGTTCGTCTGTAAGCTGCTGCTCAGGAAAGCGTCCTACACTCATTTACATGAGACGTGGCAGCACAGGTCCAACATGTCGTGACCCGGAGAACAGGACGGGTCCATCAGTTCAGAGCTGAAGCACTCTCTGGAGGAAGAGTCGGGGTGTCGTCCCTAAAGTCATCCGTTTGAAGATCTGCAGGCAGACGGAGATTATAAAACATTATACAACAAATATAAACAAGCAAATTCTCTAATGTAAAATGAACTGAAAATGAGCATTGCACTAGTAATGTAGACATAATGAGTAATCCTCTGTGATTGTGCTGTTAACAAAACTCTTGGTGTTGCATCAAAACACCCATTTTCACGCTAGCTGCAAACGCTAGCGGCTGCGGTCTTTAGCGTAGGACCGGCTACACAGACATCTACGCTCATCATTGTTCCGGTTTGCTGGTATATGGGGGCTTTCATTTGCAGGGAAAGCTGTTTGCAATTTTGATTTATTTATTACAATTAATTATATTTCAATTATATTTTATTTATAACAGGCTACTTATATGTTTATTATATTATACTTACAACATTTATAATATAAATATAATATATTTTTTATATTTTGCTTATATTCAGTGTTGGGGATAGTTACTTTTAAAAGTAATGGTTATACTCCCCCAAAAAGTAACTAATTGCATTAGTTACTTTTTATAGAAAGTAATGTGTTGAGTTACTTTTGCATTACTTCTCACCTGGGCTGGGATTGCTTGCTTGCTTTTTAATAACAAATGATGTTTTAATTAACAAAGTTGGAGAGGAGCAAGTTCAGATAATTAACACGAGCGGAGAGCACTCAGCAGTCAACGATAAGAGGTGTGTATATACAGTATATATTCAGCAGTCTCACCTCAATTTGTTGACAGTTTAGCAGCATCACTCCACCACCCCTTTTCTCCACACTTCTAGTCCTAACCATTTACATATGGGGGGGGGGGGGGGGTTACTCAGCTCGGAGCCCTCCCCCCGGCCGTTTCACACCAAAAGTGAAATGAATAAAACTCAGGCTGAATGAAGTGCAAATTCACGCCTGTACAGTAGAGGGCGCAGCTCAAACAGACCTCTCAACTGTGCTAGATAGCAGAAGAACAGGACGCAGGAGAAGAAAGTTCAACACAAGTTCAGCACGTTTATATACTGTCTATGGTTCAGCAAGTTCTTACTTGCGCAATAAAAACAATGAAATGAAACACAAATGTGATGTTTATCTGAAGTCATTTTTGCTTATTGGTATGGATGAACTGGATCATCGAAGGTCAGCAGCAGCAAAGACATTGGTTGATAAAGTGAGATTAAATACATAAAGTACATTTGTATTGGCTTGTATTGTAATGTTTACACAGAAAACACAATGGCTCTGTACTTACTCCCGATTTCTCTCAATATGGGGACCGGAGAGGTGTCAGTCAATAAATGGGAAAACAAAGTAACTTGCGTTGAAAAAGTAGATTTCTTTTTTTTGCAATAATCCACAACGTAATGGGAAATTCCTATTGGGTTTTTGTCGTAGGAACCAGGGTGATGCTATCTTCCGGGTTGGCCTACAAATATAGCAGTAGTAGTATAGTAGTAAATATAGTAGTAGGCTACTTATTCTCAGCTCCATTTAACATGTTTTACCATGTTCAAACATTTTATGTTGGCCTAGTTCTTGTTCTGAATGGTTGTGAAAGCTGTTGTAAGTACCTAACAGAGAAGTGGTCTGCTGGGGGTTTTCAATGACAGAGCTCTCTTCTTCATCCTCCCCCCAGTCGGCGATGTTAGCAGGTGGGATGCACTGCTCCAAGAACAGATCTTCATCTTCATCGAAGTCCATGTCTTCCGGGGGCCAGCGCAGCTCCCCGCTCTCCACCTCACTGACATCTGTGGGCTCCACCACGATGGACGGCAGGCGCTCCTTCCCCTCGGGCACGCAGGTCAGAGTGCCTTCGGTGCTCAAAACTACTTCTACTGGATCTGGGAAGATCTGCAAAATAAAGGATAAAGACGGGATAATATAAGAAGGAGAAATCTTTCGTCTTGAATTGTGTTTGCACAACAGGGGTTCCTGTTTGAGGTTGCCTCAGGTTGGTCATGTGTGGCTCAAAGTGACTGATGAAAGTTCAACACCATTGTGAAATTTTGGTACGTGATTAACATTCACGCCACTCTTTGTGATAGGTTATTATTAAATGGGAACCACAAAATGAAGATAACAACATTATTGATGCAATCTGTGGCTTTTAAGCCCCCAAATGAGATTTTAAAGCTGATGTGAATAACTAGTGTTACCAAATGGAACTGCAAAACAGTTTCCAAACAGTTGTCCCCTTATTGTCGGCACAAACAGATAGTCCTGTCTCGAACTCATGTCATTGGCTGAGCCAATGTTGATAATGCTGGACCACTTAACCACGTAATTATTTACTAGTAAGAATTGTATTTCTAATAAGTGAAATTGGAATTTCAACTAGTAAGAAATCAATTCCTGATATCAACAACTGAATTTGAATGGCAGCCTATGGTGACATTTAACTAGTGAGATATCAAGAAATGTACTTTTTACCATTTGAAATGTAATTTGTATTTCTGCAAGTGATGAAGTCATTGTTGATATCAAGAATTATCATTGTTACTGGTGGAAATGTAATTCCTGATATCAAGAATTAGCATTTTTATTGCTGAAAATTTGATTTTTGATATAAAGAATTCATATCCTGGGAATGAATAAAAGTCAAAACGGCTCCTATTGGATTTTGATATGACGGTTGTTACAGGAGCCACACTGCATCTCAAAACGTCTGTTCAATTTAGTTAAATTTAAGCGCAATGGTCATTAATCGGCTGTTGGTGAACCTGTCGAACTAGCAATCAAAGACTACAGGTTTTGCCCGTGGATCAGAGGTTTTTTTTTAGGATTAGCTAAATTAATCTCAGACAGCCAATTCACTGCCAAAATCGTACAGTGTGCACCAGGCTTAAAAAATAATTGACCCATTGCATTTCTTAATCCATTTGCCACTGGACAGTTCACATGTGGAAGTGACCAATGAACTTTCGACTGAATTTTAAGACACACACCAGCATTAGAATACCTACATCATAGACTCAAGTAAAAAAAAACAGAAGAGCAAAAAAGAGATTGCAAAATCCTAGGCTGTGTCACCAAAGGTAAATATGTTGACTTTAGTATACAAACTTGTCGTCCAGCAGAGTTCGTGCACCCTTTGGTGGCTTTTTAATGTGATTTGTGGCCTAAAGTGTTGAACATGTATGACTTTAAATATTAAAAATGTATATATTATATTAAATATAATATGAAATACTTTAAATGTTGGCTGTAATAAAAAAGAAAACGAATATATACACTCAAACTTAAAGGAAAAGATAAAAGGATGACAGATGGGTTTGATACCTGAAAGGGCAGTCTGTCCCCTTTTCTCTGTAATGGAAACTCATCCATGGCCTGGGCTTCTGGGTACCCCATCCCTCTGTTACAGTGACATCCCGGAATATGGAAAAATAAAATAAATGTAAAAGTTTGGAATAGCAATGAAACAGTAACAGCTACTTCTCATTGCTCTTTAGTATACTGTACCCACTAGGACTGTAACTGTCTGAATGACTCTGCTTGTGCATTAATGATGGGCTAATGTAGAATAGCAGCTACAAAAGTATGCAAGTTTGGACTCTTTCTGTAGGTTATATCATTACACCAGTAGGTGGCGGCAACTGACTGTCTTTATAACTGATTGATTCAACGGATACTTTCAAAACACTGATTCATTCGAGAATCGAGAACGAAATTAAGTCCCTGAATTCAGAATAGTATACTAACAACATGCAATTCTTACAGTTGCTAGTACTATATGGTGTAAATAGTATGAGTAGTATGCTGTTTGAATTAAGCCACAGTCTTTATGAGTGAGAATGCATGATTTACTGAACTGATTCATTCAATAACGCAGATTCATTCAGGAACGAAACACCACCACTCTGTTTTGCTTGGAGATCCAGTGTTTAATTATGGCTTTGACTTCTTGGAATTATTGCAGTTGGCGGAGCAGAAATACACAAAGTAAATGGCAATATTGTGTCTAAAATGTAAAAACATCTTGTTTGTCAACTGTTGTATGAATATATGTTTGCTGCGGAACAACACCCTTGCTTGTGTTATATTTCAGCCCATTCTCATCCCAAGGCATCATATACTGACGCTTTTGACATTTCGTCTACATCGAACGCACATGGCACCCTTTAGCGTCAATATGAGACGCAGATAGATATGGGCCAGAAGCGCCTCCTAGCGGTCTAACACTAACCCTACCCCAGACCTAAACCTACCCATAACCGAACAAAGCTCTGTGCGTGTCATATTGACGCTAAAGGGTGCCATGTGCGTTCGATGTAGACGAAATGTCAAAAGCGTCAGTATTTGACGCCCTAGGATGAGAATGCGTTGGATATTTGCATGCAACAGAATTTCGATAGTCTTTTCTCCCTATTGTGACGTATATTCGAGTGAAACGGCTTCTTGAGCGATAAAAAAATAGAGGGCGGGACTTGATTTTGTCCATGGGGAATTGATTGGATGGTTGTGGTTTGCTATTGGTGGATCTCATGTGAGTGACAGGTTGCCCCGCCCTCATCATCAGAGAAGAGATGCTGCAAGAGGGAGGGGAGGATATTTTGATTAAAGATTACGAGGCACGTGAATTAAAAAATAATTCTAAGAAACAAGGCGGTCTGTTGGTGTGGCCTATGTAGGATTTGCTAATCGCAGTTGCTCCCAGGTGACCTGTGACTAATCGTTCCACTCTCAAACCCCTGCTGAACGACCCGGATTACAATGCTTATAACAGACAGCCAGCGACCGTTTATTTCAAATGGATTATGTTCTCATATAGTCATTTTTCATTAGCAGCAGATTGGATAAGAGCATTGCATTGTGGGTCATCACCACTGCAGATATGAAAACTACTTACAGAACACTTATACTTTTTTTATAGTTTGTAAACCAACTCAGAACAGTGATATTGCTGCTAATCATGTTGATGGTGAGTGGCATACAGTTATAATCTTGGAAATAAATACCGTTATTTTACCTTTTAAATTCAGTTTTGTGTAAAAAATGTCTTGCTGCATTTCAAACAAATAAAGAAAAGATCACGGCTGTTATTAATTCTGGTTCGTTTGTCACACTAGAAATGGAATGTCAAGTTGAGAGCATTGCATTGTGGAACATATATTCTGTGAAGTGAGTATTTAATCACAATCAAAAATGAATGGCATGCTCAAATATTTTTTTTCAATACACTCTGATGTGCAGAATAGGCAAAACTGGCAAATGCTTTTATCTAAAAAGTCTTCCACTGCATTAAAAAAAAAACAATGCTCTTTGCAGCCAGATGTTGAGGTTATGGGACTAACTAGACCATGCTGAAACCTTGGGTCATCTGGGTATTCAGTGCATACAGAGAATTTCTAACCTATGTTATGCATAAATACATAGTATGCTATTCTAAACAGCCAAATGTTAGTAGGAAGGAAGTGATAAATGAGACTTTTTCAGTGACTATTGGAATGTTATCTGTAGTTTATTTTGCAATGCAGTGGTGAACTTCTCTAAAACGTTATGCAAGTAAATGTGTAGGTGTTTCTTCAACTTTGGTGGACTCTGTTGTAACCTCTATGGGGTTGATTTTTATGAAAACATTTGATCATGTCTTTTAAAGATTTTCCATGCCTTCATCATTTATTGTTGCTATTTTAAAGGGCCTTTTATGTAAAGACGTTAATGTTTTACCCCTGTCCCTGATCCAGACATTTAATGATAGACTATAAAAATCATATAATCACTACATGCTCATCAGTGTGAACCATACCAAATTTGGCAATCCTGGTTGTGGAGGGTCAGAATCCTGCAGAGTTTAACTCTAACCAGCTCCAACACACTTTCTAGCAGAAACGGTGCTATTATTTGGAGATAGCAGGGATCATGTGCGCCTAGTTAACCAATCACATTAAAGGCTTGATGTAGGCCTAATTGAATTTCACGAGTTGTGCGGGAGTCAATCACTAGGGCTGTGTCCCAATTCAGAGGCTGCATCCTTCGAAGGCCGCGAAAGGTCGGACTGAGCATTGTTAACAAAACAGGGTTCATAGACTGTCTAAATATGTTAACCATGGTCCATTTCTGTATATAATAAAGAGTATAAACTATATATTAATCGCATCTATAAGTCAACATTTGAATCACTTTCACACTTGGCATGTTTGGTTGGATTAAAACGAACCCTGCTGCGAATGTTAGTGCGGTTCAAAGGACAGAATGCTCACGCATATAGTTTTTTGCTAATCATAGTCCCGATGTTGCCCATCACAGTTCAGTACAGGTGTCAGAAAAGCGTCTCCTCGCAGCAGATCTTCGTTTGTGTGTGACGGAGGGATTCCTGCTGCAAAATACCTGTCAAAATACCATAATATCTACGCACATACAACAAGCGCGTTTATCCCAGCACACAGCATTGTTTTGGATGTTCTGTAAGTTTTGTCTCAAAATAGGCAATAGGCCTACGTCATAAAAGCCGACTAATCCGGTTGTGAACGTATCCCAATGCCTTTAGGTTCAGTGTCTTTTGGCCCAGACCAAACAAACCAAGCGAACCGAACTACAAGTGTGAACACACCCTTACATTCGTGTCATTATATATTTGAGTAAGCTGAAACCCAATACTTGCATTTAAAAGTCTAATTCGGCATTTTCTCTCTCAAAAACAAAAAATCCTGTCATCCCTGAATTCTGGGGTAGGCAAGGCCACGAAGGATCCACCTGTTGTGTGCTTCATTTCACAGGAAATATTTGTTTTGAGAAAACATTATTTAAAAATTACAGCTTACACAAGTGACATTTCCACCACAGAAGAGTTTCACAAACTCTTGATTTGACCTCCATTCGAAAGTAGGCCTACGTGTCAATTGTTCTTAAGGAAAACAATCTCTCAACTAATGCTATAAACTATAAAAGGAACTCTGTCAGTTGGGACATAATATTAAAGGTGAAAAATTAACAAAGGAGTCCAAATTATTAAACTCAGTTGCTATTTATTTTAAGGCTAATGAACACTCAAATAAAAACTTTTAACATAAATTGCACGCTTTATTTCAATTTTTTAATTGCCCATCATAATTGTGTCATACTCAAATTCGTTGTTGAAATATAAACATTTAAGTGGTGGCTGTCATTAAAACGTTTTCATGACGGATTTATTCAAATTAACATGTTAGTGATGCTTTCATTATAAATATATAGGCTAATTAAAATGTAATATAGTGCATATATTTAGCAAAATCCTTTCTTTTTTTCTAGTTGAATTGACGAGTTTTTCCTGAGGTAACGTTACGTTTTGACATGAGCTGATTTATTGACGTCTTTCCGCGGCTCGATGAGACACGATACATTTCAGTAAGTTGTACTTTTTTCTATCAACATAGGCCTACCTTCTAACATTCATTCATGTTTACTTCGTGATTTAACTAGCGAAGCGGAAGTGATGATCGGTTCACGTGCCCTTTGACCTGAAGCGACAGCGATCTGTCAAAACGGTATTTATTACTGATATAATATATCAAATATATAATATATATAATTATATACTGATATAATTGACAAAATTTTGAAAGCTGAATCTTTGTTTCATATAAAAAAATTATAAAGTACCAAGCTTATTGCGATTATTGGATGGGAGGCCCGCTACAAACAATGTTCAGTGAATTTTTGTTTAGTTTTTAGTTCAGTGAGTGTTTTATTCATTTGGAAGTAAAAGAATGATTCTGGGTTTAAATCACTTTTTGTATTCATATTCTGTTCATCACTGCTTTCACTGAAGGCTGAGACTTAGTTTCATATTAAAAAAAGGAACGAAGTGCAAAATTTACCACGAAAGCTTAGCATAAAGATCTTGAGATTTAAAAATCGATATTGGTTTATCAAAATTAAGATAGATAGATAGATAGATAGATAGATAGATAGATAGATAGATAGATAGATAGATAGATAGATAGATATTTTATTAATCCTTCACATAAATGAGATTTGTGTGTCTTTAAAGGATAGGTTATTTTTAAATTATTTTTATCCTTCATGCTCCAAATCTGTTTATTTTCTCCCAGAGGGGCTTGACAGGGATTAAGGAAGCCTGAAGACCTGTATCATAAATGTGTGTGTGTGTGTGTGTGTGTGTGTGTGTGTGTGTGTGTGTGTGTGTGTGTGTCAGTTTAAGCCATCAGATACTGGAAAGTGTAGTAAAATGCAGGTCATCTCTCTCTGAAAAGCAACAACCTGTTTACAGTTCATACTTCTCTCAATCAAAATAATAGAGTATCAGAATTTAAAGTCACCTGATGTTCTTAACTTTACTTAACATTTTCATCTTTCTTTCTAGGCCAGAAGTAGATCACATGACATAGGGATAATGTAGCTAAAAGGGATTCATTCTGTTATAATGACAAGCTGACTGAACATTATCCTGACATTGCTTTTTTTATATTCTGTCTTCTTTCAGTCAGCAAAAGAGGAACTTCATCACTGCTTTCAGTGTTTGTGAAACAACCGTTGTTTTTTTTCACACAAACCTTTGGAGGTCACTTATCTGCTAATGTCTGTGTGACGACAGCTGGCTAGCAGTTAGCGATGTAATCCTGCCTGCTCCTGCTGTCTGTGGTAAGTCATTAACAAGCTAACGGAACAGATTTCTCTCCGGCACGAGGCAGCAGCTGCGCATGCTCTCGACAGGTTAGCTCACAGATTCAGGACACACGTCTCTTATTCAGCAGCTGGATTTGACCACACCTTTACGCCCATAACATACACGATCACTCATCATTTTGTGGCCATTTGGAGCAACTAGCACATAGAGTCTTACAACTATAACCGATAATATGGTAGACACAGGTTGATTAAACTGAGAAATAGCACTACAATCATACTGTCACCCCAAAATGATCATAAGTTTCTGTAGTTCACTTTGATATTCAGGGAATACAAAAGCACTATAAGCACTTTGAAGTTGTTTTGTGTAATAAAAGTGGAAAAAATTTGGTAAAATGTGATCATGTAGGAACCAGGAATGTTTTCCAAACCCACCTATCAGCAGCTTCACTGAAAACCATGATTTTTCATGTTTATAATATTTTAATATCTTCATGCCTTATAGTCGTATTTAGCAGATTAGAGCTGAGTGATAATATAGTTTACATTTTCTGATGATACAAGCAATCAACAGTTGCTATATATAGTATATATTGCTTTATGTGAGTATACCGAATAAAGTCGGACATACCTATAAACTATAATCAACTTTATATAAAGAGCTGTGCGATAATATAGAAACTTTTTGAGATGAAATAAAAAATTAGGCAGTAGAGATTTGCTATATAGTATTTATTGGTTTATGTAAGTGTACTGTATATGCAAATAAAGTTGGATTTAATTTAATCCAACTTTATATAGAGCTGTGCCATAATACAGTTTGCAATGATATAAACAATAACACCAATATTTCCTGTATAGAATGCAGGTAAACTAGGATGTACTATAAGCTTTTAATATATCGCGGAGATATCACAATTTATATATTGTATTGTATGTATTTATTTATTTTTTACAGTTGTTTACGTTAAATTTTTACTATAAAAATGTATACGTGGTTGTATTTTCATTTTAATTACAAATTAAATGTGGCTTTTTTCCCTTGAAAATTGCAGTGAAAAGCTAAATCATTGTCTGTTTACAAACATGCCATTAAGCTATAAATCCAGCATATCTAAGGCCTAAAAGGCATTAACATCATAAATGTTTGTCCCCTATTACATATTTCCAGCACAAGCCATCTGTTCAGTCTTGCACAAACACACACACAGAATATGTATGGTGTCCTACCCGTCTGTGGGAAGGCAGTCGTCCTCTTGGGCGCTGCAGAGCTCCACGCTGCCCAGGCCTGGGATGATAATAGGGGGCAGAGAGGGGCAGGTCCCACAGCACTGCCCCTCCACAGGCCCCATCGGGGGGCACCGTCCTTCCAGCGCGAAGCCTGAGAGCGCACTGCACAATGAAGGCCTGCAACCCTAGGCTTAATGGCAGACACAATAGGAAAAACACTGCAAGCTGATACTCCAATCGAGCACTGAAATGTCACAGCACATCAAGCAGTCATGTCCCTCTATGATTGCCTTACTGTCTTTATCCTAAACTCCTCTCCTGTCCTCTCTCTCTCTCTCTCTCTCTCCTCCTGAGCAGAGGAGAAAGGCTTTATAGAAGAGCTGGATTAGTGTCTGTGTCGATTAGTATGGCGGGGCCGGTGACGTAAGGGCATGATCCGGCCTTGTACACGCTCCAGGTGTGCACTCACTAGCTAGTGTGCATCTTATGTCGGCCTATAACTTCAGAATTGGCTTTTTTAAACATGCATTTCACTTCATTGCGATTTTATCAGATGAAAATATCCATCTCACCAGATCTGGACTGTTCTGGGTATTAAGTTGCATTTAGGTTGCGAGGGGTTAGATATATATAGCTTGAGATCAGGCATTTGTCCCTACACTTACACTGATTAGATGAGTGCCAGTGCGCACTAATCCGAAACAAACACTTCTTAACTGGCCTGGTAGCATTTAAGACCCCCAGACTAAACCTGGTTCCCGAACCAAACAGATATTAGACTAAAGAGATGTATTAGCAGTAACCTTGCTTTTGATCAGAAATGCTGTGCCACTTCATTTACGATAGCTTTTTTCAGCAGATATTCAGCACAAAACAAAAATAGCAGCAGAACTAAACCGGAATAGTTTCGACATAAACAGGCGTGACATAGTTTCGAGAGTGCTGAGGTTCGTCATTGCAGATTCAGAAATACTTGCGTTTTTCCGGGATTACTAATTATTACCATGAATCACTAGCATGAATTATGATAATGCTTAATTTTTCTGGAGCTTTTTCTCTAGTTGAATTATAAATGGTACTGTATGTGCTGGTTTTGTTGCTGTATTTCTTGAACCAGTGTTCAAACAGTTGGGGTTGGCAAGATATTTTTCTAAATGCTTTTGAAAGTGTCTCTTATGCTTTAGGGCTGCGTTTATATCATCAAAAATACAGGAAAAGCACTAATATTATGAAATATTATTACAATTTCAAATAACTGTTTTCCATTTGAATATATTTTAAAAATGTAGGCTAATTTAGTCCTATGATGTAAAGCTGAATTTTCAGCATCATTACTCCAGTCTTGTCACATGACCCTTCAGAAATCATTCTGATAAGCTGATTTGCTGCTCAAAAAAACATTATTATCAACATTATCAATTATTATCATTTGAAAACAGTTTTGCTGCTTCACATTTGTGTGGAAACCGTGATGCATTGTTTTTCAGGATTCTTTAGGAATAGAAAGTTCAAAGGAACAGCATTTATTTTAAATTGAAATCCGTGCTGAATAAAAGTATTCATTTCTATCAAAATAATATTAAAAAATATATATTTGTTTCAGTTTGCCAAATAAAACGTAATTTTTAAAAACCAAACAGGCAAGCAAAATTATGCAGAAAAAAAGCACTTTTGTCAAATTTCTGTTCTCATATTTGTTTATGCACTATTGCTGGATTGGATGCATGATCTACTATACTTTCATTTAATGAGATTGAGTGTCACTGGACCATGATGAGGTAGGTTAGATCGCCCCCTGGTGAAAACAGTTCACTTGTCAAGTCTGTCCACACACAAGTAAAACTCATTTTTTATAAGTCATTTATGATATGATCATGATAATATCATGATAGGCATGTGGAAACGCATTTAACGAAATTACACAAATGCATTCGCATGCACAGTATCGCCAAATAATGTGAGTGACTCACAGGTTTTGGAAAAACACTTGAAATATTTTTATACTGTTGAAAGAGGTTGTGTGTTTGGATGTGGGTGCGTGCTATGTTCTGCCATTTATAATTGGCATTTCAGCCGTTATTTGGAAAATGTTTTGAGTGGACACAGAAACTGGATGATTAGTGATGTCAAATTACCTCATCTTTCTGATGTTAAGAAAATATTCTGCACAAGAACCAGCTGATTGCTGCATCTGAAGGCCATCCGTCTTTCCATCGGTCACAATCTCTCCCAAAATAGCCTTCAGCCTGTTGCAGAAGCACGTAAATCACTCTCTCTTGGCTCATGTGTGTCATTTCTCTATTCAGTTGGAAGGAGTGGATGATGTACTTTTATTATGCTCTCTGAATGGGAACAAATCATGGTGACCTGCTATCTGTGACCAGGAGGAGGCGCCGTTGTCTGTATGTTTCTCCTGCATAATCAGCACAGAAGTTAAAATACATGCCTTTAAAGGACTAGTTCACTCCAGAATTTAAATTTCCTGATAATTTACTCACCCCCATGTCATCCAAGATGTTCATGTCTTCCTTTCTTCAGTCGGAAAGAAGAAAGGCATGTTTTTGAGGAAAACATTACAGGATTTTTCTCCATATAGTGGACTTCAACGGGGACCAATGGGTTGCACCGTTTCCACCTGATGCACAATACAGTGAGGGGAAAAAATCCCACACATTCCCAATGAAAAAGCTACCAAAGCCATGTATCTTGAGGTTGGGCTCTTTTGACACCCAGAAAACACTAGTATCGCAATAGCAGTGCACTGGAAGGGTCTTATCTAGTGGAACGATCAGTCATTTTCTAAAAAAAAACAAAAAAAAAAACATTTATTTATTTTTTAACTACAAATGTTCGTCTTGCACTATAGCTCTGCGATGCACGTCCACGACTTAACGCAGGACGTAATCACGTTGGAAAGGTCAATGTGACAGGAAAAGGTAGGACGAAAAACTCCATCTCATTTCCTCCTCCAACTTCAAAATTGTCCGACATCATTGTTTTATCTTTTTTGGGGGCATTTGACTTTAGTCTTTGCACGTTCGCTTTGTAAAACACTGGGTCGGTACTTCCGCCTACATCACGTGTGACCTTTCCAACGTGATTATGTAATGCGTAGCGCATCGCAGAGCTAGTGCCAGACAAGGGGGTCATCCATCAGCCGGAAACCGAAGCTTCCCCGGGGGCCGCCATTGATTAGCAGACCATCACCTGCTGTTAGCATTCCATTGACTCCCATTCATTTTGGCGTCACTTTGACAGCGAATAACTTTACATCTGAGGCGTTTAAAGACTCCATTTGTCCATTATTTATTTCTGAAGAAACATGAAAATTTATAAAAGGCTCCATTACCTTGTATCTTACATTATGGCCCCGTAGAAGCATTTTTTGTAAAAATAGGCTAACGATTGCGTCATAACCACGCGACTCTCTGTCGCACAGTAGAGAGATTACCGTATGGACAGGAGGAGAAGCTCGCGGGCAATCGGGGGGACATGGAGGCAAAATGACAAAATAATTAATCAGAATGCTTAGCAAAAGTTTCTCCTGCTTCTAGCTCATGGACAGCTCCTACTCACACTCTCCGTCTCTGCAAGTTTCAGAAGGGAATGATTCAGATTTCTCTCGGCACAGCTACTAGAAGACAGACGGGTTGCTCACGTCACATCTACATCGTCAAGCTCAGTTTGAGTCTGCGCAGTTCGCTCAGCCAGTGAGTGCTTCTAATTGACTTCACTTTTCTCCGTTGAAAGTCTATGGGGTCGCTGTGTCCATTTCTTTTACTGTCTATGGTGCAAGACGAGCATTTGTGGTTAAAAAGTATATAAATTTTTCTTTTTGTGAAAATGACCGATCGTTTGGCTAAACAAGACCCTTATTCCTCGGTTGGGATCGTGTAGAGCCTTTGAAGCTGCACTGAAACTGCAATTTGGACCTTCAACCCATTGGTTCTCGTTGAATTCCACTATATGGAGAAAAATCCTGTAATGTTTTCCTCAAAAACCTTAATTTCTTTTCGACTGAAGAAAGAAAGACAAGAACATCTTGGATGACGTGGGGCTGAGTAAATTATCCAGAAATTTGAATTCTGAAGTGAACAACTCCTCTAAAAGGTTAGTTCAGCCAATAAAGAAAATTCCGTCATTATTTACTCACCCTCATGTCAATCCAATTGGTCAGTAACATTCTTCAAAATATCTTGAAGAATGTTATTGACCAATTTTGGTAACCATTGAAAAAAACAACAACACTGAGACATTTCTCAAAATATCTCTCAATACACTGTAAATGATTTCTGTTGTTTTCACAGCATTATACTGTTTTTCTCAACAGTTTATTGCTGTATAACCTATGTACAGTATGTTACTGTAGATTTAGTTGCTTTCACAGTATTATTTTGTATTTTCAACAGTTATGTACTGTGCACTCAGTTGACAGTATGTTACTGTAGATTTTCAATGCATTCTGGGAAATTATTAGTTACTGTAAATCTAAATACAGCAGTGCAAATTGACCGCGAAAAACACCACACACAATTTCACAGGACTACTAACATTATCCTTACAAAAAACATTTCCAGGACTGGGTCCTACAGTCTAACAGTCTTAATTTCTGTCAGTGGGGGTGCAGGAGAGCGCGTTTACTTTGAAAGAGTTTTTCTGTTGTGACTCAGTGCATCGTCACGTCTTTTCTGCCGACCTGGAACTTCGTCATATGGTGAGTAATAAATCTTAATATGTGTATGTGTTCGAACTTCTAGCTAATAACTTTAAAGTTTTTTAGAGAATAGCTGACCACGATTTCGATGTTTAATTTATTCTCAACATTTTACTATAAGCTGTCTACAGTATGATAGGCTACTCTATGTTTCAATGTAGTTTGGGACATGTTAACCTACTGTAAATTTAAATAGAGTAGTACGAAATGACCGCGAAAAATAACCACAAGCTGCCATTTTATGAAGAAATCTTTAGTTCCCTGAGTAGCCTAACTTTGAGAGCGCAGGCCTTTGCATCGCGTCGCTGTGTCTGTCGGCGAAGTTTTCGCCATAAATATCTGGTTAGTGATGAATCTTTATTATTATTATGTTATGCAAACTAAATAGTAGCAGGTTAACGTTTAGTTTAGAAGAAGAACTGCCCGCGGCTTATGTTCTACGCCTCGTTTAAGTCAGAAGCGTATTTCCTTCTTGTTGATAGCTAGCCTACTTGATTAATAAATGTGATTTTATTAACATAAATTGCATATGTAGCCTCTTATAAGGTCAGAATGATCTAATAATTTTGTTATTTACCATTTTAAGTCGGTGGAAGTGCCCGCGCGTTCATTATTTTATATCATACGGTTTATATCAAATCGATCAATATATCCTGAAATCGGATACCCAAGGTTAGGATTCGGATTCTTGTTATAAAATTAAATTTTCGATTCCTCTTATTGATTTATTCGCGCTTATTTTCGTCTAAATCAGAATTTTCTTTTACACGCCTGTGAGGACCTGACCTGGCGATCTGCCAGGACCTTGTGCAGTTACCTCAGTCTATGTTCATTCATACACTTTTGTTACAAATTGATTTCTATTAGTAACACTAACACCAATGGGTTTTTATTTTGCACAAGTGATGGTTTAGAGCTTATCCCCTATTGTGATGTGACTTATTACAGATTATGCTATATTGTGATCACTCTTGATTCGGTAAAATATTTTTTATTTTTTTGTAGGTTTCTTGTCAGGATAAATCCTGAAAATTCGAAATGCACATCACAGTTCCAGGTGAGCAGAAAGAGTGGGAAGGTTGTTCGGAGGAAGACCATGGCTTTGAATCCACACGTTGCATCTTACATCAGGGACTTTGCAGAATATGATTGGCACAATCATTAAGGTAAGAGTAATATTAGGGATGTGCAGTGGAGTCCATATCTGTAGAAATTATTTGTGTCTGAATCTGTATTTAGAAAAAATCCAAAAAGGGTGGAAATGACTTAAACCATACATTTTTCAATTGATAGTCTGTTTTAAAATGTAATTATGTTCCCTTTACAGTTTCTATTTAACAAATATGCCTTGTATAAGTCAAAGAATTCATATTTTTATATTATAATTGTAACATCTCTTTAAATAAGTTTTAATTAAAATATGAAATGGTAAAAATAGGGTTGAGTGATATGGTAAAAAATCATCTTGATAAAATGTTTCATATCAGTCAGTGTTGATAATTATCACAATCAATGTCAAATATTTATTTCTTTTAAGTTTTAAATGTTCTCAAACATACATTAAATAATGAAGACAACAGGTAAAGTTGTCCTGAAATGTATATGTATATTCATATAATGAAATGTAATAGGGGTGGGAATCTTTTTGATTCTACGATTCGATTCAAATCTATTCTTGGGATCACGATTTGATTCAAAAGAGGCAGTACTTTTGAAATTGGGAATTCTCTTTTGAATCAAATTTCAATTTGATATACTGTATGCATAGAATAGAATTAAAATATATGATCAAATCTAAAATCAAATCTATGCATATCTTAATGAAATTTGATTCAAAATCGAGAATCGAACAGCAGAGAAATGAACAGCAGCTACTGTTAGTCCTAATCAAGTGGGAGTTATTTAGTTTAAACACACCTGAGACACACCTCATATCTGCGTTAATTTAATCTAACCCGCTGCCGCTCAGAGTTCACATTAGCCTCTCACGGCGTGAGCTCACGCACGTCTTTTTCATCATTAAAATGAGTAAGAATCAAATCGACAGACATGACTATGAAAGGAACTGACTATAGTAAGCATCGTAAGCCTAAATTGATCGTAGAGACCATTGGTGGTAATTGTTCTATAATCAATTTAAGGTTACAATACTTTGGGGAAACGCAGCCCTGATCAGTGACCGATTGTTTGGAGTCAGAGATATAGAATATGGGCCATTGCCTTCTCAATATTTATTACTTTAGCTTCTGATACAGGACATGTTCATTCTCTTTTACAGAGTATTTGTTCGTTACCACAGAAAACCGTTTGCGTGTCCATGTTGAACGTGTTTCTTGTATGTAAAAACTAAAGTAGCCTACCTAAGCTATTTTCTGTGAATGTGCGAGACTTCCGGTTCATTACCCACTATATGGAAATAACGAGATGAATAACAAAGTGCTGTAAATGATAAAAATATTTGTGCTATAAACTGTTGACAATTATGACAAATTCAATACATAAAAATATCAAGAAGCATAACAAGCTTTTTTGTACTGCTAGAAATAACTGTAAGCAGATGACACCGGAAGCCAGACACATTTCATTTACAAATGGCCATGCCCACTGTAAAAATAAGGTGGATACCATAGGCAAAAAAAAAATCTCCTAAAAAGGTGTTGATAATGTGAGTTAGGTTTTTTTGATTATTAATTGTATGTTTTGCCTCTGATTGATTTGTGCTTATCATTCCTTGCAGGATTATCAGAAGTGTTGTCGCTCTTCTTCCACTTGACACCATCACTACCCTCCTCACCTGGCCTTCATCCTCACCTGTCTTGCTTTCTTTCTAAGTTTCTTTTTTACCTGTTCAGGATCATTTTTGCATGAATTGAAATACATGAATTGTTCACTGATTTTAATTATTAATTATATATTGTTCATTAGTCTTATTTTAAAGCAGATTTTTATTGTTGTGTTATATTACATTATTATTACTAATGTATTGTTTAAAAATACACAATAAACCTTGTTGTGCAGTTAAAGCTTCAATTGTTCTTTTTTCTATTTCCCATTAACAGTTAAAATAATATTCCTATATTAAAATAATATTCCTATAATAAAATATTAAAATAATAATAGCACTATAAAAGTCATAAAATAACATTTCATAACTGTATAATACTATACAGTATTATTACAAATCAACGGTGTAATACTGTGTTTTAACATGGTAAAAAAATACAGTAAAATAATGTATTTAATTTTACAGAATGCTTAACAGTACTGTATTTAGTGTTACAGTAATTTTACTGTTGAATGAAATACAGCAACTACTGGATAATTGTTGCCAGTAAGTTACTGTTGATTTGACAATAAATTTTTTACAGTGTACCCTTTATAAGTAAAAGGGCGTTTCTGAGTTGTCTGAGATGGTAAGTGCGGTACAGTGTGTCTCCAGCTACAGCTTTGGGACTGGCTGTGTGGTTGTTGCCATGGTAACCAGCAGGAGGAGCAGTTGAAGAGGAGAAGCGCTGTGCCATAAAAAAACTAAACGCTCACAGCTCATCCTTTTGTGGATGCTGTTTGGAAAGGTCTCATGTATGATTCTCATAATTGACTTTCACTGTAATTGAACTGTTGAAAGGGCAAAGATGATGTTGGACGATAGATTGCTTGAGGAATATATTGGATGCTCTGTGCATTTCTGCTGAGGACTTATAATTAAGTTGCTTACTGATAGAAACGAGAAATGGATCCTTGCCAAGATCATTTCTAGTGCGCTGCAATTGCGATACTAGTGTTTTCCGGGTGTCAAAAGAGCCCGACCTCAAGATAAATGGTTTTGGTTGCTCTTTCATTGGGAATGTGTGGGATTCTTTTCACTCATTGTATCGTCCATCAGGTGGAAACTGTGCACTCAACCAAGTCTGATCAATTATAAATATACTGTAATAGCACACCTCTCCTCAACAAACCACATGTTGTCTGATATTAGAGATGTTTCTGATTCATCAGTAGCTGTAATCTCTGAGCATTTAAACATCGTTTTTTTTTTATTGAAATGAAGCTGAAAAGAAATAAAATATAAACATTAGATGGAAAAACTTAAACTTGAATGAAAAGTAGAAATGTTGCCTTGGCAAATAACTGCAATAAAATGAGTTTATGTTCTAAAATGATCTAAAACTGAAATAAATGTGAATGAAAGTTAAACAGAAATGTAAAAAAAAAAAAAAAACTAGTGCTGTCAAATCAATTAAAGGCACACTATGCAAGATTTGTACCTTAATATAACAGCTTCGAAGTCATTTTGGTGGTAAACGAACTCGTAGTAGGATGATTAACAATGGGGGGGCGCCGCTGGCAAAACCAGCAATCAAAGTTTGAGAGGTGGCGCCCTGCCAAATCTCACTAGAATCACGACGTCACATACATCAACAATGTAAGAAGCAGCCTCTGTGGAAGACACTAGCGCGCATTTCAGACGTGAATCATGGCAGAGTCGACGAAGAAAACGAAGAAAGCGCGGTCGGAAGAGTCAAGGAAAAGAAAACGACGGCTCTGCGTCAGTGGTATTTACAACAGTATTGTTAAACATTAACGTTAAGTACTCCACAGCGACTCTAGGGGTCACTGTTTGACAAAAACGGAAACTGCATAGTGTGCCTTTAATCATGATTAATCGCATCTAATCTAATCTTTCTTGATCTAACATAAAACTTTGTAAAAATATAATATGTGTGTGTGAATGTATGTGTGTATATATATATATATATATATATATATATATATATATATTTACAAACTTTTATGTTAGATGTGATTTATCTATTTGACAGCACTAAAAAAAACTAATAAAAATGACAAAAGCACATAACTGTAACAGACACGCCAGGCTCTGTCACCAGCCAATCACAGAGAGCACCATCCCCGGAGTATTAATCACGCACACCTGATGATATACCTCTCAAGATCATCATCACGCACATACTTAAGCACACACCTCGAGCTTCATAGTTGTCTGGTCTCGTGTTTGAGTAAGACTGATTACCTGTGTGTGCTCCTCATCCCGCTCTGTAGTCTCGAACCCTGCATCTTCTCTGCATCGTCCATATTACAGTAAAGTTCCCAAACCATTCTCTTCAGTGTTTATCTCCATTGACATCCCCCATCTGTTTCCATTGATTTCGCTATACTGCAATAAACTCTTTCTTGATTATATTCCAGAGTCAATCCGTTACAATAACAAAATTACTGAATATTAAACTAATATTACAATTAAAAAAAACTTTCAAAATACTTATAAATACTAACAATGACACTAAAATAACATTCAATCAAAATTGAATATTTAATTGTACTTGCTCATTTTTAGAGTCTATTTTAACATTTAGATTAGCAGTTGTCTAACACTCACCTTAAATTAATCTTCAAAACCACTAATAATTTAATAACACTGTTTAATGTCATTTTTAGCCAATCTCAAAACTAATATCCATTTTTCGTTATGACTAAATTTAAACAATTGATTTTAAGTTTCATTTATTTAGGCAAAATGATAACACTTCAGAATAAGGTCCCATTTAATAGCATTATTTAATGCATTAAAGTCAACTAACAATGAGCAATACATTTATTACTGTACTTTATTAATCTTTGTTAACTGTTACGCCCCGTCTAGGGAAAAGGGTGCAACGTGAATTTGGAACAATGATGAATTTATTGTCTTAATTCGGGACTCTTGATTCAGGAGCTGACCGGGCCAAAATAACAATCAAAACTTTATTTTAAAACCTCTTTCCTAAACCCTAAGCCAAAAAAGAAAAGAAAAGAACAGAAAAATACAATGTACAAACCTTACTCCCGAACCAAAAACAGAGATCAACCAGTTTACAAGAAACAAAAGTGCCGTCAGACTCCTTACTTTCCCAAATTCTCAATATTCACAATATATTTACAAAGCCAGGCGAACGAAATTAAAAGGGCAGTCCAAAATCAGCATCAGAAAACAGGGAGAGGAGTCAAATACACCAACAAAGTTCCTCAGATACAAACAATATTCAGTTCAAGCAAGCAATACTCATTCTCTAACACTATTACCTCATTCAAACTCTCCTAACTTCCTCTCTCTCTCTCTCTCTCTCTCTCTCTCTCTCTCTCTCTCTCTCTCTCTCTCTCTCTCTCTCTCTCTCTCTCTCTCTCTCTCTCTCTCTGTACTATATAATCTAAAACTCTCTGCTCAGAACACAAGATCTCTCTAGAGGAAGAGATGACGTGAACCAGTCAGGACATAGCATCAATCAGCCTGCATCACAACTGTTCATTTTTAGCTCAAGTTAACTTGGGTCCATTAAATTATATTAATAAATATTTTTGATTTTATTAATGAAATTAAAATCAAAAGTTGAAATTAGCATAGTCACATATCACTAAATGCTTTATTAGTATTTTTTCATTCTTGAAGGCAGGGTAAGCAATTGCAGAGAGGCTAGCAATAGCAAGCTAGCTTTGAAAGCATGAGATCCCACCCTCCCTTCAGAGTTTCTCCAAAGCCACTCTCTCACAGCAGAGTCTGCAAAGCGTAATGAGAGACGGTGTTAAATTACCTCATTAACATTACAATAATAATGAACATAAACAACTTCCAGAGCGCTGACTTACACCACCTGACTGCTGCAGATTCATTTCAGCGTTGATAGTGTTGACATAGAAATGCATAAATCCGAGTCTGAGGACGTGAACAGCTCCGGTAAGAACGTCACGGGTTGCCATCTCGTAATTACGGTTACGACATTTACATTTAATCATTTAGCAGACGCTTTTATCCAAAGCGACTTACAAATGAGGAGAGCAATAGAAGCAATCAGATCAGCAAGAGGGCAACAGTAAAGTCTCAGTTAGTCTATAGAACACATAGCAAGGTTTTTTCTTTTCTTTTTTTTTATCAGAAAAACAAAACAAATAGAAAAGGTAATTGCTAGTAATAAAGCTAGCTAAAGACCCAGCAGCTTGGGTTGAGTTAGGCAGGTCATTCCACCGTCCAGGAAAAGGTCTGTGAGAGTGATTTCGTGCCTCTTTGGGATGGCACCACGAGGCGTCGTTCATTTGCAGAACGCAAGCTTCTGGAGGGCGCATAAGTCTGAACCAGTGAGTTTAGGTATCTTGGTGCAGACCCAGTGGTGGTCTTTATAGGCAAACATCAATGCCTTGAATTTGATGCGAGTGGCTATTGGCAGCCATTGCAAACTGATGAAGAGAGGTGTGACGTGGGCTTTCTTCGACATGGTATGAACGCAGCATAAGCAGCATAAGTAAAAGTTGGCTTCTGTTTGTTTGCAGTGACTGTCTATCTACAACTCTGCTTCGCCTCATTGAACACGCTGATGACGAGTGATGTCTGCACGAGCAGGTATGGAAATACACGTCGACAGGCAGGTAGGACATCCAATCATTACATTCGGACTGAATGCAATGATTGGACGAACATTTTTTTTTTGTTCCTGAGACTTCCACAGAAGATATATGTACATTGTTTAATATTTAGTCCACTTCTATTATTGATTGCTATCAGGATGTGAAGAGAGTTTCAATCAGTATAACAAAAAAGTGTAATTGCCTACCCAACCTTTAACTATTAACCAATGATAACAAATAGAATCATATTGCAAAAAGTAATACCGACAAATTCATGTATTATTTTAATATAAATAATTTATCGGAAAATAATGATTGCATCCAGCGAGAAACTGTCGGTGATGAGACTTGTGTAGATGTCTGACTGTTGTTGCATAGCTTCAGCTACACTGACACAGCAGAAATACACTGAGAGAGAGAGAGAGAGAGAGAGAGAGAGAGAGAGAGAGAGAGAGAGAGAGAGAGAGAGAGAGAGAGAGAGAGAGAGAGAGAGAGAGAGAGAGAGGCGGAGCGTGTGCATGCCGTCACTGTGGACGAGTTCCCTCCCTTCTGCTCCTCTTTCTCCCGTCCTCAAACACACTCAGACCCTCTAGTCCAGCAAACTGTCTGTCTCTCACACGCACACACACTCACACACACTCAGCCGCAAGATAACGTCTGTGATCCGTTGATCTGCTCTCTACACCAGCGAAGGGAAAAGGTGACACGTTTGTGTACCGCTCTCATGCAGCTCTTCATACTTCCTCTCCTCCTCATCCTCGAGGTGAGGAGCGGATTCGGGACCCCTCTGACATCGACCGAGGCCCCCAGCGTGTCCCCGGACCCCTGCGAGGGCAGACCGTGTCTGAATGGGGGCGTCTGTAGTCGGGTGGGAGAGATGGAGGAGAGCCCGAGCACACAGATGCAGTCAGACTTCTGGGCTTATACATGCATCTGCAGCCAGGGCTTCACTGGACACAACTGTGAGGTGAGAGTGTGAACTTCATCCACTGGACGTCTCTGTGTGCTGCTCATGTTAGATTGTGTGAGAAGCATTTATAACGACATATATGTGTCTGTCAGTGGTCTGCGAGATCATGTGCTGTCTGTGTGATGTGAAGGAGAGTGCTGCGTTGCTGTGGCAACAGATAGGCAGGAGAGGAGAGGCGGCTGCGTGTGTGTGTGTGTGTTAGAGGTAAAGATCACACCATAACTCTATGTCTTGCAGTTAGAAATGGTCTGCAGTGTGTTTCTACACTAAGGCAGCAAACTCATTCTCAGTCTGTCACCTTTTCAATTCACTTTGCAGCGTTGACCTCATTGCATGCATTCTGTTTTATAACAAACCACTACAGGACACTGAGCCTTTCTGTGATGGGTGATGCAAGATTTTTACCCAATACAAAATTGTTTTTAGAGAATATATGTTAAATTATTTATATTATCCTATTTTGTAAGATTGTTTCTCCTGTTTGTAAAATAAAAAAAATCTCTAAATGTTGTTACTTTTATGCTTAAAACAAAAAATAAACTGTTTTCCAATGGGGTACAGTGTAATATATATTTTATGAATACAATTTTCTTTATAAGTAGATAGTAATTATTAGGCCTATTATTGTAATATATCATACTTTCAATTATATCAATATTAGGGTGATTATTGTTAACTAAAACCATTAAAAAACAATTCCGTTACTTGAAATAAAATAAAATATAAAAAACTTATTTTATTTTAGCTAGTTTCCGATTTCTCGTTTTCAATTAGTTTAAGCTGAAGGACTAAAATAACTCAAACTAAATTAACTAAAACCAATATATATAGACTTTTTTTAATTCATGAAAATAACAAAAACACAAAATAAATCTAAAATCCAAATAAAACTAAAAACAGAACAGTGACGTCACATGGTCGGACGCCCCTCCCACGATTGTTGATTGACAGCAGCGTTTCAAGACAGACCCGCTCTCGCTCGTGAGCGAGCTGTCATCATAGTCCGCCATTGTTGAAACGCTGGAGCAGAATGGCGTCTAAGCGATTGTGGTGTTCTGTTCTTGGGTGTAATAAGGAACACAGCATCATTTTGATGTTCCTAAATCCGAACCGCTGAAGACGCAGTGGCTGAGTTTGTTTTCGAAGGGAATATTCCCCATGATCAACAGCAATGCTTTCATGTTTGCACGAATCATTTCTCACCAGACTGCTTTACAAACGAGGGTCAGCATAAAGCTGGTTTTGCTAAGAAGCTGCTCCTGAAAAAAGGATCGGTACAAAGTATGAACAAAGCAAAGGGGTGAACAAAGCTCATTGTCATTTAAAGACACATGCACTTAAACGGCGTGCTGAAAACAGAGCTGTTTTTGACCAGGTAAAATTAGTGTTTTCTTACAATACTAATGAGAATTTTTAATTAAAGTATATTACAAACTTTTCATTTAGACCCTAAAGAATCATATTAACTTGTACAAAAATTGCATTATATGACCCCTTTAAATTTTATATATGTACCATTTAAGTATACCTTTAAGGTACTTAAATGGCCTTAGAGTGTAACTTTGCCAATTTTCAAACCTGATTTGTATTGTTAAAATGTTGGTAGTATATGTAAATGTTTACTCATTCTCCATGTTACTCATTCTCTGTGTTACCGTGATATTCACATTTATTTACGACAGAGGGTTATTAACAGAACGGTTATTGTTAGAGAAGGTTTAGCACTGAAAAATGTATTTTACTTTGTCTCCTCTTTAAACAGCATTATGGTAAAAACTGAACACTATAGCCGCGTTTCCACCGTGGTCTAAAGTACCATGAAGATTAGGCAAATAGTCTGGTGACGTAGCACTGTGCGTGACTTTACAGTTCCCACTGGATTTCATCCTCTGAATTTAAGCTTAATAAAGCCTGAACCTCGTCGTCGGTCCATCGCTTGTATTTTTTTAAACTCCATTGTTGATTCGAATAGCAGACGACTGTCACTGCACGCACCGCAACAGATGGTGGTTGAATAAAATGCTGCGTGGAGTCAACCAATCAAAATGCGGCATGAACTCAACCGATCAGCATGTTCAGCACCCAAGATCAAACAGCACCTTGGCTCTCTCGGCTCCTCTGTCAAATCCAGCCTCAGAAACCTGGGGGTTGTGTTTGACCAGGCCATGTCTTTGGAGATACACTCAAAACAGCTTGTCCGAAACTGCTTTTATCACCTTAGGAATATCTCTAAAATACGCAAAATGTTGTCAAAGAAGGATCTGGAAATGATTATTCATGCTTTCATATCAACTAGACTTGATTATTGCAACTCTGTCTTTACCTTCTTGAATAAGTCAGCTCTGAACAAACTGCAAATGGTTCAAAATTCTGCTGCTAGACTTCTAACTGGTACCCCCAGAAGGTCTCATATCACTCCCGTTTTGTTGGCTCTCCATTGGCTCCCTGTAAAATTCAGGATTGATTTTAAGATTTTAGTGCTGACTTTCAGGGCCTTAAACAGTCAGGCCCCACAGTACATCAAGGACCTTTTGAACCCGTACTCCTCTAGCCGCACTCTTCGGTCCTCTGGCCAGAACCTGCTTATGGTCCCCAAGACTCGTTATAAGACCCGAGGGGACCTGTCTTTTCAGTCTGTTGCCCCCAGACTGTGAAACGCCCTGCCCCTGTCTCTGCGTCTGGCAGACTCTGTTGACTCTTTTAAAAAAGATCTGAAGACTTGTTTATTTAAGAAAGCTTTTGGTTGATGGGTTTTCACTAGTGTCACTTTGATTTTACATATGTATATACATTTTTTATATTGTTTTGTTTTACCTTTCTCGTGTACAGCACTTTGTGATTTTATCTGTGAAAAGCGCTTTAGAAATAAACTTTACTTACTTACTTACTTACTTACTTACTTACTTACCAAGTCCCACCCCTGAAAGTTTCTGAACTTTGAAAAAGTAATACCTCGCGAGCAGGGACTTTCGGAGGGGGAAATATTTACCCAGAACTTCATTTAGACCCTGGTTCCTGTGGTGTAAACCAAGGGGGTCATCCAGCTCCCGGAAAGCGTACCTTCCCCGGGGGCCGCCATTTGTTAGCAAGCCATAACCTGCTGTGTATATGTTTGCATTCCATAGACTCCCATTCATTTTGGCGTCACTTTGACAGCGAATAACTTTACATCTGATGTGTTTAAAGACTCTATTTATCCATTGTTTATTTCTAAAGAAACACGACAATGTATAAAAGGCTCCATTACCTTGTATCTTACATTATGGGCCAGTAGAAGCAGTTTTTGTAAAAAATAGGCTAACAATTGCGTCATAACAACGTGACTCTCTGTCGCACAGTAGAGAAATTACCGTATAGACAGGAGGAGAAGCTCGCAGGCAATCGGGGGGACGTGGAGGCATAAAGTCCGATAAAGTCAAGGGAGAAGCCCATAGAGAGTCATAAAGTTGCTCCTGCTCCTAGCTCATGGACACTTCCTACTCACGCTCTCCGTCTCTGCAAGATTCGGAAGGGAATGATTCAGATTTCTCTTGGCGCTGCTGCTAGAATACTTACAACTGTCAGACAGGTTGCTCACGTCACATCTACGTCGTCAAGCTCAGTTTGAGTCTGCGCAGTTCGCTCAGCCAGTGAGTGCTTCTAATTGACTTCACTTTTCTCTGTTGAAATCTATGGGGTCGCTGTGTCCATTTCTTTTACTGTCTATGGTGTAAACCAGGGGCGCCCAATCCTACTCCTGCCGATCGACTGTCCTGCACAGTTCATCTCCAACCCTAATCAAACACACCTGCCTTTAATTTTCAAGGGATCCTGAAGACATTAATTGGTTGCTTCAGGTGTGTTTGATTAGGGTTGGAGATGAACTGTGCAGGACAGTCGATCGGCAGGAGCAGGATTGGGCACCGCTGGTGTAAACACACCGAGTACCACCCCAAAGTCCCTAGTTCCTGGGGAAAGTTCCTGCGGTGGAAACGCGGCTTATGTCAACAGCTTTCTTACCTGAACGCGACTGTGTTTCCTTCGGGTGGAACTGACAGAGCAACTGTTTCTTTCCTTTTTTCCCCCTCCGTTTGGCATAAAACACTGTTCATTGTCATCTGGTTTGAAATGCTGACTACACACACAGTTTTTTTCAGATTCTCCGTCACAGTCTTCTCTCCATATTTACAATTCTTTACTGCCTTTAGCCACTGCCTACAGCGTGCTGGATCCTTCACTGAAACCCAAATTCTCTCCCACTAAACTTTGCTCTTTGAATTCTTGCACCCGGGAAAAATACAATTCTACACCATTATAACGAAATGTTTGCTAAGAAGTATTTCCTACTAAAGCAAGGTGGTATTTGACTGGTCAAGCATATCCATAGCAGACTGGTGTGAGTGGCCTTGGACGGCAGCATGCCCAGTGCATTATGGATGTTGAAGTTTTCCTGCTTATTTGGCAAAAGTGAAGACAACAGCCTTTTTTCTCTGTTTAGTCAGGTTACTGTATAGGCAGCCAAGTTTTATTGAATGCCCATTTTGCCAGCGGTGAAATACCCCTTTAAGGAAAGGGTGAGGGCCTTTGTTTTAAAGTATTAGCAAGAGATTTGTTGTTTATTGGCTGTAGACGCACATCAGAGTTAATGCACTAATGGGAACAAAGCCTGAATGTGAGTAGCACAGCTAGACACAATTACGGCCTCTGACCTAAATCACTGCAAAGCTTTACTGGATCCAAGAGATCTAAGAGCTGTGTGCACATGCATACGCACTGAACAACAGGTGGCACTCATAAGGTTATGAAATTGTGTGCGGTTGTGTCTCATTTGTGTTTGCATGTCGATCTTGTCTTTGTCTACTCTTAAGATGCATGGTGAGACAGGCATCAGTGCGCCCTGTCCTTTCCTCAACCTTAGTTAAAGCTTGTGTCTAAACCTGTGTCCTGTGACGTCATACTGCTCATTTACATCTCCCCCAACGGATGCTGCTGCGTGATTGGTGTATGGCACTGGCAAGATTAACCGTGATTGGTCGAAGAGGCCTGAAGTCATTGTGATGTCACTCAGTGTTCCATTTCTCCAGGCAAGGCTGGTGTTCTTCACCCTGTAATGAGACAGCCTTTATCCCATACTTTACATATTAACTGCTGCTGACGGGACTGGACTGGACTTATGTGATGCAGCAGAATCACATATTTGACTGTTTTGATGAATAATGAGATGAACTGGAACGATTTGATATAAGTTAGCAGCAGTGCCCTTGAGGATCTCACGTCACCTCAGTCTCAGGTGTAGTGCAGCGGATGACGCAGAGTGGTTGTGCAAGAGTCACGTGTCCTTTCTGAAAACTCGTATTTAAAAGCTAGGTTGGTCTGTGAGGGAAAATATGTGTTTTTCCATGTACTTTATGCACACAGTCACTTATTTACTACAGTAGCTGGATGCATACTTAGAAACCATAGATCTGATTACTGGTCATATCACAAGGGATGGTAATTTTCAGGGTCGTCGTGATTTTCTTCTCTCCTCTTTGGTCTTTTTGCTTTGATTCCAGCTTGTTAAAGCTGCGATAGGGAATTCATTAATATTAAAGAGAGAGCTTGACTGACCATTGTTTCTGCAAAGCTTTCATCTTAAAAAATGTAGATTGAAATATAGCAATCTGTGACCAGTGGGTTTAGCAGAGTTGCCAGATTAACAGCTCTGTGAGAGTGTGAGCCTCATTAAAGAAGATGTAAGGGTAGAAAAAAAGAAGTAAAATGGGAACTAAAGATAGATATTTTGGAGGACATCAAAGGCTCAAAGTACATAGAGAGAGGTATTCAGGAGAACAGTAAGCTGACAGAGCACTAGGGGACATAGAAAGAATAATAAACAATATTTAACCTACTGTATCAAATTTGATATGTGAAGGTGTCTAAATTATCAATAATAAAAACTTTGCTGAAAAACTTGTTGTACACAATCTACTACATGCCTTCTGCCCTCTGTTTGATAGTTCATAATTTGTTTTAGCTAGTAAATGGCTTTTTTGTAAAAAAACAACAACAACAACAACAACAAAAACGTCCCCTATTTGCAGTGAAATCTTTACTGATTTCTATAAAGTAAACATAAGAATTGCTTTTATATTGTCATTAATATTTCACGATGGACATTTTTAGACATTTTTAGACAGCCATGTTGAAATGTGAGAATCAAGTGTGATACTTCAGGCTTTTAAGGAACATTTTTTGATAATTTCTCAGTCATCACTGAATTATAAGTTTTGCTCCCCAGAATAAAAACTACAGGTTTGATGATGTAGCTGGTTATTTGGTGGCACATCTGCTCCCTTCAACCTGCCTTTCAGAGCGTGCTGCATTAATAAATGGCATCGCCAGTGATGTCTGGCTTTAAATGCATGTGTTATTATTTTGCCATGACATTTGACAAAACATGTCTTCTGATCCACACACGTAACTAAGAAGAACTGTGTGGAACGTTCCATTAAAACCCCTGAGAAAATATTTTCCACTTCTGCTTCAGATAATGACTTGAATATAATTTCGTTCGACCTTTAATGTAAGCAAACGTAAATCCTTTGGGGCCCATGTTGCTGTAAACAATCTTTTTCTGATGCAACTCCATGTATTTGTATTTCTCTATTAATGGTGTCCTCCATCTGCAGGCTGGTTATTCATTCAGGCCGATGTTCAGTGGCTATCAGCCAATCACACTTGATTTCCATTTCATACCTGAATTTTGATGATATTCAAACTGTATGAGTGCGAACATTGTGTGAAAGACACTTTCATTAATTAAAACAATTTCTTTTCTCAAAGAAAGCTGGAGAATTCATTCATTTACAGTCATTACACAACTGAATGGTGAGGGATGAACTGTCAGAAACACTGTCTCTCACTTTCTCTATTAACCCTCTGGGGACCAAGGTGTTTTTGGGGCCCTTGAGATGTTCTGACATGCCTTGACATTTGTGCTTTTTTCAGTTATTTATAAACATGTTAATGACAAAGGTGTAAATTCACTATATATAGCACAAACAGGGCTACCATAATATGCGAGCAACTTGTATGTAGATGTTTGTATTTTTAAGAGAATAATGTTTATGCGTGGTTATTGGAAAAAAATAAAATGAAAGTTGCTGAATTAAGACCACAAAACACATATTAAATATGTGTCCACAAGACTTTTGACCAATGGATGTGGTCCCTTTGAGTTCTAGCTTCAAAATTATATGAAAATAGTCTTGCTTTATCGTTCACAAAAAAAAAAAATACATTGATTTAAATGGTGTAAAACAGGTTTTGCTTGGAAAGCCAATATGCGAGGGGGAGGAGCAGTTTACACCCACTCTGCATAATGACTCTGCCTAATGAGCCATCCTTTCAGGTGTGACACTGACTGAGCCACAATGCAAGGACAAAGGATGTATTTAGAAGAAGACTTATATTGACCATTTAAGATTTTGCTTACATCTCTCTTGTAAATATGTTTTGCCATTTTATTAAAAATGTTACAATTACAACAATAATTACAATTTCAACAATATTTCAAGTGTACTCTTTCTTTGTAAAAAAGAAAAAGAAAAAAGATTATAGGCCTACATTTTATCATATGTATTCATTAGTTTGAATATAGCCAACATTGGAACATCTAACATCTTAGTCTATGACTTTATTTTTGACAAATATATATATATATATATATATATATATATATATATATATATATATATATATATATATATATATATATATATATATATAAAACGTTAGATATGAGCAGAAATTGCTAAACAAAAGCTTATTTTATGTGGCAGTATATTTTACAGTAGCCTAAAAACTGTACCCAAATCTAGTCAACAAGTGACTGACTGTAACGTTGTTTTTATGAAATATTAGGGCATATAAATGCTAATTTGCAGTTTAATACGTTGCTTATACAAATACATTTTATTTCAACATATTCCAGTCGATTTTTACTCATCTCAGTAGGCTATAGCAAAGCAGTTTATTCTTTCACACACAGACGCGCGATTTATATTTAGGCTAAACAGTCTTTACAAATATGTACCCTTCATTCATCTCACAGAAAGGCGAGTCATATTATAGAAATGCGATTCATCTTTTTGCGGTTTGCATAGGCCTACACTAACGTTATTCCATAACGTTATTCCACACTTGAGAAAAGAAAACAGCCTACCTCACTCCTCAGCGGGATCTGCTCCTCATATCAGGATATATTGTTCCTCATATCAGCACTGTTCTGAGGAATCTTTTCTCCATAAGGTAGGCTATATTATGCCTCACTCGATCGCGACGCGCTTTGTTTACAGCTGATGTGGGCGTTTCACAGATCTTCAATAGTTCTCAGAATTTGCGTTTGAATAGCACGCGCTCTCCGTGGGCGTGTCACATTACTGTGAATTAGCTCGTAATGAGCTCGACTGGAGTCGCTCTCTTTTTATACAGATTACAGAAGATGAGAATATTTGTTTTTTATATAAGTTACTTCATTTAACAGATGCGATCTCAAGCTTTATGCCCGTGGGTCTGTCTGCCTGTTTGACTGAATTTTCGCGGAGTTATAGATCATTTTCGAACGCGTTTCAAATGGGAGTTTACTGACAGTGAGAAGGCAGAAATCGCATCATGTTAATTTTTCTTTATTTGTCAAAAAGCAAAACACTTTATTTTTATTGTGAGTATACAGAAAAAAAATAGAAACTGAACAGGATCGTTTGATGTATTACACGAAAATGAAAGATCAAAATTAACAGAGCATTTAGTGTTTATTTTCATTGCTAAAAAAAAAAAACGAGCAAAACGCGCGGGCGCGTTTTTGGTCCCCAGAGGGTTAATAGTCGGATGACAGTGGGCTATCAAGTGTGTGTGTGTGTGTGTGTGTGTGTGTGTGTGTGTGTGTGTGTGTGTGTCTGTGCTTTTGTTTTTGAGTGGATTTTTGATTATGCATGTAAATGCCATGTTGTCCAGGGGTGCGTTTCCCGAAAGCATCGTTGGCCAACTATGGTCGCAAGTTCCGTCGTTACCAATAGAGTTCAATGGACATTGCGATGAACTTGCGACCATAGTTGGCCAACGATGCTTTCGGGAAACGCACCCCAGGTCAACAATAAATATCACATGTGCAAGACACTCCAACCTCACTTCAACATTTCTCTTAAGATTTTGTGCGATGACACTGCTTTGAAAACATTGTAACATATGAGTAACAAAATTGATTTGCACCATTTCCATCCTAGTATGCAAAATATAATTTGTAATAAACAATTTTTAACATGATCTAATTGAAAGGTTTTTGTACAATTTTACTTTGTCATAGAAACGTGCAGAATCATAAATTGACACAAAATTACATTTAAAAAGTCTTGTGAAAAGACATTTTGTATTTTTTTCAATATGTGATTGGAATAAACAATATTTAACAATAATTTAAGTGAATATCATATTTAAAAATCAACATGAATTTGAGATTTATTTTGTACAATTTTGTTTTATTTATATCATAGAAGTTGCAGAATCATAAATTAGGCCAACATAAAAATTCAATCCAAGATAAAAAGTAAAAAATAGCATTTTTAATATATAAAATGAATATGATAATCTAAGTAAAAGGTTTAAAAATCAACATGAATTTGTTCGTTTTCAATTTTTCTTTACTTATATCATAGAAATATTTTTTCCTGCAAGTCATATAACTCAAATTCCTAAAACTTCCCATTTTAAATTACAATATGTATATTACCTGATATTTTTAAATAATACATTTTTCAGTATTTTTTATTATATCCTATTGAGGAAGACAAGCTCGGTCTTTTCGAGCTTGCGATCGTGAGTTGTTTTTCAAGTCTAAGGAGAGGTTTCAGCATGATTTGTTTGCAATGTGACCTTTAAAAATAGGGAAAGAGACTAAGTGGAGGAGGCCTTTGCTGAGAGCTGAAGAGTATAACCTTTTGGGGTTTTGAGACGCAGGCTCAAATACTTTTTAAAAATTAAATATAGTCTCTATAGAATAACCATAAGCTCCAGTGGTCGACGTCTTGGGTTTGAAAGCTCACAGCTCTTCACATTAGAGGAGGCTGTCTGGTAAAATCAAAGCCAAAGGTCAGGGATGTATTGATGTCTGTGAGAGCAGGTCTAGTGAGATATCTTGAGGTGGGGATTGAGAGAGATTGTTGATACTGGAAATGCTTCATCCATTTCTTCTTACTTTGAAGGTATTTTTTCTCATCCATGACCCTTTCTTCTCCCCACACTATTTCTACTTCCTTTCTTCCTTTTCAACAGCCCTACTCTTTTTTGTTGTTGTTGTCGTCATTGTAGTCCTCCTGGTCCTTTCCTCCATCAGTAGACTGAGTTCCTGTATATCACATCTTTACCACCCAGATTGTACAGTGTACAGTATGTCCCACACAATATCTTATTGGTATTGTATTGGTAAAATATCTTATTGGTTTTCATATAGAGAAATGCATGTTTTGCTTGTTCAAGGCTTTGTATCAAATGCTTATTTTGAATTTCATATGAGCGTAGAAGATCTATTCTGCCAAGACCAGACATATCAACATTGTCATATCCATTACCATGCCAAACACTCAGAGAGTAATCATGACAGAAAAAAAGGATATAGCTAAATACCTCATTCTGTCAGTTCGTATTAACTGGTGGCTTTTAGAGTTAAGTGATAATTTATTGATTTTGATTTTTTTTTTTTTTAACTAACATGAAATGGTACGTTTGTGTTCAGAACAAATTCTCTGATTCGTTTTAAAAATGATGCTGAGCGACTGGGTTATTGTTTTATTTACCTTATCAAAACCAATACATTATCACTCAACTCCTACACCAGTACTCAGACCATTACAGCACTAACTCATTACAATAAAAAAGCCACCAGTCTTCAGACCATATATAAACTTAAAAAGATAGATATGTATCTTTAAAAGAAACATTACATATACACTTATACACAATAAAAAGGTAATGAATCTACTGTTGCATGTGTCAAAGCTCAAGTGGACACGATGAACAGTGACAGTGCAGATTCAGCTACAACAGCAATTTAACACACAAAATAAGTCGCTTTAAGAATTCAGATGACCGCATCGTTTTTTTTTTAATCAGTGGACTGACATGAAACCGTGATTGCCACTGGTGAGATCAAGGAGACCCTCTAACATGTGCAGGGGAAGTCATGTAGAGCACTTCAGATGGGCCTCAGTCATTGCCAGGAAAGTTCATTAGCTCAAGGGACAGATGTGAAGAAGCTCAAAATGTCTCATGTGTTCTGCTGTCTAAAATGGCTTAGTTATACTATATTACACCATAATTGTTATCAGCTGATGCATTTCAACCCTACATGTTTGCAAATCTCCCAAAACATACCAACACATACAATTCACTGCAGTTTTCATGAACACAAGTGAAAATGAACACTACTGAAATGAACATTAGTGGCAGAAAAACACCAACAAAGTTGTTCCTTATTACACAGATTATTGATTACTAAAGACTTATTTTCACGTGGTTTTTGCACATAATGCACATATTGGTTTGAAAGCTATTTATTGGACAGGACACAGTGTGTGCGGATGGAAGGCCATTCATCCGCACCTTTAAATATTGTGAGGGGTGTTCCTCAGGGGTCCGTTCTGGGGCCTTTACTTTTTATCATTTATATTAATAATCTTGATCTCAATATTAGTAATGTCAATTTTCATTTTTATGCAAATGACACTGTGATTTATTGTAGTGCACCCAAATTACACCAAGCTGTGTCTTTTCTTCAGTGTGCTTTTGATGTGGTGCAATAAAGGCTTTGTGACCTAAACCTGACTTTGAACGAGACCAAAACTAAAGTAATACTATTTTCACCATCAAAGAAACAAGTGGCAAATTAACTATCACTTAAATCCTTACATGGTAATATAATAGAGGTAGTGACAGAATATAAATTCCTTAAATTCCTTGGTTTTATATTTGATGATTCCTTATCTTTTATATCCCATGTTAATCTATTAAGGACTAAATTAAAAATAAAGCTGGGATTTCATTATAGAAATAAATCCTGTTTTTCATTTGAAGCAAACAGGAGACTAGTCTCATCCACTTTTATGCCAGTCATTGATTATGGTGATATTTTGTATAACTCGGCAACCACTAAACTTTTAAGCTCTTTGGATACGTTGTATCATTGTGCACTTAGGCTTATACTCAATTGTAAATACAATACTCATCACTGTGATCTGTACTGTACAGAGTTGGTTGATCGTCATTATCAATACGCAGATGTAAACACTGGTACCTGTTTATTTATAAATCCATTTTGGGTCTACTGCCTCCATATCTTTGCTCTCTTACCCGACACAAACCTGTTGAGTTTATTCTTTGCGCTCACAGGATTTGTAAACCCTCTCAGTTCCACTCGCCCAAACTGAATTTGGAAAACAAGCTTTTCGGCATATGGCACCCAGTGATTGGACTGAATTTGAATTTGATTGAACTTTTTACAAAATGACCTGAAATTGCAGAGAAATTGCAGACCCTGGTGTCAATGAATATTATTAAATCTTTGCTTTAAGCCCTATTCGCACGGGTAGGGCCTATTACCTGGTGACCTCTAGTCATTTGTAATAATTGCGGAGGTTGTCTGTGAGATTAATCCCACGCGATTCGGGCCATGTCTGTAATCTGTAAAGTAAAAATTCCCCCGCAAATGACCAACCATATTTCGCCGAACACCGAGGTCCTGTGATAATATTAGTCCCGCGCGAATCGGCATCTCTGTGATTTGGCGGGGAAGAATGGAGGCTGTGTTGGAGTGTTTTGATAGTATTTTGGGTGCTGGGTCATATCGCTATACGATACAACTATACAATTTGCAGAAAGAGAAAGCTGAAAACCATCAGAAGAGCAAAAACAAATGTATGACATTTATAGCTCATGTGGTAAGGAACATTCTTCTGTTTATGATATATCATACAGCTAGACCTATAACGACAAGACATTTCCAAGCAATAGCCTATTGACATCATATATATCCGGGAGATAAGTCAGTAAATCCGAGTAAAATCACAGGCTTCGCTTATCCCGTGCGAATGCAGTGCAAATAGGGCTTTAGTGAACTGTTAAAGGAAGAAACAATTTGTAAATGTTTTTAATTGTTTTGATGGTGGTTTAATGTCATGGTGATTTTCTCTTTCTTCTTTTCTTCTTTATTGGTAACTTTTTTTGATAATGTTGTGCACATCTTGGCAAGTTTCTCGGCCACTTTCACTTGGCAAAATCTCAGAAAGTTTTATCTGGTTAAATAAAATACAGTGTTATTACTTCAAAACACTTTTTGTGCATGATTGCATAGTGCATGATTTGCAAACGATTACATTTTATCGTTTGCATCACATAACCAGCTCCATTTGTTTGGGTTTTCTGACGTTGTAAACTTTGCTCTGTAGCTCACCCGGTACAACTCTGCACTTGTGACGTGGAGCGTTCGGATACGAGTATATCACTATAAAAGAGCTCAAAGACCAGAAGCAAACCAAAATTGTAGCATCAGCAAATTCAATGTCTCAGGTTTGCTTTATTTTGGATAAAACTCACTTTTAATTTTGAAATTTGAGAGCCTGGTTTATTGGTTTTACAGCCTAGTAATTGGTGATGTAACATTTTAATGTGTAATGTCAATCATTTTTGTTTAAGCAAATAATCGGTAACGTGTTTTGTATGCATTTTGGGACAGAGAATGTTTATTCAGTTGATTCGGTAATGCAGAGAAATCCTTGTGTATATATATAAGATGAAGCTTTTTTAAACGAGTCATATTTTATTGTTATTCCTTGATATTATTCAGTATATCTGCTATTCATGTCGCAGGCAAACACACACAGTGCAAATAAGGCCTACTTTATCTCTTTTGGGAAGAAGACATGTCCCTGCCAAAGGAAATGGAGCATAATTAGACAAAATGGATCAATATCACTATAATCGTAGGATAAAGGAATTAGCACTGTCGATTTTGGTGCAGGTGTTTCTGTCTCCGTTGCTATTGTTTCATTTCTAATGGTGCTCGTCTGTTCTTTCAGTTTATGAATTGCTCTCGGTTCTCATTCTTCAGGCCAAGTGATTGTTAGTCGATAGATGTTTGCCTGAAATGAAAGTTGCTGCTGTTGCTGTGTGACTGGAGCAATTTAAAATGTTTGATAATACGATGCAGTCATTCATTGGCGATGTTGTTATTGGGTGCAGTTTTTTGCAGATCCGTGCGCCAGCAGCCCCTGTCTCCATGGCAACTGTAGTCAGGACGGTGAGGGGGATGGGTTTGCGTGCGAGTGTAGTGAGGGTTACAGTGGTGTCCGCTGCGACCTGCCAACCTTGACCTTTGACCTCCCCGAGTCCACCTGGGACCTCGCCACGCCGGCCACGCCTGCGACCACGACTCAAGGGTTTCAGCCAACCACAGTCCCCACCACTACTCAAGCTCCGCCCACCCTGGAGCCGTGGCAGCCCAAACAAGGGCAGAAAGTGGTGGAGATACTGTGGGAGGATCAGCAGGTGAGCAGGTGTGCGTTTGCATGCATAACGTAATTACGGCAAAGTGTGTGTGTTTGTGTAAGCATGAAGTGTAATGACAGTTGGATCCGGTCTGGAAGGCAGGATAATTCCTGTGGGGAGTTTATCTGTGTGGATGTGTGTTGTGTTGTAGATCACTGATGAAGCTGAGTGTGTGAGCACCGCAGGAGGCGAGTCTGCTGGAATGATGACCGTTTCCATGGAGGTCGCTGAGGAAACAGCTGTGAAGTAAGACACTTCCTGACCTGTTTTTCCTGGGAAATGAGAATAAGATTTAATAAAAGAAGAGAGTTGTGAGTTCTGAGTGTGCGCTTGGTTTGAAATAAACTTTCATCTGTTCTTTCTGTGGCATATATGGCTATATTAGCATGAACCGCTGTCATTAAAATTGCTTTTTGAACTGCTTTTCTTCTTCTTTGGATAAAAAGAAGTTTTTGCTGAATGCATAAATGTAAATGCATAATAGAAAATCATTATTTATTTAAAAAATAAAATGCATTTAATTAATTATATATCTATACATAATATATAGAATCTTTCCAAAGCCACACTTTTGGATCACATTTTTACCACAGAATTTGGAAGTAATTTTCATAGGATATTTTGGTGACATAAAAGAAAAATATGGATTTTAAAATATTTTAAATTACTGAAAAACTTTAATATAGTACATTATTGAATATAATACATTTCATATGATTTATATATTATAATTTAATAGTATAATTTTATACTATAATTTTTTAATGTTGTACATTTTAATACAACTTTATTAAACAAAATATTACTATACTAAAACAATATAATATGATTAGTGCTGTCAAATTGCATCTAAGATATATATATATAACAGACACACACACACACACACACACACACACATAAATATATATGTCTGTGTCTGTATGAATATAATGATAACACTAAATATAATATAATATAATGTAATATCATATAAATGCATACACACAGACACATATATTATATATTTATCTTTAAGTTAGAATCATGATAATCTATTTGTCAGCACTAAATATAATATAATATACTAATTTAAAAAAATCAGCTCTGACATTTAAATTGATTTCAGATCTTGTTCTAAACCATTATGTTCCCTTTGTAAAGTTCACTACATAAATTTCCTGTTTATTTCATTGAAATAAATGAAAAGTCGTGTATTTTTCTGCAATCTCTCTCTCTGTGTGTGTGTGTAGGTTGGTGGGTAATGTGAGCGGCTCTGCTGTCCTGTGGCGTGTGGGTGAGGCTGGTTATGAGCAGTGCTCTGTCGCAGACGGCACCATCATGTGGTTCCAGCAGAGCTCAGACGGGCTGGTGCTGCCAGACCAGTCCCTGCCATTCGGACACAACTACTTCATCAGTAAGTCATGTGTGGCTACATGCACACAATGTGGAAGAAATCTTATGTATATAGAACATTATTTACTTCAATTTAGGACTTTGCCTTTTAAGCATCCTTGTGCACAATAACTTGTTTGCAATTTAGAATTATTCCACACGCATTGATGAGAGCTGCGAATCTTTTATTTGACCCTGTCTGGTTCTGTGAGCCAAACAATGTCTGTCCTTGAGGCATTTCTATGTGTGTGTGTGTGTGTGTGTGTGTGTGTGTACATGTCTGTTTATCTGTGTGTGTTTATGTCTGAGATGGAGAAAGCTGTTGTTGTTGTAGCAGATATTAGAAAATGCCTGAACCGACAAGGAAATTGTGTTTTGTAGGAATTGCAAAAAAAAGCATGTGACATGATTTGCTTTATATAATAAATGTGAATCTAGATTTGTAGATGTATGGGTCTAGGTTAAGAAAAACCTGTAAAAGGTAAGTGTGTATATTGTGCTTTGACAATGTGTGTACGTGTGTGTATGTGTGTGTGTGTGGGGTCGAGGCTGGTAAACCCTACATTATGGGGTTGGCAAAGATGGCAATATCCAAATATCAAAAATTGTTGGTCCCAATATTTTTTTTTATTAAATATATATTTTTTTTTTTACATTTTTTTTTATGTTAAAATGCAGAAAGTTTTCTGTGATGGGTAGGGTTAGTGTAAGGGGATAGAATTTACAGTTTGTCCAGTACAGAAATCATTATGTTTATGGAAAATCCCCATAAAACATGACAAAATGTAAAAACGGAGTTACTCTCTATTACGACTATTGATTGTTTTGTTGCTCTCGTTTCTTGTAGGTGTGCTGCACGTCGGAACCGCCTCTGGTCCAGAAGTCACTTTGAGGCTGCATCTCATGGTAAAAACCAATAACTGCATTGAGCCCGGCAGCGGATTCAGTGACCCACAATGCTCCGGGAAAGGGAAGTGCATCACCCAGTCTTCTGTGGTAATGACCTCATATCATAATTAGCATTAAATGTTATATTACAATCCTGAATTTGTGCTGCAGTTTTTCTTTCCAACGTTAAATTGCGTGTGTTTAAATGTGAATCACAGGACACGTTTTACTGCCAGTGTGATGAGGGGTATTCTGGGATCTTCTGTGAGGAGTTTGACGCGTGTCACATGAAGCCCTGCGAGAACAATGGCTCCTGTACTGACCTAAGACAGAGAGATGAAGGACAAAACTACAGCTGTACCTGCCAGCCAGGTGTGTGAGCTTGTGTTTGTCTGGGTCATTCTCAGGAAACGTGTCATGTGCGTCCGCTGTGTGTCCGATGTGTGTCCCCTGCCCTGACGGACTGATGTAATTAACAGGATACTGAACTTAGTCACATCATTTCATACATTTCACTGTTTAGTGTGCAGTGCATGATAACTTTTAAAATAAATGTTTGTTTTGATTGGAGTTATATCACATTTGCATGCCGCTATTCATCAGTGAGTTATATAGGATAAAAACTTAAATTGTTTTTTATTGAAATTAAAACATCATGCTTTCACTGTCTATATACTCTTTTCCAAAATGCTTGTTGTTATGCATGTGTAAATTATTACTTATATTTTTATATACGTATATATATATATATATATATATATATATATGTGAAAAGTTTGGGGTAAGATTAAGTTCGGTGAGATTTTTATATGTTTTCAAAGAAGTCTTATGCTCCTGAATGCTGCATTTATTTGATCAAAATACGGTAAAAACAGTGATATTGTAAAATATTATTACAATTTAAAATAACTGTTTTATATTTTACTATTATTGTAAAATGTAATTTATTTCTGTGATCAAAGCTGAATTTTCAGCATCATTACTCCAGTCTTCAGTGATCATTCAGAAATTCTGAATATGATGATTTGCTGCTCAAGAAACGTTTATGATTATTATCAGTGTTGTACGATATGGAAGCTAGTTTCCGCCACTGAATAAAAAAATAAAAAAGGCAATTGCGACTTTTTATCTCACAATTCTAAAAAAAGTTGAGTTATAAAATTGTTATAAATTGTGAGTTTTAAAGTCAGAATTGTGTGATAGAAACTCGCAAGTGCAATAAAAAAAAAAAAGAAATCTTTAAAATAGTTTTATTCCGTGGCGGAAACAAGCTTCCATAGTACGGAGCCCCTAAAGGGACATGGTGGTGGAAAAAATGAGATGGGAGGAAAAATAGTAAGCCAATGCTTTTGCATTCCCCAGAGAAACTTTTGTGTTCCTTGTGAGTGAACGCAAAACAAAAGCATTGACAAATAATTTTTCCTTCATCTCATATTTGTTTCCTTCACCATGTCCCTTTAGGGGCTCTGTAGTGTTGTGATAAATCTGAAAAAGATTTATATAAAAGTTCATATTTTTGTGGAAACTGTTGCTTTTTAAAATGTTCTTTGATGAATAGAAAGTTCAAAAGAACCACATTTAGTGTTATTAGTGTTGCTGTAAAATGCAATTTCCCTATTTAGTTATTCCTACAAAGTCATTCAAAATATTAACATGAAATAGTTCTAAGCATTCGCACAACATGAATTTATCGAGAAGCAATGTCCTTATGAATTGTGAATGTGCCGTCTTGGATGTCTGTTAACATGTGCATATAATGGAGGTTAACCTTGAGCAGAGCGCATGATCTGAGCTGGAATGCTTTAAATGGAAAGATGGGGCAGGGGAAGTAAATGAGAGATGAAGAACAAAACAAAGCGTGAGCAAGAGACATTGAAGGTCGGGATGATCAAATGCCTTTGATCACGGAAATTACGATTATTTTGATCCTGCATTTAAGTTATTTAAAGCCTTCCAGATGAAACAACTGTGCCTTTTTTAAGACATGTTGTCATGGACTTGCTGATTGCAAAACATGTCTATTAAGCTCTCGAGGAAGAACACAAGCACACAAACAAACACTGTTTACAGCTCTGACCATTTTAGTAAGAGGATTATTGAGAACACAGGAGGGCATAAATGATGTAAATTAGCTGTGTTGTAAGAAAAGCAAACAGCCTGCTTTGGCCGACTGAATCGTGCTGGTTTATAACTGAAAGCTTTGTTAAAGATTTTTTTCCCAAAGTGTTTTTATGTGAAGGAAAGGAACAGGTTGTGTTTTCTGTGAGCCATTTGTGTGGTTTTGTCTACATTATGAGGACCAAATGTCCCCAAAAGGATAGTAAAACCTGAAATCACCAACATCCCAATGAGGAAAACAGCTTAATAAACCATTAATAATGTCTTAATGAAAATGTAAAATGCTTTTTGTGTGTGTGTGTAAGGGTTAGTTTTAGGGATATAAATATCTTAAGCTCAGTATAAAAACAATAGAAGTCAATGGAAAGTTCCCACCAAAAACAAATGTGTGTGTGTGTTGACATTGAATGTTAGATTGTTATTTCATGCACTGGTCAATTTTGGGGTATTTGGATTTTCATCAAACTAGTGGGAGGAAAACATCCAAAATATACTTTGCACTTTATCTATTTACACCTGTAGATTTAAATTACAATACTGTATCTTTAAAGGCTGTTTTCTCAAAAAGAAATGTATCCTGCATTGAGTCAGAACTTCAGTAGCACTTATATATACCAAACTTTACCATTTTATTCTTTATTCTATATATTACATCAGTTTTTACTGAAGTGTTTGTTCATATACAATTTGCCTGATTGTATACAAAATGGTATTACTAAAAACATAGCAAAAAACATATGGCTGTTCACAGTATCTTCTGATTTATAAAAGAGATATCTAAAATCCCCTCATAGTGGAGCGGCTAAGTGCTTATGTTTGGCAGAATCGTTCAGTTTATGATACAAGCGTGAAAATTGGCATGAGCAGTCTCCATGGGTCACTTGACAAGAAAATTGTCCTAGCCACTTGAAATTTCAAGATGGCCGACACCTTAGTGGAGCAGTTAAGTGATATAGTGGTTTATTTGGTGATACAAGCATGAAAATTGGCATGAGCAGTCTCTGTGGGTCACTTGACAATAAGCCACCTACAGCTACTTGAAATTTCAAGATGGCGGCCATTTTTCAAGATGGCCACCACCTTAGTGGAGCAATTAGGCTTAAGAAATCATTTAGTTGGTGATACAAGCATGAAAATTGCCATGAGCCTAATTGCTCCACTAAGGTGTCGGCCATCTTGAAAAATGTCCGCCATCTTGAAATTTCAAGTAGCTGTGGGTGGCTTATTGTCTAGTGACCATCAGAGACTGCTCATGCCAATTTTCATGCTTGTATCACCAAATAAACCACTATATCACTTAACTGCTCCACTAAGGTGTCGGCCATCTTGAAAAATGAAAAATCTTTAAATTTCAAGTGGCTCGGACAATTTTCTTGTCAAGTGACCCATGGAGACTGCTCATGCCAATTTTCACGCTTGTATCATAAACGGAACGATTATATCACTTAGCCGCTCCACTATCAGTGAAAACTGTTTACTTTAATATGTCAACAACATGAAACAAGGCAAAATTTTGAACCAGGCTTTATCCAATGGTCAGATTTCTGCAAATTGAATATATGCAAGTTAGAATTATATAATGCATAATTTGCCTTCAACATAACATTTTAGAATTTTTTTTTTTTTTTTGCAGTTCTTAATGCAATTGATCAACTGGAAAAGTATGGTGATATCCATTAGTTAAATGTTTTACCCTATTCATAAATTCAGATAAATGTGTGCGTGGTCGGTCCTGGTAAACCATACATTGGTGGGGACATTTTAGATGGTAATACCAGAAACCTTTGATCTTGTGGGGACATTTTTGGTTCCCATGAGAAAAAAAACAGCTTTTAAATCATACTAAGATGATGCTTTTTGAAAATATAAAAATGCAGCAAGTTTTCTGTGATGAGTAGATTTAGTGCAAGGGAAGAGAAAATACAGTTTGTACAGTATAAAAATCTTTATGTCTATGGAAAGCCCCCATAAAACACGGAAAAACCCATGGTGTGTGTGTTTTAGGTTTTGAAGGAGAGCGTTGTCAGTCGTTGGTGGATCACTGTGTGTCTGGACCCTGCAGGAACGGGGCCACCTGCTCCAGCAGCCTCGACGGCCCTCACTGCTATTGTGCTGAAGGTACTTATTAATAGCCTCCTCTCATGAAATCATGTCTGACACCATCAAATCTGTTGTGTGTTCTGCTTTGGGTGTGTACGTGTGTGTTAAGCTCGAGTCGTCCTGATTCAAGCTCTATTTCTGTTCCTTCTCCTCTCGCTCTCTCAAAGTGTGTCAGAGAGCTGCTTATTTTAAACTCTCTTCTTTTTCTTCCAATTAATCGTGAAGCGCGGCACAGCTCCACCCCCTCTCTCAGGAGGACACACACCGTTCCTTCAGCGATGGCTCTCTCTAACCAGGGCAGACTCTCAGTCAGCAGATACAACAGGGACACGACCACTCCTGCTTCCTGAAGAAGCACTAAAAACAGTTAGGGATGGAAATTTGCTAGCTCGTAGGCTGAAATATTAATCATGTGGTGTGAACTGGCACCGTAAGCCACCGTTTGAAACGCAAGGAATGTTGAAAGAATAAGGAAAGTGGCACTATTAGCACATTTTTAATTAGTGTAGTACAGCTCACGGTACGGCTTTTAATATTTCACCTGCCACGTGAGGCAGTTAATAGCTTTTTCTGCATCTCAGAGTTAAAACATCCATTCAAACTCCACAGGGCAATAGAAACGACCGCATGCTGCAACCAAAGGCGTTCGGCTGGAATCTAACCTTTAGTATCTGTCATTACTTCCAAAGTAGTTTATCATACAATAGCAGTTCTTAGTGTGTGCATTCATGAATTGCTAAAAACGCGCCATAAAAGTAGTCCAAATTACTCATGCACTGTTTCAAGCCATACAATGAATTTATGTAAGAAACAGACTGAAATATAAGTCATTATTTGCTGAAAATCTGTGGCTGAAGCTCTTTTTCTGAATTTTTTTTCATGAGACGCCTGACAAAAACAACATTTTCTCATGTTCAAACTGACATTATTCATCAAAAGGCGTCTTGTTTGATTTGATCCTACATGTGCATTTGACTTCAGAAAAATAACATGGCGCACAAGTCAGATGGGCGACTGTTATGGTGCTGGTTATGGGCATAGTTTCTCCTTTTGTGTTCCACAACAAAAAAAAGAGCATTATGTGTTTGGAATGACACAAATAATAATGAATAAATAATGCCAGCATTTTCATTTATGGGTGAACTATTTCTCTAATTCTGGCAGTGAAACACAATCATGTTGCCTCAGTCAGGCTATGAGAGTTTCATTAAGATAATGCATGAAAGCTCCTCCGTAAGGGAAACTGTGGGCGGATGAGCACTGAGCTCTATTGCTCTGTGTGTGTGATTGACTTTTATTGGGGGGATCATAGCAACCAAACCTGTAATCTGCTGGTGCGTGCATGTCACTGAAAGGAGACTACAAATGCACAAAAACACAAACATATACCCAACATACACATGTACATGTGTGTGTTTTAGAATTGAACATTAACCAAGATTAATAAATGCTGTAAAAGCATTGTTCATTGTTACTTCATGTTAACAAATGCTGACATTAGTTCTGTACTTAAAGTTCATCTCTTTCAGCAGAACATGTTGAAGTGTGAACTATACATACTGTTCAAGATTCTGTTTCTGAATTTGATTATTCCTGAATATTGTTTGTTTTTGTTGTATCCCTTTATTTAGTATAATATTAATGGAACTTTAGTTTGGGTTCCAGTTCTCACTATGAACTAATTGCGTATTAGCCTGAATATTACTAGGATATTGGCTGTTTATTAGTACTTTTAAAAAGCACATATTAATGCCTTATTCTGCATGACCATATTCTACATCCTTAACAACTACATTACTAACTATTAATAAGCAGTAATTAAGAGTTTATTGAGGCAAAAGTCGTAGTTAATAGTGAGAATTGGACCCTAATCTAAAGTGTGACCAAACTTATTACTATACTAAAGTACTTGAATGGATTGTACCAGGTTCAATACAAGTTAAGTTGCACAGAGATTAGCACAGAAAATAATTAACTCATCTGTAAGTTTGAAAAAATATCAGATTTCTATATGGAATAAATGTGATTTAGCAAAAATAGACTAGATTTCCATTGTGAATGTGTTACGGTAAGCTCGATTATTGATTGTTGTAACATTGAGGATTATTTTCTGTGGAAATCAACAGTCACATATGCTGAGTAAAGAGACATCCTTCAAGTACAGAACTCATGTAAACATTTAAGCTATATTGTTAACATAAAGTAACTGATTTTTCTGATTTTCTGAAAGTCTTCACTTTGAAGTGCCACGCCCACATCTCAACATCCAATTAACAACTGATGCACAGAACCAAGTCCCGCCCTACAAGTTTTTTTCCCTTTTAATCCCTTACACTCGGATGTACGTCACCATACGGAAGAAAAGATCTGTCACTACTTCCGTTTCATCAAGACTTTAAATATCAGCAGCATCTGTCAAATAAGCCATTGTTCTCATGCGTTCTGCATCTTTAAATAGAAGATGGACTCTCGCATTCTTCATGACATTTTCTCTAGCTGATTTTAGCTCGACGGCTAAATGATTCGCCGATCGAATGGACTGTATCAGATTCAAAGTGGTCTCTTTATGCATATTGCACGCTTTAGTCTCTTCCCCTTTCTCCTTCTCTTTGTTAGGGTATCAGGGCTCCACGTGTGAGCAGAAGATTGATCCCTGTGCTTCCGGACCCTGCCATAATAATGGCAGCTGCTCCCCACAGGCCTCTGGTTCGGGCTACAGCTGCACCTGTCCTGCGGGCTACACCGGACCCACCTGTGGCCAGCTGGTGGACTTCTGCGCCCTCAACCCATGCGCTCACGGCATCTGCCGCAGCGTCGGGACGAGTTATAGGTGCCTGTGTGTTCCAGGTGAGGATCTCGTCTGCTTCCGCTCATACAGTAGCTGAGTCTCTCCCTTCACTCCCTCCAGTTGTCATGGCAACTGCCTCCTGTGTATTGCGTGCTCAGACATCATTGTCTGTGAAGTGTGATTGCAGCATCTGTGCAGCCGGATCAGTCTATCCTCTGATATCACCCCGCTCTGATGAGAGGTGTCCGACGGGACCGCTGTGTTCTCCAGTGGGATTGCAAATAATGCTCAGTGGGATTTCGCTATGAAGACGACACTTCTTTCTGGGAACAACTGTGCTGCCCGGTGGGATTGCTGTGCTTTGCGCACTCATTGAAAACAAAATGGTCCTCAGCAAAATGAATTGGTAAATTATTTAATGGTGGCATTCAGGGCCTTTGAGACCGATTAGCGGTGTTTGCAAAGTAAAGCACAAAGTATACTTCAGTTTTTACACGTACACTAGAGTAGGCTAGTCGACGTTAATGCTCTGCCATGACACTTTAAACTTGACGTCGACTAGTCGCTGGTCATGGCCTATAGTGGGCGCTACAGGATAAGCCATTTCCAGACACTCACGCTCCTTTCCAACAGTTAAAATGACAAATAAATGCATACTCTGAGAGCTCTGCTTAAGGCATGTTTGATTATACCATCTGGATGCTCAAAATTGATCGGCAGAATGCACGTTTTAAGCCGGGGACACACTTAACGACTGAAAGGCCAATTATGAATAATTTGATACTTACGACTGATCATGCCGAAACGCGCCGAGTCAGAGACAGTTGCGTTCAGTCGGTGTTCACAGTTGGAGTTTAAAATCTGCTTCAATCGTTGGAAACAGTCTGTAAGTGTGTTCATGTCAGTCTTAGGATGTTTCAGATAGTTGTTAAGTGTGTTCACGGCATCATAGTTAATCGGCGTGCTAAATACACACACATAGCTCGCACTGTTCTGTGATTTATCAATAAAATAGTTTAGAAATTAAAAAGTTCTAGCATATTTTTTCTTAGTAAGTAAAACCCACAGCTTATATTAATAGAGAGACGCTGTCAGTTAGAATTAATTCACACACAATCACTCACTAATGCATTCATATAAATGTAATCGTGCCACTTTATCTGTGTCTGATTTAGAACGAGCAGAAATCTGTGAGAAATATGATTTTTATAAACGCGCGCACATGCAGCTTGATTTTTTTAGTCGAAAAAAGAAACAACCGACAACTAATAGAAATGCAGAAACAATATAGACTTGTGTTTCCGAGCGCTTACGTGAGGGGGTTTAGAGATAGGCTACTCGTGAGTCGCAACTCTAGTTTAAATGAGTACAAATACATTTTTATTGGTCATAACTTCTGGAGAGCAATAGCACAGACGTTGGTCGAGGATAAAACTTTCTAACGTGCAAGTGTGGAGCACCTTGTGCACGCTATCAAACGGATGTCATTTTCATCATCAGAGTATTACGCGTACGAGCACAACGTGTTTTTTCTAACCACACGCTCAGCTCCCACTTGAGGCTTGACTAATTCATTTGCACTAATTCATTTGTGCACAAGGGTGTTGCAGCACTAGCTGTTTCACAGTCAAACAAGAATTGGAGAAGATGGAACAACAATAGATGCCTGTGTTGACAAACACTGAAGGGGAATTAAGAGATATCCATAACTCTAGCTTAAACGAGTACAGAGTTTAAACTAGTGCTATTTTTGTGCTAATTAGTTGTTACACAAGGTGGCAACACTGGCCCAGCTCATTGTTTCATGGTCGAAAAAGAAATATAAGAGAGTGAACAACAAAAACAACTGACTAACTACCGGATGCTGCAACAATAGACGTCCATGTCACGTCCTGTTAAAAAAACAAAACATAATCATATATTGAAGAAGGGAGTAGAACCATTTATAGAGACTACCAAAAAAAAAAAAAAAAAAAAACACACACATGGTGGTGTGTTCTTGTTAGCCACAATAAAAAGAAATAAGCATCTTGCAACCACCCTTAAACCCCTAGCAACGGCATAGCCACTCAAAACTGGTGTGTTGTGTGTTTGTGTGTGTTTGTGTGTGGGTGTGTGTGCGTGGGTGGAAGGGATAAAAGGAGAAAAGCCAAATGATGCCCAGAAAATAATGCCATGAAATGCTTCTGAACTTTTTGTGCCTGACATTTTATTGTGCTGTTACTTCACAGTCAAACATTTTTAGAAATAAATATTACAAAAAATATATATAAAAGATTTACAAGGATCAATATATATATATACAGTATATATACAATACACACACACACACAAATTCTCATAGTCATCTGTGACATCAGTTTGCTCCTGCTCACATTCTGTAAACCCCTTCAAAACGAAACACTGCTCTCTAGTGGACAAAATGCAGGAATATTCAAGGTTTTTGTCATTAATTACTCACTCCCATGTCATTCCAAACCTGTAAGACTTTCGTTCAACTTCAGAACTCAAATGAAGATCTTTTTGATGAAGTCTGAGAGCTTTCTGTCCCTCCATTGACAGCTACGCAACTACCACTTTCACGCTTCAAAACGTTCATAAAGAGATCGTAAAGCGAATCCATATAAATCAAACTGTTTAGTCAAACATTTTTGAGGAGACACGATCACAATGAAAAGATTGAATTTAGAATTGTATTTAAGTATTTATTTTTTCACTTTTTGGGGTGAACTATCCCTTCAAGCTCTATCGACCCAGCCTGATCTCACGGCAATTCGGACGAATTCTACGAGGTGGCTAATTCGTACGAATTCATACGACCTCACTCGTATGAATTAGTACGATTTTTGCTAAATCGTACATATTGTACGAATTGCCCAATTCGTATGAATTCATACGAATGACCTACCCCTGACCCCGCCCCTAAACCTACCCATCACGTGGGTTTAGACAAATCGTACAAATTCGTACGAGTGAGGTCGTACGAATTCGTACGAATTAGCCAACTTTTTATCACTCGTTCGAATTCGTACGAATTGGTCGTGAGATAGCGTTGATCGACCCCATCTATGACATGCTGTTGATCGTCACAGATCATAATTTAGTGTTTCTTTGTCTTTCCTCTTAGGTTATCACGGTCTGTACTGTGAGGAGGAGTATAATGAATGCTTGTCTGCTCCGTGTCAGAACTACGCCACATGCAGAGACCTGATCAATGCCTACGAGTGCATCTGCGCCCCACAGTTCACAGGTGCGTTCTGTTCCCTAGCAGGACTGTGCCCACATTTCATGTACATTTAATGCATCTGGGCTTAAAATGCCAGTAAAATGACATAATTAACAGGATTGATGTGATGTGGGTTATTTCAGGTAAGCACTGTGAGATATATAGAGACCCCTGTCTGAAGCTCAGGTGCCAGAATGGAGGACATTGTGAAAGTGGAGGGAGAAACGCATCCTGTGTGTGTCCACCAGGATATATGGGTAAATATTAGTGTTTGTTTATGTTTTTATGATAGTGAGTGTCTTCAGTTGTGTTACTTATACTAATTCTGCAGTATGTGACATGCATATTGTATAAAGAATGCTAATTTTCTGTATGCATGAAATACCCAGATAACATAAGTTGTGTCCCAAATGACAAGTGTCAAACATTTCACACTTTCTTTTTTCCGGTTAATTAGGTGCATCATCCGGGTATTTAAAGAGTACTTTTTTATTTGGAATTTTCCGTGTGAACGCACTGCTCGCAGTATTTATACTACAAAATGGCGTAGAATAGTGCATATACGCACATCGGGATGCACCTATAGCCATTGTGTTTTTTGAGGGGACTGCTGATAGTTGGGCTTTTTATCACTTTGCAGGTGAGAACTGTGAGGTTGACGTCAACGAGTGTGAGAGTAACCCATGTCATCATGGCGGCACCTGCATCGACCAATCAAATGGCTACACCTGTCACTGTCCTCCTGGCTGGGTCGGTGGAAGCTGTGAGATCCGTGAGTTTATGCTGACCTTCTGACTACACTACACTCCCCACTACACATCCGAGAAATGTGGAGGGGATGATGAAGAATTGCCTCCAGATAGGATTTTATTTACAACCAAAACACATATAAATAAAATGGTTCCCATTTTATATTAAGTGTCTTTAGCGACCCTTAACCGTATCTCACCTCAATAGCAATTTGCAACAATACGCTTTATTTTAGTGTCCCTGTTACACTTCTTACATGTACTTACTACTATAGATAAAACCAGAGCTTGATATTAACTTTTGTGCTCACGAGCCACAGTGACTAGTGGTTTTCTAAAGTTACTAGCTACTCAGCATTTTCACTGGCCACTTTTTCTTACATCGATACCATGGGGAAAAACTGCCATATAGATATTTTTAATATTATCTCATATTTTGTCATCAGGTATATTAGGCTGCTGTCACTTTAAGACCTGACGCACATATCCATTGCACTGTTACACATGCGTTTCCTTTCTCAACTGTTTACGTTCACTTAGTTAAAACTGTTGATGTGAATACTTGCCAAAACCGGCATTTTGACATTATTTTCTGTGTATTTGACTGTTTAAGCGCAAAAAGCAGCGAAAATAACTCACTCATAAAGTCTCAAAAGAACGACTTCATGTGTCTGCACTTTGGGTGTGAAGCGTTTCAGATATTTCAGTATCAATATTGAAAAATCTATATTTTTGACAACACTTTATTGCACTTAGTTTATTTTCTCAGATACCTTTTTAAAAGACTACAATTGAAAAATGTATATATTATATAGCCTATAAAATTCAATGTTAATGTCAAGCCTTGGTTATAACAGTAAATTATGCATAATTACAAGCAACCAATCCTAATCCTAACCCTATAGTAAGTACATGTTGTTAATTAATATTACTCAGTATTTGTATAATTACACTGAAACAAGGACACCTTTAAAATAAAATGTAACCGTACATTCTACCTAGCACGATGTTCTACCTAAAATAGTAGTTAAAAACGCCTTATATAAAGTGTGACCTTAAAAAGTGACCATGGAGGTAGTGACTTAAAGGGACATGGTGTGCTCTGCAGTTCAGTCATTTCTCCTTCACGACGTAGGCCTCAAGGACACATTATGTATGCAGGGGTAGAGAGCGGTTCCCTGAGGAGTGACGTGCAACTGCCTTTTATGGCAGCTGTGACTAGGCACCATTAGCTTCTGTGAGCCTCGTCACGCTCTGCCAGCGAGAGACGGGACGACTGTGACGTGTGGAGAGGGGGAGCCACACGACTCGCTCCCCATTCAGAGATTTTCATGAATACCCCAGCGTTTATGGCTGTGCGGATGTCCTTGCTAGCTGACACTTGTCTGTGCTTGTTATATAAATATAATGGTTTTGTGACTAGCATTTTGTGGTTAAATACTACCCATGGTTTTGTGACTAGCAAACTAGCATTTTGTCAGCTACACTGAAATGAATGAATAAACTAGATTTTTAAGAAAGTTTGAGTGGTCCTTGCACACATTACCATGCTAGGATGGTGTCCTGGATGGTAACCACGAAGCATTGAATTTTTAAAAGGAAAACACACAATCACATTTTCTTTTCTCTCTTTCATCATTATTGTCATTTTCCCCCTCGCATTTCCTCTCTCAGATCTGCAGTGGAAGATGGCTCAGCCTGTGGACTCACTGACCAACATGCCTCGTCACTCTCTGTACATCATTATCGGAGCTCTGTGCGTCGCTTTTGTCTTGATGCTCATCATCCTGATCGTTGGCATCTGTCGCATCAGCCGTATTGAATACCAGGGCTCGTCCCGTCACGCCTACCAGGAGTTTTACAACTGCCGCAGTATTGACAGCGATTTCAGCAACGCTATCGCCTCCATTCGCCATGCAAGGTAAACCATTATATATATGTATATATTAGGGCTGTCAAACGATTAATCGCGATTAATCGCATCCAAAATAAAAGTTTGTTTTTACATAATATATGTGTGTGTACGGTGTATAATTATTTTCTATATATAAATACACACACATGCATGTATATATTTAAGAAATATTTGCATGTATATACTGTGTATATATATTTATATTATATATAATTTATATTATATATAAATATTTTATATATAAATAACACATTTTTCTTAAATATATATGCATGTGTGTGTATTTATTTATAGAAAATAATTATACTCCATACACACACATATATTATGTAAACACAAACTTTTATTTTGGATGCGATTAATCGCGATTAATCGTTTGACAGCCCTATTATATATACATACACACACACTCACCAGCCACTTATTAGGTACACCTTGCAAGTACCGGGTTGGACCCATTTTTGCCTTCAGAACTGCTTTAATTCTTCGTGAAGAATTAAGTGCTGGAAACATTCATCTGAGATTCTGGTCCATATTGACATGATAGCATAACGAAGTTGCTGCAGATTTTGTCGGCTGCACATCCATGATGCAAATCTCCAGTTCCAGCACATCCCAGTGGAGCTCTATTGTATTGAGATCTGGTGACTGTGGAGGCCGTTTGAGTTTAGTGAACTCACTGTCATGATCAAGAAACCAGTTTGACATGATTTGAGCTTTGTAACATGGCATGTTATCCTGCTGGAAGTAGGTCCTGGAGAGCCGCCGCCCTGCAGAGATTAGCTCCAACCCTGAAAATAACTCACCTGCCTGTAGCCTTAGTGATCCTGAAGACATTGATTTGCTTGTTCAGGTGTGTTTGATTAGGGTTGGAACTAAACTCTGCAGGACGGCGCCCCTCCAGGACAGACGTTCCCCATCCCTGCCTTAGAATATGGGGACACTGTGGTCATAAAGGGATAAACACGGTCAGCAACAATACTCAGGTAGGCCGTGGCGTTTAAACAATGCTCAATTGGTACTAAAGGCCCAAAGTGTGCCTAGAAAATATCCTCCACACTATTACACCACCAGCAGCCTGAACCATTGAGGCAAGGCAGGATGGATCCATGATTTCATGCTGTTTACGCCAAATTCTGACCCTTCCATCTGAAGGTTGTCGTAGAAATCGAGATTCATCGGACCAGGAAACTTTTTTCAGATCTTCTATTGTCCAGTTTTGGTGAGTCTGTGTGAATTGTAGCCTCAGTTTGCTGTTCTCAGCTGACAGGAGTGACACCGGTGTGTCTTCTGCTGCTGTATCTGCTTCAAGGTTGGAGGCGTTGTGCTATCAGCTCGACTAGTCTGGCCATTGATTCTCCTCTGACCTCTGGCATCAACAAGGCATTTTCCTCCACAGAACTGCCGCTCACTGACCATTTTCTGTAAATCCTAGAGATTGTGTGTGAAAATCCCAGTAGATCAGCAGTTTCTGAAATACTCAGACCAGCCCGTCTGGCCTTAACAACCGTGCCAAGTTCAAAGTCACTTAAATCACCTTTCTTCCCCATTCTGATGCTGAGTATGAACTTCATCTTGACCATGTCTACACGCCTAAATGCACCATGTGATTGACAGTTGAACAGATGTACCTATAGTGGCCAGTGAGTGTGTGTACACTGTATACAGAAGCAGATATTTCAAAGAATGTTAATGCTGCTTCTTCCCATACATAGAACCTAATGCATGAGAAAATGAGACTGTTCCTTTGTGTGAATTACAGGTTTGGGAAGAAATCTAGACCAGCAATGTATGATGCGACTCCCATCAGTTATGAAGATTACAGCCCTGATGACAAGCCTCTAGTTGCACTCATTAAAACTAAAGATTTGTGAAGCAATACATCTGCACACACACACACACACCCTGCATACACACAGTCACTGTTCCAGCCTTTAAAATGAGCCAATCCGATCAGTATTTATTCCCAGAGAACAGGTTTAAGCAATGAAAAAAACACTTTTGAAATTGATATATTTTACCATTGTAAACCATGAAGCTTTTAATTCATATCAGGCACAAGGGGTGCTGCACAGGATTAGTTTAAGGCAAGAGTCCCGGACAGATGTGCTTTGTTTGCAGACGCAAATGTTTTGTGGAATATCAGTATAAATTAATAACAAGCTACACTGAAAAAGTGTGTGAGGGGGGGTGTTTAACCGAATCCTCCCACCCTCGAGACTCTGATTACAAATATGATAGCAGCACTCCATGCAAAAGCTGTAGAATTAGGAGTAATAGAGCTCATAGTACAGTTATACTGTAACTTTATACAGAAGAATTAAAAGATAAGACAATGTAGGTTGCCTTACTGGTGCATGGATAGGATCAATGGTTTGGCATTACTCTGTAACCTTATGTACATTGTTGTTTGCTGTTTATTTCTTCTTGTTCATTGTGGTCTCTTTTGTGTCATAAACTTGGTGTTAGCAAGGTCTTACGACACCACTGTCCATGTGAAGGCAGCACAACACAGTGCTTTTAAAAGTAATGTCTGATGGTGTCGTATCACTGAGTAAGTAATAAACTAGGACTCCTGTTTATAGTCCGTAACTTAAAGACATCTCTGTTCCAGTACATCTGCAAAGCTCTTTAAAGTGCGGTCACATTTACCGCTGCTCTGCGAAATTTCACGGCCGAAATCCAGTCATTTAAATAGGAATTCATGCAGTTGAGAGTTTCACTCTTTTGACTTTAAGCAACCACCCAGAACATCCTAGCAAACAGTGATTCGCATGGGAGTTCCACGTGAGGGAGACACAGATTTCGCTTGTGTTCAGGCTGGTCACACGAATTCGAACAGAAAGATGCTTGGTTTGAAAGAGACATTGAGACATACATCGCCACAATATTAGCAATGGACCTTTTTTTGCCCGCGGAAATCTCACCGAAATTTCGCTAATGTGTCCACAAATTAAAGTCAAACTCAGTGCAACCTTAAAAGAAATGGAAAACACTTGAAAACCAATGAGTCCTTTTACACATACTGTACAGTAAAACGCTAATAGCTATCAAGAATTCGCTCATAAAGAAACTGACAACACAAGAAAACAGGAGTTTACACATTTGGTGTTGACGTCAAAATGTAAGTAGACATGCACATATTGAATTATCCGCCATTAAATCTGAGTAATGTGCAACAATTGAAGTGTGTCAGTTGGATAAAAGAACACAGTTTATGACATTTGCATGGTCTGGACATGTTGTCACCAAGTTAAACATGTGGTATGTTCCTGGATCGACATCTTTGTTGATCCTGGAACAACTTTCCAATCAACCAATCAGATTTGAGGGACAAGTTTACAGTTTATGTCAAGTTTAGGCTTAGAACCAGGATGAGGTGTTTCAACATCAGTGTTATTCACCTATCATTTTATGGGAAAGGTTATGGGTAGGGATAGGGTAAGGACTAAATTTTGGGACAGGAATGTTATTCCAGGATCAACAAAATATGTTGATCCAGGAACATGTCTTACTTGGCAAAATCACGGTGACCTGTCAGGTTGATAAGCATAATCAGCGAGGCCATGGAAAAATCGAGAACTGAAAATGCTCCCTGCGTAATGGAAGTTGTAGAGAAAATAAAGTGCACTGAGAATTTGTAGGAAACTCTTAAACCGTACAGAACGTTTATTGGCAAAAAAACGTACTTAAAAATAGCCGCCAAGAATAAGATTACCTTCCTCATTAGTATCTGCTGAGACATTAGTGAGCTCATGGTAAGAGTACTGGAACAAGAGAAGTGTCTCTGCCAGGTCCTGGAGTCTGGTTAAGACCAGCATATTTCTGCCACGCGCTTCTGTTGTTCCTGCAACGGGTGATAGGATGTTTTCATTCTTTCCATTACCCATCGCTCTTGCTCTCTTATCTTCCATATCTGCTCCTAATTATACTCATTGTACTCCTATGGTTATCCTCTTGCTTAGTATAGACGGGTAGAAGTTGCCCTCTGTAACTGATCTGAGACTAGTTTTGATGCCTTTTAATGGCTGAATTAAAAGAATAGTTTGACTAAAATGAATTTCCCTTGTTTTGTTCCATTCTGGCATTTTCTTTATTCTGTGGAACACAAAAGGAATGTTCAAGCTGCTCTTTTCCATGCAATGAAAGTACTGGAAAAACATGATGACAGTCACTATATTCAAGGCCGTATGATAAGCAGACTGTTTAACAAAAAATCTGACGTAGCTTTCAAATCTCATGCATGATTGTAAGTATTAAAACATCACGCCTCAAGAAACATTTTGCTAAGTTTGGTTTGATGTGATGAAGACAGGTTTCTTATGACTGATCTCATTGAATGTTTTAAATTGAACGAAAGGTTGAATGAGATTGGGAGCTATAGTGGATTTTCCAAATAACCTGTTTTAGTGTCCTACAGAAGATGAGCATCATTAGGGAGATTTATCTTTAGGTGAATGTACACTGGTGTTACAAACTGGACTAGGATCAGTACTAAAGGGGAGCTTCTAACCCAAGCACAGTTTTTGTTAGTAAAAGATAACACCCATTTGGTTATATATGTGGAATGATGTATTAATAAAAGTTCAAGTGAAAGCCTAAAGCTTGTTTTAATGCTTGAATGTTTAACTTATAGTTACAGTAAATGATACAATATACCTTAAAACTTCACATCTTGATGGATGCTACTTGTAATGGAATCTGAATTACTCACTGTGCTATGTAAGTGACTGGTATGTTGAAGATATTTAATTGTAGATAAGGGAGCACTGTGTAACTTCATATCACAGGGAACAAGACGTTTTGGAAGAGACCACACATATCAGAAGTGCTTTCTTTAAACCAAAGAACAGATGGTAAGTTTCACACACACACAAACACGTTATCTCTCCAAACAGTCTAAACTCATAAGCACTTTCTGCATAGAGCACAATGAAACTTGACATTTGTAAAATCCTTCAGTGTTGCAATCATGTCTCAAGATGAGAAACACACACACACTCCGATGCAGACGAGAGGATGTGTTTTCCACAGCTGGAATGCCTTTGACTGTCTGCACATGGAATGTCCCCCAGCTGGCCATGCCCTTATATGGAGTTCAAACGATGTCCTCAACCCTTCACTGACCTTGTGTGGGCTCCAGATGTTCTGAAAGTAAACATCTGTAAGAATGGTGCACGACGATGGCGCTCTGGCCACTCAGAAGTCACTCGCTGCAGGGAAGAAAACACACTTTTGATGGCTTTGACCTCGGAGAAAGACTAAGGTCCCCTTTGACCCCCTCAAGTGTTTATTTGACCTCTCTGTTAGCTCTTTTCTAGAAGCAGTTTCTGGTTCAGAACAGAGATCAATGCCTTTGTTCAGCTACATACAGTATAGGAAATATTGCATCCAGTAATGCATGTTAACTTATGGCATTAACAGAAAAATTATTATCAAATTATTACCACTAAATAAGAAAAGTTCTTTTGAATAAAAATTAAAAAGTATTCACATTTTAATTTTTTGAGTCGGGAATAAATTATGCATGGGTAAAAATATGTGTGTAAATAAAGGATTTGTACAGTGACATGCTTCTGCATCTACTTAGCCTATATATAATCTCCAAGACCAAAATCTAACTTGCACTTTTAAATATTCTCTCTGCCTCCCAAATGTGTGGGCTATACTGTGGGTGTGAAGCAGATATGGTGGTTTAACTGCTTGTAAATCCTAGAAAATCCCAATTTAACACACAGTTTATAGAGAGGTAGGGTCAATCTCTGACCTGTGACATCATGAGGGTTTCAGAAGGTCTGATTTCACCACACCGCTTCTCTTTGAGTCACTGAATCACACCCCTTCATTCAGTCGACATCTGGTTTGAAAACTTATACCTTGTAAAAAATTTCAGTTATACCAAATCATAAAATCATAAATGAAACTTTTCATGTTGGTGAGGTGAGACTGGGACTAGTTGTTGTAAGGGTCATAAATACTTGACTTTAATATTAATATATATTTGACAACATTAGTACAATATTTTGCACTAATTAGTAGCAATGTTTTCTTTTCGTTTTTGGGGAGTTTGTATAAGGTTTTAGTTGTTTAAGATAAAATGAAACTGGAGAACTGTTTCACTTCCTGTAAAATGTAACATCCTTGATCCTCCAATAAAAAAAATTACAAAAAAAAAAAAAAAATACGGACATGCTTTGATGAAATGCTAGAAAATGCTCCTTGTGATAACTTTTGTGGACTGAAATGAAAAGACGGCATTAAAGGAGAACTCCGGTCAATTTTAACATTGAGCTAATTTTTTTTGTAGCCTACATTTGGAGTGCTGTCAGTACAGAGAACAACGACAAAAATCGGTGTTGCCTACACCGTGTTATCCTCTTTTTAAAATTTGCACCCTGTTGACTTCAATGGGGCAAGTTTTAAACCTGCTTTTAGCCTCTTAACATCCTTGATGTGTCATTAAAAGTGCACAGGTCATGTGAGTGATTCCTTCAGAGTGAACGCGGGTCAATCTGACTGCAGTAGATGTGAAAGATATGAATAAAAATGATATTTATTTAGCCAGCGCACATACCTGTATTTATTTCCTGTTTTCGGTCAAAGTCCATAGTAATCGATTGTCGAGTTCACGCGCATTGGTTTAGTACCTATGATCATGCGCGTGAACTCGACAATCGATTACTATGGACTTCGACCGAAAACAGGATGTAAATACAGGTATGTGCGCTGGCTAAATAAATATCATTTTTATTCATATCTTTCACATCTACTGCAGTCAGATTGACCCGCGTTCACTCCGAAGGAATCACTCAACATGACCTGTGCACTTGTAATGACACATCAAGGATGTTAAGAGGCTAAAAGCAGGTTTAAAACTTGCCCCATTGAAGTCAACAGGGTGCAAATTTTAAAAAGAGGATAACACGGTGTAGGCAACACCGATTTTTGTCGTTGTTTTCTGTATTGACAGCACTCCAAATGTACAAAAAAATTAGCTCAATGTTAAAATTGACCGGAGTTCTCCTTTAAACGGAAATTGGGATAGTCTTTTGTACTCTATTGTGACTATATCTCAGTAAAACGGCTTCTCGCACAATAAAAATTATTAGGCGGGACTTGATTTGTCCATCGCAATTGATTGGATCGTTGTGGTTAGCTATTGGTGGATCTCATGTGAGTGACAGGCTGTCCCGCCCTCGCGCCGGTAAACACGTCATCATCAGAGAAGAGAAGAGAAGTGATGTTGCTGCAAGAGGGAGGGGAAGTTATTTTGATTAAAGATTACGAGGGCACATGAATTAAAATAAAAAATATGTGCATTGCTATTTTTTTAAAAAAAAATAAGTACTGCAATATTCCTTAAAAAATATCAAGTTTGATTTCATGGTGACTTTAACGCCCTCTGCCGGTCACAGTCTGAGAACAACAGCAGTCGAGAGAGGGGGCGGAGGACACAGAGGAACAGAGAAAAAGGGGGAGAGAAAGAAAGAAAGAAAAGAGCCTGTGCGTGTTTTCGCAGGCGGAGTTTCCTTCTTGTGCACCGTTGGAATTCACTGTATCTGTATTTCTTTCCTCGGGATAGCTGGAGGAGACAGAAGGAGTGAGAAAGCGCCGCCAGCGAGCAGATGTTATAGCTGGACTATCCGTGTTTCCAGCCTGACAATCGAGCGTATCATCTACGAAAATGTGGCAGCCCGCGTCGGAACGACTGCAGGTAAGACTGGACGTCTCATTACTGTAAGAAACGCTTTTGATATCGGTCGTTCATTTTGGAGCCACGGCGTGCAGGCCAACCAATGAGCACACGAGCTTCTCATCCAGCGAACCTCATCCAGCCTCCATTTATCAGATAAAATGTTACACTGGCGCTGTGTGGCTCTTCAACTTTTCCTCTGAAGCTCAGAGGTTCTGGACTGCTGCTGGGAGCCTGGTCACAAAACTGAGTTTTAACAGTTCTTTCTGAACCATATCATGCCGTTCCAGACCCAAGGCCATTTCATACCATTGGTGAGTGTGTTTGCAGTCTGTGAAATGGCTTTGTTGTGCTGGAACTGGCTGTACTTCTGAGATTCCTCAGGATGCGTTCACACCGGACTCGTTCTTCCGGTGCGTTTGCTCGTTTTTAAACACCAGGGGCCCCGTGATCATGGAAGACCAGGGGCCAGTTGCATAAACACAGCCACTATGTGAATACTGTGTGTGTGTGACCAACTAATCTGTCTAACTTTTGGGATTCAAATTAGACCAATCTATCTTTTTATGTAACAGACTTTAAAAAAAGAATTGATGAGTTGCTTGTAATACTAGAGGCAGTTTATGTAACTGGTCACTGGAGTTTTAAAATTGTGATTTCCAGGCCTGGAGATGTAGAAATTATTAAAATGTGTTAAAGTCATGGAAAGTCCAGACAATTACATTTTCCCTGCTGAAAAGACAACGCTGGTTTGTTGGTTTTAGCTGGTTTAAGCTGGTCTTCCATTCTGGTTGTTTCAAGCTGGTGTTCTGCTGGTCTTCCAGCCTAAAGTTCCTTTAACCCCTATAAAACCAGCAAATCAGCTTAAAGGGATAGTTCTCCCCAAAATGAATATTCTGTCATCATTCACTCACCCTAAACTTTTTCCAAACCTGTATGAATTTATTTATACTGCTGAATGCAAAAGAAGGAATAAACAGTTGATGGGCCCCATTGACTTTTATGGTATTGTTGTTTTCATACTATGGAAGTCAATGGGGCCCATCAACTGTTTGGTTCCATATTCTTCAAAATATCTTCTATTGTGTTCAGCAGAAGAAGGAAATTCATACAGGTTTGGAACAACTTGAAGGTGAGTGAATTACAGAATTTTCATTTTTGGGTGAACCATCCCTATATTAGCATCCACACCAACACACAATATCATTTTATTTATTATAAGCACGCTCTGCAGTTACTTCGTCTGCTGCTTTAAATACTTGAGCTCTTCAATGCAGGATGGATTCTGATTGGCTGTCAATTTTATCGTTGGAAAAAATAATTGCGTAAGTGATTCCAATGATATTGTTCCTCTGTGCTGTTATCTTTTTAGTTGTGGTGTTGAGCACTCTGCTATTCTTTCTTCTAAATTTCAAACAATCTTTAAAACTAAACCTTTACCTATATCTTCCTTGATGTGAACAGGCCTTTAGTTTTAGTTTTAAGCCTTTTTTCCAGTTTAAGATGTGTGCTGTGTTGAAACATGGTAGCTGGTTTCTAGCTGGTCCACACTGGTCATTAACTGGTCTTTAGCTCAGCAACACACTAGTTACCAGCTGGTGTTACCAGCTCAAAGTGTTTAAGATGGTCTTTGAAGCATGGGAGCTGGTCAGCCTGCTAATGACCAGCTTGAACTAGCTAATAACCATGGACCAGCGAGAAACCTACCATTTTCCAGAATACAGATACAGGCTTAAACTAAACATTCTTCCATGGGTTAATCCTCCTTATCCACTAATCAAAAACGACTTTAAACTCCATGGAAAAGTCATGGAAATTGGTATAAAAGGTGTGGGAATTGTCAAGTAGGCGTGAGATGGACTTTTTTAAGTCGGCGTGTCAAGTAAAAGAGTTCAAGATGCCTGCGTCCAGAACCGTTTCAGAACCGGGTTTATGCATGCAGCACATCTGGTGACAAGCTGTGCGTCTTGGTTTTTTTGCAGTGTAGGCGGGCAGGTGAGCGACACTGGCATCCAGTTCTTGTGCATAATATTTAGCCACATTTCTCCAAGCATTCAGGTTCATCCAGTTAGAAGTCCAGAAGTTACCTGTAAATCTCCTTTAAATAAAAAAGAAAAGTTCATGTCAAGTATTTGTATCTCCTGGGGTGCTGGGCTTCACGTCTCCACTGTTTGTAATATTATCCAGATGTGGAGCGGGACAGACTATGCCAGATGAACTTGCACAATCTTTCCTCACGGAGTTTGGCATGGCGACACTGATTAAATACCATAGTAAACTCTTTTGAATCTACAAAACTTGCTGTTATACGTGGCAAAATGGTTGTATTGAACCACTATAAACGATTTAAAACCATCTAACGACATCACGTTTTTATTAATCTACCACAGTGCTGTGCAAAGGGGGTTCAAGATTAAAAGTTTTCCTTCCTGAACCAATCAAGTAGATTATATCTGTATTTAATAAGCTTAGGCTAAATTTGTTAGTCAGAATGGTTGTTGGTTATAAACAATATCATTTGTTGTGGTATTTCACTGACTTTTCACTTGATTTAAACCAGCCTGTTCCTTATTAGACCACAGTCCATGACCTAAATCCATTCAAGTCCCTGTTTTGAGTTAATCTCTGTTAAAACTTCAAACAATGTCGAGTATTTCAAGGAATATGCTCACTGCTGTCAGTGGACACCATTATCGTCATAAATAAATCGCATACAAGGGGCCGTTTCTAATGCTTTCATACTGTACAGTTGACAGGGTCAGGCTATGTTCATGTACTTCAAATTAAAAAGGTCATGACAATTTTTTTTGTTAATGATTAAAATATGTTCCTTGAGGTTCACTTTTTTTTTCTTTTTTTTTTTTGCACAAAAAAACAAATGTGGAAAACCGATAATTTTTTAACCCTCATTCTCTGTCTGAAATGATCAGTTTTTTAAGGGGCGGCTCCTTTAAGGTTTGTCAGTAAAGGGCCACTGTTATGATTGGCTAACGTCATTGCATAGGAAACAGTATCAACAGTAGTGGTCGACCGATACTGTTTTTTTGATGGCCGATTTCGATATCTATATATATTTATTTTAATCAATATTTAATAAATTATAAATAAACTATAAAATAAACATGCTTATACTTTAGATGGCAACTTCTTGAATCTGCAATCCTATTACAGTACTTTTCACAAATAAAGTAATTGTTTAAAAATATATGAATATGTGAATAAAAAGGAAGTAAACACTGTAACAGGGCACTCAGTAATCTGGTAATTTCGTGCGCACTAGTAATCATATTTTTTTCAAATAAAGACAAGGTAATGCTAATTTTACATACAGCACACAGTCTCCTGTGAAGCTGATCTTCTGTTCGCATTCACTCACTTCACGCGGACCGACCGTCACTCGCAGTCACACGTTTATCAGGCTACAAATGCACACTTCACAAGATATCACAGCTGGATTCGATTAAATCTGTAAGGTTTGTGAAATTAAATGTTTATTAGATATTCAGAGATTTGTTTAAAGGACAAGTTCGGTATTTTACACTTAAAGCCCTGTTTACAGATCGTTTCTGGTGAAATAGAACGGTTAAGATTAAAATTTGGACAAATGCTGCTGTCCCGAGAATTTTAGGTTTCTTTCGCTTTCCCCAAAACCTCCAGAATGGGTGTATAGGTGCACTCGAACAATCCTTCCTAAAACACATTAAACTTTCGTTTACAAAGACGTGAAACTCACCGAGTGGTCAGGGGTGTTCACTGATATGTTCACACAAAAATCGCTGCAAAATAATGCTTTCCAACAGGTGTTTTACCATTCGTTGTAAAACTGTGGAGCTATTTTTCCAAACGCCTCACACCCGTACATTCTTCCGTTGAGAGCTTGAATAATAGACACTCCAGCCCAGTTGGTGGCGATAATGCACCTTTGCAAGCAAACCACTGGCATTTCAGTTTGCGATCCGCCGTAAAAAAAAAAAACACAAGAAGAAGAAGAAGAAAACAACCCCTGAACCCCATTTCAGTTTCCACGCGGAGTAATACCGTACCTCACATCACATCCAATACAAGTCAATGGAGGAGACAAAAACTACGATAAAACCTGTTGGAAAGCATTATTTTGCAGCGATTTTTGTGTGAACATACCAGTGAACACCCCTGACCACTCGGTGAGTTTCACGTATTTGTAAACGAAAGTTTAATGTGTATTAGGAAGGATTGTTCCAGTGCACCTATACACCCATTCTGGAGGTTTTGGGGAAAGCGAAAGAAACCTAAAATTCTCGGGACAGCAGCATCTGTCCAAATTTTAATCTTAACCGTTCTATTTCATCAGAAACGATCTGTAAACAGGGCTTTAAGTGTAAAATACCGAACTTGTCCTTTAAATGTAGATGCGAATTTGCTGAATGTTGACGGTAAATGATCAAGTATTTTATCCTGATTGTTTGCCTTTTCTGTTACAAATAATACAAAAGCAACGCTTTACTTTTTCACATACCATTTACTTTCTTTGTTTACCAGTTCTGTCTAACAAAGTATTCCATATGACTGATAGAGATCGTAAACTAATGAAGATGGAGAATGTGAGTGAGCGCTGTGTGATCAGGCGCTGCCGTTCTCTTCTTGGGCGCTGATGTTCTCAGCGCCGCCTGTCAAAATAAAAGTCTGGAGCGCCGTCAAAATAAAAGTCCTGCTTCCAACACATCGGCCTATCAGACAAACGTAACGGCTGATGCCGATATTTTAAAAAATGCCAAATATTGGCCGATATATCGGCAAGGACCACTAATCAACAGCCACTTGCTATTGCACATAGGAAAGTGTTATGAAAACATTATCCATATAAAAGTTTGTCTGCATTTACAGACAAAGCGTTATGAAACGGTTTGTGATGCAGCTTCTGTCAGATTCAGTGCAGTTGGCTGCTTCATCTGTCAACAAAAGTTTCTTTGCATTTGTCCTGTTGTCGACAGACTCAAGTGTGTGGATATGTCAGAAACTGAACACACATCTGTTTACTGTATCCAGTGTAGACAAGAGTCCGTGATTATAATGGGTTACATTAGCTTTTGACGCAACACACATCCAGTGTAGACAGCGACTGAATGCCAGTGGGCGGGGCCTATGGTGCGACGATGTGTAACGATTCGTCGATGTCTTGCTCTGGAGGCAGTCTTATGTAAATGCATTTGCCTGTGTGATGTCAACAAATTCACTTCAGTCAATATCCAAATGAGCCGGTTTTGGAGCTTGATTAAATAACAACTTTTTTAACACCATTAATTTAAAACTATCAGTGTTTCCAATTAGTCGAAACATCAGTATAAAATATTGTGAAATACAGCGAAACACATTCATCTGCACAGTCACAGAGCCGAAACACAACCAAAACAATGTTCTTCTGCAAAATGCATACAGTTTTGTTTTATAACCGCTTAGAGGGCCAAAAGTTACTTAGTGGACATTTAAAGACAGCTAATGTGATGTCTGAATGTTTGTGGATATGGGGTGAACTCTTTTATAATCTCATATAAAAATGGCTTTAGTAGGATTCAGTGTATTCCATGGGATGTCTTAAGAGCATTACATTAAGGAGATTTGAATCCGATGGGATTATACCATCAAACACTGCAATCAGATCTCATGATGTAACAATAGGATCTCATATCTTATAATAGCCAAAGTATAACCAGCGATATCTTGGCCATAGTTGAAGAATGCATTAGCTTTAAGAGTTTTGTCCTCTTACAGCACCCCACCCAGCGTAAACCCCACTCTCTTTTAGATCTCAACAGACCCTTTCAAGAACCAGCCTCAAGATCCAGTTGTTTTTTAGTTGACCCTTGTGGTTCAGTGACTTTGTGCAGACCAGCTTGTAGCCTTGTACTGGTGTTTTCAATTTCTTCATTTTGAAATAAGACAGAGCATGTTCTCACTTGGATCTGAGAAAGAATGTAGTAAGTGTGGTTTAGTACTCTGAAAACTGTGAAATGTTTATTAAAGGAATATTCTGGGTTTAATAAAAGATAAAGGGAAAGTTCACCCAAAAATGAAAATTCTGTCATTAATTACTCACCCTCATGCTGTTCCAAACCCATAAGAAATTCGTTCATCTTTGGAACACAAATGAAGATAGATCTGTTCATCATATAAAGCGATCGAGCCTCTTCAGAAAATGTGGTCTAAATTCATATGGATTAGTTCTACAATCTCTTTATGGACTTTTTGAACAAAGTGTAGGTGCGTAGCGTCAATAGAGGGACCGAAAACTCTCAGATTTCATCAAAAAGATCTTCATTTGTGTTCCGAAGATGAACGAAAGTCTTACGAGTTTGGAGTAATTTTTGGGTGAACTATCCTTTTAAGCTCAACTGACAGTATTTGTGGTGTAATGTTGACTATCACATTAAAAAAAATCGACTTTTGTTTTTTCGAATGGGGACGATTTTTGGTGGAAGCAGAAACGTGAAACTTACACCTTTATGAATGCACTTCCATGCTTGATTATGCACATACTGTACATAGTTTCTCTGTTAACATTTGTGTATTATTTGTGCTGTAAAATTCTTGCCATTTTTATGATTGTTTTAGGTGTCACGTTGTGATGACAAAGTTGTAAAATTAGCTATAACATTAAATGGTTAGTAAGTGATTTTTTTTCCCCCACACTAAACTCGTTATGTTGTTTATGACTTGTGGCTGTATAATGTTTGTTGATTGGCTCCATTCACCTCAATTAGAAGTACATCACTTTATCCTTATTCATTATTATTATTTTAAAGAAAAGGAGCAATGAGTCTAAATAAATGTTTGTGGTAAATAAATATCCCCCAAGTGAATTTATCTTAAATTGTATTGAATCCAGAATATTCTGGATTCAATACAAGTTAAACTCCGTCAACTTGAGGGCTTGAGTGAAAAAGATATTTTTTGAGGTTTTGAGACCAACACATACTTCAGATCACTCCTAAATTGCTGTCTAAAATAATACAGAACGTTCTGACCGGTGTAATCTCAGTGTTGCACAAACACACATTCTTAGCACCATAGATCAGGACATCAGGGTTTCTCTGTGGGCTTCACTGTGATTTCTCAGTACTTTCCCATCAGTGATCCCAAAGACGACCCAGTACAGTTATACCCAGTGCCACCCTAGTGTCTGGCAGTGGGCTGATGTTGCAGTTAACGAAGGGATTTCATTGATTTTCAGACAATGCAAATAAATAAGAAACTAATTCTCGAGCCGTCCGCACACACAAACGCTCGTGTACACCGATTCCTTCCCAACGCACTTTTCTCAAAACGCAGTGAAGCACTCTCAGTGTCCGCTGCATGGTAACCATGACTACCAGCAGGCTCTCTCTTTGTGGCGTTTCCATGGTAACGGGCATCGCTGGGTTGATGGCGATGCTCGGTCTCATTCTCTTCTCTCCCTTTCTGTGATCTGGAACCGTTCTGGTGTATTCTGTGTTTATGTTCCTCGATTTGAGTTTATAATCCTTTGTCCTTTATAATCCGGATGATCATTTTGCAGTCATAACAACTGAAAGATGACTCCACTCCTTAAAAAAAATACAAATTTGGCCTACTCCCCCTCATGTCGTTTCAAACCCACATGACTTAATTTTTTTCTTCTTCTGCAGAACACAAAAAGAGAAAATCTGAAAGCTGTTTTCCATGCAACTCAAGCTGTCAAGCTTCAAAAATGTTGCAGAAACACCATTTAAGTGATTGGTTTTACTTGTTGTGTTATATTCAAAGTTTTTTTTTAAAGTCATATGATTGCTTTGAATGAGGAACAGACTTAAAGGGATAGTTCTCCCAAAGATTTTAATTCTGTCATCATTTACTCACACTCAAGTTGTTCCAAAGTCCAAACCTGCATGAATATGGGTAACCAAACAGGACCAGGGTCCCATTGACTTTCATAGTATCTTTTTTTTTACCATACTATGGAAGTCAATGGAGCCCATGAACTGTCTGGTTACCCATATTCTTCAAAATATCTTCTTTTGTGTTCAGCAGAGTAAATTATAAACTATCCCTTTAAATTCAAGCTGTTATTGAGTTATAAACTTCTGCTCCAGTGAGATGTTAACCCGTGAGACTGGCTCATTTCAGTGAGTCAGTGAGCTGAACACGACATGCGGGCGAGGAAACGTTGACAGAATTTCCATTTGTTGTTGGCGAACTATTATTTTAGATTTTGCTCGTGATCAGTTTGGTTGCCTAAGCCAGAATTATAATCATGTTGCAATATCCACATTGCAAATTATGCAAACACTGATTTATTTTTTGCCGTAAATGAAATGTCATATTTGTTCCAACAGATGCAAGAAGTTCTTCTTTCCCTTCCTACTTAGTCATCATTATTTTCTGTTAACACTTACATTTCATTTCCCTCTAAATTCAAAGTGTGATGCACTTCTGTCTTTGTTAAGAGAGATCACTAGACAAATGCTGGCTACATTGAGTAGAAACTAAAGCAATATTTCCAGATTTGATCCATTTATTGAAAGCAACATAGGTTTAATATTTCATGTCTCATAACAATTGGGTTCACATTTGCTGAGGGCATCACTAGACATCCAGGGCTTAGCTCTAAATCAAATTGCAAAGCTAATTACAAATACAAATAGTTATTTTTTCAGGACTTGTAATATTACTACTGTACATAAAATTGACTAAAGTTGAGTTCAAAATCTCAAAGAATTGAGTCCCTTTGCGTTCTCAAATAAACATTCAGTTAATTTTTAATTGGAGGAGCATGCGTGTGCAGTCCAGTCTCAGCTTGTCAGAGCTACCTTGATGTTTGACTCATAAATAAAAGAGTTAATTTACTAAAACATTCAGGTCTATCCGGAAAAGACGCCCCTGTTAGCTGCTAGTTCCCTGTCTGTCCCATTACAAAATTGCTTGTAGAAATTTCCATCCCACCTTGTTCCAGTGTTTGTCATCATTATAAGTGAACTGAAGTGAACCCACCCTCAAAGTTTAAAAAAAAAGCTTCAGTCTTTCTGTAGTTTGTTCGCATGGAGAGGAGAGATTTGGGTTTGGCATTTGAATGAAGTATGTGTTTTTGGGTGTTCTTTAAAGGATTAATTGAGTGAACTGTAGCACAATATGGCCTTATTCTGTTATAATGCAGAGTTTCCAAGAATATCATTTGGTTTCTGTGTTTGTGTGTGTGTGTTGAGTGAGTTTAGGATATTAGCTTCTCTATAGTGTCTGGCAGGACTGTCCTACGGGGTTCACAGAGAGCTTATGCTGGGGTATGTGTGGAGCCCATTTAACCAATGTATATTTTATTAGTGTGTGTGCGAGAGAGAGAGTGGTTTGTTTGAGTGGTCTCTTTGCGTCAATGCTGCTTGACATTGATTGGTGTTTTTAGGAAGGTGGGAGGGGCCAGCATTGCCTTTGAGGTTTTCCGCTGCCATTGGCATCTTCCCACGCCATTTTTGACGGTCTATTGTATCCTGTGGCATCAACCAATGGCAGCATGGGACCTCCTACGTGTCTGTCCTGACTTGGCCCTGGCAGGTCCATGTGAAACCCAACACAGACCCTCATAAAGTTATATGCACCCACACTGGAACTTACGAGCTTTGTCTGGACACACTCTCATTCTTAGCAACCTACCATTGGCGTATACCATCTCTGTGTGAAAGTCGGCTTTTAAATGGGCCAATAAATTGCCTTTGGAGAGCAACTGGCATTCTTCGAATCACTGAGCTGCAGGAAAATGACAATGCTGATTGGCTGCTGGCACCGCAAGAATACCAAGACCAAATAATACAGTGTGAAAGTAGTAGTGCAGCTTTGCACAGTCAGTATTTTTAAAATCAACTAGTTGTGGGTTACCAAAACAAGTCAACTAATCAGATTTATTAGAAAGTAACCAGATCAGACACATTAACGTGAAAAAATAGCTAGATTACGCTTAGAATTAAACAGGATAGAGATACATTTTTAGTTCATAAACTTTTACCCCGCCAGCGTGTTTGAAAAAAGTTGCCTGCCAGTGCCAGCATTTTTGATCATTTTCACAAAAGGTTCATGACCCACAGAATATTTTATTGTTTGAATGTCAGAACATGCAATAAATAACCCATTTTATTTTAGCTTCATGCATTCTTTTTTTATCAACTGTTGAATGAGGTATGTTTCATTTAAAAATAAAAAAAGCAACATTTTGAGCAAAAAGCTGAGAAAATCAAGTTTTTGTCAAAGACTATGTCTGGATCGGATTCAGAACGATGATCAAAACACAGATGGAGTAGATCGAGTCCATCAACACCCCCAAAGCTTCACAGTCCTGTAGCTCGTCCTGGGTCATTTCATTTCATTCGGTAACGTTAGGCAGTTTTGATTCAAATGCAGTTTAATGATATTTTACATATGGATTTGCTTATGCTATCGTTTGTTTCTGCTTCTTCTTCACATGTCTTTTGATCTGGAGATTCTGTACTCTTTCAGAAGATGTGTAATAGCGCCCCCTACCGTATAACAGTGAAAACATGGAAAGAGTTCAAATACTTTATGTAGTGAATGACTAGATGATCATTGAAACTTAAGGGGGGAAATTTTCGAAAACAAGTTTGGACCAAACAGTTAAACAAAGTTTGAAAACATTGGCTAAATCATTGTCAGGATGGCTACAAATGTCCCTGAAGATGAGTGGAGACGGCAAACTCATTGCTTTGTAGTTCAGTTGTGGAAGTCATTAAGTCAAGGCTTTTGGCGGCAGAACAGTGTTTTGAATTGTTGCATATTGGCAGACTGTTGCATTTAACTCAAAATATTCCTTTAAGGGAAAAGACTCTGTTTATGTGATTCTGACCTATATTTTTGAGTCCAAATTGCTGAGGAAGATCGCCAGAAGTCAGCTATTTGTGTGCGTATGAAATATGAGGCTTGTCAGATGTAATCAAGCTGATAGCCGCCAGAGATCTGCCTGAACCGTTTCCATTGTCTCGCTGCCTCTCTAACTCACTCCAGCTCTCTCATGTTTTTCTCTTTCTGTCTCTCTGTGTGAGTGATATATGAATGACCAGAGACACTCCTGGTCTTGTTAAACCCATCATTGCAAGACAGACCCACAAACAGGCGTATAATGTGTTCAACACTGACATAGTTAGGTCCGTCCCTCACCCACACACACAACAGGCAGGGCACACACATTTACACATGCTTCACTGCTCAGCCATTTAGTTCAAATCTGATAAGTTAATTCACCCACCTTTATTGAACGCACACATAAACACTGCGTAATTTTGTGTATTTGAATTTGTGCATGTTTGTTTGACGTAGACCTCACAGAAGTAGATTAGATTCCATCTTATCTACATTTACATTACAGATACTTAGTCTACGAAAGTAACTTTTTTTCCAACAACTTTTTATTATGACTGGTAACTGCTACTTATTCAACTTCCAAATGTACCAATGTAAAGTTAAACGGTATTGTTTTTTCCACTGTAGTATATATTTTTATTTGCTCTGACGATTTGTTTATTAATTTTACTAATTTATTTTTTTTGTTGAAATTACTTTTTTGTTGTTTTTATTAACAAGGTTTACTTACTTTTACTTCAAGATTTGGCCAAACCTTTATCATACTAGAGAATTTGTAGTTGGACACACCTCGATCCCCTTGTGGACATCGGTCCATTTGGCACTAATACACATGTTGGCACTCATGTTGATGACGCAAATGTGCCAAATAATGGAATCAAGCTTGGATTCGGACCCAGTGATAAACCAAGTGTGAAATTCAGTGATTGCCAGCCCTGTTCCCAGAGGCACCACATCAGTACACATTTTGGATATTGACTTGAAGTCACTACTAATGAACTGATGAGAACAATCAGTTAGGTGTGATTAGGTACTTTTGGGCAGGAACATGTTTGGGAACCACTAGCTTAATTCTTTGTCAGGGTGGCATTGTGCTGCATATGAGACACTAAAGATTGTTTGGAGACAACAAACTCAGGGCATCAGTGGTTCAGGTGTGGAAGTCATTAAGTGAAGATCATTGGTAGCAGATTGGGCCAAGAACGGTGTTTTGAATCGAATTGCAGAAGAATTTGGCAGGCATTGTGAAGACCTCAGCAGAGAGATAATGTAAGAAACATTTTGGAGGTTCAAGATAAGTCTAGTGACAGCATTTTGGTATGCTGGGAGATGGAGGACATAGACCCTAGTAAGAGTAGAAGCCATTTTTAACGTGAATGAAGATTAGGCTGTGAGAGATAAAAACATTCTGTTGACCGTATATCTTTAGATTGACAGAATGTCTTTCTAAAAAAAACTTTCATTAATAAACAAGAAACTCTGGAAAACATGAGAAATTTAAAAGAGCTCAACAGTACATATAGGGGTGTAACGGTACACAAAAAGGTCACACTTTATTTTGATGGTCCACTTTTGACATTCTACTAACTATAAGTAGCTTTGCAATTACATGTCAACTAACTCTCATTAGAAAATTAGTAGACAGTAGTAGACTGATAGGTTAGGGTTTGGGTTAGAAGAATAAGTTGGCATGTAGTTGCAAAGTTACTTATAGTCAGCAAAATACAGAGTTAGCAGATATTAAGCAGACAGTCTACTAATACTCTAATGAGAGTTAGTTGACATGTAGATACAAAGTTACTTCTAGTTAGTTAGCAGAATGGCTATACTGTTGCAACCTGCAGCAACATACATTGCAGTTTATGGAGCTGTTGTAATTGGGGGAAGATATTAGAAGTGCTTACTCTTTTGGATGCAAAATATTTTCGAATAGGATTAGAATTATTGCGCTCCCATTCTAATCCGCTCCATCTATTTGATGCACATGTATGCGCCAGCAATGACGTAGCTAAACGTAGACTGGTACCGAACTGATAGACCTTTACTGAGAACTTTTTCTACAAATACGTGTATTGTTACACCCTTAGTACTTACTGAATTATTACTTGTCAATCATAGTTAATTAGTGTGTGTGTGTGTGTATAAAAAAATCCTATAAAATCAATCACCTAAGGGGCCATTTACGCAACACTATTTTAAAGCGTAACTCTCGCCAAAATTCAACCTAGGGTCTTTTTGTGAATCTACCTGAGGCAAACTTTAGTTTAAAAGCATAATTAGGATGGAAACGCCACTTTTAAGATTGACCATATTTTCAAATTGCCTTTTGAATGGGAGTGCTAGGGCCACTACTATGATAGCATCAAAAATCGCTATTTTTAAAACACTAAGAAGGCTCGACACAACATGAAACTCTCATAACTTTCAACATAATTTGATCTCCGAATGCAAATGAACTGACTGTGAATTTTAGTATTGTTTCTTATATAAGGATTTCAAATACAAGGTCAATATTGATTTTCACTAACGACAAAACATGAATATCTGTGAATTTATATGGAGCTAAGCTTTAGGAGCTTTCTATTTTTACTCTCCTCCCGGTTACATTGTGTTCGGACATCGACTATTTTTGACTGTCAAAATGCCTGTGGCCGGAAACAACAACATCTACAGTGAGTTGTTCAAAACTTTTCTTTTTAGTAAACTCTGTACACAAACAATGTTCTCAATGCTCGAGTTCATATGTAGAGCCCCTGGTGATACTTCGAGCACAGTTTTATGTTGTGTCGAGCCTTCTTAGTGTTTTAAAAATAGCGATTTTGATGCTATCATAGTAGTGCCCCAAGCACTCCCATTCAAAAGGCAATTTGACCGAAAACGAAAATACGGTCAATCTTAAAAGTGGCGTTTCCATCCTAATTATGCTTTTACACGAAAGTTTGCCTCGGGTAGATTAACAAAAAGACCCTAGGTTGCATTTTGGCGTGAGTTACGCTTTAACTAAAAACTCTGTTTTGGCCATTCATTTACACGACCACGTCATTTTGGGGACCTGAAAACACGAACTTTTGGAAACGATAAAGTTATCGTCTCTGTGTAAACTACAAAACAAATTAGTGAAAAAGGTGGTGTCATGCGCATGCTTATAACGTGTTCAGTCTACAGGCGCGTAGTGTTTTTGGTTTTTTTTACAAAGTGACATCGCCAACTACTGGCCTGGCATGCATACTGCAGCATTTTTTGTATATCCGTGTGAACAAGGATAGTTTTGATAACATTGGTGTCTGTTCGCGAAAACGCAAAGAAAAAACGTTCCCGTTTTTAGCACATAATTGCCGTGTAAACGTTACATAGTTTTAAATACAGAAAGGGAATTTAAGCATCACAACATTATATTATACAGTGTGAAAAATGGATATTCATTCATTTTATGATTAAATATCGAATATGACTGATAAATAAAATGGGGGCTTTCTAGTTTTGTTGTGTCGCATTGTTCTTGTTACATGCAACATCTGAAAAACAGAGATGTTTTGTGAGCTCTTGTTTTTGCTGGCCACCACAAACAGAAGAGAAACTGTGGATCTGGTCACTTAAAACTTGCTTAATAAGTTACAGAAATGAGCTTCCAGTGTCCAAGAACATGGAGAAAATGTGCCTTCCTGAAATGAGGATGTAAGTCTGAGAACGTCCCCCTCTTTCTCAGAAACTCTCTCTCTCTCTCAAGAGAGGAACCCTTCGCTCTGTAGGAGGTAAAGTTAGGAAAACAATCTCTTATTTCAGGAAGGCAAGTTTAAGGTCGACATAACAAAAAGTTTGAATTATCAGTGTTTTAGAAGATGCATTTTATTATGACTTTACGGAAACAGACAGAAATTATTTGGTACGTGCAAGGACAAGGAGCAAGGACATGACAATGACAGAGCATTTAAACACAAACACATGCAGTTTTTCATGGAGGACGTCCATCCCTCCAGTCTTCTGTTGAATAAGCTGTAAATAGATCAGGTTCCTACAGTCTCTGAAGGGTTTTTTGACTTCCTGACTGAGAATAAAAATTAAACACAGTGAAAATATTATGAATAAAATTCCAGATTTATTTCAACATTTCGCCCTCCCCTGAACAGACCGACCTTTCTTTCTCTCTCTCTCTCTCTGTTTTTTTTCTCTCTCTGCCTCTCTCTTTATTCTTTTATCCTCAGACCACAGGAATGTTTCTTTCTCTCAGAAAGTTGTAAAGTGCTGATTCTGGGCTCAGGGTGCATTTATACATGTGGCTTCTGTCGCTCGCTCGGTTCCTCTGTCTCTCACTCAATTCACCCTCTTTCCCATATTCTATATTTCTCCACTTTCTTCAAAATCTTCTATCACCTATGACTATGACTCGGATGAATCTGAACGCCCGTCATTCACCAAGTTCTACACCCTGCCCCATAAACCTTTGTTTTGTAGTACTCTCCATTTAACACATTTTACCATGTTTAAATTAAGTGTGATTCAGGAACAAATGACTCTTTTGAACTTGTTATTTTTAGTGAATCAATAGATATGTTTCCATCCATCAATTTTTGTATTTCGCATTTTGGAATATCGCATGAAAAAATGTTGGATGAAAACCCCAAGTTGCCTATAAATTCTAAAAATGCACTCAGCCGTATAATAAAAAAAAAATGATAAGAATAAATGCGCATAAACTACAATGAAAACACATTTACAGAATAAATCCCTCGATGCACAAAAAAAAAATCACGTGCCTTTGCCTCAACAGACGATGTGATTGGATAACTGGATTAACCAGCGGACCAATCTCATTGCACAGCATTTCAAATGCTGGTTTGTAGTCATATATGATGACTCAGTGGCTTCCACGATTCCAGCAACTTTCATTTTTATTACAGGTATTTTGCACCAATTTCCCTGGAAGTGACTATTTTATTCTCTTGAACACATGGGATGGAAACTGTGCTATATTCGCAAATGTTTTATGTCATTGTCCAATTTTGCACACAAGTTAAATTCGCAACTTTGGATAGAAACACACAGAGCTGTCACACATTGTATTTATTAAATATAAATACTCTTACTCTTACAAAATGAGAGTGGTCTGAAAGAGACAGACGTCTGTGTAATATCACACAAGTGTGCCATAAACTTTATGGAGTATGTTGGATGTTATGCACAAACAGTTCATTCATCCGTCCAGGTTGTGGAAGTGGTGTTTTATAAGTTTAAACAGAGGCACCTGTGAAGCTGTATTTGTTAAACAATGTTCAAACTGTGGCCTAAACTGAGATGTTCTGTTTTTCAGCATTTACAGACAATGCTTAAGACCAAACTCAACGTGCTGACGCTCCGGAAGGACCCGCTGCCTACGGTGATCTTTCATGAACCCGAAGCCATCGAGCTGTGTTCCACCACTCCTCATAACAAGAACCGCGCGCACACAGGATATAAGGTACAGAACCTGTTGAGATTCAAAGAGTAGATTTTGAAGCATTTTCTAACCATCTGAATTAAAGAATGGTCCCTCCAACTTTTGCTGAAAGCCATTTGCATTCATTCACTCCCAAATAAGAGTATCCTGTATGGAAGCTTGTTTCCGCCACAGAATAAAACATTTTAAAAGATAATTGCGACTTTTTATCTCACAATTGCGAGTTTACATCTCGCGACTTTATATCACGCAATTCTGACTTTATAATACGCAATTGGGAAATATAAAGTCAGAATTGCATATCAAGTCGCGTGTTATAAAGTCAGAATTGTGAGATATAAACTATTCTGAGGTAAAAAAAAAAGTCTGTCTTTTTTTTCCTTAGAATTGGACTTTATATCTCACAATTGTGCGTTTATATCTCACAATTCTGAGAAAAGATGTCAGAATTGCGAGATATAAACTCGCAATTATGTGTTATAAAGTCAGAATTGCGTGATATAAAGTCGCAATTGCAAGAAAAAAAGTCAGAATTCTGACTTTATATCTCGCAATTCTGACTTTATAACACGCAATTGCGACTTTATTTCACGCAATTCTGACTATATATCGCAATTCTGACTTTATAAATCGCAATTCTGACTTTATAACACGCAATTGCGACTTTATTTCACGCAATTCTGACTATATATCGCAATTCTGACTTTATATATCGCAATTCTGACTTTATAACACGCAATTGCGACTTTATTTCACTCAATTCTGACTTTATATCGCAATTCTGACTTTATAACACGCAATTGCGACTTTATTTCACGCAATTCTGACTTTATATCTCGCAATTCTGAGAAATAAAGTCAGAATTGCGAGATGTAAACTCGCAATTGTGAGATAAAAAGTCGCAATTATCTTTTAAAATGTTTTATTCTGTGGCGGAAACAAGCTTCCATAATCCTGTGATTAAAGAAAAGGACAAGTCTTTTCAAAAAATCTTGTTTAAAACAAATGTACATATTCTTAGAAATGTATTCATGTTGGTTTCATGTGGTTTTGAAAAAGAGTTTGAATTTAACGTCATGTGGTGCACCATCATCAACCAAGAAAAAGCTAATAAACGTTTTTTTTATTTATTTTTTCTTTTCACCTTACGCCTAGGGGTGGATGATCTTACCAAAATTACACATCACTATCTTATAACAAACCGATATGAATCACGATCTTCCCAATTTTGAGATGTACTATTGAGAATATTCAGACTGGAACAAGCCTGTTGACTTCTCTATTTGCACAATTTAAAACACAGTATTGCATTAAACAATCAGTTGTTAAAATGGTCATTAAACCCGGGATGTTGACGGGTATATTCTTTAAAACACTGCATAGTTTTCACTGTATGATTTAAATATACATCGATTCTTATTAAAATGACTAAAGTTATTCAGTCAAGAATTCAGTTATTCAGTAGTGAGTGATTTTGTCTTTGTCTGTTGTTTAACATTAATGACAGACAGCACTAAGTATTTGCATTAGGTTTTAAGACCTTTTATGACAGTCACGTTACATAATTTAACTGATTTGGTCGCTAAGTTTAGGCTTTTAAGGAGGGGTGAAAGCACACCGCTTTAAAGGAAAGGTACAGCATGCGGCACAATGATAATTTGATCTTGATTATCACGTTTTCATAATCGTTGGAAGTCAAAATCGAAACCAAACCTAAAATTTGATTCATCGCTCAGCCCTACTGCTGTTGAATTGTTTGTCAAATGCATCACCACGCATGAAAGACACATGATATAATTAGGCCAGTCTAGCCATCTAGTAGGCATTGCTGTTTGTTAACATTATTACGAGGACATAAAAAATCACAATCTCTACGATTCGCTTGAAAAGTAAATCGAGGACATCTTCAAAATCGATATACAATCGCCAGATCGCCCACCCCTACTTACACCTTAAATACATATGAATACATGTGATCTTAATCATTAATTTTTACTTGGCAGACAAACAGTTTTAACATTTTAATGGATAGTCAAGCAGTTTTTCCCCCAAAAAAATATGCCAAACTATTTAATAAGATTTTCTTTTCAAGAATGTCATACTTTTAATGAGTCGTCTTATTCATTCTTCTTCATTATGATATTAGAATAGGTGTATCATCCTGACATTTTTTTACTTTTTGCCCTCCAAAAACATAAAAATGTACATTTTGAATGCATACATTCTTTTTTTCTTTTTTTGTATTAAATAAATATATAGATCTGGACAGAAAAATGAGCATCGTGTAATTGACCTGATTTTTAAATGTAAAAGAGATGCTCCACAAAGGCCAACACAAAGATACATCTGTGAAAATATCTCATTTAAATGGGTTTACTGAAAGTAATGGTGTGAGTTTGGCCGGTTCCCTTCAGTGTCAGTAATAGCGTACATATGACACGCTGCTTGATGCACTTGGACACTTTCATGTACTTGTGTTGGTCCATCTGTCCTTGTAGAATATTGTAGAGTCACACGCATGTATTGAAAGGAAGAATAATACATAAGCTAAAAATATAGAAAATCTCTCATGGATATCGGCCTACTAAAGAAGCTGCGGTGTTGTTGCCATGGATACCTCAGCATCCATTCATGGCGAAATGCTGGCTAAGACAAACACAGAGCATCTCCTCTCTGTCTGTCTATGTCTTTGTCATGCTCCTTCCACCTCACTAGCGTTTCTCTTTCTTTCTTTGTCTTAAAACGCTGTAGGACCCGGCATAATTTATGCCACATTTCTAACATTAAAGGAATAACTGTGGGCACATATTTGCACTCAGTTGAAAAATTTCACATATTTTCATCTGTGTATTTTAACATGGACCTCAGAGAATATAAAGCATCTGGCCTACCCCAGACTCACTCGCACACACTCGACCACAAGCGTGTCTACAGTTTTGGGTGTAGACATGGTTTTATAATGATTCGCATTTTTCTTGAAATGGCAAAAGCCGTTATAGCTGATGTGCAGTCCGATGATCTAACAGACCACGTGTTCTTGCAGGAGAGGAGCTGTTCGAGAGATAGAAAGACGGACAGAAAGAACGACCTAATCATCCTTTGAGGCCCTTTGATTATGTAACAACTCAACAAAGCTAGTCTATACGCTGTTTCCATGGCGATCGGCTCCGCTCAGTGTGTGTGTGTGTGTGTGCTTGCTTCTCTCTAGGCATACATGAAATGTCTGCTCTGTTTAAACCAGTGTTATATTAGTATCATTGAGATATTATTATTTAATTTTTTTTATACAATTTGAATTTTTTTTCTTCACTTTAATTTTAATTAAAGTTTTTGTAACTTTGTTGGGTGTTTGTCATTTTTATTATTATTATTATTTCTTTAATATTTCGATGTAGTTTTTTATTAATTTTTATTTGATTTAATTATTTTAGTAACAATGTTTTTTAATGGTTTTAGTTAAGTATAATAACTCTGGATTAAACCCTTTTTTTGTTCCTGTCCTTAAAGGGATAGTTCACCTAAAATTAAAATGAAGTCATTTACCCACCCTGGTGTTGTTTTGATGCCATATGCCCTTCTTTGTTTTCTCGTACTGTATAGACCTTATGCGCCAGAGAAACGAGGGCGCCGCCATCTTTAGAATATTGCGGTCGCTCTGTATATTTCTATGGCGCTGCTGTCCAGGAGTAATTAGCTTTTGAAGTGGATTTACTTAATGTAAAGTTAACGAAAGTTATCATGAGGACTGTAATGTTTAAAGCAGATGACTTAACAAATGTCAGTCGACCAGGAAGATTTTAAAACGAGCCGTTCATTAATAAGCGAGCGCATTAGCGAGCGCAGCGCTGAAAAGGGGCGGGGCTACATAAGGTCTATAATGACAGCGCACCTTGCTCAGCCGCTCCAGCAACGAACGCAACCCGGAAAAACTATCTATTTTGCCGGTTCCAGAATTCGGTTATCGGTGCCGATTAATCGGCAAAACCGATCAATCGGTCAACCACTACTTTAGATCGGGCTCGATATTTTTTTTAACGGCTGAGTTTCACAACAAGATTCTGTTGAGATTGTTGCTGTGTCATGACAGAGAAAACTGACTGTAAAAGACGTTTATGCAAATGTCGCAATAGCGCAACAACAAATTTCGAAATGCAATGACGCACGAAATTGAGCTTGTGTAGCTATTAGCATCTGCGTTCACGTACGTGTGTGTGGAGAATGTGTCTGGACTTCAGCATGTAGCAACACTAAGAGAGGGTGACTCATAGCATGAGTGTTTGTGTTTGTACTAGCGAATCGTCATTTACATGCTTTTTTGTGAGAATGTGTGTTTGGTAAGAGTATATATCTGTGTGTTAGTTAGTTCTGTTATGTTAGTTAGTAAGCTTATGTTTGTGAAAGCTTTCATTATGGAGTCAGAGGTGAAAGATTCATTCAGTGTTTACAAAGTCTGTTCTGTGTGCTGTTTACACACGCACACCTTCTGTTAACAAACACACACACACACACACACACACACACACACACACACACACACACACACACACACACACACAGACCAAATATAGTCAACACTTCCCCTCAGAACAAACTTTCTCTGGCTTAAGCACACAAACGCACTCTTTCACATACACGTGTGTGTGTGCACATGCCCTCATCGTGCAGCTGTGTCAGGGGACACATGCGCCTCTCATTCTGGAATCAGGCAGAACATTAACATCCCGCTCTAGAATGCCGAGCTGGTGAAGAATTCCTTTTTTTCTGAATTATGCATGAAGAGTCTTGAACAGCAGTTGTCGTTTGATGCACTGCCCCCTGCTGGACGCATGAATCACACGCCAGGGTTTTAAGAATGTGTACTGGAAAATTGTGGTGTTTTGTGACTGATTTTCATGTATTTATTGATATTTAATTGGTCTCCGTAAAGTAGGGCTGGGCAATGTATTTAATTTAAATATGTAATTATGCACTTTTTATGTTGCCGTTGTGTTTCCCAAAGAGTGTTTACAACTTCTACTTTCCTAAAATCAAGTTGTAAAAAAAAAATGCACTCATTTTAAAGTATTTAACAAGTATTTAAATAATACTTAATAGTATTTATTGATTTTTTTTTTTTTTTTTTAAGTTGTTTAAGGGTAAAGAATGTCGCTCAGATGGTCACACCATTGGACAAGGCAAAACAACATTTTTGGAGTTTTGTCAAATAATAAACCATTTAAAATATTTCAATAAGATATGATTCTTCCGGAATAAAAAGGAATTTTTCGAAGTAAATGCATTTACATCAGGAATATTTTATCAAAAGGCTGAAGAAATTGTTATTTCTAGCTATAACACCCGGCCCTTGGTATAAAATAGTAAACAAGTGAATCACACACATAGTGAGTAATTGTGGCCACATGTTGCATAACAGTGTTCAACAAACAACATTGTTTCTCCTTGTACTTTGTGTAGGTGTGTGTGCGTGTGGCTCAACTGTGCATGAAAACCCACTGATATGATATTTTGTTGATTTACAATTCACAAGTGTGTTTCGTAGGCCACCGTATTTGCATGTTATTACTGTCCTGATGTCAGATTAATGAATTGTGCAGTATTTGGTACTTTGAGCGCTGAGCATCAGACATCTGGAAGAGCTGCTATATTGTTGGAAAGCTCTCGGTCGCCTGCGGAGGAAAGAGGACGGAGAGATGAATGAGCGCTCTGTTGCTGTCTAGACTCTGTGGTGACTGAGAAGCATCAATCTGCTTCAGTGTTTGAGGATTTCTCACAGTTTCCACCTGAGGAGTTCACACACACACACACACACACACACACACACACACACACACACACACACACACACACACACACACACACACACACACACATTCCCACCCAGGAACAGACATAAAGAATGACTTGGCGAAAGAGTGAGGATCAGGATTATTGTAGTTTTAAAAGTACACCCCTTTTTATTATTATTTTGATTTTATTTTGGATTTAATCTTTTTTTTTATTTTTTTTTTTTATGAGAAATACTACTTCCTGGTGTTATTCTGAACACATAATCTGTGCTGGTGGTTATTCCAAAGAAGTTTTTTGTTTAGTCAAAACATATTTGCTCTAAACTTGCTCTTCTTCTTTTAAAGTTTATCTAGTCTGTTAAAAGTGCAGTTTCAGTTCATATTTTTAAAACGATATTTCTGGAGAATTTTCTCTGTCAGCCATTTTATTTTATTTTTTTATTTTTTATTTTTTTGGCTGAAATTTTGATACATCCAAAAATGTTTTTGTTAATACACACTACCGTTCAAACGTTTGGGGTCGGTACGATTTTTAAAAAATATTTTTGTAAGAAGTCGCGTATGCTTTACCATGTCTGCATTTATTTGGTCAAAAATACTGTAAAAATGTGGACATTTTATTTCAATTTAAAATAACTCTTTTCTATTTTCATTCATTTTAAACTGTAATGTATTCCTTTGATGCAAAGCTGAACTCTTCAGTGTCACATGATCCTTCAGAAATCATATGCTGATTTGCTGCTCAAGAAACATTTCTGATTATTAGCAATGTTGAAAACAGTTTTTTGCTGCTTAATATTTTTTCTGGAAACTGTGACACATTTTTTACAGGATTCTTTGATGAATAGAAAATTTAAAAAACAACAACAAAAAAACAGCATTTATTTATATATATATATATATATATATATATATATATATATATATATAATATATATAGCATGGATACCATAGAGAGAAAAACAATCTTACTGACCCCAAACTTTTGAACAGTCGTGAACTTTTATTTTTTTTAACCAACAGTACTTGCACAGTTGTTCTTGTTGTGGTAATAGTGTTCATTTAGGATAATAAGGCTTAATGTTATCCATCAGGTATTGGGAAACACATATACACACGCACACACGGACACACACACACACACACACACACACACACACACACACACACACACACACACACACACACACACACTGCCTCATCTGTTAGTCATAGTGTAGTGAGGGTCTTCTTTCAGGTCTAATGTTTTCCAACACTTCATCCAGAAGAGAACACTCATCCCCTCTCTCTCTTTCTCTATCTCTCTCTCTCTCTCTGATGTAAATCGTTTTCAGAAGAGAAGAGATATTACTGGCATTTCCTCTCCCGGCTCGCAGCAAGGCCTCATCTTTCTGTTTCAGACACAAGAGAAAGAATGAGATTAAGAAAAACCAAACGCATCTGGAGAGAGCCGGACTATATTAGAGTCGTGTTCATAAGAGGAATGACTTTGCATTCTTCAGTCGGTCTGGTATGAGATTCTGCTACCCAGTACAGCACAGATGTTTGTACCATTGCTTGTCTTCAAGGTTTGTTCAGTCTGTTAAGCAATACAAACTATTTTGTTTAATTGCATTCTCTAAAGAAGGTTAAAGCAATGGGAAGGAGAGGCGCTGGCCAGAATTAGACCTTGTGGTTGCAGACTAAACAGAATGTCTGGAAGAGGAAAACACACAGCCAGACAAAGTGTTTTTTTTTTTTTTTTTTTGCTTCTGTAGTTTCACATTTTCGTCCCAAACTCTTGCCAAAAGCACACACATTCAAACACAAGAACAGGTATTCTCAACTACTCATTTTCTCATTTTACTTTCTAACTGATTTGCAAACAACAACTCTGGGCCAATGACATAAGAATGTGATGGAAAACCTTTAAAAAGGCAAATCCGTGGAAATTCTTGTTGGTTTCATACGTTTTTGAAATTTTAGTACACCATTTTCAGTCGAAGCTTTGATTTAGGAACACGTGAAGGGGTGAACCATCAAGTAACATAATAATAAGAGATGTTTCTTGAGCAGCAATTCATCATATTAGAATGATTTCTGAAGGATCATGTGATCTCTGAGAATTCAGCTTTGCATCACATAATTAAAATTCTTTAAAAAAAAAAGTTATTATAAATTGTAATAATATTTCACAATATTACTGCTTCCTTTTACTGTAAATCTAATTAAATAAATGCAGCTTTAGTGAGCAGAAATGATAAATCTCACTGACCCCAAACTTTTAAACATTAGTGTGTTTTATTTATTTTATCATGGACATGAAATGTCCACTTTCCACATCTTAGCGTTGCAAATATTACTAATATTTTACTAAAAGTTGACACTTCACTACTTGATATCCTTTTAGTAAACGGAGTAGGGCAAAAATTATATACATATTCAGTAATAATTAATGCCAATATGTTTCAGAATATTTCATTCAAACAAATTAGCATTTATATTTATCTGAGTCTTTCGTTGTGCATATGGGCATTTGCGTGAATCCGTACACAATTCATCTTTTCACTTTGTCTGCTTTCACCAGGTGACCTACCTTGGCAAGGTGACGATTTCCGGCACTCACTTCCTGTCGGGCTGCACAGAGTCGGCTGTGATGGGATTATGCGACACAAAGCGGACGTCTGTCACTCACGACGACTCCATCACCTCCAGCAGCGCCATCCTGGAGATCCGTCCCTTCCAGGTTCGACTGCATCACCAGGACGGACGAGGCGAGGCCACGGTTGCCATGGACACCTTCCAGGTGGCCCGCATCGCGTACTGCACGGCGGATCACGACACTAGCCCCAACGTGTTCGCGTGGATCTACCGGCAAATCAACGACGATCTGACGTTCCAGATGGACTGCCACGCCGTGGAGTGCGAGAACAAACTAGAGGCTAAAAAACTGGCCCACTCCATGATGGAAGCCTTTAAGAAAACCTTCCACAGCATGCGCAGTGACGGACGCATCCACAAGAGCGGCTCGTCCGACGAGTTCCCCGAGGAGTTGAGCACACCCGACGATGGCTGAGAGAAGGCCTAGGGCTCGAGGGGAGGGAGTGGGGGGGGGGGTTGGGAACGGGAGGCGAGGGAGCGCAAGTGTGAATGCGCTCTTTATGTCTTTGTGCCATAATAGAATATTCAGAAAAATAACAAAACAAAACCTCAACAAAAAAGAGAATGGAAACGGTGACAACAAAATTCAAACCACAAACCAAGAAACTAGTCTGTCTTTTTTTTCGATTTTGGCTGCCAGACAGACGTGCCCATTTTACAAAAGCATCTGAGCGTCAACATCATTACGAAGAACTTTCAGACGGTCACACTCCCACTCGAAAGCTGCTGGGTTTGATATGGCGCGAGAGAAGTGGCAAAAACTTGCATCTGTTATTCTCCTTTCGTTTAGCCAATCAGGGCCTGTTAACCTTTTGTTTGGGGACCTGGGAATTCCTGATGTGTGTGCGGAAATCTTTTATGTCGTTTTTTAGATAATGCAGAGATGTGTTTCCTCTGCTAAGTTGAGAGTAAAATTGTATAATTTTGATATTTATGGCAGGCAGCCAGCCAAGGGCATTCCTTTACCTTTATCGGGCCATAGTAAACATAGGGACCACGCATCGATTTATTTAGTTTTTTAAGATACCAAAAGTCATTGTGTGTGTGATCTAGGGTTTGTCTGTCTGCAGCTCATGAGCCTTTGAATAACTATGGAACAGGTTCTCTGCTACAAAAAGCTTCTAGAAGCCAAGTGTGCTTGTCTCTCCGGTGTAGTTTAGTGTGTTTGTGTTCTCGAACGGAAAATACTAGCGCGTGTGGTAAATGAGATGTTGAAAGCGAGACGTTCCAGGTGCTTCGGTATATTCACATGCAGGTCTAGAGGTGCGGTCGCATTTAAGGCCCATTCACACCAAGAACTATAACTATATTAGTGTGTTCACCAGCGCACAATATCATTCTAAGGGTACATTTACACGACAACGATATGCAGAGGTTTTCCACGTACAGACGACACCATTGTCAAAACGATCCCCAGTCGCACGGATCCGCGAAAACGAATTAAAAAAAACCTGTATTCTGCTGCCAGGCCATTAGATGGCGATGAAACACTATAGACTGAACACGTAATACGCATGTGATTTAAGATTGTTTTAAGATGTGATTTACACGGAGACAGTTTTCAAAACTGCGTTTTCAGGCACACAAAACATCGATGTCGTGTAAAAGAACGGCCAAAACGCATAAAGTTTTTCGTTGAGAACGGTGTCGTGTAAACAGCCCCTAAGTGTCTGCCGCTTTAAATGCTCGAGCTCTATAAAGCAGGATGGATTCTGATTGGCTGTGCATGTTTTTATCGCTCATTAGCTGGAAACAATCGTTCTGGAAGTGATATCTTTTCTCTGTGCCGTTATCATTGTAGTTGTGGTGTGAGATTGAATGAGTTTTGGAACGTTATAGTTGTCGTCCTTGGTGTGAACGGGCCTTTACTGTTGCTCTGCTAATTTTGCGAGTGAAATCCAGTTATTCCAGTAGGAATCTGTGATCGGGAGTTTCGTGTGAGGGCGAAAAGATTCCCCATGAAGATTTTGCTCATGTTCGAGTTGGTCACGAGAATCACAACGCTGGCCAACAGAAAGTTGCTTGTTTTGAAAATGAATTCTGTGTGAGCGGCGCTTCAAACATCTCGCTGCTATAAACAATGGACAGAATTTTGCTAATGTGACCGCACCTTATTAATTCATCACATTGTTTCAATCATGAACAGAAACTCTTGGTATCGGGCCTCTGTTTGCATAAAGGGTTTCGGGACGTCTTTCCGATGGGTTTGGAGAGAGTTGTGTGGATGTTTGCGCTGGGAGAGGAAGGACCCCAAAAGCATAGCTGTCCATAGAGTGCCTGTCTCTTACCCCCATGCTGAATGTATGATGTCTCTTGTGCTGCAAGCGCTATATATGTACTGGTACTAAAAGCCTTGTTTGATTATTATTTTAGATTTTTTTTTAAATATACATTTGTATTTGCAGGTAATTTGGGAGCTGTATAATGGTTTAGAGCAGGGGTGTCAAACTCAGTTCCTTGAGGGCCACAGCTCTGCAGAGTTTAGCTTCAACCTTAATTGACCTGTCGGTAAGCCCCTCCCCTTGAACGCTGATGAGCCAATTGCAGTTGAGTATCAGTTGCACAGAGACCGGAAGTCGGATATCTTTAGGTTTCAGCGCCATAGAGAAACATTGGAAGATCCGAAGCTCTCATCGGTTTGATGGTGTTTATGCTACAAAAATGGTATACCTATGTCCCTGGGGTACGTGTAACACTGATTCCAGGTATCCTGAGAGGATGGGCAACTTAATATATTTTATTCCATTTCCTAAACCCAAACAAGACAGAGCAAAATGTCTGCTTTGGATTAAGCAGTGTATTAATCCAATGATGTGATCTGTAAACCATATTTATTTTTAAATCTTTTATATATCCCTCAATGGCATACTTAAGTCCCACATGAATGCTCCTCGACGAGAGGTGGTCCTTCTCTGTCCAAAATGTATCAAAAACATCTTGGGACAAGGTTTTCACACTGACAGCTGTCATTGAATGACAGTTAGCAACTCTGATTGTTATTCCGAGTTAGCAACAGTAACTAAAGGGGGCGGGGCTTACCGATAGGTCAATTAAACGCACCAGTCCTTCAGGCTGCAGGGATGTGTGTTGGAGCAGGTTGGAGCTAAACTGTGGCCCACCAGGAACTGAGTTTGACCCCCTCTGGTTTAGAGAGTCACTTTTTGTACAAGATGCCAAGACACGCGTGTTATTTTGGCTCAAAATGTAACGCATGCGTGCTCATACACGCGGTTCCACTCGCCTGTGAAAACCCTGTTATGGGGATGATGGATTGTGGAGCAACGAGCAAACGAATAAACAGACTATTTTGAATTCCGATTTTGAGTCTGATTCTAATTCGGATTGGGATTCTGTTGGAGTGCGTCTGGATTTGGGAAGATACCTTGAGAAGCATTTATAAATATAAAGAAATATATATATATATAAAAAAAGATATATACAGTGTATTTGAAACTCATTCGATAAGCTTATGTAAATACAAATGTATCCATTTTTTTCCTTTTAAATACTGCATTAAGTGTTCAATATTTTTGACAAGCACCATTAAAAGAATCAGTATTACGGCCAACTGTGAATTTGGATCGGGAGCGGAGGGCAGCCTATAGCGTGAGTGATGAAATGTCGGGAGAGTAAGGATGAGTGTCTCGTTGTTGTTGCTGTTGTTGTTTTTAATTTGTAAAATTGTAGATGAACGTTCTCACTACATGTCTTAATGGCTCAGACTCGCTTTAATGTTTTGAAATGTTACCATATGTGTTTTTTTTTTTGTATGCTGTATTTGCAAAGATAAAAAAGATACAGTATATATAAACAATTTACCAAGCTAAGTTGTGTTTTGTCTTATTATTATTGGCCTTTTTATTAAAATGTCATTGATCATAGAGTCTGCTTGTGGTGGTGTGTATGGGTCAGTTGTGCTTACATTGTGGGGAGAAACCAGCATTATCCACTGGTTTAGTGCACATACAAATGTTGTAATTAAAATGTGTAATATATGTATGTGAATTTTCTACAAAAGGAGCTCTAATAAGTCTCTCTTCCCACTAAAAAAGTCGAGAGATCTGCTGCTAGTTGCTCTTCTGTCCTCAGTCACTAGGTGGCGTCAGACTCCAACAGAAACTGGCACAATAGGAAAGGCTGCTCACTGCAGAGGCATGAGTCCAGCTTCCCCTCTCTGGATGTTATTTTGGGTGTAATGGGTGGAGCTAGAGGGTCAAGCACACCCTAACCCTATCCCTATCCCTCCACCCATTAGATCCACAGAGGTGGAGCTGGACTAGCTCAAGCTCAACCCATGACTCCAGGGAGGTGGAGCTGGATGTCATTTGGTTCTGCAGTGAACACCACTTGCATAATAGTGTGCCACCTACTTTGAAGATGCATGTTTTACATTATGCCAATATTTGTCTTCATCTTGTACCTCTAGAGGGCACTGCAGTAGTGCAGACTGTATAGGGGTAGAGTACAGAAATGTTGTAGTATAACACATTCCTACAGTTTGGTGGATTTTATGTCCCCATGAAATAATACCTCATATTTGAAATAAAATGTTAATCAACTTTCATGCCACATGGCTTTCCATGCATAGATTTGCCCCAGTAAACACAAATACATAATGATTAGTAAAACGTTTTGAAGCACTGCACACATTCTCAAGTCTCCAATCATGTTTTCTCAACTTCACTTTGAAATAGGTTACATATTTATTTCTAAATTAGCAATTTTAAGTATTTGTATATACATTTACTTACTGTCTTTGACATAAAATACTAATTATTGTGATTCATGTTTTTGTGATGTGTAAAACCATAAAATTAGTTTATGTCTCCCAAACTCCAATCCACCCTGTTATATGTGTGCTACTTGCCCTTTAAAATCTTAAGCGTATGCGCTAAATCACATGACTTGCTAGAAGTGGCATCAGTGAACATCGGTAGAAGTGACTTTTTTGTTTTGCCAAAAAGTATGTGACTAGAGTAGTATGTCCAAATTCACAGTATTCATAAAAGAGAAGACAAAAAAACACCTGAATGACTTTCTACTTTCAGCGAGATTCACTATCCCCTGAGGCCACAGGAGAGGATTTATGAATGGCAGTGAAGCGACACAACTGACGCTGGTAGGTCACATGATAATGACAACATTGCGAGAGTAGAACATCCGGATCCGGATTACATTCATACTATAGGCCTATAGAACGTACTATTTTAGCGGTCGCTAATCATATTCATAATAAGTACCTACTCAGAAAGCATGTGATTTCGGATGCAGACACTTATTTCCTTGGAGGGAAAGAAGTTCCAAGAACAAAGTATTAGTCATAAACTCTCTCTTTCCCTCATTTTTATATGAATGATCTAATAGTGTTAAACATAACATGTCCACCCTGTTGTGTCAAATTATACTGGGCATGAAAATGTTTAATTTTATAAATAGATTTTATATACCTATTAAAGCTATAATATGTTTTTTTTCGCTGCTAGGGGTCGCTAACCTCTCACAATAACAAAGGCGCAGGTTGATGACGCAGTGAATAAGCGGAATCATGGAACTTGTTGTCATGCCGATGGATCTAATAATGTTTATGGATGAGTGAATACATTCATGTTTTTTAACATGACTGGTTTGAAGCAGGACACGATTGCTAATAAGAGACAGAAATCAGCTCCACACGCGATTCCCACGGATATAAAGGAATGAGGACATTTCATTCAACCAAACTACTCGCAAGTGCTGAATTACTACTCACACAGGTCAGTTTATTTGACAAATTAAACGGTAACACTTTACAATAAGGTTCATTAGTTAACTACCTTTGTTAACGTGAACTAAGAATGAACAATACTTCTACATCATTTATAAATCTTAGTTAATATTAATTTCAACATTTACTAATACATTATTAAAATCAAAGGTTGTATTTGTTAACATTAATTAATGCACTGTGAACTAACATGAACAAACAATGAACAGCTGTTTTCATTAACTAACATTAACAAAGATTAACAAATACAGTAACAAATGTGTTGATCATGCTTAGTTCATGTTAGTTAATACATTAACTAATGTTAACTAATGAACCTTATTGTAAAGTGTTACCAATTAAACTTGTGAGGTAACGCAGCGCTGTTTTACCTGGTCTACAGTGCACAGTAAAGCATTTGAGTGTGTTGAAAGTTATAATGTTATTCTATGCTATATGAGACTAGCAGTAGGCTAGATCAACATTAGAATAACGTACTGATCATATTCTAACATTTCATCATGTTGAGCTATATAACATTGATTTGTTTTATGTACATTGCTCACCTGTCTAATAAAGTACATGCAAGAGCGGCGTCTCTGTCAAGTCGTCAAGCTCGCTCAAGTCCAAGTTTGTCGCGGACGTTGAGCCCTCGGCATCTCGAAGACGCCACGCCGATATTGATCCTCGTTTTATTTCTCCTTTTGTCCCAAAGTCTGCTTGCCATGGTCCATAATGTTTGAATAAGCAACATCAGCACGAGCGTGCCGCTAGACGTAACGCAGTTGTCCACGTCTGTCGCCATGGTTACTATGGCAGTAAAAGCAGAAACCAGGGTTAACGCGGATATTACGTCATTGACAGGTGACAAGTGAACAGGGACGGGCACTTTTTAAAATTGTGAATTTCTCTGAATTTACAAATTCTTGGAAACATTTAGGATAATGTAAGTCCACAATTGAAAGAGATATATAACACTGTGCAAGTGGTTTTTGGATCTTTTTATACAAAATTATTACATATTGTACCTTTAAATTCTTCCTAAATGTAAATCTACAACATATAGTACTCCACATATGACATGCTGCATACATGTCTTCTTATTTCTAATGACAGGACATTATTTATAACTATAAGTGGGTGTGCCTAAAAATAACAGACCTGAACATGAAATGACTGATTCATGTAGACTGGTTAAAGATCTAACTTAAAGTAACAGGTCAGCATGAATAATAAATGATATGGTAAAGCTACGTGAAAGTTGCAAAAACAAAATACACTGGCCTAGTTATTTTTATTTATTTATTTATTCGCTTAAATATGAGTGTAAACTTATATTTATTATTTGCAGGCAGCCCTGCATGCACTCACAGCTTTATATAAGCAGCTCTCATGAGTCAAAGTGAACAGGGTGAATACAATTTCGTGTCAGATTCATGTGTGAGATCACTAAACGTATGGGCTTGGATCAAAGAGTTCATATAAACCTCTTCAGACGCACCAACCTCTTATTTCTCTCCCTCTGGAGAGTCACTTTTGGCGAGACTCTTTGACAGTGTGTTGGCCTCCATGAGTGAGAGCCGTCACACCTCCACTGCACACTCAGCTCTTCAGGGTTCAGTGCTGGTTCACGCTCCATAATTTCAGTGGTTGTGCACATATATCAGAGAGGAAATTTGGAAGAAATTCATGGAAGAAGAATACACCAAATTTCCCTTCTTTTTTTCAAAACATTTCTGAGTTATAACCTCAGTGTTGCACAAAGCTAAAACAATCTCCAAATCAGAGCCAGACATCTGCACCGTCTCCACTGAGGCCGGAAAGACCGTCGGTCCAGCATCTCAGCATATCTACCATCAGTAATTGACCTTTTACAAAGCAGCAAAGATTGAATGCTGATGTCCGATTTAAAAGCATCAAGGGAATCCCGTCTCCCCACTTCTCTCTTCTTCTTCTCTATGAACGCTGTTGGGTCTCCTATCTGTACTATCAAGCTCAGCAGCGGACCTGTTTTATCACAACCTCAGAGTCAGAGTTAATGTGCCCATTGCTGATCTGTGACCAGTGTGAGATGGCGTTATCACAGGAATGAAGGTCTGCATCCGATTCACTTTAATCACCACAGAAACACATCACAGAGAGAGCTGCATTGTGGTTAATGCAATGGCATAACTTTATCAAAGGATAGGGCATCATGCAAGGGCTTTAATGGAACCTCTGATTAATGAGGTCTGAATGGATAAATTAGCATGCTTTGCTACGCACATGTTTTTTTTTTTTATTATTATTGATTGTAAAGGTCAAGTATAATTAATCCATCCAACTGATTCAGTCCAAACACAGGACTTTTTATGGATCGAGCTGAAAGGATTTTGCGATTGAGACAGGCCTTAAAATGGCCAACTCCCTGACCAGTGCTCTGATACTGAACTAGGGAGCTGATTTTTTAAGCCCTCGCGATCGTCCTCGGAGTCCACACTTTTGTGACGTAGCGCTGCTTTGACTGTCGCGAAGAAGTCTGCGGAGCTCGTGGGCCTGGCAAAAATGCACATCGAGGGTGCATATCAAACCTCAAAGTGAGCATCTTTCTGAAATCTAAAATGACAAATGGGACACCTTGGCTTCATCCGAAATCTATGGAAGCTTGTTTCCGCCACAGAATAAAACATTTTAAAAGATAATTGCGACTTTTTATCTCACAATTGCGAGTTTACATCTCGCAATTCTGACTTTATTTCTCAGAATTGCGAGATATAAAGTCAGAATTGCGTGAAATAGTCAGAATTGCGTGAAATAAAGTCGCAATTGCGTGTTATAAAGTCAGAATTGCGAGATATAGTCAGAATTGCATGAAATAAAGTCGCAATTGCGTGTTATAAAGTCAGAATTCTGACTTTTTTTCTCGCAATTGCGACTTTATATCAGGCAATTCTGACTTTATAATATGCAATTGGGAGATATAAAGTAAGAATTGCATGATATAAAGACGCAATTGCGTGTTATAAAGTCAGAATTGTGAGATATAATCTATTCTGAGGTAAAAAAAAAATTTTTTTTAAAAAGTCCGTCTTTTTTTTCCCTTAGAATTGGACTTAATATCTCACAATTGTGCGTTTATAGGCCTATCTCACAATTCTGAGAAAAGATGTCAGAATTGCGAGATATAAACTCGCAATTATGTGTTATAAAGTCAGAATTGCGTGATATAAAGTCGCAATTGCGAGAAAAAAAGTCAGATTTGCGAGATGTAAACTCGCAATTGTGAGATAAAAAGTCGCAATTATCTTCTAAAATGTTTTATTCTGTGGCGGAAACAAGCTTCTAACAAGAAATCTGTAAAACCCAACAAGTTAACTCAACTCAAACCGATTGAGGAAACTGATTGCGGCAAACCATTTAAGTTTAAAAATCAATACATATTGTGAACTTATAATATAATGCAATATATTGATGACTCAATATATATAAGTTCACAATACTCATATGTATTGATTTTTAAACTTAAATGGTTTGCCGCAATCAGTTTCCTCAATCGGTTTGAGTTGAGTTAACTTGTTGGGTTTTACAGTATAGTAGGAGAAAAACAGTATGTGACAAAAGAAGTATGTCCAAATTCACAGCACTCCTAAATGAGAAGGAAAAAAGTACGTTATCGGATGAACTACTACTTCTGGTGAGATTCTGAAGTGTGCATATGATGGACACTTTACTATCCCATGAGGCCACAGGAGAGGATTTATGAATGGCGTTGATGTAAAGCAAATGACTTTGGTAGGTCACATGATAAGGCCAACATGGCGAATGTAGATTACTATATAGAACATACTTTTTTAGCGGTCGTGAAGTAATTATATGGTAATTAGTAATTACATACCCCTATGGTCTTGTGACCACAAGCGCACATGAAGTGTGCCTTATAGGAAAGGGCCTGAGACGCACCCCTAGGTAACGCAGAAACTAAACAAGGATCACAGATACAACAGAACAAAAAGAATATCAAAACCAGAGTAACTGAATCAAACTGGACGTTACAGTAACATCTCGTTTTTGAGGGAGTCCCACATATTAATTACAATAGCACCAAGCACAATTATTAATGCATTAACAAACAAACAAAAAACACATTAACATTAATTAATGATTGTTTATTAATATAATTAATATATTAGTTCCCCAAGCATCAGAAATTCATGAAACTACAGCATTTTCTCCATATGTACAAAGTTTAGAGAAGTTTGTACTTTGTACACACAAGATGTGCAAAATTTGGTGAAGATCAGAGCAACGCTTTGAAAACGTAGGTTTTACAGAAAACTCAAAATGGCAGAAACATTTTAAAAACGCAAAACAATTTAGTTTCGAGCCCTGTAAATGTACTTATTACAGCACAACATTGTTCTTTTCAATGTACACATGCATGTATCTCCCACACTGATCTCTCTCTCTCTCACACACATTGTTTCAGTGTGTTTTCCATCAGTGTGTCTGCCACTCTCTCCTCCAGCACAGATAGATAGTGAACGCATTTGCTTGGATACCCACAGACCCCAGCACCTTACATATGTATTACCTGCCCCATCTGAATCAAGTATAAATCCCTGCATGTCTTTGGAACAGTTTTGAATGTCAATTTCTGATTTCAAATGAGTTCATACATTTCTATGAGAAACAAAGTGACAGTGTTGCTTAGAAAATAGAGAACTGCGCTTGACAGACTTCTCATAAATAATAATGGGGCTGGAATAACAATTTTGTCTTCAGGTTCTCACTGCACCTTTTACAATGCAATGCTAATATATGCAAAAAAGGTGGGAGCACACCTGGATAACCTTACACTCTGATCACAATTACAGGCGTGCCGTGTTTATAATACTGTCTAGCCAACATGGCTTTGCTGCATGTTAAGATACACAATCTTGTGGTTTAACTGCAAATGACTTCTAGACTAGTCATCTGTTCCTAATCGACCTTCTGATGTGAAACCAGTGGCCTTCCTTAAAGACACTTCAGGTTTGTATTGTTTTTTTCCATTGTGTACACCTGTGGATTATTGTTCTTGATTTATTACTGCGAAGGCTATCTTCAGATCTGATGTGTTTTAGTCGTGTCGAGATGACATGGGTGGGCAGTGCATAGATGTAATGTACTTTTCTGAAGATATTTTTGATAAATGTGTGAGCCCATCCATTACCACAGACAGCACTGATATTCTTTAGAAGTCACCTCTAAGATAAATACAGATTGCGCAGCAAAATATAATGATATGATTCTCCACAGCAAAAAAAAAATGCATGTTTTTCCCACCTATAAGATACTAGACTTAAAATTCATAGCAATATGATATATGATTGATTTAGAAACTACATGTAAGTACTTAATCAATTTATCTGTATATTATATTGTATATATTTATTTAAATACAATCCATAGTTTAGTATTCTGGTAAAGTTTTTAGAGGTTTTGAGACCCCCGTTGTATTAACTTACAAAGCATACATTAACATGAACACCTTATTTTCAAGGCTTTAACGCCTTATAAATGTCACAGTCTTGCTGCTGTTCTGCAGGCGTGAAAGCATGAGCTTTAAATGTGTTTAATTCAATTTAATTCTGCTTTGTGCTTTTGCATCTGACCTTTGGACACCGAATAATTATTAATAGTTTATTAAATCACTTTACAGTGAAATACTGCATGCCCCGATGACAAAGGAGAGGATCTGTCTGTGAATGAAATCAATCATAATGTCATAATCATGAAAGCTATTGCTATTTAAAACAGATGACCCAACTTTCTATAGGAAATGCAAAAATGTAAGGGTCATATCAAAATATACTTTCATATAGCTTGGAATGTCTTTGAAAACAATCTGATATGCACATACAAAACACTTCACTCAAGTTAAAAGGTCATCTTTCAAAAATGTGTGATCATTTGACTTATTGTAATAGCCTACATTAATAATTTATACTGTGTTGGTGAAAAGCTATTTCCATTTGAATGTTCCGCTGTGATTTTGCAGGCGAATCGTTGTCATTATGGAATAAGATCACGTGTGTGCTTGAATCGAGATCGCAATCTTTTAATGATTAATCTTGCAGCTCTGTAGCTCCAACCCTGATCAAACCCATCTTTCTGTAACGTTCTAGTTATCTTGAAGACCTGTGCTCAGTTGGGTTTGATAGGGTTGAAGCTAAACTCTGTAGGAATGTCCTCGAGAGCTTTGAGAAACTGTTTTAGACAGTTATTTCCAATCCAAACAGTGGCTGGCACTGTCACAGGGACGTGTGTCACTGTTTTCTGTCATGGATAATAAGTGTCCATCTGTACAGTAAGTCATCTTACTCTGTTATTTGTCACTGTTTATAAATACTACGTATTTGGACATATTTGACTTACTGCTTTTTGCATTTTATAGTGGAAGTAGCCTGGTGTCTCATTGTAAATACATAGTATTGTATAACATTTACAGATACAAATGAAACAAAGAATCAAAACAAGTACATGCTGAAACATACAATATAGACATACAGTACTCGAGTTTTAAAGGGATTCTGTCATCATTTACTCACCCTCATGTCGTTCCAAACCCGTAAGGCTTTATCATCTTAGGAACACAAATGAAGATCTTTTTGATGAAATCTGAGAGATTTATATCCCTCCATTGACAGTCTACGCAACTACCACTTTGACGCTTCAAAAAGTTCATAAAGAGATCGTAAAACTAATCCATATGTATTGAGCGGTTTAGTCAAAAAATTTCTGAAGAGACTCGATCGCTTTATATAATGAACAGATTGAATTTAGGCTTTTATACACATAGAAATGGAAGCTCAAGCATGTTTACTTGAAGTGCAAGAAACAATGAGGTTAATCTCTGTCAAAGACACTTACTTTGGATGCCTCTATCTGCAACTATTACATTTAACGTTTGTTTCAGCTTGTTTTCGTTGTGCATTATGTGTAGGCAAGCATGACTATTGCTATTGTCCAGATAAGGTTAGTGATTGAACAAACCCAAACCCAAAACTTTCTAAGCAAGTTGACATTAAAACAGGTGGAAAAAAATCACACGAGGAAGGAGAACATCTTAGCAATCACACAACGTCCAAATATTATCGTGTTATGCAGCACGTTTGAGCTTCAGCAAGAATCAATGAGGTTTGTTCTCTTGTTCTCGCGTGTCAAGCATGTTCGGTTGAGCTTTTGCTTATGTTCGCTGATCAATGTTTATATGTGAATAAAAGCCTAAATTCAATCTGGTCATCGTATAAAATGATCGAGTCTCTTTAGAAAATTTTGACTAAACCGCTCAATTCATATGGATTAGTTTGATGATCTTTTTATGAACTTTTTGAAGTGTCAAAGTGGTAGTTGCGTAGCTGTCAATGGATGGACGGACAGCTCTTAGATTTCCTCAAAAAGATCTTCATTTGTGTCCTGAAGATGAACGAAAGTCTTACGTTCTTTTTATAATGTCTTTTTATAGCTCTATGTAAAACATTCATGAATCGTTTATATAATTTATATATTTATATTGTTGTTTTATAGATATACACTCACCTAAAGGATTATTAGGAACACCTGTTCAATTTCTCATTAATGCAATTATCTAATCAACCAATCACAAGGCAGTTGCTTCAATGCATTTAGGGGTGTGGTCCTGGTCAAGACAATCTCCTGAACTCCAAACTGAATGTCAGAATGGAAAAGAAAGGTGATTTAAGCAATTTTGAGCGTGGCATGGTTGTTGGTGCCAGACGGGCCAGTCTGAGTATTTCACAATCTGCTCAGTTACTGGGATTTTCACGCACAACCATTTCTAGGGTTTACAAAGAATGGTGTGAAAAGGGAAAAACATCCAGTATGCGGCAGTCCTGTGGGCGAAAATGAGGTCAGAGGAGAATGGGCCGACTGATTCAAGCTGATAGAAGAGCAACTTTGACTGAAATAACCACTCGTTACAACCGAGGTATGCAGCAAAGCATTTGTGAAGCCACAACACTCACAACCTTGAGGCGGATGGGCTACAACAGCAGAAGACCCCACCGGGTACCACTCATCTCCACTACAAATAGGAAAAAGAGGCTACAATTTGCACGAGCTCACCAAAATTGGACAGTTGAAGACTGGAAAAATGTTGCCTGGTCTGATGAGTCTCGATTTCTGTTGAGACATTCAGATGGTAGAGTCAGAATTTGGCGTAAACAGAATGAGAACATGGATCCATCATGCCTTGTTACCACTGTGCAGGCTGGTGGTGGTGGTGGTGTAATGGTGTGGGGGATGTTTTCTTGGCACACTTTAGGCCCCTTAGTGCCAATTGGGCATCGTTTAAATGCCACGGCCTACCTGAGCATTGTTTCTGACCATGCCCATCCCTTTGTGACCACCATGTACCCATCCTCTGATGGCTACTTCCAGCAGGATAATGCACCATGTCACAAAGCTCGAATCATTTCAAATTGGTTTCTTGAACATGACAATGAGTTCACTGTACTAAAATGGCCCCCACAGTCACCAGATCTCAACCCAATAGAGCATCTTTGGGATGTGGTGGAACGGGAGCTTCGTGCCCTGGATGTGCATCCCACAAATCTCCATCAACTGCAAGATGCTATCCTATCAATATGGGCCAACATTTCTAAAGAATGCTTTCAGCACCTTGTTGAATCAATGCCACGTAGAATTAAGGCAGTTCTGAAGGCGAAAGGGGGTCAAACACAGTATTAGTATGGTGTTCCTAATAATCCTTTAGGTGAGTGTATTTTAGATCCTTAAACCCTATCCTCAAACCTAAAATGAACCACTTTTCAACAATATAAAAAACAAAAGCTGAAAAATGTACAGTGACAATAACTTGTTTCAATATACCATTAAAACCATTTACAATATACCAATAAATGTGATATTGAAAACATAATCTCATCTCATTGATCATAAATACAATAGAAATAACCGGTTGCTTTGTTTTACAGTCCTGTTTAGCATGAACATACTATGTACTTATTGTAGTAATGACACTAACTAGTACTAACCCTGAACCTACCCCTAAACCTTAACTTAAAGGGGTGGTTCAGGATTTTGGACATCGGACCTCATTTTCAAGTGAGCCTGGTTGCTATTCATCAGTGGAGACAGTTTTCAAAAAAATTCATCCAGTCCTTACTTTTGGATAGTTCGCCTATACTAGGCTAGCGCGAGTCAACGGTGCACGTTAGCCTGCCATTAAAAACAGTTTTACCCACTCCACAGTACACCAAAAGCAAATAAATTATAACGCCAGACTATCGATGTAAATGTCTGTTGAGAGAATAATGTTAGAAATCAAACTACCCTTTCATCACATTGCATTAGTTATAATTTGTTCCCTGTATTTATAAGCAGTCTACAGCAGCGGCGGACTTATATTTGGTTACCTAGGAAACCGAGAGAGCCGGTCCACATAACAATCACGCAAGTGTATTCACCTTATTCCGCCCCGCCCACTTTTACTTCTGTCCAGTACTTCCGTTGTAAACCAACTTCCGGTTTAGCGGACCCTCATTCAATTTCGAGGAGAACTGCAGAGAAGTCTCACTGATAAAATGTCACATAAGATAAGCTAATTTGTGCCAAATGTGCTATGTACGTGTGTACCAACAGCACAGCAATGCACTGTTTCTCGGGGTAATTTTTAAACGACTTTTAGGTGTTTATATGACCTGTCTGCCTGTCTGATCGCAGCCCGGCCGATGTGTAGTGTTTAGCTTACATTAGCCACAAACATCTAATGTTGTAATGGTCTCACTACAGGACACATACACATGCTATACCTTGTTTGAAAGCTATGGTCCTCTAGAATTCAGTCGCTGGATTTATTTTACAGCCATTACTTGTGTTAGAGATCAAACCATAAGAAATTGCAGCTAGCAGTTAGCTAAGCTAACGTTACCCTCATGTTCATCTAGTTGAGGCTCTACTTTCTTTCTACACCAGTTCGTGGCTATTTTTTTTCTCATCTGTTGGCAAATGCAAATGTATCTGGTGATTAAGCAAACAAACTGTGGTGTAATAATGTTTCAAACTTTACATGTAGTAGTGTTTGTGCACATCTTCATAACTAAGTAATAGCTATTAGAAAGACACAGCTATTAAATAATTTGATTGTGGCATTGTTTCAAAAGCTTCAAGTGAAATGTACTTTAGTACGTTGCAGCAGTTGTTAATAACCATAGGCCAACGCATTTGGCTATAATATTATAGTCTATCTACAGTACTTATATCAAGACAGATAACAGATTGGACCAGGGCAAACAAAGCGCTAAGTAGCTAAACCAGGAAGTGAGATTACGCGGATGGCGCCACCCAGTGCTACTTCCGGAATAAGGTGAATTACCTGCCGCAGATAATTGAGATACAAGAGTACTTTGATTTCTAACATTATTCTCTCAATAGACATTTACATCGATAGTCTGGCGTTATAATTTATTTGCTTTTGGTGTACTGTGGAGTGGGTAAAACTGTTTTTAATGGCAGGCTAACGTGCACCGTTGACTCGCGCTAGCCTAGCATAGGCGAACTATCCAAAAGGAAGGACTGGATGAATTCTTTTGAAAACTGTCTCCACTGATGAATAACAACCAGGCTCACTTGAAAATGAGGTCCGATGTCGAAAATCCTGAACCACCCCTTTAACCCATACTTACTCAATATTTTGTGGGTAACACTGTAATTACGCCTACATTGAAAGTGCACGTGCTGTAAAATAAACTGCAACCTATTAAATAAATTAATATTCTTAGATTAAATAAGAATTTGTAAACATTTATATGTGTGTAAAATACTTAAATGATACATATTTAAGATTCTGTAAATACATTTTTGCCATAAATACTTTTTAGTGCCTGTGCAAATGTAAATAAATGTACTGTGCATGTTAGAACCAGATTTTACGTAGATTAAATATGAATACTCATGAGATCATGTTGGAATATTTGGACATTGTGTGATTGCTAAGATGTTCTCATTCCTCATGTGATTTTCTTCCACCCGTTTTAATGTCAACTTGCTTAGAAAAGTAAAGCACTCCTCTCCACAACAAGCCGCACGATTAGAGATATCATTCACATCTGTAACACAAACTGTGAGGCGTTTTATGCACCCAAGTTCAATACTTTGGGTTTGTTCAATCACTAACCTTATCTGGACAATAGCAATAGTCATGCTTGCCTACACATAATGCACAAAGAAAACAAGCTCAAACAAACACACGCGCGCATGGAAGTTAAATGTAAAGTTGCAGATAGAGGAACCCAAAGTAAATGTGTCTTTGATGAACAGGGCAGATTCTGATCTTCACAGCCCACTGAGACAGAAAAAACATCTGCTGAATCATGCACACACAGACACACACCTACAGATGACACCAGTAACCTTTTCCTCTGAGAGTGGATGAAAGCACATACTCGCGGTGTACTACACTTCCTCTGTCCCTTCAGATTATTGATTCTCAAAGCTCCACTGAGCATCTGAGTTTCTCTCCATCACCAGGGCTTCAGTCTCATTCTGACAAACAGCGCAACAGCAAAGAGACAAACAAATTAAAATTCTTTGAGGAGCACCTGCCGTCTCTCCATTCTTTGAGGAGCTTCTTCAACATTGTTTTCGATAACAATATTCCAAAGGCATTGAGGTAAAAGGAAACAGTTTTTTCCCCCTGAAATCTTACATGTGCTTCACTGCCCACGGACGTCATCGTAATTCCCACCGGATGTAGTGTGAGGAGAGGTGAGGCCAGTGCTATCTAAATTGAAACTGGGATTCTCTCTCTCTCTCTCTGATTTTCAAGTATTTGTTAGGATTTAAGCAACAAATCCTACGTTTAATTGAACTTCTTAATCAATGGTTATACAATTTGAAAAACAACAAAGGGTCAGTCCTGCATGACTCATACATCTTTAAAGAGCTAAGCTTTCTGTAAATCTATACAATATATATTAGATTTACAGAAAGGTTAGCTCTTTAAAGACTATGTGTGTGTAAAGTGTATCTACACACACACACACACACACACACACACACACACACATATATATATATATATATATATATATATATATATATATATATATACACACACATATAGATACACGTAGATACACTTTACACAAAAGTCTTTAAAGAGCTAAGCTTTCTTTTATATATATATATATACATACATACACATATACATACATATATATACAGTAGCCTATATATATTATATAAATATATATATATATATATATATATGATATATGATTGACAGCGCTGATATAGCTATATACACAATGTGTATATAGCTATATCAGCACTGTCAATCATTAAAAAATGTATTGTATATATTTAATAAATGGCTGTCTTTGTGATCTGGATTCTTATACATGTAACATGCTGGACTTTATTACACATTATTATATCATATAGCCTAATATTGTGTAATAATGTGTAATAAAGTCCAGCATATAGTTGTAAATATAGGCTAATTGTGAGACCACATTTTTAAAATGCATCTCTGGATCTTTTTTGTATTGTATTATCTGCATAACATTTCTAGAGAAAGGTTCAGTTGACGAATGAAGATGAATTTCATGTCTTTTTGCCCTCTTTGTTTTAATGACAGCAGCTCGAACATGAACTCCACAAGTCAGCTAACGAAAAACAATTCAAAATATACCAACAAAAGTTAAAAGATAACAGATAAATATTAGGCTACATGTGGTAGCCTATCTGATATGAACAATAGGATACAAACTTGACGGATAAAACAGAATGTTTAGCCTACTGTTTAAAATCTGAATTAGCGAATCGATTTCCGGTTGGTGAATGAATCTTTTTTTTTTTTTTTTTTTACGAATTTGAGTTTTATTACAAAAACAGCCTGAATCAGTTTTCATTCAACTGAATCGCGATTCATTCTAAATCATTCAAACAGCTCACTCACGCGGTGAATCGTTTGGAGCAGTTTCTCTCACTTTGTAAACAGTCAGTAATGCGATACTTAACACTCGGAGAACAAAAAGAGATTAATATATTGTTTTATTTTATTGTATTTTTTTTTTTTTTTTAAGGAGGCACTGTCTCCCTAGCTGGCCTCTTCGGAGGAAACGCCACTGATGTGAATACTGTAAAAAGTCTGTTACAAGGTAGGCCTATATATATCTAATATGAGTAGTAGGCTACTGTATTTTAATACCAGTCGGCTAAATGTGTGTTCTGCATTGACGGAACATTCATAAAAGCTGATCATCATCAAAATAGGATATGCTTTAGTAAAATACTTAAATAGTAAACATAATGGCGTCATTGCCTCTGTAATGTCCATTTGTGTTTGTTTGTCTGTCTGTCTGTCTGTTTGTTTGTTTGTTTGGTACCACACCTCACAAAAAAAAGCATTTTGTGCTTTTGTATTAGCTATTTATTTAAAAAAAAATAATAAAAAAAACCCAGAGTTCATGATCAGTGTCACATTTAGGCCTATTTGATTAGTGACCTAGACATGCATAATATATTTCATCTCCATTTTGTAGATTTTAAATCACAGAGTTTTGAAATGATCTTATAGCCTACCTTTGGAGTTCACTGAGTGTCGTTTTAAACTGACTCAACAGTGATCAAGAACAGAAACGCTGGAACATACAATTTAATTTCTGTACTTTCCTAAAGTTGATTAACAATGTTTGTGTGTTTATATGTCTGGCTCTCAGATCTGCCAGACGGGCTCCAGGCACTGCTTCTAATCTTACTGACCTGACTGTCCATCACTGACCTGTGTGAGTGTGTGTGCACGCCTGTATTTAAAGGATTAGTTCAACAACAACAAAAAAGGCAAACTCTGTCATCATTTGTGTTTTAAATGAACACAAAAGCAGATTTGCAGAAGATGCAGAGCTCTTTTATACAGTGAAATCATACCAGGGTTTGCAAGATCCAAAATAACTAAAAATCACCATGAAAGTATTTAAGGGAAAACACATAAAGTAATTCTAGCTATTGGTATCTAGTTATTTGACAAACATGTCAAATGTCATTAATTCTAGCATATCTCGAGTCATGACCGGTTTGAATATGGAAATGGAATTTAATTGCTTCAGTGAAAGGAAAATTTTAGAGAATATTTACATTATATCGAAAAGAGCCACTTGCATATTCGCACATTCTTCCAAAGTTGTCCTTGTGTGTGTTTCATGGAAAAAAGAAAGTCATATCATTTTAGAACAACATGAGAGTGAGTATATGATGACAGAATTAATTTGTACACATACGTCATACGCCTCCAGTAACAAGCATGAGAGTGGAAAATAGAAGCACTTTATGAGAGGTCAGCTAAAAATATCCTTCATGCCAATCATAGCCATCAAAAGATGTAATTCTTAAAGGTGACGCATGTAATTTATTTTGATGTTAATATACCACATCCTTAGCTTAATATGCAAAGACTACTGGAAGTAAGCTATTTGTAGACTGATTCCCTTAAAAACGTGACACTGTGACTGTAAGCATCCTGACACTGCAACAGTGACACTTTTTCAGCGGTGTTGGTTAAAGCTGCAGTCTGTAACTTTTTTGGGTTAAAAATTATCCAAAATAAATTTTTGAGCAAGTACATAACCAGCCAGTGTTCAACACTATCTGCTTGCCTTAGCTCGATTCAAAACGGTAAGCTTGTAATACTGTTTTTAATTCCAGTGGGACTGGTGGATTTCCGCGGGAAATTCAAGCATTGCGTCATTACGTCACATCTGAACACATAAAGAAGAGTCTTGGCTAGTAGGCTATATTGTGTGTGAGGATGTAGGAGGTGGAGATTTATAGCCTTTTCTCACAGCACTTGATATAATTAAACCAACGCATTCTAACCCTAGGGCGTCATATACTGACGCTTTTGACATTTCGTCTACATTGAACGCACATGGCACCCTTTAGCGTCAATATGACACGCACAGAGCTTTGTTCGGATATGGGTAGGTTTAGGTCTGGGGTAGGGTTAGGGTTAGACCACTAGGAGGCGCCTTCTGGCCCATATCTATCTGCGTCTCATATTGACGCTAAAGGGTGCCATGTGCGATCGATGTAGACGAAATGTCAAAAGCGTCAGTATATGACGCCCTAGGATGAGAACGGGCTGAATTAAACATATCAATTTGATGGCGGATCCAGAAAGGTTCAAACGACAATCACCAGTGACAACTGGAGATTCACCCGTTGTAAAATGCAAAAGACTTTGGACAATGCGAAAACAAGGATAAATATCTGAACTTCGGAAGGGCTTTTGAAAGGTGGCATGAACTCCGTGTTTTGAAGGGTTTAAAAACAGACGCAGAGATGGTAATGATGGTTATGACACAAAATTAGATTATATTAAATATGCATCTGATTCCAGATACGTGTTTCAAAGAGAAGCAGTTCTAAGGAACATTTGTTGGTATAACAATTAGAAATTAGATTGCACAGAAATGGAAGCTGAACTACAGTTAGCTCTAATACGCATTAAATGTAGTCACACAATGCTGATGTTGTTAACATTAACAATTTGAGAACAAAGTATAATTTGCATGGTTTGACGTGATATGATAAGCGATCGTTAGATTTAATCAGCGTGATTTACTGCAATGCTTTTTTTTCCCTTAGTTGGTCAGAACAAAAGTGGATGTTACTTGTTCAGACGACATTTTCCAGTGAAAATTCTTATGTTGGTCATAAAAAGTAGAATCTGTGATTGCGAATGCCAGTATCCACACCGGCGGCGACTGACAGCCACACATTCTCCTCAAAACATTGGATTCATCAGTGCCGAGGCACAAGCCACGTAAAGTTGATAATTCCACGAAAAACTGCAGATTTCGAACAGAGATGGCGACAAAGAGGAGAAACTACGGACAGCAGCTTTAAGTATGTAAAACCCATAGGGATTTTGTTAGAGAGTAATATAAGCCTTGAACTGAACCAAACAGTTGCAAGGTGAATCACAACATTACAAACTTTGTTTAGAAGCAAAAAATATTTGAAAATCAGATGAAAAGGCAAAGGTATAAGACTACTTTACTGTGTATGGCTTTAATGAGGGAAAGAACTAGGTTACACTCCCAAGAAGCATTGTGAATGATATAATCCAATATATATTATATATATGTATCACATTTCTTTTTCATATTCATGATTAATTGCACCTAACATTAAAGTTGTAATACTTTCACATTGAATCTCCAAATGAAGTATTGTAAATATTTGTTTAATGGCATCTTTTTACTAGCACTATGAATAAAGGCCAGTATCACTGATACTAGTACTGATATTTATTACAAATATTTAGAGTCTGTCTCCCTACACTCTTGAACATCATTCGCAGTGCTTTATGGGAGTGGGCGACGCTAGGGTTCCTTCACTCTAAACAATGCTGGGTTGTTTCAACCTATGTTTGGGTCAAATATGGACAAACCCAAACATTGGGTTTAAAATTTTAATTAACATTTTATAAACTAACGGTTGGTTTTGCCCATATTTGACCCAAACAAAGGTTGGAACAACCCAGTGCTTTTTAGAGCATTTGATTTGCTTGTTTCGATTCTATGACTGGAGATTTCATTGCAATGAATCATGGGTAATATAGTTTTTCACATGTAATTTAACTGTCAAACAAGATTGTTTCAAAGATATATTTTCAATATATTTCAATAATGCAGACTGAAGTATATTCCATCGATAAATAACCTCGTAGCTCACAGAAGCTTTGTCTTTAAAGGGTATAGTTCAACCAGAAATGAATATTCTGTCGTTATAATATATTAATCTCCAACGCACATTCACGCAACAACGTCTGCTCTCGCATCAACACAACACGCATGTGTCGTGGTGCTCTTGTGTTGGAGATTTATATTTTGTAAATAATGTGATAAATTATGTTTTTTTTTTTTTGTCGCCTCATAAAATTGAGGTTAAACCACTGGAGTCACATGGATTACTTTAATGATGTCTTTACTGCCTTTCTGGGGCTTGAAAGTGGTAGTTGCATAGACTGTCAATGGAGGGACAGAGAGCTCTCAGATTTTTGTTCATTTCAAAATGAACAAAAGCCTTCAGTGTTTGGAACGACATGAGGGTGAGTAATTAATGACGGAATTTTCATTGGCTATCCCTTTAATGGTTTTTGAGTTATCGTTAAAAATACATTCCCCTATGGGTGCATTTTTACTTCTGGAACCCGACTGTTACACTGTATTTTTTTTTTTTTTTTTTTATTATATTATTTTTGCAGTTCCTTTGGTGGCTCTGAAAACTATTCTGCTTTTCTTCTCATTTTATGTTTATTCCTCTGTTTTATACCTCGTCTTCCTTTGCTTTAGAGTTCAGGGATCGATGTATCTTGAAAAGCTTGAGGATTTCAGGATCAAATGGATCAAATAGCCAGTGGCTGCTTGTGAGAGATAAAATACACTATGGACTGACTTTTTTTTTTCTCCAGCTGTAAAGAAGAGGCTATGTTGGGATGAAGAGGAGATATATTGACAGAAAGAGAAACTAAACTGCTAAATGAATGGCCTCCCATAGGGATTGGTTTTCCTTCAGGAGAAGTTCAGCTGTGCAGAGATTGAAAGACAGCTTGACTCACACTAAAAGAGAGGTGCGTGTTTGTATTTGTGAGTGTGTGTTGGAAAGGTCAGGTGATTCATTTCACACCTGAACGGTGCCATTAGCAGAGGTATAGGTCTTTTTGTTTGTCCTCGGATATAAGATCCCTTTAGCCCTTTTTATCTGGCTGATAACCAGCTAAAATAAGACATCACAGCCACTGTGTGATGTACAATGGTGGTCTGGTTTAAATATTGTATTCAAAATATAGGTTATATGGTTTGTTTGGTCCTCTCTCAGTGTCTTGTGCGTGAATGTGCGTCTGATGGGTGAACAAACTTTGGCAGGTGCTGAGGCGAAATAATAAATGTTTTCAATTACTGTCAAGATGTGTTTTCTCTTTTTCTTCTCATTCCCAGTGTTTCTCTCTATTTCTGCCTTGCTCATTCTTCATTTCTCTGAACCTTTTCACAAAGATTTTTATTGATCAGAGCTGCAAAAGCTCTTCATAAACAATATTAACCTTAAACCCACAAATGTCAAGCTTGTTTGTGCATTTATGTGCTAGTGTGTAGTCACACATTACTGTGTATGGATGTGTACATGAACAATGTATGTGTTTAAAGTCAATTGGAAATGCCAGTCCATGGATTTTGCAAAATATTTACTGTGTAAAGCATTTTACATTTTGCACTTGTGTGTTTTACTTGACCATGTCCGTCTAGATCCATAAAAAACTACAACTACATAAAACAACCAATTTATTTCGCAATGAATAAATAAGCTATTTTCCATGACTGAGCAAGACTTCCAGTTTATTCACCACTATAGGTAAATAACTAGTGCAGTAAATGGTAAAATTATTATAATCAATAAAAAATATCATTGCTCTGTTTTTTTTAACTGTCTGTGAAATAACAAAACTTGTGGAAATAAATAAATAAAAAATATAGCACAAGCGGCAATCCACCATGGTCGAAGCACCAATGGCTATTAGCTAAAATATAAAGTTGCTTATTATAGTGTCAACTTAAAGGAGACATATCATGCTTTTAAATTGTTCCTTTTTACATATAAATCATACATTTGTAGTCTATATAAAGCGGAACTGCAATGCTTGGGTCTGAATTCCTCATTATTATAGCTCCACGGGCCCCTTTTTTACCCCTTTTCTAAGGTGCTTCTGAAAGCAACTCGTTTTGGTGCGGTCTCTTTAAATGCAATTGAGACACTTCATAACCCGCCCCCTCTCCAGGTTGCAGAGGTTCAACTCCACCCCGTTCGGCCATTTTTGTAGTCTGATAGCAGAGATAGGATTATCTAGCGGCACAGAAACTTTTTATTCACACGTTATTAACAAAATATCAACAACGGAAGACTTGTCCAGCCAGCCTTACGGTGCGTTTCCACTACAGCGGCAAAAGTCCGCTCAGTGCCGCTGGCAACGCTGTAACGTCTCCGCTTTGGGGTGTGTCTGTTGCGAGTGTGTTTAATCTAAGTTTTTTACAACACACACACAGTATAATCATTAAAGATTCACGCGATTACATTTAGAAAATAGACCAGCTTTGTTTCCAAATGCACCAAGCAAAGATATCTTTTCAATTTGATAAACTTTTATTAACTCAGCCAATATTTCACAATGAACACATCCAAAATAAAATCTTTAACATATATAACAACTGCAAAGCGTCTAATTTGTAAACAAAATGATTTACGCACTAAATCCAGCATAAACTCCAGCACAATTTGCATATTTTTAAACTCTCAAAACAGACGTCACATCCCGAACCTCACAGCAATTGGCTGCCGACCGCGTTTTTCGCTTGATATTTGCATAAAGTCAAAAACTGCCCAACCTTTTTGACGCTCTCGGTCGCTCTCAACGCTTTCTCCGGTCCGCTGGCAATCCCAAAATGCACTGCGCGAGCGTGAAGCTCAACTTCCATAGGAATGAATTGAAAACGCTCGCTCCGCTCCGCTCGCAACGCGCCAGTGGAAACGCACCGTTAGATGTTCGAGCCAGAGTTGGAGCCGGAGCGAAATGAAAATGAAGACGACGAACCTGCAGAACAACGTCTTCATATGGATGTATCGCAATGGTGTGTTACTGTATTTATACATGAAACTTTGGTCTTCCGACCTTTTACCACCGTGTCGATTTATTTTGATTAATATGTGCGAGGGAGAGAGAGCAAGACAGCGTCTAGTTTGGAGACGGTGTCTTGTTTACACTTTCGCCGGGCTCTGAGAGAGAGTGCGAGCGCGCGCGAGACCGGGTCTCTCTCTCTGCTCGTTCTTTCAGTTAAACATGCGCCACAAGCGCGGCAGTTCATCTACATTAGACGGTGTAATGAAGCGTGTGGGTTACTACATCCAACAACCGAACATTTTAACTTACCCTCTCCGAGTCTCGTAACTTCTGCATCCTTTAGCTTGGACTACAAAATTGCAGCGAGAAATAATAATGGCGGATCGCTCGAAGTGTTGGGCCGGAAGTCAATGTCCTTATTTGGCAGTTCCGCTGCAAATACTGTGACGTGATAGTTCAAAAAACGTCATAGAAAACAGAAAAATCTGAACAGGTTGAAAAATATGACCAAAACAGAATATAAAGATATCAACGAAGCACCTGAAGAGAATAATTTAATCTTTTCTGTACTTCTAAACACTCCAAATATACAACAAAATGCATTTAAGGGCTAAAAAAGTGCATTTAGCATGATATGTCCCCTTTAAGGCCAATTTTCACAAAATTTGGTACATATATTCAGTTTTACACAGTGTACAAGTATATCCATTTTTGTAAGGGTAGGCCATTCAGATTTTCTATTAGCTGCTGAATATTGATTGGCTGCTGGCTGCCATGCTTTTTGAAGTATCTGAGTCATATTAGAGGAAAATACATTTATGTGTGCTGTTCAGTTCTATAGTCCAGTAGGTTGCAGAAAGTAGTGACGTTCAAGTCTTGAACAAATCGTTCTTTTAAGCCGGTTACCAGTCTAGCCGGTTCACAGAATTCAACTGAATCGAACTTTAGTTTTTTTATGACTTTACAACTAGCATTCAAATGACAGTAGTAGTCTACAGTACCACCTGGACTGGAGCGTGAAGTATTCATTACGATTTTACTCATTTAATTTTGGATTGTTTGTCATCATAGCATTTTTATTAAGTGTTAAGATGCACAATGGACTGCCACTGCATTGAATTCAACCAGCCGGATATTCATCGAATTATCTCTTTTTTTATGGAGCCCCGCGCATGACATGCAGGAAAAAAAATAGTAGGCTAAGTCGTGCGCAAGATTGACTAATTCGTTCCCTCGATTTGCTAATCGTGCGCACAATTTATAAATCAAGGGAACGGATTAGTCAATCGTGCGCACGATTTACTATTTTTTCTTCTTGCATGTCATGTGCGGTGCTCCGTACCTTTTGGTTTCCATGGAAGAAAATAACGTAACAACTAGTGCTGTCAGTTAAACCCGTTATTAACGGCGTTAACGCAAACCCATTTTAACGGCGTCAATTTTTTTATCGCGAGTTTAACGTTCTTTTTTGCAAACACACTTGTTTGTGTTTGCGAGCCGGCCAAAGAGTAGTAGGCTACGTTTTTAGTGGATGGCGAGCGCGAGATGCCAAAATGGATGCCAATAAGATTCTGAATGGAAAGTTTACTTTTAAAAAGTTGCCAAATGGTTCCATTGACAAGACCAAAGTGATCTGTTTGTTTTGTCGTTGTGAACTGAGCTATCATCGCAGCACGTCCAGTCTGAAATACCACTTGATGGCCAAGCACACAGCTGATGCGAATTCTCTGATGCGATTATTTGCTCCAAGTGAGAATGTTAGTGTGAAATTGAACACTACAGTCTATGCCAATGTTGTTTTCAATAAAAAAAAAAAACATTTGCACAAAGCAAGCCGATCCACTTTTCCATGTTGATAAGAGCATTAAAATGAGAAAAAAAGAATGGGACAGAAAGAAATCAAGGGACATTTAGAATAGATATGCGATTAATTGCGAGTTAACTATGACATTAATGCGATTAATCGCGATTAAATATTTTAAAGGTCCCGTATTATGCCCCTTTTCACAAGATGTAAAATAAGTCTCTGATGTCCCCAGAGTGTGTATGTGAAGTTTCAGCTCAAAATACCCAACAGATCATTTTTTACAGCATGTTTAAATTGTCATTTTTTGGGGCTCAGAAAAACGCGCTGTTTTAGTGTGTGCCCTTTAAATGCAAATGAGCTGCTGCTGCACGACACAGGGGGCGGAGCTTCATGAGCTCGCGCTCAGTCTCTCAGGACAATTTCATCTCATGGAATGATGATAATATCAGAAACTCTCAGTAACGGCGTTCATTTCGAGTCGGACAATAATGCCTACAGAGTCAGAGTGCTGTATAGAGATGAAACAGGTATAGTTTAGTAGTTTAATTACGGTTATTATAACATATTTGTCATCTGCTTGTATGTATCCATTATTTATTAATAGCCTACAAGTCTGCTGTCTGAATGATGATCAAACATATACTGATGAGTTTAATAAAGTTTATTGTACATCACACAAAAGATGAAGTATCAGTTTTACTTCAGAAAATCACCGTAAGAGCTGAGTAAACACAGTAAGTTATTAGAAGTGCGCAAGTACATAAACGAATTTCGGTAGAGTTGAGGGTGTATTCCTGAGGGCGGAGGTTAGTCAAAAAACGGTTTTAGTGACATCATTAAAGAAGGAAGTAGATGGATGTAGTCCAAACGGGCCGTTCGATGTAGGCGACTTCTGTTCAATAAAATATCTCGCTTGGCATTGAACTTTGAGCTTTATAATTTTACAGATATTATATATATTAATTATACTCTAACAACAACATTACACACTAACTAAATTTTGAAACATGGGATCACGAAGAACGGGACCTTTAATCATTTGACAGTAACAACATAAACTGAGTAAATGATGACAAAACTTTTATTTTTGGGTGAATCTGGCCCTTTAAGAAAGTAAATAGGGTTTTTGTTGTTTGTATCTGAACTTTAAAGTGAGAATTGTTACTGCTTGGCATTCAGACTACTGAGGTGAAATAAAATGGATGGCTGAGGGAGCTCCCAAGTCACAGTGAGGCTGAGGGAGTGGAAGAAAAAGGAGAACATCAGGTGGTTTGTTTGTCTCGTTGTATATTTGACAATTCATTCAAACAGAGAGGAAGCTATTGATCAGATCCCGGGCCGAGGGCTTACATACCCTTTTTTGTGGACATGTACTCGGGGTGCCAAACAGAATATGAAGTCCATCACAAGTGAACACAGTCATGCAGTGATCACATGTCCTCACTCTCTAATCTTTGACTTGCTTAAGCTCCGCTTTGGTCGTTGGTGATATCATTTTGGTTTTTTAACACTCTCTGAGAATCACAATCAGGAAACCTACAACTGTTTACAAATCAGAAATCATTGCTGAGCCAGTTTAAGTGGGTCAAGATGTGCTTGTACGAGCTGTGTGTCAGCTGTCCAGCATATTGATGGAGCATCAGGTCTTGGGCCTGATTTGCTTGCTCATTATGATGGCAGTGTCAAGGACGTTTGTAGCTCAGAGCTTTGAACGTTGTCCTAGTTTGACACTCTAATCCACTTATACAAGTATATGTGTGTGAGTGCTCTTTTCTGTGTGTAAGGTGAGTGTTTAGGATAAGGTTAAATATGTAGTTGATGTTTATTGCATAATAGGATGGGGTTAAGATGAAGTATGTGTCAGCATCATTTGCACTGTGTGTGTTGAACTGAAAAATGTGTCCTGTATTCCCTTTGGAGTCCCGGCTGCCAAGCACCCGCTCTCTCACCTCCTCAAAGGGATTAGAGCTGCATTACCAACACACACACACACACACACACACACACACACACATAGACGTATCGTAACCAAAGCACAACACATGCCGCAATGACAAGAAAAACAGTTGATCTGCATCCATAACAAATAAAAAACACGTTCATTTTGTCAACAGTACCGTCGTGAGACATAGTTAACATAAAATATGCTGCACACAAACATGCTGCAGTAAGAGCACAACCGGCGCTTCAGTCTAAAAACAATGATGGAGAGACTGAAAAGGGAGTAGAAGACGAAAGCAAATGATCCTGGAGGATTTGGCAAAAAATATACCCGTTCGTCCCAGTGAACTGAAGAGAGAGAGAGAGAGAGAGAGAGAGAGTTTGGCTTGACGTAAGTGACAGTCTGTTTCTGCTCATTACCTAGTGCTGTGTGTTGTGTATGTGTGTGCGTTTGTGTGTTGTTTGAGTTTATTTATGGTCTCTGTGTTTTATTGTGGGATTTTATTGAGCAGTGAGAATGTAAAAGCAAAAGTATGTGTGTTTTCTGAGTAGGTCTGCATGTATGTAGTGTAATTGAAGTGGTGTGTTGGGCATTGCTGTGGAATATTGGAATCCCTCAACCGGGAATCCTGGAGTGAAGTTATTGACAGATTTGTAAGATGTGCTTTCATGTTCAATGACGATACAATTATGTGTGTTTGTGTTTGTTTGCGGTACATAATGGCTTTCAGAACAAAAGCTTTGCATTGTTTTCAGAAGCATTGCAGCTCTTTGACCAGCCATGTGCCGTTTTTCTTCATACACTCGCATGAATTGTTCGTAAAATGGCCATTGTCCGCATTTACTTTGGTCCCAGCAAGTATTTGGAGGGTTCAGTAAGTTAATTAATACAATTTAACATTAAATAAATGTCTTAGAATTTATAATGTTACACTTTCTTTCTATTTATTAAAGATATATTTATTCATATACATATGAATCTGTTTTTAACACTGATAATAAGAAATGTTTCTTGAGCAGCAGATTATAATGATTTCTGAAGGATCATGCGACACAAAATTCAGCTTTGCCATCACATTAATTAATTACATTGTAAAATATATTCAAATAGTTATTTTAAATTGAAAAAATATTTCACAATATTACTGTTTTTCTGTATTTGTTGATCAGATAAATGCAGCCTTAACATTCACTCAAAACCTCCAAAACACAAGTTGATTAAAGTGCAGAAAAGGGCTCAGAAAAGAGATTTTAAAAGTTTATAATATTTTTGTGGGACAAAAGCAAGTATAATATGAATAAAATGAATGAATGTGAGATGAAATGTCTTCTTTTTTTTTTAAATTACACATGGCTTAAGACTGAAAATATGACAAGAATGTAATCATTTGAAATATTAAAAACATCAACATATACTGAACAATATTGCCATCTATCACAGGGAGAATGAGAGAGTGAGTAAATGGTCGAAATGGCATCTCACAAAAGGTTGAAACGCAGTTGAAAACTGATACGCTGTTCTTCAAGATGCTTTTTTTTCTGTCTAATGATTTATTTAGAGCACCTTTAATAATCTGGCACAGGCTACTGATATCCATAAAGAAGAATGGAAGGAAAAATCATTATTTCTTATTTTATTCCCCTTGTTTTCTGGGCTAATTTAGTTCCACTCAGAACCAACAGAAATCCATTTATTTTCTGCACACAAAGTAGGCCAAAGTATGTTAGTGCTCTAGTGGCCACCACTGCACTTATTCAGACCGAAGCATGCTTACTTTAGCAACATGAGCTGATGTACTGGCATCAGTATCAATAAAGATCAGCACACTCGTCATGGATTTGTTTTCTTTTTGTTGATGTGCCCTTGCTGCTGTAATCCTCATGAACAGGTCTCAGCGCTAATGCTAACTCCAGTGCTAACAGGATTAGCCTTATAGCTTTACGCTGACCTATCTGACTCAACTGGCAATGACATTAATATACTCATTCTTCATTTTTGCTTTTTCTTAAATCATGCGTTTAGGCTTACAGTGAGGAAAATAAGTATTTGAACACCCTGCTATTTTGCAAGTTCTCCCACTTAGAAATCATGGAGGGGTCTGAAATTGTCATTTCAGAAAAAAATCCAGAAATCACAATGTATGATTTTTTAACTATTTATTTGTATGATACAGCTGCAAATAAGTATTTGAACACCTGAGAAAATCAATGTTAATATTTGGTACAGTAGCCTTTGTTTGCAATTACAGAGGTCAAACGTTTCCTGTAGTTTTTCACCAGGTTTGCACACACTGCAGGAGGGATTTTGGCCCACTCCTCCACACAGATCTTCTCTAGATTAGTCAGGTTTCTGGGCTGTCGCTGAGAAACACGGAGTTTGAGCTCCCTCTAAAGATTCTCTATTGGGTTTAGGTCTGGAGACTGGCTAGGCCACGCCAGAACCTTGATATGCTTCTTACAGAGCCACTCCTTGGTTATCCTGGCTGTGTGCTTCGGGTCATTGTCATGTTGGAAGACCCAGCCTCGACCCATCTTCAATGCTCTAACTGAGGGAAGGAGGTTGTTCCCCAAAATCTCGCAATACATGGCCCCGGTCATCCTCTCCTTAATACAGAATGGGATGGTACTCATCATTCTTCTTCCTCCAAACACGTTTAGTGGAATTATGACCAAAAAGTTCTATTTTGGTCTCATCTGACCACATGACTTTCTCCCATGACTCCTCTGGATCATCCAAATGGTCATTGGCAAATTTAAGACGGGCCTTGACATGTGCTGGTTTAAGCAGGGGAACCTTCCGTGCCATGCATGATTTCAAACCATGACGTCTTAGTGTATTACCAACAGTAACCTTGGAAATGGTGGTCCCAGCTCTTTTCAGGTCATTGACCAGCTCCTCCCGTGTAGTTCTGGGCTGATTTCTCACCTTTCTTAGGATCATTGAGACCCCACGAGGTGAGATCTTGCATGGAGCCCCAGTCCGAGGGAGATTGACAGTCATGTTTAGCTTCTTCCATTTTCTAATGATTGCTCCAACAGTGGACCTTTTTTCACCAAGCTGCTTGGTAATTTCCCCGTAGCCCTTTCCAGCCTTGTGGAGGTGTACAATTTTGTCTCTAGTGTCTTTGGACAGCTCTTTGGTCTTGGCCATGTTAGTAGTTGGATTCTTACTGATTGTATGGGGTGGACAGGTGTCTTTATGCAGATAACGACCTCAAACAGGTGCATCTAATTTAGGATAATAAATGGAGTGGAGGTGGACATTTTAAAGGCAGACTAACAGGTCTTTGAGGGTCAGAATTCTAGCTGATAGACAGGTGTTCAAATACTTATTTGCAGCTGTATCATACAAATAAATAGTTAAAAAATCATATATTGTGATTTCTGGATTTTTTTTTTTAGATTATGTCTCTCACAGTGGACATGCACCTACGATGACAATTTCAGACCCCTCCATGATTTCCAAGTGGGAGAACTTGCAAAATAGCAGGGTGTTCAAATACTTATTTTCCTCACTGTATCAGGTGGAAATAATATTGCATTCATGTTCTATTTTGGTCTATTCCAACCTATTGTATTAATGTCTTTCATTCATGTTGCAGTGAGATAAACTTGAGTTATTAAGTCTCATAAGTATCAAAAACCAGTATTTTGAAGAGATCTCAGTTGTGGTTTTTGATACTTATGAGACTCATGTTGCATGTTTCTCCTAGACAGCAATGAGTTACTGTAATGTCGGTTTACTTGCTGTTTACTTCTTTAATCTAATGCATTTTTGAGTTAAAGGAGAAATAGATGAGTCACGTTATGCTATACATAAATGCTCTGTATTGTTATTGTACGTCAAACATCTCATTTGCGATTTTAGGACAAACATCTAACAGATCGTTGCTAAAATGTACCTTAATGTAACGTAATTTAATTCAAAACTCAGTTAGTGCAATCTCCTGAGCTATGGACCTCTCAGCAATGCATTTTCCCCCTCTGGCTTCAGACATTTTCTCTATTGGGGTGTGTGTGAGAGATGAGAGTGTTGAGTTCAGATGATGCTCAGTGAATCAATGAGAGATTGAACGAAGGGAAGTGTAACACAGCGAAAAATCTGGATATAATTGAGAGCAAAATAAAGGTCAAACAGAAATGGGAAAATAAGAAAGAGAAGTTGGAAAAGGAGAAAATCAAATTTTGGGGTCCAATTGTTACTGTCAGTTCTATAAAGATAAAGATTATTACGTTTCTTTGTGTTGGAAGTATTGGCAGACAGATAACTGTATTCAAGGAGAACATGTGCTTTTCTCTGCAGCATCTCAACAGGACTGAATTGTCTCGCTATTGTGTCGGTCCAGTAAAACGGGGAGGAGGGAGTAGTAGATATAGAACTAGACATACATTTTCTGAAGAAAATGTGAGTGGTGCATGCCATGGCAAAACTCTGCACTAGGCAGTCGCTACCGTGATGCAAGTGACTGCAGGAGAGCCAAACCATACGTCTGTATAATGTTCTGGTGCTGAGATGTGGCTTATTCATGATGTTGCATGGTTGCTAGGGTGCTCTAAATGGTTTCTAGGGTGTGGCTAGACAGTTAGCAGGTTTAAACCAAAAGACTGCACGTCTGCCCAAATCAAAAGAGCCAAACTCACGTGTCTCTATGATGTCCTGATTAATTTTTATCACTCTCATCTATTTTCAATGGAAGTCTGTGGGGTGGTTGCTAGGGTGCTGTAAGTGGTTGCTACTTTGCTAGGGTGTGGCTATGAAGATTTTATGTCATTACTTATTGGCTGCTTGATAAGATAAGTCAAATGATTGTGAGAGAGGGTTAGAGAATGAGAGAGAGAGAGAGAAAGAAAGGGTTCTAAGGCCCTAAGTGTGTGTGTGTGTGTGTGTGTGTGTGTGTGTGTGTGTGTGTGTGAAAGAATGTGACAGTTGAGATTCAAATTCATGAACATTCTGTCAATGTTAGTCTATGGGATTTTTTTCCCTACTTTTTCGTCCACTTTGCACCGAAGTTTTGACCAGAAGAATAAAAATAAGTATGTGGAATAACAATAGTGATGCACCACTAATAACGGTAACACTTTATAATGAGGTTACATTTCTTAATATTAGTTAACTACATGAACTAACATTGAAATATGCTTCTAAAGCATTTATTAATTTCAGTTATTCATTTCTGCATTTACTAATACATTATTTACAAATACAAAATTTGCATATGTTAATATTATTGAATGGACCTAAGCTAACATGAACTAACAATGATCAGTTGTATTTTTATGAATAATAATTTAAAAAAAAAGATAAAGATTGAACTGCGGCGCTACAGAGATCTGTCACGCCAAAACTGTATGTATTCTTTGAATTTCAATATTTTAGTCGCTCGAAAATATAAAAGTATAAATATTTATAAAATGCAAATGCAAAGAATTAAATGCGTCCTGATCTGACGCATAAGGCAAACAAATTAAATCAATGGGATACCCTGTTTGTCGATACAGTGGCTAGGGGCTTCTTTTGTGTCTCAATTGTGAAGGCACTTGGCCATGCTTCAGTTTTTGACGCCTTGGGAGAGAATGAGAGTGAGAACGGGTTGGAGCATCTTAACAATCTTATTATCACACTCTGGCAACCATCCACATCATCAGCATCATAATGTCAGGTAAACACCGCTCCCAAAATGATAAAAGGATAGTTGTTTCTGCCATTTGGCACTTATTAGAGACAGATAACAGAGCCCCGATCGAGGGTCACCACTCAGAAAGGGAAGAAATCCACTTGCTCCAAAACCCTTGTGTATTTTTGTTAGATCAAATGTGTATATGTGTGTGTGTGTGTGCCAGTCTCTGGGAGTGTGGAGACAGACAGTGTTTGTGAGAGCACAGAGAGGGTAATCCGGTTATCTAGACAGGGGAGCAGGCTATGATTTCTGTTGTGCTATTCGAGAGCTTTTAACTACACATCTCAAGATCCTCTATTGGTTTACTCTAATGGAATCTCTTTCTTCAACGGCTTGCTTTTCTTTTACATTAAGTTTGCGTGTGCATTCGCATTTCCAAACGGCCATTTCATGAAAGTAAGGTTCAGAAATAGCCTTCATTAATATTGCACTGCTAAACGCAAAATGTGCTATAATATACGTGGGCAGATTTAAAGGGCAAAAGCCTGGCATGCCAAGCAAGTCAGTTCGCATGCTTGTGCCAATAGGAGGTGCTTTTCATGCTGGGTGTCGTGATGGCGATGTGGCATTGTGGGGTTTGGGGTCACCATGGTACTGTGAGTCAGTTAGAGAAGATAATTACCGAGCACGCTCAGAGGGTTGAAACAATCGAGGCCCAAAAGATCCCCCATGCCAACAATTTTCTCTAACAAAAAAAAGTGTTTTTCCCTCCCACTCTTTTTCAAGTTGGATTGTTGTGTGTTTGTGTGTGTGCGTGGTATTGTCTTGTAAAATGGGTCAATTTGAGTCTGCATTTTCCTGTTTTATTTGCATTACCCATGGAAGTCACGCAAATTTCAGACCTTTCCAACTCAATTTTCTAGTGACTGGTCACATCCAAATTTTTCAATTGGCCTAATTGAATTTCTGTGAATTGAATTTTATCAATTATGTATTATATTGAGCCAATGGAAAACTGATGTTACTTAATTATATAATGAGGATGAGACTTTTTTTTTTTTTTTTTTTTTTTTGTGAGGATGAGACTTGTCAGTTGATGTAGATTTTGCTTTATGGCTTATTTCGTGGTTTGTAAATATATCCAGCTTTCAGGACTGCTTAAAGTTTCTGACACGAGCGATATAAAATGAATGGATGAATAAGAAAATCATGAGCTTAATGTGTTTGATATTAAAGTCCCCCTGTGGTGGAAATCGAGTTTTAATGTTGTTTATATGTCTGTGTCAAACCATGTGCAAAGTCAACACCATTACTGAGTATTTTCCTCTTAAAACTGCAGTGAAACAAAGACAGTCTCAAAAACATGGTTTGAAATCGCTGGTGTTTCCGACGTCACAAACTACCTTGTAACCAATCAGGGGTGCGTTTCCCAAAAGCATCGTTAGCCAACTATGTTCGCAAGTTCCGTCATTATCAGCATAGTTCAACGAGTCCGTGTTTCCCGAAACCATCGTTCTAATGAACGTTCGCAAACAGCATCGCAGAGTTGTGTGGTTGGAACGACAGCTCTAGACCTGTGGTTTAGAAGCATAGTTTCTAGTTTGCATGACATGTGGACTTAATAAATTCTTATCTTGAGCAAAATAAGCAAGCTGACATTCAGTACAACCTGTCTTTTATTTAGAATACATACAAATGTCATTTATGTCTTTTAGTTTGTCAAGAGATTTAAAGCACCGTTTTTGGAGAGTGTGCATGTGTGAACGTGCTCTACTATGTAAGAACGAGCCTGTGATTGAATCTGGAAATAAAGCAAAATAACTGAGAAAAATGAGAAATAGTCAGATGTCATGTCTGTAATTTATAGCTAAACATCTAGCATTAATTCGATCTCAAACAGATTCATTAAAAGAAGTTATTACTCCACCACGTGCATGACGTCATAAACCAACGTGGTTGAACGACCACTTTGTGACAATATGGTTTCAGGAAACAGTCGTGACTCGCTAGTTGATTTCTTCAACGATGCATCGTACTATGGTAGTTAAGCAGCGAATTACGTCGTTGTTTGGGAAACACACCCCAGATCAACATATGATCGTCAACGAGTGGATCTCTGAGCTGGTGTGAGTGAGTGGAGGCGGGGTTAATTTGCATATTTATAGAACCACATATACTAAATGAGACAAGGGTGTAGAGTTACATTCAAGCTATTTTAAAGCATGTAGAAATTTTTTTTTTTTTTCAAGGAAAAAAGGTTTATGTAATTTTGGTGATCAAAGAGGAGTTTGAAGGGATGAAATGACTGATTACAGGGGGACTTTAAAAGGCAAGAGGCCGAAGCCAACTGCAATCTAACGACACTGTTCAGCGGTCCCATGGCGCACATATCACACAAATTACTTATTTTACTTATTACTCATTATTTTAGACGTATGACATGAGGAAAATAAAACTATTGGCTATCATCAGATAATTATGTGGTAACCGGAAAAGCTCAGACATGAAACCAATGAATGCATGAAATACAAAATACAAACCAAAAAATGTATTTGGAATAGCAGTCTTTTGTAATAAATCTTTTTTTTGGCACTTTTGATTAAATTAATGCATCCTTTCTGTTTTCAACATTGATGATAAAAACAACCGTTATTTTAAATGGTAATAATATTTCACAATGTGACTGTTACTTTGATAAAAGTTTTTGATCAAATAAATGCAGCCTTGTTGAGCATAAAAATCATTGTTATTCCAAACTTTCACCAGCAGTGTATATATCCACTTTTTTCCAATTTTGAATAACCAATCAACTAAGTTGTGTGTGAGTGTGCAAGTATTGTATACAATATGAGGCATGAATAAAAATAGAACAATGATGTAATTATGGATTGTAAGAAGAGATATGGGTGAGAATATCCACTGAGCAGAGCGAGGTGGAAGTCATGAGCTAGTGGATTAGTGTGCGTGTGTTCGATAGGCCTGTGTTCAGTTTAATGGCTTGTGGTGGCAAACCCGTAGAGGCGCCTTATCATCTGTAGACAGATGGCCGGTCCAGTCCAACTATATTCTGTCTCTTCCCATTTCATCAGTTACCACCTCTTCTTCTCTCCTCTTCTTCATAATATCCTCTGCACATAAAAACAACCCTAGTTACATTATATAAAAAATGCTAGGTTAGTAACAACCAAATGTGGGTCTTTTTGGCAACCCAGTGCTTGCTCAAAAAGGGACAAACTCAGTTTGTGTTGTATTGACCCAACATGCTGGGCCATTTCTTTTAATCAACTTTTGTTTAAATTTACTTTACGGCTGGGCTAAAATGAACCCCAAATGGGTTTGAAATATTCAATTCAACACATACAGAATGACTACTGTAATAACACTGTAATCAAAAGGTGAAAACTGGTTAAGCAAGAACACCTAGAAATTGACAAAAATATAGTCAATAGTAAAGACAATGTGTACATGAGAAAAAAAAGTGCAGACAAGAATGGCAATCAGCTGTTATACAGCTTATACAGATAAATAAATTAGCTTTTTTAAAGTTCAGTGAACATTGTTAAATAAGTATTGAATAACTTGTGTTACCAAATATTTAGTTTTTCATCCGCCAATGGAAATATTCCCACTTCTGCTAAAGCATCAGGCTTTGAGTACCAATAAGAAAAACAGACTGAAAGCCTGGAATAAACACTGAAAGTCAGGAATAAACTGGATTTTAGTGAATCGACAGTAGTTTATCCTCTGTTTAAAGCGTTTTTAATCAGTCCGGCTTGTTCAGTTCTGAAAACACTCTGTTATCTCATTCTCTGACAAAACCCATCCGTTTTAAAAGAACATGCTCCTCACTGCAGGTAGTTCTCTCTCTTCTTCGATTTGATTAGTTGTCTTCTATTTTCCACTCATATTTCTGTCAAAAGCGCCTCGAACACAGATGTGTGTTTTAACGTTCATGTTGTGCATGCTCTCTTACACATCTGAATTTGTCAACCCAGCATCGTTTGATTACTGATTATTATAAATAATTATCAACCCAAATTGGGTGAAATCAACCCAGCTTCCTTACCCAACTGTTTCATCCAAGTGTTTGGGTTGAGAAAATAACCCAGTGTAGCTTTGGAAAAGAATACCCCCCAAAAAAGAAAGTTGGTAACGCTTTAGATTACAGCCCGGAAAATACTGCGTAATTAAAATGAAAGTACAGTGTAATTTTCAGTAATTACAGTGTACCTATAAAGTACTTACGTGTAAGTATAGGGGAATAATATGTACCTTTTTGTAATAATAGTGTATAAAAAAGCCTTTATGTATTTTTATACACTATTATTACAAAAAGATGCAGTGTATGTACTCGCTAAATTGCTCCCAAAAGTAAGATTCTAAAATACTTTGTCTAAATAATTTGCATAAATAATTTGTTATTTTCCTGGTTGTTACACCTTTATTCCCAAGACTTTACATATTGTTCCCCTATACTTACACGTAAGTACTTTATAGGTAAACTGTACTTACCGAAAGTTACACTGTACTTTCATTTTAATTACGCAGTACTTTCCGGGCTGTAATCTAAAGCGTTTGTAGAAAGTTTTACTCAACCTCAAGTTGTTCCAAATATCCTTGCCAAACTTTATGATTAAAGTGAAAAAAGTTTTACAAATGTGGTTCGCACTGTATTTCAATTCTGTTCAGTCGGGAACAGACTGAAATGTACAGTAAGACTTTATTCTCTGAGAATCTTGCATCCACTTTTGCCCATTATTAGTGACCCTAAATTACATTTATGTTTGTATTTGAACATATCTGAACATTTAAATATGTTGTCTTTTAATGTTTGTCAGTAACTTCAAACCAGACGTGAGGCATCTAAATGCACCATGTTTGAATGGATGCATAAGCAAATGAGGTTTGAAAGCAAAAGCGAATGAGCTACAGTAAATTTTCAGTCTTTTGCTCATATGATGCTCTCAAATGGCTTCTCGAGGTATTGGATATAGTTCACAAATTATATGGACTAGTTTAATGATACATTTATAGTGGTTTTTTTTTTTTTTTTTTTTCATTTTGTAGCTGCACTCATGCCCTTTCATTATATGAAAAAGACTGCACAGAACATTCTTTCGCAGTTTACCTTTTATGTTCCTTTGAAGAAAGTAATTTGAATGGCTTTGAAACAACATGAGGGCGAGTACCCTAAAATGCTCCTTCTAAAATGTTTTAAACTATCCCTTTAAGATGGGGAAAGAGAGAGAGCAGGAGAATGAATAACAGCTGTCAACTTATTCAGACTAAAGATACAGTGAGGAAAATAAGTATTTGAACACCCTGCTATTTTGCAAGTTCTCCCACTTGGAAATTATGGAGGGGTCTGAAATTGTCATCTTAGGTGCATGTCCACTGTGAGAGACATAATCTAAAAAAAAAAATCCAGAAATCACAATATATGATTTTTTTATTATTTATTTGTATGGTACAGCTGCAAATAAGTATTTGAACACCTGTCTATCAGCTAGAATTCTGACCCTCAAAGACCTGTTAGTCTGCCTTTAAAATGTCCACCTCCACTCCATTTATTATCCTAAATTAGACGCACCTGTTTGAGGTCGTTAGCTGCATAAAGACACCTGTCCACCCCATACAATCAGTAAGAATCCAACTACTAACATGGCCAAGACCAAAGAGCTGTCCAAAGACACTAGAGACAAAATTGTACACCTCCACAAGGCTGGAAAGGGCTACGGGGAAATTGCCAAGCAGCTTGGTGAAAAAAGGTCCACTGTTGGAGCAATCATTAGAAAATGGAAGAAGCTAAACATGACTGTCAATCTCCCTCGGACTGGGGCTCCATGCAAGATCTCACCTCGTGGGGTCTCAATGATCCTAAGAAAGGTGAGAAATCAGCCCAGAACTACACGGGAGGAGCTGGTCAATGACCTGAAAAGAGCTGGGACCACCGTTTCCAAGGTTACTGTTGGAATACACTAAGACGTCATGGCTTGAAATCATGCATGGCACGGAAGGTTCCCCTGCTTAAACCAGCACATGTCAAGGCCCGTCTTAAATTTGCCAATGACCATTTGGATGATCCAGAGGAGTCATGGGAGAAAGTCATGTGGTCAGATGAGACCAAAATAGAACTTTTTGGTCATAATTCCACTAAACGTGTTTGGAGGAAGAAGAATGATGAGTACCATCCCAAGAACACCATCCCTACTGTGAAGCATGGGGTTGGTAGCATCATGCTTTGGGGGTGTGTTTCTGCACATGGGACAGGGCGACTGCACTGTATTAAGGAGAGGATGACCGGGGCCATGTATTGCGAGATTTTGGGGAACAACCTCCTTCCCTCAGTTAAGGCGGGTATACACTGTGCGATGTCTGTGCGATTTCAGCAAGGTACCTACTCACACTGAACGAGTACATCGCATGCGATGTAAAGCCAAAGCTCAGGATTTCTGTGCTCACACTATACGGTCCGAACGTCGAGCTGCGACTTCACTGCTCACACTGTACGTGTGAAATATGCGCGAATCAGCGCGATAAACCCTCGTGCCGAGTTACGCCTACAGACGATATCATGTATCCAGAGATTTTGTCAAAACAAGCATCAGCTATCAATATCAAGATGATTTAGCATTTCCAATTTATGTATTAAATTATTATTAGTATTATTGTATATTATTATTATTATTAGAGAAGGCGGAAGGCCTATAGGCTACTTTTATTATTAAAGTGATAGGCTGTTAAATTGCCACGCAATAATTTCATAGCGCATCACCGCAAAACCAACGGCGCTGTGAGGATAATAAAATATCACACAGAAGCTTACTCCTCCTCATTGAAAATTGTCTTAAACATTTAGGTCGATTACAATGAATTACAGACATATAATTAATTATTAACCGTCTATAATATGTCAGAACACTGCAATAATTCATCAATGAAAATTAAAAACAGCTTTATTTCAAAAACATTGTTTAACAAATTAATAAAAGAAGCAAATGTACATCGCAGAAGACGTGGGTAATGGTTAATCCATTTTGCAACACGAACTGGAGGTAAGCAACAGTAATTTGTAGCTAGTTTGAACTACAGAACTTAAAGATCTCCCTCTTTTCGTTTTTTTCGTTGTTTTTTTTTTGCTGCAGATGAAATGGTTAAACTTCTGTTTTCGCGCAGGCGCAGTGAGGGAAAAACACTGAGTTTAGAGCAATCGGTTCGTATCTCTGCTTCAACTGCGCGATATAGTCACGAGGAGCGACCAAAATTTCTAACATGCCAGAAATTCATCCGACCATCCGATTGCCGGTCGGGAGAGGTTCATCGCCTCTCGTTTCCCCGTGTACACTGCACGAACACCGCACGACAAACGACGCACGACAAAGCTGAAAATCGACCCGACCTGAAAAAGAGTCGCACGAGTCAGAATTCGGCTCAAAATCGGACGAAAATCGCCTGTATGCCCGCCTTTAGAGCATTGAAGATGGGTCGAGGCTGGGTCTTCCAACATGACAATGACCCGAAGCACACAGCCAGGATAACCAAGGAGTGGCTCTGTAAGAAGCATATCAAGGTTCTGGCGTGGCCTAGCCAGTCTCCAGACCTAAACCCAATAGAGAATCTTTAGAGGGAGCTCAAACTCTGTGTTTCTCAGTGACAGCCCAGAAACCTGACTGATCTAGAGAAGATCTGTGTGGAGGAGTGGGCCAAAATCCCTCCTGCAGTGTGTGCAAACCTGGTGAAAAACTACAGGAAACGTTTGACCTCTGTAATTGCAAACAAAGGCTACTGTACCAAATATTAACATTGATTTTCTCAGGTGTTCAAATACTTATTTGCAGCTGTATCATACAAATAAATAGTTAAAAAATCATACATTGTGATTTCTGGATTTTTTTTTTTAGATTATGTCTCTCACAGTGGACATGCACCTACGATGACAATTTCAGACCCCTCCATGATTTCTAAGTGGGAGAACTTGCAAAATAGCAGGGTGTTCAAATACTTATTTTCCTCACTGTATAAGGAGATCTGTTTTTCATTTGATAAAGCGATACTAGTAGCATAGGTTTGTGCTCCTCTCTCTAATCTCCTCCTGCTCGGAGCACGTCTTCATGCTCCACTGCGTCCAATCACAAAACAGGGGTCCTGACCCCTCTGTGAGGTCTTTGCTTCTGGCCAGTTGGCTTTTCTGTGCCCCCTAATAGCAAAAGACCCGTCTGATTCCAGGTCAGCGGTGAACTACATGGGGCAAGCGGTCTCGGCCTCCGACAGCCTGGATAGCAGCGGACCACACTCAGTCCCTTCACTGAACATTGCTCACTGAAATGGAAAGCACTTTCTCATTTCGGCAAGAACTAATATGATTGGCTAGCTTTATGCAATTTTCAGAGCGCACAGGTTTTTATTAGTTCACCAGGATACGTCTGACAAAGGTGTTTAGAAACTACCAAACTGATGTAATGAGCACTTTTGAGGAACATGTAATTTGTGGGCATCAGGGAGCCGCTATCAATATGCGGGATATTGAAATCGCTTTTGAATGTGCTCTTGCTTTTTATTTTCACTTTCAAACTCTGTGTATAGTGTTGCCGTGATTTTGCCACAGGCTCCTGGATCAACATTCCTTTTTTTCAAAAACATTGTCCTAATGCTATCACTACCCATAAAACCTAACCCTACCCATAACTTATCCCTAAAATCAGAGGGAAATGATATGTGTACAGGGAATGGCTTTACTGACCACACAAGATACATTTTTTTGTCAGTGATGCTCAGGATCCACACCAAATCCTCTGCCATCATCCTGTCAGTCATCTCTCCTTACTCTCGTCTCGTGATAAGTGAAATCTGACTCCTGCTGCACTGTGCTTATAATTGTATTGCAATACATAAACTGTACTAAGCTTTTTTTTTTATGCACACTATGCCATTAAAAAATTTGGGGTTGGTATGGGATTTTTAAAGTGTTTGAATTAACTTTAAGACTCTAACCCCTACAGCAACATAGTGTCGGCCCAGATCCGGGCCACATCTGGTACATGTGGATTCAACACTTACCAGATGTGGTGCCGGATCTGGGCCGACACTATGTTGCTGTCTGGGAATGCTTGCCAAAGCTGCATTTATTTGATCGAAAATACTGTAAAAAAACAGTAGCATTGTTCGATATTATTACAATTTAAAATTACTGTTTTAAATTGACTTTCCAGAAGCCATTACTCCAGTCCTGGTGTCACATGATCTTTTAGAAATCATATGCTTCTTATATTTTCTTATTATCCTATATTATATTATGTTTTATTTTATTTTATTTTTATATTACTATACTTCAGATAAATCCACCCTGGATGGTTTCTGGATTTCAAAATTCTCCTGCACACATTTATCTGCACACTGACCAGGCTTTATGCTGATGGTAAAGTCTGGCTACTCTAGACTATGTGACAAGGTGCATTCAGAACGGATGTGGTAATGTCAGCATGTCAGAACCGTTAATTCACTCTTTCCAGTTATAATAGGATTGAGCATGTAAGCCTACCGCAATGTATGAGAAAATAGATTTGTATGTTCATCCCATAAGCCAGAGTGAGTTAAAGTGAATGCCTCACAATGTTCACAATATCGTTTTCAACTACTTAGTTGGCAAACACCTGGAAGAGAGACACCAAATATTGCCCTTTCATTTTATAGCCGTGCATTGCTCATTTCGCCTACGTGCCGATTAATAATATTTGTGAGCAGTGGTTATAATACATGATATATTTTGGGGTATAAAACCCAGTTTTTACAGTGGTAGGGTTCGTAACGCACAAACAGCATTTTGTATTCTGAGTCTGGCTGCAGTTGCACACAGAGTCAGAAAAAATCATCTTGGGTTTAATCCTTCATTCAATATAGAAACACACACACACACACACACACACACACACACACACACACATATACTTGCAGCTCAATTTCATGGGTTTAGAGAACAAGAATGGCTGCTGTTTAGCCTCACTGATTCATGTAGAGCAATTCACAGCAGGAAAGATAGAGAGAGACAAGCAGGAATTAAACACTCATATGCATTGGTCTGTGATAATCTGTAACACTCTCTTTCTCGTGCATTTGGTGTAATTACTGGGGTGTGAACACAGCTCCACTTATGTGTTTACAGAAAAGTACAAGATAAAGTTCTTTTTTTGTCATAAAACATATTAACATCTATATTCGAATGATTTTACTCAAGTCAAAAATAGTATTTAATTGGACTGCCTCAATCTGACTACATTAGGTTGCACCAATAAAAGTTATTTAAAGGTGCCATTGCATGGATTATTTTATTATTTTAGAATGTTTCCTGGGGTGGCCTTATAATGTTAGTATGTTTTTTAGATCAAAATTTGTTATAACTAGCCTGATTTTAGCCTCTGATTTGAACACTCTGTTTGAAGGGGCGTGTCTGTGTGAGACTTCAGTGTAAACGCCCACTGCTGTGATTGGCTGCTGTGAGACTTCAGTGTAAGCCTGTTAATTACGTGAATGAAGATCGTATCATTGCAACGCAGTTTCTACACTCTCACTAATGATTTCACCAATGCAAACATGATGTACGTACAGTAAGAGCTTCGTTGTGCAGTGTAACAGCATCATTGATTTCATAACGAGTTTTGGCAAGTGTCCAGATAAACTCGCGCTGTGTGATTGACAGATTGGGCGACTGTAAAGGGACTGTTCTTTGATCGCTATATGTATATTAATCACAGTTTAAGTAAGATTATTTTCATCCTACCAAGAGAAACGATGTGAAGTTGATCACTTAGTCACTGGCTTGATTTACTGATGCATAAACAGTATTGAACGACTTTGAGAGAAAGATTATCTGTCTGAACTTGAACAATTACACATCAGACATTCACATAACCCACTGGTTCTTCAGAGGCTCGGATGAAGGAACTAAAAAAAAACCTTTGTGTTCATTTGTACATCCAAACACTGAGCAACTGCCATGCTTCGCTCGTTTGCAAGCCACGATGTCTCTCGAAGAAAAATGATTCGGACGATGATTCGGCTGCACAGTTCCGTCCGGCCTTGAACATGGGCTGGCATATGCAAATTTTTGGAGGCGTACATATTAATGATCCCGACTGTTGCGTCACAGTCTGTGTTATGTGGAGATTCGCCTGTTTTTCAGGGGTGTTTTTCGAAAACGAGATTTAAATAAGAAGGAGAAAACAATGGTGTTTGAGACTCACTGTATGTCATGTACATGTACTGAACTCTTGTTATTTAACTATGCCAAGATAAATTCAATTTCAAATTCTAGGGCACCTTTAAAGAAATAGTTTGAAAAAGGAAATTCTGTCTTCATGCATGTTGCTGATGGGGACATCTCGAGCTGCATCACAAGTGATCACAATGATCAAGTGATGATCATGTTTTCCAGCATGATTTGACCATCATCCAAATAGATTATTTAATGATTAGCAGAATCAGTTTTTATTTTTATTATAATTAATAATACTATAAAAGAAAAATCCTTAAAGAAAAATACTTTTCTTTAGTGTGTAGCTGTTTGTGCATGTAGCAATCTTTAAAAAGTTAAAAAGCACAAAGTATGCTACAAAAGTAGTGAATCTCTTCAACAGAAAACAATTGTCTGAAATGCCTCATTTGTAGTCCTGCCATGTTACACATTTGCATAATGCCCGCCTACTGGCAGCTTTGACCCACCCTTAAAGAGCAGTTGAGGGATTTTGCTATGTCGAGGAGACAGCAAAAAAACAAAAATAACTTACAATCCAGACGCCATAGTTATACACCATACTGAAATGTAATAATGTTTACAGCTACCCATGATGCCTAAGGAGCTGAAACCCGACAATGGTAAGGTGCCTTTCTGACACACATTCTAAGCGTTTAACCAATCATAACAGACTGAGGGTGCGTCTCAATCAACTCCCTATTTTAGTAGTCAGGGCACTGATCAGAGAGTCGGCCATTTTAAGGGCTGTCTCAATCTGAGAATCATTCCAGGGCACTGAAATGTACACTTCTGATCCCACAATGCACTGTGAAAACCAGGGAGCATTGATGCTCACTGTGTTCCTTTAACGGAAGTTCAGACGCGCAAAACTTACATCACATGAGCCAACTGACTACACAAAACGACATGCGGTAGATGTCTTTAGAAATACAAACCATTATTTGATTATATTTCAGCATAAACATACATCGCTAGACAGGTGATGAACATAATCTAGCTAACATTGATAATTTATTGAAATGTTGCACGTATATGTAACAAGCAAAGTATTTATCATAATGTACTTTAAATAACACATTACATGTAATGCCAAAGATATCAGCTCTGCTTTTGTTCATGAATACAAGTAGTGATGTTGTACAATGAGGATGTTGTTGAAATAGTCTTCAGTGTCCCAGTGTGTGGTGAGCCAGCGTCCTTTACTGTCCCTACCAGTGTCCGAATTTGTGAACACTATATGTGACCCTGGACGCATGTGGGATTTACGTGCATTAAACCAATCAGAGTCTCATCTCCCATTCCCTTTAAATGCCAGTTGCGCACGCGCCATGGCAGATTTGCCATTTGCATGACGGAATTTGATAGTGGAAAGACCGAGGGCCCTATTTTAACGATCTTAAAGGCAAGTATCAAACGCGAAACGCAAGTAACTTTGTGGGCGGATCTCGGGCGCTGTTGCTATTATACCGGCAGGATAAATGACTCTTGCGCCCGACGCAAATCTAAAATGGGTTGGTCTGAAGTAGCTTCATTACTCATAGGTGTGGTTTGGGCGTAACGTGAAATAAACCAATCAGAGCGACATCTCACATTCCCTTTAAGAGCAGGCGCGCTTGTTCCATGGAGGATTGCTATTATAACGGCGGATTTGCCAGACGCGCGCCAGGAGCGGTTCACAGCTGAGGAGACCAACGTTCTCGTCAGGGCCGTAAAACACAGAGAAGTGACATTGGGGATGGAGAAACACACCTAAATTAGCTTCGGTTAAACAGGCGTATAATAATTTGGGTAAACGTGTAAGCTAGATTTATGCTTTTTTTTTTCACATCTTCATGGACACAACAATGATTTCCCTCATGTTCTCAAAATTCTCAAAAAGCCAATTGCGCTGGGTGCAAGATAGGGCCCCGAAGCCGTCTCCAGAGCGCAAAAGGAACTGCTCATGCCCGAGGTAAAAGTGCGCAAGAAGACCATCTACGGGACAAGCCGGATACCACCATATCTTTATGTACACAATAATAATCTTTTATATTGTAATCCTTTTAATTTTAATATTTGGCATGTTTGTGTGCTGCTGTGCGTCCCTGTGTGTGTAATAAGCTGAATGTACGCGTGTTGTGGACCCACCTGTAGGCGCACATTACTAACGCGCTCTTTAAATATTTATGATATATACTGTATTGTTTTCAGACCAGCCCATGGGTGCACAAATGAGCGCAAATGCATTTGCTATTTAAACATGGCGGAGGACGTGAAAATGATAACTGTGTCGGACTGAAACTAGCAAAAAACACTTGTGTCGCGCTTGGCGCTGCATGGGTGTAAATAGGGCCCATGCATAGTGTTTAAGGCAGAAGGTCGAAAAAAGTGCTGCAGCAATGTACAGTATAAAATTATTATTGTTATTTTACATTAAATCATGTAACTGTATTCCAACAGACCCCCAAAATAAAATTATGAGTGTTTAAATGAGCATAATATGGGCACTTTAAAACAAGGGCCACTTTTATGTAAAAATAATTACACATTAATGTATTCATTGATAGAAAAGGACAGCTGATGCATGAACAGGAGAATGAGATAACAAATATGCGGAAAAGAGAACGAGAGAGAAAACAATGCAATCTAGTGGAATCAGTTGGTGTGAAAGACATTAAAAGCTTTAGATTGGGAATTTATGGAGCAGAAACTAAAGTTTAAGAGAAGTTGGCAATCCAGTGCACAGCATATGTTCATCATCCTGTTGCTCTGTTCATACAGTATGTTTATCTGATAAAGACAGCCACTGAAAGGAAATGGAAACGAGTGAGACAGAAAAAGAGAAGTGTACCATCTTGTTATTTGTATAATTTCTTGAATTGAAATGCTCTCTACCATTTCTTACTTGTTCCTAGCAGGGCCATTTAAGTGTTTGTGTTATTATGTGAAAGAATGGTAGTTAGCATATGCTCATTAATATTCAGCCAAAGAAACCGACTAAGTGACACGGGCCACAGCAATTTCTGATTCAATAGAGCTCAGCGTGAATGGCCTCAGACCACTCTGTGAACGCATGTACCGAGGGCATGGAATCTAGAATGTCACTGGTTGAATGACTGACAGCCAGTTTCTCTCTGTTTTTGCCTGTCGGAGAAGGTTTTGGCTCTGTACATCAAAGAAAGTGATTCATTATTTAAGCTGAAGCAGATCGGCAGAAGCCCTTTCTTGTAGTTCAGAGTCAGTACAGCAGGTGGTTGTTCAGTTCTGTCTTATCGGTGCGTCTCCTGCTGTCTTTAATGTAATTACACTGTACTTTTGGTCCAAAGAAGACCAATCAGATCCTTTGGAAGATTTTTTTGATATACAGTGTAGAAGTAATTGAGTGCCGTACCCTTTCAGATCTTCATTACGATAGGATAGGATTTTTCCATTCATGTGGAAACGTTCATTATTTTCACTTTTTTTTACTTTGTGTATATGTATGTTTGTGTGAGTGAGAGATAGGGAAGTAAAGCGCGACAGGTGGAGAGGTGAGATTCAATCAATGGCATTTAATTAGAAAGGGATCTGTCGAGAGTGATGTTATAGATCAAACGTCTACTGGCGATGCAGATATCAGTGTCACTATGGATACCAACGTTGCCACGGTAGCACGGCGATAAGCCGACAGAGTCATTGTGGTCAAGTGTTGACTTTCATGGTTTGCATTGATCCAAACACAAACAAGCCAGTTCATGCACTTTCACACTCAAAAGAAAACAAGGTCACAAAATGACACCCAATGTTACTCCTTTATTCAGCACAACACCTTTAGCTCTTGTGATGTGCTGAAAATGCCGTTTTCACTCCTGGCTCATTTGGAGTGTTTGTTTCAGAACCTGGTGTGTTTTCTCCCTTAGTTTTAGGCTGATTTGAACACAGACTGCTCGGATCCGCACCATAACAATCGCTCTGAGAACGAGGTGGTCTTGAAAACGAACTCTGGGGCGGGTGAGGTGAGAAAGCAATCCGACCCAACCAAACCAAGTGGTATCATAATTCCTAATGGGAAATGTGTTATATAAAAAGCAGCAGTGTCTGATTCTGTGAGCAAGCACATTAGTTATTACATTTAAAAAACTTTGTCTTAAAATGTTTCGAGTCTCTAACTCAATCGCTCTAGCGCCACCAGCTGTCCAAATTTGCACTTCCGTTTATGTTAATAACTTTTGAACAGTAAGGGCTATAGAAACATAATTAATTTTTTCTCTGATTCCTTGACTCAAGTCAATTCAACAGTGTTACTGTATATGCCTTTAATTGCTCATTGTTGCAGTTGGTCTGATGCTCCCAGCCATGCTGAGCAAGATCTTATTTGCTCACTTTCCTACAGGTAGACCTTCTTAGATCTGAAAATGACGTGCTGACAAATGAGATGAATGAACGCAGGGAAAGATTGATGGATGGAATAAGATGACTAAAACCAGAAAGTGAAAGGAAGGAATTGCAGGCAAAAAGCAGAGACAAAACTGGTGGTTTAAAGCAGGAGGAGGGAATGAAAGCCTCTCGTCCTCTACGTATCATTGCCGTGATGTCAGGAGATGGATGAGGGTTAATCAGGGCTCAATAATGAGACATCATGAAGTAATTGAGTCTCACTGATTGACTGAGACCATGGCCTTCTCCATCACAATTACCATCTCTGTCTCAGTCTCTCTCTCACCTGGCTATATTTACTCTTTTCCTTTCCCAATATTCTCTTAATTCTACATCCAGGAAGAATGAGACACTAGAACAGCCCTCACAAATGGCAGAATTCAATTTCAGAATAGGAATTCGGTGAAAGTATATTGATTTTTTTTTTTTTCATCTGCCTTCTTATCTCTCGACTTTGAAGCCTTTTGGGTTTCCAAAAACGAGCATTTGGTAATACATATAAAGTCTGACGCACTTTGTGTGTTTCATAGCAAAGTGTTGTGTTGCACAGTTATCATTTACATGCGTGGAGCAGCTCGGCTAACAAACTCCATCTCTTCATATTCTGTGAGTTTGGGTTGCTTATAGTGTTCATTTGGGAGCGCAATGTGTGCCATTTCATCAGATTTGTAATGCAAATCATTTATAAACCTAGGCAATATAGGAGAATACATCAATATGTTTCTAAATATACCATTTTAGTTTCAAAATAAAAGTTTAAAGCCTCGCTCTGCGTTTGCATGTTTTGATGTCCTCATGTACTTGTTCGAGAAAATGACAGTGGCTGTAGTATTTCTATTGTAAAGAAGTGGCCAAATATTAAAGATTAAGTTGACATTTGAATTAAATGTTGCTTGGCTAATATTAAACAAGGATTTGATCTGCTGTAAAGTGTAACAACAACAATCACAGCACCCAGGCATATAATGCACATAAGTTGATTATGTTTGTACTATGTGTTTTACATTATGCATTTTAACAGTGTTGTTCAACAAAACCATATTATTACTTGATTTTGATACTTTTTGGAACTAGTTATTGCCTCATTGTTAATATACATGTATTTTACGTCATTTTAAAGGCTATTGTTCACTTAGATCTATTTTTATTACCACAATATTTACTCGATTAATGTTTGGTTTCCATATTTTATGGTTTCATTCCATAAACATAATGATCTTTATATTTAGAACCTAAACTTACCCATCACAGAAAACTTTTTGCATTTTTAGACTTTCAAAAAACATAATGAACAATGATTTATAAGCTGTGGGGACAAAAAAAAAATGTCCTAGGGACAAGAATTTCAGATATTTCCATCTTTGTAATTGTGGAAACAGAAAGCAGGAGAGAAATTACTGCTTGTCACAACAGGCTGAATGAAGAGAAAATTGGTCTTTTATTTCCCTATTACCCCGGGATTAGCTCTTACCTACAGAGATTCAAGCTCTTTCTCTCTCTCTCTGTGTGTGTGTGTGTGTGTGTGTGTGTGTGTGTGTGTGTGTGTGTGTGTGTGTGTGTGTGTGTGTGTGTGTGTGTGTGTGTGTGTGTGTGTGTGTGTGTGTGTGATATCGTTCGTTCGTTCGTTCGTTCGTAGGAAAAAGCCCCTGGTGTGTGTTTGAAGCATAAAGTTTTAAATGACGCTCCAGCCATTGAGTGTTATTCATTATTTTGTATTCCTATAGAAGGACACACACCTTTAAAACACTTATGCATGTGCACACACTCTTTCATCTTGGTGTCTTGTGTCAAATATGCAGACCAAATACATCAGCTGACCTTTAACCCCACAAACTTTCCCTCCAGTTTAGTGAGTCTTCAGTGGCATGGCTGTCAAAACACAATACTGCCAAAGAATTTTAAAATCCAGAAATAATAAAAATGTAAAAAGACCATATCAAATATACGGTTACGCAAGCAGAGAATAATATTTTTTGACATGAAATAGATCACAAAATGTAGAAGTGTAAATAGAAAAGTGTGCATTCTGAAATTAGTTTGTCTTAGTTGGAAGGAACATAAATATATTTTCATTTTGTTATTTTCATATTCATATTTTTCATCATCTATGTGACTGATAGGCATTTTGGGAAGCAGAACAGAACATGTTTGTATATTTTATAGTTTCTATATTGTGGAAAATGTCCTTTTTTATTATTATTTATTTATTTATTTCTTCAAATAATGTTCTTCCAGTTGTTTCATTAATTCACTGAACACATTTACATTTACATTTACATTTACACATTTAAAACATTTTAAATTGTTTTTGAAGGTCTGATGAATTTGTTTTGTTTCTTCCTTGTTGAAAATTTCACTAATTAGTCTATAATTGTAATTTTGGTGTTGTATTAAAGCTGTAATTATAGACTCAATTTTGTCAATTAGTCGAAGCGCACATGCACATTAGGGATGTGACTCTCTTGACATTTGACTGACAGGAACATTTATAACAGAATTAAATCAATTACAATGGCTGAGGTGCAGTAAAACTGAACAGGCCTTTATGAATGTCAGTGTGGAGTCACGACTCGCCCCCTCAGGGATGTTCACTTTATTATTGCTCTAATGTAGAAACAATTTTATCCTTTTATTGCCACGTTTATCTTCTTGTGTCGTGATTATATAATGCCTTCATAATTGGTTGAAACTCCCAAAAGCACTTATTTCATTGCCAAGACAATTATAGTTTGTGTTTTAGGAGTGGTCTTCTCCATACTTGCATCCTACTTTCCCAACTATTATCTCTGAAATCTGGTTATCATGGAATACCATTACAGGTCTCGTCCAGATTTCAGATAAACTTTCTCTTGATTTCAGTTTTGTGTCAAGTTAGGACAGGGATAGATCGTGTCAGGATATGGATATGATAGATGTTTAATAAGCTACAATATCTTTTGTATCTTAAATGTTTTCATTGTGAATGCGAATTGTATTGCATGTGGCATGTCTGGACTATTTTCATTTGAGAAAGTGGTCACAGGGTTATTTTAACTAAAACTAAAACCATAAAAAAAATTTGATACTTCAAATAAAAACGATAACTGATGTAAAATAAGTTAGTTTTATTATTTTATTTTATTTTGCTTTATTTTATTTATGTATTTGCTAAAGCAACACTTCTCATTTTCATTTAGTTTAACCATAATGTACTAAAATAACAAACTGAAACTTAGAAATATAAAAACTATACATACATATTTTTAAAAAATAACAATAAGAATGTAAAAAAAAAAAAAAAAAAAAAAAACAGAAATAAAAACTAATTCAATATATATATATATATATATATATATATATATATATATATATATATATATATAAAACTAATTAAGTTGACAAGGTATATTTCAGTATATTTTAAGTTTTTTTTCTAGAAGTGGTTTTGTGGGTTGGTTTCAAACATCTAATTCAAATGCCTCTGAAGTACCTATAAACCAAGTATTTTACGATAATTCATAATTCATAATTCAAATTCAGCGATATTGGTGGTTTATTGACAGGTTCCATTGTGACAACTCATGTTCTGGTGTTGTCACAAAACGTCAGAAATTGACTTGGAGTAAAAAGTGTGACAGTGTAACGCATGCGTGTCGGCAGACTGATGAAGATAAAGACGAATAAAGTTCCAATACAAGGTTTAATACAAGTATCCAAACACATAGGAACTAATATACTACAGATAACGAGGTGAACACAGCTGAACCAAACTGACTAACTACAGTAACCATAGAAACTAAAGAGTGGCGGGAATCGTGGCAAATGAAAACAAACTAGAAGTCAATGAAAATTGAAATGAACTGAACACAACAGAGACACATGGCTCCCAGTCAGTTCCTACTTGACAACATTTTGAGTGTTATTTGATCTCCGCTACACTGTTGACAGTTACAGAAATTTCATAATCAGGTTTTGACTGAATTGGCATGATAAGTCGAATTGAAAATTAGTTTATCTTTTCTGTTATGAAGGGCTTTTCATGTTCCCTTTGAATTTCTCACTGTTTGATTTATTCCATTTGGTGTTGGAAATGAAATCAACAGTCTGTTCAGTTTAATAAGTTTAAAAAGTTGACCTTTAGAAATGTCCAGAAACTTGAAGCTGGGGTGTGTCTGTTATCTTTGTTAGAGCTTGATGACAGAAGTGTGTAACATTAGTCTTCTGCATTGCCTCCACATCTGAAATATTAACTCTGTATCTATAGAGTCTCCTGTGCTCTTGTTATCAATTACACAATGACCTTTTCCAGGGTTGTTTACTTGATGATCAGTGTTGTTTCTTTGAGGAATACTTGGTGTTAATCGAAACCATACTGATTAACGCGTCTCCCTTTCTTGTCGATGAAATTGATTTCTCTTCCTGCTCAGTCACATGGCTCTACACACAGACACTTTTTACTTCTTCTCACTTTGACTTAGTCAAGAGTTGGGAACCTTAAATTATAGAAAGGTAAATGAAAGTAAAAAAAAAAAGGTTGCTGCCTTAAATTTACAAGTACAATCAACGGCGATGTTTAAGTAATTTAAACGTAAATTACATTGCACTGACTTAAAAAAAAATTGTTGAATCTTATAAAAAAAAGTTGCTTATTTTGATGAGTTAACGCAATGTAAAAACATATGTTGTCATAACTTATTCATCATATACTTGTTTTACAGTGTGCATTTTGTTGCCTTAAGTGCAGTAAAATTAAAATATATTATCAATAAAATAGTTAAAATGAATCATTTTGCATGTTTATGTAGCAAACTAGCCCAAAAGGCAAATATGTATAATTCATTATAATCAATGTGCAAGTATTGGATCGAGTAAGTAATGGATTTTTTTTGGATTGTTCCCTAAATTTGAAAATGTTTCAAATTTAACATTAAGAAATTGTACATTTACCCCCTAAAATGTGTAGAGTTAATATTAATGCAGGCTTATTCCTCCGTACTGTCCATTTGTCATTTTATTCCTGATAGCATTCCCAAAATATCTTTTAAAAGAATTTAAGGTTGTTTTGGTCATTACTGACATGTCTTGGTGACCACTGAACTCGAACAAACACATTTTTCAACATTTCTCAAAATATATTCAATATTCCTTTATGTTCCAGAGAAGAAAGAAAGTTCTGGAACTGTATGACAGTTTCGTAAATGATGACAGAATTTTCATTTTTAGGTGAACTATCCCTTTAAGGAGATAAATGAGGTGTTCAGGGGACAAAATGCACCTCAGGTATAGAAATGCATTATTGAATTAGAGAGTTGCTGCAGAGCCGAGAGCAAGACTGGTTTTTAAGCCCATCTTGGCCAGCTGTCCGAACACAAATCCTGACCACAGGCATTATTAGAGCAAACACACACAAAAAAAGGGCACAGCTCACACCTGTTCTTGAAGGGCAAGATTGATGATCACAGCAGAACATTCTCGGCACACACTGTTCAATGCACAGCCAATATTTCCCTCTCTGCTAAGCAGATCGGAAGTAAATGAAGTTTCTGGAAATGTCTGTGCCTTTGCCATCAGCGATGAAAGCCTTGGCTCTTTATGTTTTCAAGCCCTTACATCCATCTCCTGATTCAGAACAGCAGCAAATATCCTTTCCTCACTCTCATGCTCGCACACACACAGAGTAAAGTGCCTCAGAAAACATGGCCAAAAATGCACCTGTGGAAAAGGCTAGAGAAAAGCAAGGAAAGGTTATATATGAGGACTGGGAGATGGAGGAGAGTTTGTGACGGCGGTCATTTCGCCCTCATAAGCACTCTCGGGAGTACAGGTTGTGTGTGTGTGTGTGTGTGTGTGTGTGTGTGTGTGTGTGTGTGTGTGTGTGTGTGTGTGTGTGTGTGTGTGGATAATACAAAACTCTTTAACTCTACCGTGTGTCCTCCATTTCAGTGGTTCTCGACTGGTTTTGCTTCTTGACCCGGACTTTACATTGGGCATTTTATTAACTGTAAAAAAACAGTCAATTAACCCCCTCTTTACCATAATCAACTCATTTAGCTATTTTGCATTTCTTCAGCTTGGGAAATATAGTAGAGTCAGAATAAAATAAATGTAAAAAAATGTAAGACCAATCTTATCATATCCATCCATCCATGATCTTACAACAATATCCATCCATCCATCCATGATCTTACAATATCCATCCATCCATCCATCCATCCATGATCTTACAATATCAATTCATCCATCCATCCATCCATCCATCCATCCATGATCTTACAATATCAATCCATCCATCCATCCATCCATCCATCCATCCATCCATCCAAACTTCAATTTTTTTGTAGCACTTGAGATGTGACCCAGTAGGCCAGGGGATTATTATAAAGACAATATGTAAAAAAAAAAAATTAAAAAAATTCTCTCTCTCTCTTTCTCTCTCTCTCTCTCTCTCTCTCTCTCTCTCTCTCTCTCTCTCTCTCTCTCTATATATATATATATATATATACACTCACCTAAAGGATTATTAGGAGCACCATACTAATACTGTGTTTGACCCCATTTCGCCTTCAGAACTGCCTTAATTCTACGTGGCATTGATTCAACAAGGTGCTGAAAGCATTCTTTAGAAATGTTGGCCCATATTGATAGGATAGCATCTTGCAGTTGATGGAGATTTGTGGGATGCACATCCAGGGCACGAAGCTCCCGTTCCACCACATCCCAAAGATGCTCTATTTTGTTGAGATCTGGTGACTGTGGGGGCCATTTTAGTACAGTGAACTCATTGTCATGTTCAAGAAACCAATTTGAAATGATTCGAGCTTTGTGACATGGTGCATTATCCTGCTGGAAGTAGCCATCAGAGGATGGGTACATGGTGGTCATAAAGGGATGGACATGGTCAGAAACAATGATCAGGTAGGCCGTGGCATTTAAACGATGCCCAATTGGCACTAAGGGGCCTAAAGTGTGCCAAGAAAACATCCCCCACACCATTACACCACCACCACCAGCCTGCACAGTGGTAACAAGGCATGATGGGATCCATGTTCTCATTCTGTTTACGCCAAATTCTGACTCTACCATCTGAATGTCTCAACAGAAATCGAGACTCATCAGACCAGGCAACATTTTTCCAGTCTTCAACTGTCCAATTTTGGTGAGCTCGTGCAAATTGTAGCCTCTTTTTCCTATTTGTAGTGGAGATGAGTGGTACCCGGTGGGGTCTTCTGCTGTTGTAGCCCATCCGCCTCAAGGTTGTGCGTGTTGTGGCTTCACAAATGCTTTGCTGCATACCTCGGTTGTAACGAGTGGTTATTTCAGTCAAAGTTGCTCTTCTATCAGCTTGAATCAGTCGGCCCATTCTCCTCTGACCTCTAGCATCAACAAGGCATTTTCGCCCACAGGACTGCCGCATACTGGATGTTTTTCCCTTTTCACACCATTCTTTGTAAACCCTAGAAATGGTTGTGCGTGAAAATCCCAGTAACTGAGCAGATTGTGAAATACTCAGACTGGCCCGTCTGGCACCAACAACCATGCCACGCTCAAAATTGCTTAAATCACCTTTCTTTCCCATTCTGACATTCAGTTTGGAGTTCAGGAGATTGTCTTGACCAGGATCACACCCCTAAATGCATTGAAGCAACTGCCATGTGATTGGTTGATTAGATAATTGCATTAATGAGAAATTTAACAGGTGTTCCTAATAATCCTTTAGGTGAGTGTATACATATATATATATATACATATATATATATATATATATATATATATATATATATATATATATATATATATATATATACATATACATATATATATATATATACATATGTATACATATATATACATATTATTAAATAAAATAATTTTCATATATATTTATCACCCAGCCCTTATTATCATTCATAAAGTTCAACTGAATGTATTGATATAATGTACTTTTTTTCTGCAAACCCCTAAGAAACCGTGTTTGACCTCAATTTGATTTCACTAATGTGTCTAATACAATTTACATAATTTTTTTTAGGTTGCAGTAATTAAACGGAAACCTCAGGCAGGCCTCTGAAAATTTCTATTTAGCCTCTGGTTAAAAAGGCTTAGAATAAGATAAACGTATAATATGTGTGTTGGAAGAAGGCGGAAGGAGAGAGAGGGATAACAAAAAGAGAAGAAATAGGACAGAAAAACATCAGCAGATGGGAGTGAAGACTACCTGATTTTTCCCAATCTCCCCTTGGGAGCAGATGTCTTTCCCCCTCCCGGTCTCTCGTCTATCTCACAGTTTCTCACTCTTCTCATCCTCATGAGTGATTGCTGTATTTCTGATGTGCAGCCACTCGCCCCGCCAAATGAGAACCTGTTTTCCTTCCCTTCCTCTCCATCCTTTTCTTTCTCCATGATGTTTTTCCCTCTTCTTCAAACTGAAATGCCAGCATCCAGTGCATCAGTTGATCCTCTCTCGCTCTCTCTGTTCTGATGATAATTAAACGCTTGTGACTGCTTCAGTAATAATTGGCTGTAATTGCACAGTGTGTCTAATTCACAGACTGTGAGGTTTAATTTGCATGATGATTAGTCAGATTTCTGAAAGTAAAAACTTGATTCCTTCTGTCAGCTGCCCTGTGTGTGTAAGAAAGATGAAAATGCGTGTGTCTCCTTTGCATGTGATCATGGAAATATGGTCGGATGGCATTTATTTTCCTTCATAGAAGTGTGGACACATTGGCTCTGTTCCAAAAATCTTCTAAGGCAAATTCTAAGGGAGCATCACAAGGGTCCTTCACAGTGGGAAAAGTATTAAATATTTGATTTAATAATATATTACTGAAAATAATTATCTTAATAATAAATAAAAACATTAAATCTAATTGCCTAATTATGGACACTGCAAAACAATAAATACAAGATGTTGTTACTCAGTATTTTTATTAATTTTTTTCAGTAAAAAAAAATTTAAACATTCTTTAATCAAGATACATTTACTTGAAAAACAAAATTATATAAGGTATCAAGTCTTGTAGTTATCAAAATTAAGTGAGTTTATGAAAAATGATCTGCCAATGGGGTAGGAAAAAGAAACTTAATTCAAAGGGAAAACAAGTTTATTTTTCTTACCCTATTGGGAGATTTTCTTTTCGTGTTTTAAGCATGAACACTTAATTTTGAATGGAGTACTAAATTAAAAAAAGTGACAGATGGTGTTAGATTTAAAAATAACACGCACATCAATTCCTGTGTTGGTTTTGATCTGGATTTCTGTACAGTTTGGGTTACACTTTAATTTTAAGGTGTCTTTGTTACAGTGTAAATATAAATTTAAGTACTGAGTAATAACGGTTAGGAATAGTGTTTGGTTTAGGGTTAGCTGCATGTAATTATGCATACATATATATTTATATTTGCTATTGTATGTGTAGTTGATGCTAATGAAGAGTCTTTGGCGGTCTCCTGTAGCTAGTAGTTGAATTATTGTCTGGGTTTGAACATCGTTTTCCTAACTGGATACCTTTGTTTGCTTTCGGGATTGGCTGTTAACTCACTCTGTGAATCTTTATTCAGTCTGGTCGAGATCTTCAAAAAGAGCTTGTAACAAAGTTAAAGGCTCAGGGAAGGAGGAAGCGGGAACCGGTGGACATTCAACGTAAAGTTTTAATCATAATATAAACAAACAACAAAACGAAAGTAAAGCGGCAGCCTCTCATGGACGACTGCCGCGTATAAACATCATAAAAAAAGGCCTGGTCTGGTCTTCGCTTGTCCTTCACTGTCGTCACTCCTCCTTTTATCCTTCTTTAGCTCCTCCGTGAGACTCGAGACTGGTGTGGCGTTCAGATCACGCTCATTAACACTCGCACCACCGTCCTCGCTCCGTTCCCACAGCTCTCGGCCTCACGCTGTTTGCCACAGAGCTGTTAAAATTGTATTATGGTCCACCCATTTTCTGCACTGGTTTTGTTTTTCTGCCTCCTGCTGTTTCGGGTCCCTCAACTTCCTGCCTCGTTTGGACGACATTTAAGGCTATTTTCACTAAGTTACTGTTGCTAAATGTTCCTCAGCTTCTAAAAAGCTGTTTTATTGCCATGGCATTTGAGTCTTCCTGTTTGTATTTTCCAGCTTTTACCTCAGCTATTGTAAACATCTTGGCTCAGTAAACATCAGTAGTGATGTTGTGTTCTTTTTTTATGTGTGTGAGAGACTGTGTATAAAAAATCAATCTCCCCTGACACCATCTCCATCATGTGTAGAAAAGCCTCATGCAGAAACCAGCAGTCGTTCTCACTCTCATTAGCAGCAAAACCAAATCTGTGTTGCCTTTAATGATGCTTTATTTTCTAGCAGTATGTTGAGAAGCAGTCGTCACGGTGGCTCATGGAATCATATCGATGTGGTGTTGAAAGATGTTGTAATATTAAATAAAAACAGGGTGTGCACTCAAAAGTACTCAAATGTCTTAAATTAACTTTTTAAACTTTCAAGTCCTTAAAAACTCTGTCTTGTTCAAAAAACAGTATTTTTCACATATTCTCAATTGTTGCAGCTCTTCTCTTCCCAGTCTGTCAGTAACTCTCTGGGGTGTGTTTCCCAAAAGCATCGTTAGCCAACTATGGTCGCAAGTTCCGTGGTTATCAGCTTAGATAAAAGAGTCTGTGTTTCCCGAAACCATCATTCCAACGAACATTTGCAAACAGCATCGCAAACTTGTGTAGTTGGAACGAGAGCTCTCGAGCTGTGGTTAGAAGCAGTTTCTTCTTTGCATGACATGTGGACTTAATTAAATCCTCATCTTGAGCCAAATAAGCAAGCTGACATTCAGTACAATCTATATTTTTTATTTAGAATACATACAATTGTCATTTACATCTTTTAGTTTGTCAAGAGATTTAAAGCACTGTGTTTGAAGAGTGCGCATGTGCGAACATGCTCTACTACGTAAGAACGAGCCTATGATTGAATCTGGAAATAAACCAAAAGAACTGAGAAAATTTTTAAAAAAGTCCTCAGATGCCATGTCTGTAATTTATAGAAAAACATCTAGCCAAGTTAAAATTACTTATTTTCTTTGTTACTTTCACTTAACTAGGTTAAGTAAAGTTTACTTAATTCCATATTCCAAGTAAATTTAACTTAAAGATTTCTAATTAAAGCTACTGATAAATATGTTTAGGTTTTTACTTGGCAAATCTTTGTAAATTTACTAGCATTTTCTGAGTGGAAAAAGTTGCCTAGCTTTTTTCAAGTAAATCCTACTCCAAATTTTTTCATTTTTTCAGTATAGCAATAATTCGATCTCAAACAGATTCATTCAAGTAGTTATTACTCCACCACATCATTAAACAACTTGGTTGAACTACCAATTTGCGACAATATGGTTTCGGGAAACAGTCGTGACTGGTGTAGCAATATTAGCTCAAAGGGGAAATATTAATAATAATCCATAATTACCAAATATTTTTTAATTACTAATAATTATTAATATTTGGGTCAGTTAATTAGATTAACTTTGGGGTAAGCTAAATTAATATTACAATCAATTATTCAGTTCCAACGAACTCTTTGATTATTCATTTATTCTAAGAAAAGTGTATCTTTCATGGTCACTGAAAAATTATTCTTCCTTAGCATGCACAGCACTTAGAGCATGTAACAAGATCAAGATCGTAAAAGGGACTTTGTATGCAAGCAGAGAATCAGAAACCAAATACATAATTGTGCACAAGTTTTATTAACTAACTCACAAACATAACTAAACTAAACAAACAAACATACATACATTCATCCATCCATACATGCATAGGTAAAGTGGTGAGTGTTATGGAACCGGAAGCAGGTAATAGAACTATGGAAAAGATCTATTTAACTATGAAAAGAACCATCAGCTTATCATTTTCAGAGCACCTCATTAAATTGATACTTGCATAGTTTGTGTGCGCGGACAATTCTTGAAGTGGTTGAAAATTTTGTTTGTTGATGAGTCTGTGAGTGTCAAAAGTCATGGTGCAAGTTGCCATCATTTCCTTCTCTGCTTGATGGAGAAGATGATGATGAGCTTGCATGGTGGCCCTGACGGCACGGCATCCTGAAGTGCCGAGAAGGCCCGGAATTGATCGTTGTCCATTCAGTGATGGTAAAGTTGCAGTTCTACCAGAAAGACTCGGGAGAATTAATACTGTGACAATGAACATTTATTTAAGAGCTCAGCAAACAATCAAATTCTTTGGCGTAGGCCCCATCCGCAACTCGCATTCCGAGGGTACGGAATCTGCATATCCTGCCTGAAGACGAAGGCAGGGACGCAGCCCACCCCCTGCGAAGTAAGGAAGGGGGCCATCTGGTGGTGGTGGGGTGGAAGGAGGGGAGGACATCCTGGCGTCTTCAGGGTAGAGGGGGGAGCCCGTCTGGAGGTGATGGGGAGGATGGAGGGGAGGACCCAGCATAGAAATGTTAGGGAGATGAAGGAAAAGTCCCGTCTTGGTGGTGGATGGAGAGGATGGAGGTGGTTGAAGCGACAGCATCTGCGAACTCAGACATGTGTAAGTACCACCCTTTTATACTGGCTATTAGGATATGATTGGATAGATGAGAAGGTAATACATGACGTGAACGATTGAGTCTTCCTGGCAGAACTTGCGCTAGGCTTCATTTTTCTGGATTGGAGACACGGCCTTCTGTCTCCCTTTGGTAGTATGAAAGCATGGCAGGCGGTGCTTCGGCCTGCTGGGCCCAGGGCCCTGGGCCCCAGTGGGAGGGAGGGGTTCCCCCCAGTATCAGCAGAAGCAGTGTTGTAGCCGGATGAGACGAGCTAAGAAAGAGGGCGGTCACTGTGGACTGACTCTAATAAAGCCTGAGAACGGCCACACCTCTCTGGGTTTGCTTGGCCAACGAGAAGGGTGGACCTTCTGGCTGGAGTTTCCTCTGTGGAGAAGATTTATGACGCTATGTTCTAAGCATGCTCATTTGCAATGGCACGCTGGATTGGTTTCTGAAGGCGAAACTAAGAAAGATTCTTGTAATACTAATACGTTGCACAGCTATCGGAATATCATGTACACAATCATTTCGATCTTCAAAGTACCAATTTATAGAGACCAAACATGGTATAAGTGTGGTACATTGATGGTTGGTTCTATAATAAAATACATAGTATCAAAAGATCAGAGTATCAACAGATAATAGTATTAAAAGACACAACACACGACAGTAAATCATTCACAAAATGTTCTGGAATGCATGTTAATTTCATGTTAGTGTCACCGGGGTGATGAAGGCGGAACAAAAAAATCAGTGCGTGATTCCCTTGGGGAGCACTTTCGGGGTAACACCAGGCCGGTTCCGGTTCGCTGTCATGGCCGACCAGAAAGGTAAACAGGGGAAATTAGCGGCAGCTGCATCGAATCGGAGTTGATTATGGTGGCGATTAGGACGGCAATTCCAGAGGGGATAAAAACGGAGATTTGAGAATCAGAAAGGAGTGCGGGGAAGAGATAGGACGCGAAGGACAAGGCAGAAGAGAGAGAGAGAGCAAGTGAGTGCGGATCTCAGAGTTGGCTGGGAAGGAGATTGTCACTGTGAGTGTAAAGACCATTATTTGCAAAGAAGATAAGTACATGATTTCTAATTGCTACAGAAGTACCGCGTCTGTGTTCATGGAGGCATTGGGCTATGCCGGAGGGCTCGTATCGGTTTGCTGCTTCTCTCTTTTGTGTGTTTGAAGTTGGTGATTGGAAGGCACGTTAATTTTCTCGGATAAAGTTCCATGCAGTCAGAATAACGTCGCACCCCCCCCCCCCCTTTCCTGTTTGAATACGAGCTGCTGATGGAGTGACCCAGGCTGAATGGAGTGAAGGCTTAAACCCACTGTGAGGTATTTGTAGAATTGCAGTGCTTACGAATTGAAGTGTTCACGTGTGGAATTGTGGAGTGATTAATGCATGCACAAGTGTGAGGAAGTTTGACATACCCTGCCGCTCCAAATCCTTCCTGGGAACATCCAGCCCTCTGGGCGTGGGGAGTGTTCTAAAATTGACTGTGTATAGATGTGTGCAGGTGTCCATTCACCCCCATCCTGGAAGAAACAGAGAGAACCAGTCACCCACGTCGCCTTGAGTTATTCGACCTCAAAGACCGCTACCTCCTGAGCTTCCTGGTTGTTCTGCAGACTCCGTACCTCAGGTATTTCGAGCTCCATTGCTGGATCGAAGAAACAAAGAGAACCAGTCACCCACACCGCCTTGAGTTACCCGACCTCAAAGACCGCTACCTCTTGAGCTTCCTGGTTGTTCTGCAGACTCCGTACCTCAGGTATTTCGAGCTCTATTGCTGTATCGAAGAAGCAGAGAAAACCAGTCACTCACGCTGCTCCGACTTATCGACTTGAAGATCCTCATATTCAGAGTATTCTGTGTCTTACCGCTGTTCTGAAGAAACAGAGCAAGCCAGCTCTTACCGCTGTTCTGAAGAAACAGAGCAAGCCAGCTCCTCCCGCTGTTCTGGGGTTATTCACCTGAAGATCCTCTTAGTCCGAGTATTCTGAGCTCTACTGCTGTCCTGAGGGAGTAGAGAAAGCCAGTCGTCCACGCTGTTCTGGGTTACTCACCTGAAGAGTCCTTGTATTCTGAGTATTCCGAGCTCCACTGCTGCCCTGAGGAAACGGAGAAAGCCAGTTACTCACGTTGCGCTGAGCCACTCACCTGAAGATCCTTGTAGTCCGAGTATTCAGAGCTCCACCGCTGTCTTGAAGAGGAATCAGAGAAAGCCAGTCACTCATGCTGTTCTGAGTTATCGACTTGAAGATCCTCGTATTCAGAGTATTCTGTGTCTTACCGCCATTCTGAAGAAACAGAGCAAGCCAGCTCCTCCCGCTGTTCTGGGTTACTCACCTGAAGATCCTCTTAGTCCGAGTATCCTGAGCTCTACTGCTTTCCTGAGGGAGTAGAGAAAGCCAGTCGTCCACGCTGTTCTGGGTTACTCACCTGAAGAGTCCTTGTATTCTGAGTATTCCGAGCTCCACTGCTGCCCTGAGGAAACGGAGAAAGCCAGTTACTCACGTTGCGCTGAGCCACTCACCTGAAGATCCTTGTAGTCCGAGTATTCAGAGCTCCACCGCTGTCTTGAAGAAACAGAGCAAGCCAGCTCCTGCCACTGCCCTGGGTTATTCGTCTGAAGACCCTTGGGCGCCGAGTATCCTGAGCCCCCTGGTCGCTCTGAAGAAGAAAAAGAGTTTTAGTTCTCCATTCAGTTCTTCATGCTGATGCTATTTTAAGTATGTTTTAATATCCAATAAAGTCAACTGATTTATCTAATCTCGTGTCCTGTCTCGTGGTGTCCCCTTGGTGTAGCTCCTCAGAGTGGTAGTGGTACGGGTGGTGGACTACTGGGCTCTATCCCCACCCCGGCCGGTGACATTAGTCAGTTCATCAATAAATGAATGCAGGAGAGTCTGTTCTAGTGTTGCAGCAGAGGCTCTGTCCACATTGCTAAAAGTCATAAAACTCCTTTTCTGATCGTTGCCGGGGTGACTAAGATCTTCTTGCCCTGTTTTGGGCGGATGGGGTCACATATTCCCAGAGTGAGTTCTAAATATCAGTTGTTAAACTATAACAAATACTTGTGTCTGACTTGTCTCAGTCGTTACACTGGCTAGTTGACCGTACTATGGTAATGAAGCAGTGAGTTACGTCATTGTACGGGAAACACACCCCTGTTTAGTTCCTGTCTCTATGAAGCCCTTCCTTCCAAAAAGAGCAATGTGCTCTGATTGGTTGGCTGGACCAAGAGTGTTGTGATTGGTCAACTGCTTTGAGTGTGTTTGGGAAAAATCCCGCCCCTTTCCATAACCATAAGTTTTGATAAACTAACTCAACCAGGCCCCGCTCCTTTATTTAGCGTATACCATGGGCGGGAATTATTTAAATGAGGAATATTGTGATGTGTTCGTTAAAAAATAACACACTAAAAAAAGATAAACATGTAAAATAGAATTGATACAAAGACACTTTTGAAGGCATCTTCACTCTGCTGAGTTAAAGGTAAAGACACAGGGCCCTATCTTGCACCCAGCGCAATTGACTTTGTACACCAACGCATGTCTCATTCTCATTCCTATTTTGCACCCGACGCACAGTGGACTTTTCAGATCATCAAAATAGGGCCCACAGTGTCACATCATGAAACTACCTTTAACTTCAGGAATAATATTTAATTGTAATTTTTCATACAATTATTGCATACGTTTAGAATAATAATTGTGATTAAATATTATGACTGAATAGAAAATATGCCTCAACTATTTTTAATAATTTATAATATACCTTGAATCCAAATTGTGGTCCACTAGAAAAAATAAAGCACAGGTCAATGTCAAAAGGCTTTCAAATATAATTTATTATTTTTAAATGTAATTTATTAATATTTTAAAATATATGTTTAAGTATTTATTTTCCCCAGCCATAATTCGCACAGTTGGCATATCAATATGGCATAAAAAAGCTCAATATTTAATGAATAAATATGACCCTTTAAGCTATTGTATTACAAAATTGATCTTTTACATTTTTTTCTTAAATGTTATTCCCTTAAAAAACTGAATAATGTTTTTTTTTTCATCTTAAAGCTAAAGTGACCAAACAAAATTGCAAGAGTAATGATTGTTTTCAAATGGGCTTCTCAAATGCTCCATCTTTCTGCTGTTGGCTGGACATGAAAATAATCCCGCCCCCAAACTCACGCCATTGGTTAATCCAGTGATGCTGTGTCAGGCTGATAGAGATCAAACCAATAGAACCGTTCTCATTTGC